>NC_064627.1:345264840-345890554 GCF_023864275.1 Schistocerca cancellata | reverse complement strand
CAATGGACCACCCTGTATATGTGCATATCGCTGTCCCATGAGTTTTGCCGCCACAGTGTACTTGTTGATGAATCAATAGCCGAGGTGGAACCATGACACTCATCTTTGTCTATCTTAGTGCTAATGTGCTGCACATTATACCAAAATTATTGAATAGGCCCTAGTTGGGCACCTCTGTGTCTGTGTGGGAGCGGGTGGAACGGGGTAATTACTCAGTAAAGGAAACAAACAATATGCAACAGCTCTGGCCATCAGCGTGAGAGCACTACCGTAGATAGGGCAAGGATAGGGAAACAAAGCGGCTGTGTCCTTTTCTAAGTTTCGCCAATCGGTTTAGAAAAAGTACGGAAAACGTAAATCTGAGTGAATACGTGTGGATGTGAACTCCGTTCCTCTAGGAAGAGAGTCCCGTGTCTCTCCCAGTGCGTCAGTCCGTTCAGTAGATAACTGCCGACCTGGTCGTTTGTAGCATCTGGTACAGAGTTCCGTTAGTGCCTCCCTTTCCAGTTACGGATTACGTTCCGTGAGTGCATATTTTGGCTGCGTCCATCAGAGCTGATGGGCAGATACTGCGGCGGCGGTCCACCCACCCGCCAGGTGCGGCCGACAGCAGGCAGACGGCTGCCGCATGGAGGCGAGGGAGGCGCGCGGCTAATTAATAAAGATGCGCCCACCAGGTGGCCGATGCCAGGCCGTGCCGTACTGGCACAGTCGTCTGGCTGAACGCCCACACACGCTACGGCGGTATCGCTCAAACAGCTGGTTTTCGGTTATATCGTTTTTTTTTTCAACATCAGTTTAACCAGATTGTTAAAATAACCTGTTTATAAAATAACCGATTTCGTTTTTTTTATCCCTATTACTTCCTGCAACGAACACAGAAATCGATCTAAGGCTGAAAAATTTTGATTCCCTCGGTTTCAAGATACATAGAATCAAAATATTAAATTAGGCAAATAACAGAAAACGGTCGATTCACCTTCGTTCACTGCTTTTCTCGAAAAGTGATAAGTGGTTGACCACTACAGAAAAAAATCACCAGCATTGTCGTACTGACTCCAATTTTGTGAAACTCTGTTCAAAAATCGTGTTGTAATCGGGGATCATACCACTATTTGTACAATACGAACGGCCAGTGCTAAAAGGTGGAAACTGAGGTTGATGAACTATTTTTCGTGTTAATTTGTCCATATTCAAGGGCTACAAGCTATATAAAGGCATGTTAGGTAGAAACAGCCAGAAAATCAGCCGCTTTATATTTTTATTGTAGACTATGAATGAACTGTTAAGTTCTCTCCTTACAGTATATCGCAAGTTTGTTGTGGCTCCTCCCGTTTCTAATCTTTTAAGGCAATCGGGCATATTACTTCACTGATACTGCACTTTGTAAAATACTTCCAGACTAGGGATGGTGCCGCTCTGCAGTACAATTTATGTCCGATGACGCCAGCGAGAAACAGCCCCCGCAACATGGTAAAAGGAACACTATTCTCCAGGCAATGCTGTACCAGTTGTTATACAGTGTGTTTGTTCCTCGTTTCTGTTGACATTGTTATTAAAACAGCACTAATTGGTTTTCCAATTTTCTATAAGAACGCAATATTTCAAAGCAATTAAAATTTTACGAGTAATAATTACTCGTTCTTTAAAATTTCGGTTTTATATCCAGTTGTTAGTAAAAAACAAAAACACCTGGTACAAACGAGACCAAACAAATACCGAAAAATACCGGTTCTTCACAACTAAAATACCGGCGTCGGATTTAACCGGACAGTTCTTCCTATCCCTATGCAGTCCGCTACAGTATACTCAAAAATACTGCACAGCTTTAAATCTATACTCTGCAAACCACTGTGAAGTGCATAACAGAGGGTAAGTCGCACTGTACCTGTCATTAGGGTTTCCTTTCCGTTCCATTCAGGCAAGGAGCGCAAGAAGAATGAATACTTAAAATGCTTCTGTGTGTGCTATAATTAATCTTGTCTTCACGATCCCTGCGGGAGGAATACGTACGGGTTGTAATACAAGGTTATTATAAATGACTGGAGCGATTTCATAAATTCACTGCAGCTGTATTAATTGACATACTATAGCAAAACTCAGCGGCCATATAAAAAAATTGAAAAGTTTTGTTCTTACAGCCGCGACTTCAAAATTCTGCCACGGGAGGGCAGCAGCGAGTAGTCAGGCAAGATAAAGAGATGCGCCGAGAAAGCTTACGTTGTACTTCAATTGCATTCACATCAGTCTTCCGCAACAGTGCAACACTTCAGATCCACCAACATCATTCGGCGACATCATGCGCAATTTATAGCTTCGGGTCGGCCCGCAGTGCACCGAACGTGGGAAGAACTTGATTAGCGACATGATATCTGCAGAATCAGGAGCGAGGCACGTATGTAGCACTTCTAATATGTAGAGAAAAAAAAAGGAAAAGAATAAGAAATAAAGGGTTTTGAGTTTTTCTATGTCTGTGCAAATCACTTTATTTTGTAAAGGAACGTTTGAAAATAAAGCTACCCTCAATTTCAGTTGTTACCTCCTCCATGATGACTAGACACTAACGTTGGTGTCACTAACAGCCTTTACATACGACCACAGTTCCTTTGGGTTCTATGAAATCGACAGTATTCCGGTATGGTAGTCATTGAATGCTTCACGCATTGCTCTCATGACAACCAAACGTGTTTCATTCACCATCTTTCTACTGCCTTATTCTTTGCTTACACCTATTATGCAGTAGCCTCCGTTTCTTTAGAAGTTCCTTAACAGTGAAAGTTCCTTAACAGTGACTGTATACCAAAAGAATACCTCTCATCACAAACTGTTCTACTGGTGATTCAGAAAAGACCAAATAGTCAAAAGCTATTACATTAACAATTTTTCTAAGTATGGGATTTCGTTGTCGTCGACACATCACAGTGATCTGTACGTTTTAATTGTCTGAATAATACAGTCTAGATCACAGTTTTCATTATATTTTCGATAACCTGTTTCAGCCAACATTGGTCATCTGCAGACTTAAAACCTCGTCACAGAAACTGTTAAACGTTGAATTGCGTTGACGATGCTCAACAACTGCTGCGACGAGTTTCTAGATCTGAGGATGGCATATAATGGCTGAAACTAGTTAGGCCTATCGAAAACATACACATAAAAAAAAAGTTTTGCATCATCCCGGTTCCCAGAACTGAAGATAGACACTGACTGTGGATACTGTATCACAACATAGTCCCTTTGACTGTTCAGAGATATCACTAAACCCGCCCAAAGGTGTAAACAATCATGCATGAGCAGCGCCTATTAGACGGAGGGGGTCCTTCCACTAGGAAGGAGGTACGCGCCTCGCTCAGGCCGCCCAAGGGCTACTACTGCAGTGGATGATAGCTACCTACGGATTATGGGTCGGAGGAATCGTGACAGCAACGCCACCATGGTGAAATGTGGAATAATGCTTTTAGTGCAGCCACAGGACGTCGTGTTACGACTCAACATGTGCGCAAGTAGGCTACATGATGCGCAACTTCACTCCCGATGTCCATGGCGAGGGACATCTTTGCAACCACGACACCATGCGGCGCGGTACAGATGGGCCCAACATGCCGAATGGACCGCTCAGGACTGGCATCACGTTCTCCTCACCGATGAGTGTCGCATATGCCTTCAACCAGACCCTCGCAATACCAAGGGGAGCGTACTTCGTGTCCACGTTTCTAATAGATTGTAATCCAGTCTGGTATTTTTACTTAAAAATTAAAAAAAAATTTTTTAATGACTTGTTATATGAGATTCCGTAACTGTTTTAAATTTTTGAGTAAAATTTAAGCCAAAAATTGAAGTTTTAGTAACGAATGTAACTTTTCGCAACAAATGTCATATTCGTATTTTCAGATTCAGTGCCCTTCTTACACATATAACTTTAAAAAATATGTTGTGGATGAAATTCAACGACAATCACCGAAATATTTATTTTTTGTGGTTTTTTGTGGTGGTCATAAAGTACCCGTCCACCCAGTGTAAACATTACTGAAAATGTCTTTGTGTTGCTAGGACTGTGCTAAAATATATTTTCAGGTTCTGCAGTGTATTTAAAAATTATGTTGTTATTAAAAGTTAAATATATTTAGTGAAATTTGTTTCCTTTTTTAGCTTTTTTTTATTGTTGGGTATGAAGTACCCGCCCGCCCCCCCCCTCCCCCCTTCGTATTACACCTTATGGAAAATGCGTTAGTATTGTTAGGGGTAAAAGACGAGTTGGCCATAACCTCGGGAGTGTGTGGTAACGCATATGTTATTCCTGTACCAGGTTTCCAAAGCAAAGAGCTTTGCCAGTTGAAAATAGGAGTGTGGCTTTGTCAGTTTGAGCTCTTTTTTTTGCCCCTTCCTTCTGGCCGGTGGGCGTAGACATGGGGGGGGGGGGGGGGAGAGAGAAGGTCCTGCGGATGTTATACGGCAGAGGGTGATTCACGGTCTAGTGGCCACTAACTCTGGTCGGTGTGAGAGGGCAATTTATGCGCCTCTTCTGACCGCCTAATTAGTCCAGTGGTAGCATTCAGCGACAGGCGGTCCCTGCAGATACCATTTATTCCTCGCTCCTGGTGGAAGATGCCCAACGTCGTCCTCGCTAATATCTGACAGGAAAACACACACGTACGTGACGAGACGTTGCAAAAAGTAAGGACTTTTTGGTTGTGTTTAAATATTAGCAGCTCAGGGGAAAGCTGCACGAATGCAAAGTAATTTATTGATTCCAAAATGAATTTTCACTCAGCAGCGGATTGGACGCTGATTTGAAACTTCCTGGCAAATTAAAATTGTGTGATGGATCGGCACAATATTTTTATGGAAATAATGAGCCCCGTATATACCAGATTTAGCTGAAATTACTCCTGGCATCCCATGTCACGCCTTTTGACCACACATTCTCAGGAAGGACTAGAGGTGACTTACTGCTGCCATAAATTTTTCGAGATAGCAGGAGATGTGTGTCCTAATTCTGGGAGAGTATCCTTCGGACGTTACAGAGATACGCTGATACGTCACTGTCTTTCACCCCCACCTCACCCCCAATTCTAGTGGTGAAACACGATCGAGAGAGTCACCAATGAGCCTAGCTACCTCTAAAATGATCGATTTGATACTAATATCAGTCATTACGAATATTTTTACGTCTTCCCATCCCCTCCCCCTACCCTCTACCCAGCCCTAGGGGTGGTTGCAATGTACTAACCCGCACAGTCTTTTTATATAAATAATGAATCGTGCATACGCAAAATGTGATTAAAATTGCTCTAGAAATTCTCGAGCTAAGCCCCCTTCTCACCCCAACCTCTAAGAGTGGTTGCTGGCTCATTCCCTCTCCCCCCTCCCCCCCAGAAACCATATAGGTGTACACAACAACTCAATAACGTTTCATCCCTATCGGATGAATGCTGTAAGAATGCACAGAAGGCGAACAAACAAATAAACAGTGAAAGGTGGCTACACTGAGTCACAGCACCAGAGATTGCGCCAAATATTATTATTCCGCCGCCTCCACTGGTGCAGTAGTAGTTCAGAGGATGTCGAGGGCAGTTGTTGTTCCGTTGGGCGAGAGAGTAGATGCTGTTCGGTTGGTGTAATGTAGATGGAAGACGTTGCAATGATCACAGTGTATTTTTCGTCAATATATATTGAGGTAAAAAAAAGTATTACAGATTTCTTTAATGACAATGCCTCTTGGTCACAGGTTCAGTCAACAAAGCAACTGGCTCGTGCCCATATATTACACTTGTAATTCTGGTTTCTATGTGCAATTATAGTATTTCTGGTTTTTCAATTAGTTCATTGTAAATGGTGTTTAAAATATCTTGTCGTATTGAGGAAGAACCGAGCGAGATACATGTACGTTGAGTCACACTACCACACACAGAACCGTTACACTTGTGCCTTGTTGTTTCGTAGCTTTTATAGTTGCAGGGGACTTAATTAATCAATTGTGTTAATGGAAATTCCTTGTCATTCTTTATTTTTATTTTATGCTGTCAGATTGCGTGCTAATACTAGCCAGGGCCAACCGGTTACGAGACTTCGTAACCGGTCACACAGCTACTAAAATTATTGCATTTATTATTTCTTTTTAATTAAGCCCCCATACAACAGATATTCATTTTTATGTATTAGATTGTATTGATCGCATTTTTGGGCTTATGACAGCTTACTAATTTCGATTCTCATGCGTCCTCAACAGAACCAATATCTTGCTATGTCAAACAGTCGTCTGGCGCCCATCGTAGTCACCTGTAATCAACTGATCAACAGGCCATGACTACCTGACGTTTTACTTCCGTCCACAAATGCCGATCAAGACAACTGTGCATAAAAATATATTTTTCCGAACTACTCGCCTGCTGCACTTTCACAATGTCCAGTTTAATTGAAACGGACGAGTTACGTCGTTATAGTAGAGCAAGTGCATGTACGTGCATCGGATGCCACCTGATGCAGTGCGTCGGACGGTTTCAAACTAGCGGCAGAAACGCACTCACTCACTGACCTGTGTGAAGTAGGCGGGCAGCACGCAGCGCTGGTCGTCCAGCCGGCTGCTCTGGACGCGCTCCAGCAACTCGAACAGGTCCTGCGTCGCATTCTGGAACAGAAAACAACCGGCACCATTAGTAGGGCTATGCTCCTCGTCCACGTAAATATCGCATGCCGGCCATGTATATTGTTAGCACGTGGCCACAGAGGTTGATACACGGGAATTATATTCAGATGGATCTGCTGGCGGGATTGTCTAAAATTAAAATGTTGCCGGCCATTACGTGAAATGGTGCATTATATTACTGACCGCGGCCCCTGCAAAAATGTATCTGAGCACTATGGGACTTAACGTCTAAGGTGATCAGTCCCCTAGAACTCAGAACTACTTAAACCTAACTAACTTAAGAACATCACGCACATCCATGCCCGAGGCAGGATTCGAACCTGCGACCGTAGCGGTCGCGCTGTTCCAGACTGTAGCACCTAGAACCGCTCGGCCACCACGGCCGGCATCACATTAATATTTAATAACGAAAGAAAGACTGAAGCACGGTGAGAGGACACTGAAAGGGAACGCCTACTGGTCAAATTAATTGGCACAACTGAACTTTAGCGTGAGCAGACCACCTGATTATGTGGCGAGGACGAGTCGGGAAATGCGCCACACTTTTCCTGAAGTCGAGTTTGTTACGGGAGTACACTAACAAATACAGAAAACCTTAACACACACACACACACACACACACACACACACACACACACACACACAGAGAGAGAGAGAGAGAGAGAGAGAGAGAGAGAGAGAGAGAGAGAGAGAGAGAGTAAACTCTTCACCATTTGTTTTCGTATCTTGTAAACTGTGAGACAGTGCAAGTAGCCGTTGCAGTTTCAGTTTCAGAGAGAAGGCAATGTGGAAACCTGTACTTATGTGTAAACACATAGCATTCATTAGTGGTGCAGAACCTATCTGAGGACACCACCCTGAGTGCAATCAGATATTAGCTTGTATCCTCCCTTCCGGCCACCTAATTACACTTCAGTTCTTTGATCTCCTTCATTTTTAAAATGACGAAAGATAATGATGTTTATTTTTCTAAGGGTTTCATGACACCACGAACTAATGAGTCAATAAGACAACTGACACTGCTTGTTCTAACAACTTTGTTTTATGGAATAATGATAGAAATTCTCAGTGCATCGCCAGTGCTCCCCAGAGGAGGAATCCAACTGTCCGCACTGAGGGTGGACATTCCTCTCCCTAGCGTTACTTGCCACATCCACACCCTGCACACTGATTTAAAATTGACAAAACTAAAAAGTGTGCACTGTACTTAGTTTGGAAATCACTAGGTCGCTGAACTCTTTTACTTCGTAACTGCCAGAAATTCTAAAACTTCCAGCTGCCATTGTTTTGCGGGGCTGACCACTGCCACTAATAATAATAATAATAACAATAATAATAATAACAATAATATAATAACAACAACAATAATGAGACTGTGCAGGCCCTACAGCAGAGTTGTAGTCATTACATAATTACTGTTGTGTTGTGCTATCAATTAGTTCATTTATTTATCTAGGTGTAATCCTCTTAATGAAGTCATCTAGTGTTGCAGATGATATTTTGTGAAAGAGTAACAGCTATACTTAGAAGTACAGAAAGCTGCACAAACAACACCATGTGCAACAAGGTATAAAAAATTGTGTTTCAACTGGCGAGTTCTATAGGTCCAGACAGTAGAAAGTAGTTTTTTTCTGTTATGTGATACGAAGCAAATAAAAACATTGTGAAGATACTGTAACTTCAGCAAAACATGTTCGGGGATAAAAGGAAGAAAAATTGTCTTTGGTCAAGGCGGGAACCTACACAGATACTATATACGGAAACTAATTTATTGATACAAATGATTTATAAACTGCACTGGAGAAGTATGCATAGCCGTGGGAAAGGGGGCCTAGTCTTCACGGGCTGGCCGGAAGCGTCCAACCGCGTTTGGCGCACAAAGCAACCCCTTCCGCACAGTGCACAGGTAAGCAAGATGGCGGCGTAACGGAACATCAACCCTGCTCTGAGCTCGAACGATTCAAGCGCGCGAATTCCGTGCGAATCAGCGTCCACTATTATCGATGTTTAAACGACCACTACTACAGAACTAGGTTCGGCCAGAACAACTTCATGTGTGCAAAAGTGAGGGGACGTTCATGGCGTTCTAAGCCCGCTCACTTCTTGGACAACCGGTCAAGAAAGCGAGACGTCACCTTTTGCACAGCTCTGGTATAGTATGTGGTTGCTAAGACGTCAGTCACGACGGCTGCAAAACTGATTGATATGTTACTGCCTATACCGACTGCATTAACGTGTACTTAGGATAATTCAGCTTGATTTATACCGGTGCGCTATCTGGGTGAGTCATGCAAGTCGATCCCCTTCAGGCCGACGGAATGAACCCACAGTTTACAGTCATCCCTTTGTCGTTTACTGCTGGCTGTCCGTTGGAAATGATGGCAGTTAGTGAGATTCATTTCAGGAATTTGCTTTTACTAAATCCGCAGCGTTACAGAGGGCAAAACCATTTGATGGATCTGCGAAGGAATACGATAGGTGGAGCACCTGGAGACACAACTAACAACCGACGTAAAATCATCGTCACCAAGCAATGTCAGTGACAAGATTCACTGAAGGATATTGCTGTAGTTTTACAGGACCGTCTAAAGAGCAAATAATATGGACTACGAGTAAACCAAAGAAAATCGAAAGTACTGACGAGTAGTAGGAATGAGGTTAGCGAAAAACGTAACATCAAAATTGGGGTCGACAATTGAGACTAACTGAAAGAAATCTACAGCTTTGGAAGAAAAATTAGACTTGATGGGCGATGCGAGGAGAACGTAAATATCAGACCAGCACAGGCCAAGAGACAATTATCTCTAAAAGAAATACGTATTAAGCATAGGCCTTAATCTGTGAAAGATTTCGAAACTACAGTACAACCGGAAAAGAATAAAATCGAACATTTGAGATGTGATGTTATAGAAGGATGTTGAAAATTAGTTGCGTTACTAAGAAATGAGGACCTTCTCAGGAAAATCGACGAGGAAAGGAATTCGTCGAAAATATGGACTAGAGGAAGGGTCAGGACGAGAGGACATCAGGAGTAACTTCGATACTACTAGAGGTAGGTGTTGACGGTAAAAACTGCGGTGGAAGACATCAGGAATATAAGCATCAAATAACTGCGAACGTTTGGTGTGTTACCTGAGGTAAGTAGGTAGGCACAAGATAGGAAGACGTGGTGGGCCCCATCAAACCAGTCAGAAGACTGAAGACCACTATGTGTACGCCCAGGTGGTGTCTGTGCAAGAGCGTATCCAGTGAGGGACGGGGGGTGGGGGGGAGCAAGCTTCCGACTGCCCCTCCATCCTAAGCCCCCCCCCCCCCTACCTCCAACCCTAGAGAAAAAGAAATCTGCTAACCGAACCCGCATCCTGCCCTGACAGAACTGTCATTTTAGTATCGAAATCTTATCATTAGTATGTAACTGTTATTGACCGTTGACCAGCGCATACAGAGCCGTTTGTCATGAATCTCACAATTATTTCGGCGCTTCCTGCTACTCTTCTTGCATATGAAAATACCACATAGCTCTGTGTTCGACTATTTTCTCGTTAAGAGGCAATTTCATAAACTACTAAGATGTGAATCTAGTAAATATTCGTATGTATCGAGCGCCACCTGCTCGACAGCAACACAACATGCTCGTATTTCTTGGAAATTACACTCAGTATGTTGTAGGTAGTAGGCAGAAGGTAAAGTGACGGCTTTAGTAGCCTATATTTGGTGATTAAGTAACACAGTTTTTCAATTGTTTTGGCTTTTATTTTGTAAGAAATTGTACTTTGTCTGCTCCATCGTTGCCCTTTTCACGAAACAAACATGTGTTGCCATCACAGACGTGAAAAACTAGCTCACCCTATGTTTCGTGATGAGGGCACTTAGCAACTTCCAGCACACTAAACATACGAGGGCGTGCTGAAAGGTAACGCCTCCGAATTTTTTATGTGAAAACTGTTACAGCTTTTTAAAGGAAACAATCGTTACCAAGCTATGTCTTTATTCTTCATGTCTACAGATTTATTCCTCGACAGGATCACACTGGCGACGAACACATTTTCCCCAACTAGAGGCGAATTATTGTTTGACTTTGGTGACGGAGCCACAACCTCACCTCTGCTTGCACCACTTCATCACTGTCACAGTGAAGTCCTCAAAGCTGTTCTTTTAAGTTTTGAAAACAGACGAAAATCTTATGGAGTCCTGTCGGGACTGTATGGAGCATGATTGTTGCCAATAAACAGATTGTTGCAGATGTCGCAGCGCTCATGTGTGTTCTGGCATTGTCTTGCCGAGGGTGCTACAGGCGTGGATGGACGAACCCTTCGAATTCGAACCACTATTATAGCTCTTTGTTTCTCACGCACGACATTGTTACATTACACACGCACGACATTGTTACATTACACACCGCCATGTTTCACGATACTATTCGGAACTCTCTAGCCTACCTTGAAACGGAAGGAGGTCGACGTCCATGGAACACGTTATATTTGCAAATGAACAATTTTCTTTGTTTTTTCCGCCTTTTTTCCGCAGTCGCAGATATACAAGTTATACGAGGGGCGCTTGAAAAGTCCGTGCAAAGTCCGAGAGATGGCACCACCGGCGCGTATGTAGGTCATGTTTAGTTAGTAGAATCTTTGGAAAGAACGCACACCAAGTTTCAGCCATATTGGTCTATTTCTTTGTGTTTGGCATTAGTGTGAATCAAGGAAGTCGAGTGATTGTCAAGAAATGCACGAAAAAGAATTTCATATGATGATTAAACATTACTTTATGAAAGGCAAAACGCCTCAGGAGACTAAAGAGGAGCTTGATAAACAATACGGTGACTCTGCACCTTCGATTAGAACAGTTTATAAGTGGTTTCAAAATTTTCGGAGCGGCCATATAGACACAAGTGATGCTGAACGTTCTGGACGCCCTGTGGGGGTTACGACTCCAGAAATCATTGATAAAATCCATGATATGGTGATGGATGACAGAAGAGTTAAGGTGCGTGAGATTGCTAGTGCTGTGGGCACCTCGAATAAACGGGTACACGATATTTTGCATAAACATTTGGACATGAGAAAGCCATCCGCAAGATGGGTTCCCCGATTGCTCACGCTTGACCAAACAACAATCTAAACAATGGGTTACCAAGGGAGAACCTGCACTGAAAAAGGGAAGACCATTCCTTCGGCCAGAAAGGTTATGGCGAGTGTCTTTTGGGATTCGCAAGGGATAATCCTCATCGACTATCTGGAAAAGGGTACAACTATAACAGGTGAATATTATTCATCGTTATTGGACCTTTTGAAAACCGACCTGCAAGAAAAACGCCGGCGATTGGATCGCAAAAATGTCCATCACGACAATGCACCAGCACACACCTCAACAGTTGTGGTCGCAAAATTAATGGAATTCCAACTTGTTTCACATCCCCCCTATTCTCCAGAGTTGACTGCCTCGGACTACTGTTTGTTCCCCAATTTGAAGAAATGGCTGGCGGGACAAAGATTTTCTTCAAACTAGGAGGTGATTGCAGTAACTAATAGCTATTTTGCAGACTTGGACAATTCCTATTATTCGGAAGGGATCAACAAATTAGAACAGCGTTGGACGAAGTGTATAAGTCTAAAAGGAAACTATGTAGATAAACAAAAAAGGTTTACCCCAAACACGTAAGTAGTTTTTATTTTTGCACGGACTTTTCAAACGCCCCTCGTATAGGTGAAATACCGTCTTTTACAACTGTAATGTTGCAAAACACGGTATGTAACCTATATTACTTGACCGTTGTCCTTTAATTTATTAAAAATGTTCCTTGACTTGAAAATGGAAACTTCTGTTACTTGCCAATAGCTTAGGTTTCAAAACTTTTTGAATTTGTTACTGTTGCTTGATAATACTTCTTAATTCGATTTTACTTACTGATTATTGGTGTCTAGAAAAGTAATATTGTAACACATACAGCACTGATAAGATTTTACCTATTGCAGCATTTTAGATCTGAACAGAATATTTATTCACAGGTATATGACCACGTTATACAATGAAAAGTTTTTCGCATTTGTTAAATACTTTTGGCGAGGAACTTTTATAATTTCAGTAAAAAGAGTGTAGCTCACATAAAGTTGGCTAGTAACACTTATAATTTAAGAAAACGAGAGGAGCCCACGTAAAGTGAATGCTATTGTTTCCAAATAGAATAATACATGATACTTCTATTACTGGAGTGGCTGGAAGCCTAGAGGCGAAAGCCTGAAATACAACAAACCGTAACTGTGTGTTTGTGTGTGTGTGTGTGTGTGTGTGTGTGTGTGTGTGTGTGTGCGCGCGCGCGTGCGTGTGGTACTGGGAGAAATATATACGCAACGTCTCGTGACTATTTTCCTTTCGGCTCTCGTTATTCCACTCCGCTGACTGGTTGCATAAGCAGGTGCCAAAGCACTTTGACAGCTCGCGCGATACAGTATTCCAGCCGCTCATTAACAAGCGTTGCACGTAATTCGCAAGCGCCGTATAAATGAAACGGTGCAAGGAGAGCTATCTCCTCAGAGACAAGGACAGTATCGTTCATTGAGGAGAGCGCCGGACAGCCTGTCGGTCCAGTGTGTCACATATCGACAGAAGTTCCCAGTTTTATGATTGTTCGCCCGAGTAAATCGTTGCTGCGATAGCTGTTTCCATTTACGTAAAAGAAAAAAGCACCACGGGACGAGAGTAACGCCTCGTTACTAGAGAGAGAGAATTTCGCTGTTGTCGAGTGGGCAATGTAAAGTGTATCGGAGCAGGCGGCCTACAGCTTCTGTACGCAATTAACGTTACGGCGGCTGTTTACGAGCTCTGTCTTGGCCAGCTGTCGGCCGTCGGGCAGTAAAGACAGTGGATTATTGCGGAGAGCACGCCACCGGCGTTTTGCACACTGCAGCTTGAATGAAATTATTTTTCTGTTGAGTGGAAGCCGGACTGCGCCGACTTTTATGCCCAGTAGTACATCGGAGAACGTTAGTTGAAAGGGCTTCGCATACTTTTTTTTGGTGTTGTTGCCGTAGGCAACCATTACTGGGAGGAAAAGATAAATTAAAAGGCAACTGGGGTGCTTTAAGAGGTACAGCAATTACAATCTATGACGACCGGTAACATTTAGAGTAACGTCTATGACGATACGGCCACTCCCACCGTTAGCATTTGAATAGTTGTCACTGAGAAAACATCGACAAGATGAATGACGACACTACTATGAATCAGTAAACAAAAGCAAATTAATGTCCGTTTTTTTTGTTTACACAGTCGTTCACGTGAGTGTTCTTATCAATGGGTGGTGAAGGTGTGTGTGTGTGTGTGTGTGTGTGTGTGTGTGTGTGTGTGTGTGTGTGTGTGTGTGTGTCTGCGGCATAGGTTCTTTAAGCCATCACATCGAGACTAACATAAAAACGTATCGGAAACATGAAACACTGAAACTGCTATGTCGTCCCTGTAAGAAAAAGAGAAAAACTACTTTAACTTTTCTTCAAATGCGCAGGAAAACACAAATAGCACCTGTTCTAATTTAGCATACCTATCTACACCATACATCATCCATACGTGAGTGTTGCTGAATCTTCAGTGATGATCGACAACACAATGAGCTTAGATGGATTTAAATTGTTCGTTAAATTTTAAACTGCATTTTGGTAAGTCGTAAAACGCTCCGAGTTATTTATGAATATTTTTAGGTCGTCTTGCTTGCGCTGTGTTTGCGGAAAATATGGAAGCTTTCATATCATAGTGGCGGACTTGCTGGTTTGAGTCATCCTTTTCTAGAATAATTGTACCATACTTCAATTTTTTTCCCCTCTCGGTATTAAAGGTATATTCCCTAAGAACATTGATAAGACTATAAGTCAGCAAGTAGCGTCAGTTCTTTTGATGAAGAACGCTGCTGATCTTGGAATATAAAGGATTATTCGTCTGCACACAAATTATCACGACAGTGTGACTTTTCGAAATGTAATAAATAGTTATAAAAGCGACAGAACATTTTGCTTATTATGCGAGATTCTAATTTATGGCCTCTTTGACAGTAATTTAACCTACACTTGTATAAGATTGCATTTTCTGAATTTTTTATGTTCTAGGAAAAGTCCACAACGTCAAGAAATGTTGAACCTGAAAACATGTTGCTGTAGATATAGAAACGTGCCTGACCAATATGACATTCTGGCATGTTGTAAGCCGTGAATATCTTCCTTCTCTACAGGCGCAGGGATAGGGAAGAAGGTTGTTGTACTCTGCTTACGACGACAATGTACAGGATGTCGAGTGGTCAGGACTTGTCAGTGGGCTTCCAGGGCTGCCGTTAAATGACAGAACAGGAAATTAGGTAAAACACAGAGAATATATTTCAATTTATGGTATACAAGGGGCGTGCCTAGGGTCGGAAGTTACCAGCTTTATTCCAGTCTAGGAGGACAAACAACTAATTGCAATAGGCAACGGAAAGGGAGGCGGTTTATGTTAGTTGATGTCCATGGCCTGTCATGAAACGTAAAGCCAGAGGCTCTGCCTCCCAAAAAGACGTCTGCTATGCTCGAGGTCTGGATCACAAGAGAAAGAAGCAACTATGTTCAGCATTGCAGAATCGTCTGGCATTCACACACGTGACCTGTATCCCACTCACGCTGTTGGCTAAAACCAATGGCGTGAGTTCGCTAGCAGTTTCAGCACTGAGCTCAAGGAGTCTCTTGTTGGCGTCTTTAACTGGACAGAACTGCCTCGGTTCTGAAAGGCAAACAACTTGTGTCACGTAGGCACGGCGCAAGTTGCTATGGCAGAAAACTTGTAAAAAATTGACTGGGGCCTTTGAAATACAATTTTTTAAATCAAATCCCTAAAATATTGACTGGCTGCCACCCTGTACAATATGATGACTATTTATTATTTTTTTATATTGCTGATGTTTCACGGGACTTTTGTGTGTTCGTCAATCCTAAAACGCATATGCCGGCCGGTGTGGCCGTGCGGTTAAAGGCGCTTCAGTCTGGAACCGCGTGACCGCTACGGTCGCAGGTTCGAATGCTGCCTCGGGCATGGATGTGTGTGATGTCCTTAGGTTAGTTAGGTTTAATTAGTTCTAAGTTCTAGGTGACTGATGATCTCAGAAGTTAAGTCGCATAGTGCTCAGAGCCATTTGAACCTAAAACGCATATATCGCACAAGAAGCGACTGGCGCTTGTGAGTGCGCCTGTGAGTTATATTGACCCGCAAACAACTTACGCTGGCTTGGCAGCCACACGGTGAGTGCTGCAGGGGGACGCCGTTAGCCTTTCAACGTGGGGAACATTGTTTGTACAGTTAATGTAACCATTTACGAAGCGAAGGGAAAGTAACTGCTAAACACAAATACACTAATTTGGAAAGTAAGTATTCTGCGAAATACTGTCAGATAAATCTTGAACTTATTCTACTGCCAAGATGGAGGTATACTGACAATATTTATTTTTCTAATTAGAAGTCAGAAGTCTGATGTTGAGGCAAAATAACAATTACAGCAGGTGTTCAAAATGGTTCAAATGGCTCTGAGCACTATGGGACCTAACATCTATGGTCATCAGTCCCCTAGAACTTAGAACTACTTAAACCTAACTAACCTAAGGACAGCACACAACACCCAGTCATCACGAGGCAGAGAAAATCCCTGACCCCGCCGGGAATCGAACCCGGGAACCCGAGCGTGGGAAGCGAGAACGCTACCGCACGACCACGAGATGCGGGCACACAGCAGGTGTGTTGAAAAGTAAAAAGTGTGCTTTACTTACAGCAAAGAATTAATGAAAACCGAACGTCTGATGACTTCACGGGAAATATTTTATCCACTTATTATTTACGCCTTGAAACAGTGGTTTCATTCCACATTAGATGTGAATGACATATCGAATCAAAATCGAATGTTGGGATCTGATACCACAAGAGGTTTAGTCCATTGTTAATGATAACTTATTGCCTATGACGAGTATTTGTGCAGTGTTTCGATGGACGATGACTGTTTTGGGAGGAAACTACACTACGGTATGGTCAGACAAATACCTACAGGTGAATTATAGTTTAGCATTGTGATATCTCAGGCATTTTCAGTCTGATGGATTAATCGTGTGCTTTCGTGTGTTCAGTTGTTGATTCAATTTTCTATACAGTATTTCGACTACTGACCCATTCGTCTTCTGTCGGTGCCACAAGCTGTGTCATGCGTACTCATAACGAGAGAGTGAATTATCGCTGCTATCGCACCCGCTACGCCCTTTGATGCACAAAACACTGGTATTCCACGAAACGCACATTCTCTGAGTTTTCCGGCTCTGGTGGATGAGTTGGCCGGGAGAGATTTTAATAATTTCAGTACCCGACCAGAAGAGATTTAAACTGAAACCTCCTTTGCGGTCTTTCAAGCAATTCGTAGGGGTGTACCCTTTATGTCAGTTTTCTCACATTTGAGCAAGTGTCTTACAAGGGAACCTCCCCATCGCACCCCCTCATATTTAGTTATAATTGGCACAGTGGATAGGCATTGAAAAACTGAACACAGATCAATCGAGAAAACAGGAAGAAGTTGTGTGGAAGTATGAAAAAAATTAGCAAAATATACAAACTAAGTAGTCCATGCGCAAGATAGGCAACATCAAGGATAATATGAGCTCAGGAACACCGTGGTCCCGTGGTTAGCGTGAACAGCTGCGGAAAGAGAGGTCCTTCGTTCAAGTCTTACCTCGAGTGAAAAGTTTAATTTTTTATTTTGAGACATTTATTATCTGCCAGTCCGTCCGTCCGATGCGATCACTTCTTTGGAAGTGATTATCACATCCACAAGACAACCTAAATCGGGCAAGGTGGAAGAATCATTTCACCCACTCGCCAAGTGTACAAGTTCGGTGGGTCGACAACATATTCCTGTCATGTGACGCACATGTCGTCACCAGTGTCGTATAGAATATATCAGACGTGTTTTCCTGCGGAGGAATCGGTTGACCTATAACCTTGCGATCAAATGTTTTCGGTTCCCATTGGAGAGGCACGTTCTTTCGTCTACTAATCGCACGGTTTTGCGGTGCGGTCGCAAAACACAGACACTAAACTTATTACAGTGAACAGAGACGTCAATGAACGAACGAACAGATAATAATTGTCTGAAAATAAAAAATTAAACTTTTCACTCGAGGGAAGACTTGAACCAAGGACCTCTTCTTCCGGATCTGCTCACGCTAACCACGGGACCACGGCGCACCTGAGCTCACAGTCTCCTTGATGTTCGATATCTTGCGCGTGGACTACTCAGTTTGTATATTTTGCATATTTTTTCGTACTTCCACACAACTTCTTCCTGTTATCTCGATTGATCTGTGTTCAGTTTTTCAACGCCTATCCACTGTGCCAACTTATAACTAAATCTGAGAGGGGTGAGATGGGGAGGTTCCCTTGTTAGAAACTCTCATGGACGACGAGAGTTTTAAACCGGATGGGTAGGACAAAGGCGTTCGTTACTTGTGTCGCTATGCCCCGTTTAATCGATTACTACTTGAGGCCCAGCATTTCAGACATGTTCTGAGAAGCGAAGTGACGACAGCGGATGCGATGCTAGTGTTATGAAGTCAGCAGCGGGGGACCGGACAGGCCTGGACGCAACATGTGTGTCGCCTTGTTGGGCAGAGCGGAAACGCGGCGTGACCGCAGCGACCTCCGTCCGCTTCCTGCGGGTCGGCGCCGCTCGTTGCTATGCTCTCACTGAGAACCACAAAGCCAGACTTTCTGACGCCCTAAAGCTGGAGTTACATTGTGAGATTCGAAAATGTCCTGAAAACCACTACTCAGGAGTGCCACGTGAAACGCAGTGATCACGTTGAGACAGAAGACAAAAAGGAGAAAATGGAAGAGAGAAATATAGAGAGAAAAAGAAACAGGAATGAGATAAACGAACAGCAAAAAGGAGCAAGGAATGGAGGACGAAAAAGATGTGTGTACATGACATAGTGGGTGAACCAGAGCTTTCGGAGATGGTAGTATGGACCAAAACAATAAAAACGTCTAAATATGGATTTTAAAACGCATTACTTAAGAGCTATGAGCAATTCATCTTCGATAATGTGGAACACATCTCGTCTACTGAAAGCTGTTTACTCTTGCATGTTGTGGGTGGAGGTAGTATGGATCAAAACAAGAAAAATTTAACTAAAGTTAAAATCTTCTAGGTTGTTAGGCTACACCGAAATGTCCTGAAGAAGATCCCACCAGAGAAGTCGATAGGTGGATTATTTTAGAAGGAAACATGACGCGCCTAACAACCCAGAAGATACATGCATACATACTGCGGGCACTTGATGGTAGAAGAGATGTCTTTCACATATGCGAAGATAAACAAGTACTCATAGGTCCTAAGGCATACAGCCCAAGCGTACTATTTCCCTGTTTTTGTCCATACTATAACCTCTCAAAATATGGAAAGCAACCGCGCGGTCCTCGTGGCTCACTCCGTCGGAGGTTCGAGTCCTCCCTCGGGCATTGTGTGTGTGTGTGTGTGTGTGTGTGTGTGTGTGTGTGTGTGTGTGTGTGTGTTTGTGTGTGTGTGTGTGTGTGTGTGTGTTGTCCATAGCGTAGGTTAGTTTAAGTTAGATTAAGTAGTGTGTAAGCTTAGGGACCGATGACCTAAGCAGTTTGGTATTATCACAAATTTACAATTTTTGTGGAAAGCAACGAGATTTCAGTACAAGACTCGTGCATCACAATAGTGAACTGACGAACATTTTCCATAAAACGCTTCACACCTGATCTTGCACTGTATATGCCGTTGAGAACAAAGCGGGGTTGTACTGAGTACAAGTAAGAATGCCTGCTTTAGGCACAGAATCTCGCGATAAAACGACAAGGCTTAAAACTTTAAAGCCAATAATAATTGCGAGGGACTGGAAGGTGCCCTACACAACAATGGTTTCGCTTCTCTAGGATTCCAACAAGAGAAATAAATACCATATTATCGAATAATAACTAGGATATGTCACACGGGTTCTCTATACTATTGGCAACCTACGAGTTCCTTCCACCGCACTATACTGGACAACAAATGTACAAAGGAAACTGAGTAACCATCACGTTTAGCCCTAGAAAGAGAGACGGAACGACTGACATTATAACTTTTTATCAGACAGAGTCAGCAGTACTCTCAGATTGTTTACTGACGAAGCTATTTCGGCTGGATGATGGGTTAAGGAAATTCAAAACCCCTCGGACAGAATTTCCACTCGGCGTAATGAATGACAGCTCTCTTTAAATGTGGGTAAATGTAAGATAGAGTTTGTAACGAAGAAAACGATCACAATAATATCGGACCACAAGATCGGTGGTAAAGTTATAGAAGCAATCACACAGTTAAAATATGTGTGGCTAAAAGATATTATACGAATTGGGACGATAAAATCAGTATTAGGCTGTGGGAACGAAACACTTAAATTTGTTGTATGGGTTCTGGGAAAATATGATCTATCTGTGAAGGCAATCGTATATGAGGTGCTAGTGCGATCAAGTCTAGAGTCTTGTTCCAGTGTTTGGAGATATCAAGAAAACATGACAACCGGCTTTGCACTAATTCAGAGTCGAACTGCTAGTCTCGTAACAGAGAGTTTACGGAATTTAAATAGTAATCTTTTGAAGAAAGAAGAAGGAGGTCCTCTTGAAACTCCAATGGGTAAATTCAGAGCCACAATCCTAGTGCTAATTTTCTTCCCTCCAAAGTACGCAAAGTGAACTGCACCGAAAAAAAAATCTTATTTTGTTCAGGGATGCTCTCTGAGCGTTTTGGTATGAGTAACCGATGGTTTCCAGTGGCTAGTTACAAGGTAATAATATTTCTTTTGATTTTTTTACCCCCATTTATCTGTGTATCTGTAATACACAGCAAATTCTCTGCACAACAGTGCAAATTTTGACAGTATGTGCTGTATTTCTTGTTTGGAAACAGCATTTTCCCGTTTTCTCAAGGTATTGCTACTCACAACGGTAATGATAACCCTGCTCTTCAACCTGAAATTCAGTACGATTCGATTCCGTCTCGGGGTTTGTTTTTTTCTGCAGTGTCAGTTGTATGTCAACAGTGATACACTGGAGTGTGAATAGGTTTGCTGAAGAATTGGCCGATTTGCACCTCGTGAGTGGGTCGACTAAATGTAATGGAAAAGTGATGTAACAGCCAGCGGTATGCTGAACCGTTCCCGCAGTGACGGCAACCACAGCACTTTTGCATCTGCAGGTTGTCTCAGTCCTTTTATGTTTTGAGCTGTGCGTTTTGGTGATGACATATTACAGCCTTTTGGGTTGTTACGAAGGAATTTTGAGATAAACAAAGTTCAATGTCGTAACAAACTAAATAAATCATAATTACATTTTATACTAAAATAATCATATTGTGAACAGTCTCCGAAATTTTGTTGGAGAGTTTCAGGTTCAGTGTGTATAGCTCCTGGGGTGAGCGGGGGGGGGGGGGGGGAGGGGGGGGCACGAAAATAAGGTGAGAGACAGTAGAAAGGGTACCGAGAACGTAAACAATTTCCCCCTCACGTAATATGGAAGAGGAATACGATTTCGTCAACTGTTGAGAGGACCGCAGAGGAACTACGTAGGAGACCACTACTGTATCACAAGCATTCGGACTCCTATTACTGGACACAAATACGGTGTGTGTCCGTCCTTCATATTTATAACGGTTTGAGCTCTGCTGGGGACAATTTTAACGATGTGTGTGAATGTCTCTGGAGAAGTGGCAACCCATTGTATCTCAAGAGCCCCAACCAGAGAGGATGATGATGTTGGACATGCCAAATGTGTTCCATTGGGTTCACCTCGGAATTCCTAGCAGGCCGGTTTGTTTCAGGAATGTTACCATCCGCAAACCATCACCTCAAAGTTGCTCCATTATGACCGGGTGCACTGTCAAGCTGATGCAGTCATCGTCTCCGAGCTGTTCCTGTACTGTACAGCACTCAGTTCTGTAAAATGTGGCCATATCCTTCCGCATTTGACGCTCTTTTAAGCAAAACAAGGGGAACGCACCCTAACCAAGAAAAACAACCACATGATGTAACACCACCTCCTCGGTTCTTCACTATTGACACCGCACATGATGCCAGGTAACGTTTTCCAGATATTCGACAAAACCTGAACCCTTCCATCGGTTTGCCAGGACATATCATTAATATCTCAAAAGCACTCGTTTCCAGTCGTCCACTGTCAAGTGGCGTCCCTCATTACAGCGTCTAAGGCGTCGCTGATCGTTTCCTGCAGGTACGTGTGACTTCTGAGGACTGACTCCATCGTTATACCACATGCCCTAAAATCCCTTCGCACAGTCGTTGCGGTAGCTGGACTGCTGGTATGACTTTGACATTCACGAGTAATTTCTTTCACTGGTTTGATGTGACGTTTCACTACCACCCTCTGCAATTATTGACAGTTCCGTCCCTCAGTACGTGAGGCCTGCCAGGTCTCAGTTTACATGTGATCGTTTCTTCGCGTTTCCACTTCACGACCACATCACCAACAATCGACTTAGACGGCTCTAGAAGGGTTGAAATCCTTCTGACGGTTTAATTACTAAGTTGATATCCGATGACTAGTCCACGTTCAAAGTCTCTGGGTTCCTCTGACCTACCCATTCTTCGGTCACTATATTTTTACTGACAACAAAATACCCCCAACCTCCCTTGATATCTAGTAGTCAATTCTATATTACATAGGGGAGTCCGGACACTTTTGATCAGATAACGAAGCTTTAATGTGGATTCTACGGCGCGGTGGCGTAATGCCCTACAGTCGGTTTAGTGTTTACTTCGCCACAAACTATAATCTCGCCTCAAGGCTCCCTAAATGCCTTCACGCTTGCCTCGTAACCAAGTTTGATAGTAGAATCGCCCTTGGAAGTTTCGCTCAAGCGGCGGAACACTTACTGCTGCGATTGGCGGTTACGACCGGCTGCTCGCCAATTACAACGCGCGGGGCGGTAACGGCTGCTGGCGGAGACTATCGCTCTGAAATCTCGCGAACGACCTGCTCCAGGAGGGTGGAGGTGGGAAGGTGGGAGACTGTACTTCCGCGTGCACCGGGCTTGTTTCTGAATGCGCCTGCGCGAAACTGCCTCTCTGGCATAAGCTCATGTACCACAGACAGTAATTATGATTGTAGGTGTGCTGGTGGCTCTGAAAACGAAGGGGTGTATCAGAGGAGGGGGCGGAGGCAGGAAAGGGGTATGTGCCTCTGTGTGATGTGGGACAAGTTCTTCGTACATAATGAAACTTCGCAACCGGCACCAAAATCTGGGACCTTGGCGCTCTGACAAGGGAAGCATACTCGTACACCCAACTGGTCACCGAGTGTGCTCGTCTCCAGCACGGGGGTAGTACATACTTAGATGTACCGAATGCTGCTGCAGTACGATGAACTTCTCAAGCGTTTTTGTAAAATGGTTCCGAAACAGCAAAGCGTCGTGTCTGTATCAGAAGCACACAATAGAATACTTTTGTACTGGCTGCTGTCATTCTGTGGGTTATATGGTCGTGGTCCACGAAACCTTTCCGCTCCTGAGGTTTCGTCTAGAGCTGCGCTGTGCATCGTTACTCGGTCAGCAGAGCATCTCACCCCACTCCGTCACTCCCTCTCCATCTTATTGAGCTTTGGCAGAGGTTGGCCTTCTGGTGTTGCCATTCGATAGTCACACTGCTTTATTAATTGATCATTTTTAGTGTATGGGTGAATGTTTCACGTCATAAGTGGGGTTCATAACTTTGTATGATCACTCGACTACAGTTTCGAAAGGAGTGGCAGCCTATACACTCCTCACAAACGCGGTGTTCCCTGCCACGGCTTTTGAAAAATTTATTTCCAACAGGTGCTAGGAACGGTCTTCCATTATAGAAAAATCTCTAGGCTTTAAGCCAGTATAATATCTCTTCATATTAATTACCCGTTCGGTGGTAATGATGGCAGATCTTTATCGACCGTTTTATTAAAGAGCACAAAAAGTGTCTGTTGTATCCGCGATACTGTTGTGAGAGTTTCCCAGAAAGTAATGCACCGCATTCTTTTCTTCAATTATTTCTTTACTGAACATAATGAGAATTACACAAACGAAAGAATGTTCTTATATCTACACACCCTATTTTTCCACATAATATCCATCCCGTTCTATGGTCTTCCTCCAGCGCGAAACAAGGGCGTGTCCCGGTGGCGGAGCCCGGGCTTCACTGTGTGAATCACCTCCTCATCATCCTCAAAATGTCCCTCACGAATGGCATCCTCTAATGGCCCAAACAAGTGGAAGTCCGAGAGGCTGGAGGGTGGATGGGGTAACAATGTTCAACCCTGTTCTGCGATGTGTTCAGCAGTCTTCAGACTTGTGTGGGGCCGAGCGTTATCGTGTTGCAGCAAAACATCTCCTGGGTTGCTGTGGCGCCGAAGTCGCTGAAAGCGCATCCTGAGTTTTGTTAATGTGTTGACATACGCTTGTGAATTAATGGTTCAAAATGGTTCAAATGGCTCTGAGCACTTTGTGACTTAACTTCTGAGGCCATCAGTCGCCTACTTAAACCTAACTAACCTAAGGACATCACACACATCCATGCCCGAGGCATGCCGTAGCGGTCGCTCGGTTCCAGATTGGAGCGCCTAAAACCGCACTGCCACTCCGGCTGGCAAATTAATGGTACCGCCTCTTGGTCTCACACCACTGAGAATCACACCATCACAGTCCCAGAGCACAGTGATCATGACCTTACCGGCGGAAGCAGTTGCTCTGAATTTTTTCTTCTGTGAGGAGTGGGAATGGCGCTGTTCCATCGTTTTGTTTCGGGCTTAAAATGGTGAACCCAGGATTCATCACCCGTCACAATCCTGGAGAAGAAAGTCTCCCCCTCAGCTTCAAAACGTACCAACAAATCAAAATAAGTGTTTTTTCTGTGCAATTTGTGATCCACCATTAGACACCGCGAGACCCATCTTGCACACACTTTTAAATACCCAAGAGTGCGGCTAATTGCCCGCATCTCGTGGTCGTGCGGTAGCGTTCTCGCTTCCCACGCCCGGGTTTCCGGGTTCGATTCCCGGCGGGGTCAGGGATTTTCTCTGCCTCGTGATGGCTGGGTGTTGTGTGATGTCCTTAGGTTAGTTAGGTTTAAGTAGTTCTAAGTTCTAGGGGACTGATGACCATATATGTTAAGTCCCATAGTGCTCAGAGCCATTTGAACCATTTTTTTGCGGCTAATTGCATCCATACTTCGTTTGCTAATTGACAAATGCAGCGTCAACTGCCGAGCCGTAATGCGTCTGTCCTCGTAAATGACAACATCAGCTCGCTGCAACATGTCAGGTGTGACAGCAGTGGATGATCTTCCCGACCGCTGCAAATCGTCGAGCTTCGCCAAACCGCCTTCTGATGACCTCACTCACCCTCCGTGCCCAGCGACTAACTGAACGGGTGCTCCACAGACTTCGCACAATTTCTTTCTCTGCAGTGAGGAATTCAATGACGGCACGTCGCTTATAACGTACATCATCTACAGACGCCATTTTGAAACTGTCCAGCAGCTACACTATCAGTTGGAAGTGACGGAAACTTCGCCCGCTCACTCAGGAGACGTTAGACAATACATGCGTAACGTTTCACATTCGTAGCATTGATTTCGGCCAAGAAAAAAAAAATTCTGTGCATCACTTTCTGGGCAACCCTCGTACCCTTCAAATGTGTTCATTTATTGGCACCGAGACGAGACAAATATTCAAGAGAAAACTTTGTCAGCTTACGACTAGATCGGATGTATGATTGATTTAAGATTTAGCTACTTTTAGAAACTTTGCACAGGATCACCACAAGACTTGCTAACATTGTCTGTGTACTAAGAAGACGGAAATAAAATATGATTCTGGTGAGTTGCTGATATTCATTTTAAGTAAATGACACTTCTTTTTTATTTATTTTAAATGAGAGTTCTGTGAGAGTGAAATGTTTGCTCGCTCATGGTCTTGCGAATAGGGCCTCCAGCCCTTCAGAACTGGTCGCGAATATTTGCACCTTTTAACAAGAAAGTACAATAGACATGTCACTGACCGTTATCACGCAAAAGTATCATACACTGGACAACAAAGGATACTTCCCAAGCCACAGGAGGAGTTACATTCTGTTATTTTTCTTACGATACTATTGTACAATTTGATTATTTAAAAACAGTTAGCAAAACCTTACAAGAGGGACCGCTCGTACTCGTCATCACCGATGTCGTCCAAATTTATGGTGTATGCAGGACTTGGCCTGAAACGGAAGCGACGGAAGTTGGAGCTCCAGATAACCGCGCGTTTTTTTTAAGCATTTTTGATGCCGTTCGGGCGAGGCGTGAACCACTAAGTTTTGCGTAGGTTTCAGGTAGCGGTTGGCGCAGTGGAAAGGTTACAGAGCGGTAGTCCGAAGGTTGTGGGATCGAGTGCCTATGGGGAAACTTTTTTTTAATTTTCAGTTTTTACCGAGGGAGTATTTGATGTGATGAAACCCCATGCGCAAGAGAACAAATTTCTTCTGTTAATTGACTCGCGTGGAGGACAAGCAAATGTGCTACTTTCATTTCTAGCCAAGCCCTAAATATGCAATAAATTTGGACTAAATTGGTGATGTCGAGTAGAAGCGGTCCCCTTGTTTAAAGTGTAAAAGGTGTAAACATTTGTACGTGATAGTTTACCAGCATAATAAGCCCAACATAACCCATTCGGAAGGGCTACGGGAAGATGGGCACATCATGTGTTACGCTGATGCGTAAGTTCATAGCATTATTCCATAAGTTTAACAAACACGGCAGATACACATAACAGAGACTTTAGTCATCAATAATATATTCTACTTCACTGTTTACAACAGTCTGACTACGCTGGGATAACGTTTCGATTCCGCGACTGTACAAATCACGTGATTCTGAGGCGAAGAACTCGTCGAGCCATGTTCAGAGCACATTTTCATCCGGAAAGGAAGTACCTTAGAGGTTGTTCGATAGAGAGCTTAAAAGGTGAAAAGCTGAGGATGCTGAATAAGGTGGATACGGAATGAATTCCCAAACAAACTCCTGTACAGTGCTTTTTGTCAGTCTAGCAGAATTATGGCTGGCGTTATCGTGGAGCAGCATTACTTCACGCAGTATTCCTCGCAATTTTTCTTGGATTGCGTCTGCAAGAGGTCTCAGCCGTCGACAATAAATGTCAGTGTAATTAGTATTATATTAATATCGTCAGCTGCTCACGGGCGTTGATATATATCAACGGGGACAGGTGAAAATGTGTGCCCCGATCGGGACTCGAACCCGGGATGTCCTGCTTACATGGCAGACGCTCTATCTATCTGAGCCACCGAGGGCACAGAGGATAGTGCGATTGCACGGACTATCTCGCGCACGCCTTCCGCGAGACCCCCATTCTCACCTTGTATGTCCACGCACTACATTTGTATTGACCCAACCAAATACACTCAATACTCGTGGAAGACATTCTTACCAGTCCCGCGAGAGTTCGGGGAATATGTGTGCATCCGCGCGGAAGGTCTTGGCCGGTATTGCCAGAATTATATGGATATGGTGTTTGTTCTTTCGGAAATGTCCGAAAGAACAGACACCATGTCCATATAAGTATATAAATGTCAGCGGTTACGATTAATAATCGGGGAAGCAATTCGTAGTAACATTACACCGTCGCTGTTCCACCAGATTCATCACATTATTTTCTGTGGATACGTGGAATGTCTTTGTGAGGGGAGTCGCTGCTTTGCTCTGGCTCAACGATCATTTTTTTCCTTATGTAAGCGTAAAGACTCAATTTCTCGTCACCAGTAACGATACAGAACAGGGATGTTCGGGGTTGTTCACGAGTAAATTGATGACGAGAAGGCAGTGATGAACGATACGGCCACCAGCTGGTTTCTGTGATTTTGCCGTAGAGCATGTCGTACCGATTTTTTAACCTTATTGACTACATGTAAATGTCGCACGATAGTGGAACGATCATATTTCAATGGTTCAAATGGCTCTGAGCACTATGGGACTTAACTTCTGAGGTCATCAGTCCCCTAGAACTTAGAACTACTTAAACCTAACTAACCTAAGGACTTCACACACATCCATGCCCGAGGCAGGATTCGAACCTGCGACCGTAGCGGACACGCGTTTCCAAACTGAAGCGCTTAGAACCGCACGGCCACACCGGCCGGCGATCACATTTCATCACCTTTTCGGTACACTGATGTGGATCACCGTGGAATAACGCCTTTAAACTATCTTCATCACACCTGAAAGATTTTCGTAAATGTCGAGAGTGAGTAATGTAAAAACGACCATCTTTAAAACGAGAAAACCGTTATCATTGCGTGATCTATCAAATTGCGCAAATGTTTCTGGCTACCTTCACTGCTGTCACCCTTCCACTGAACTCAAAAGGAACAACATATCGGAAATGTATCGATTTCTCCACTTTGCACTTCATTTTCTAGCGTCCACAGCTCCACTCACTAATATCAAATAAAAGAATGACAACAAGTAAACTCAAACAGAAATAGTGAACTACAAATAAAAAATAACAATCGATAAATAAATCCATCGAAACCGAAATACCAACATGCTAAACAATAACGCTACGAACTTACGCAGCCGGCCGGAGAGGCCGAGCGGTTCTAGGCGCTGCAGTCTGGAACCGCGCGACCGCTACGGTCGCAGGTTCGAATCCTGCCTCGGGCATGGATGTGTGTGATGTCCTTAGGTTAGTTAGGTTTAACTAGTTCTAAGTTCTAAGGGACTGATGACCTCAGCAGTTAAGTCCCACGGTGCTCAGAGCCATTTTTGAAGTTACGCACCAACCTAATTGATTGGAAAAAGCCACCTCCACCCATTCACCGGAGACTGTCGCTGGCGTCCACGTTGGTTAAGGACGACCCCACGAGCACGGCCAGCAAGGATATGTCGCAATGGGTGAATTTATTTATCGAATTTAGCAATGTCAGTGCATTTGATAAGTACCGTTGCACAAACGCAGCGCTAGTCCCTTGACTCGCGTCTTGCAATCGTAAGATAAATCATCGGACTCAGTGGTCTCAACTTGGATGGAGTATTACACGTATTATAGTGAACGATACAGAGCAATTTGTTTGCACAAGACGGCAGTGAAAGCAGCGCGGCCCGCCGTAACTATCGCGGTCGGCCGGCCTGGCTGGAGCCAGATAATAGTGCGTGGTCGCGGCCTAGATGGAATCGCGGAGCAGGGGACGGCGGCTGCGCGGTGGCGACGCGCTCCAGTGACCGCGGGGGCCGCCCAGCCGGCTATTTGTTATTCGCGAGCAAACGTAGCGCCCGGCCGCTTTCCGCTCTGCTGCCCAAGGGCGGCCCGGCGCGGCCGCTCCCAGCGTCACCGTCCGTGCTGCGAGGGGAACACAACCCAGGACCTTCTGCGCGAGCGGCCTTTACTCCGGCCGAGATTTGTTGCAATACGTTCCCGAATAGACAACAGTATCTCTTTTTTATATACAGAGTGTCCGGGTTAAGCCGGCCGTGGTGGCCGTGCGGTTCTAGGCTCTCCAGTCCGGAGCCGCGTTGCTGCTACGGTCGCAGGTTCGAATCCTGCCTCGGGCATGGGTGTGTGTGATGTCCTTAGGTTAGTTAGGTTTAAGTAGTTCTAAGTTCTAGGGGACTGATGACCACAGCAGTTGAGTCCCATAGTGCTCAGAGCCATTTGAACCATTTTTGTGTCCGGGTTAAAATTATAATGATATAAAAAGTACACTACTGGCCATTAAAATTGCTACACCAAGATAAATGCAGGTGATAAACGGGTATACTAGAACTGACATGTGATTACATTTTCACGAATTTTGGGTGCATAGGTACTGAGAAATCAGTACCCTGTACAACCACCTCGGGACGTAATAACGGCCTTGATACGCCTGGGCATTGGGTCAAACAGAGCTTGGATGGCGTGTACAGGTACAGCTGCCCATGCAGCTTCAACACGATACCACAGTTCATCAAGAGTAGTGACTGGAGTATTGTGACGAGTCAGTTGCTCGGCCACCATTGACCAGACGTTTCCATTTGGTGAGAGATCTGGAGGATGTGCTGCCCAGGGCAGCAGTCGAACATTTTCTGTATCCAGAAAGGCCCGTACAGGACCTGCAACATGCGGTCGTGCATTATCCTGCTGAAATGTAGGCTTTCGCAGGGATCGAATAAAGGGTAGAGCCACGGGTCGTAACCCATCTGAAGTGTAACGTCCACTGTTCAAAGTGCCGTCAATGCGTACAAGAGGTGACCGAGACGTGTAATCAGTGACACCCCATACCATCACGGCGGGTGATACGCCAGTATGGCGATGACGAAAACGCGCTTCCAGTGTGCGTTCACCGCGATGTCGCCAAACACGGATGCGACCATCATGATGCTGTAAACAGAACCTGGATTCATCCGAAAAAATGACGTTTTGCCATTCGTGCAACCATGTTCGTCGTTGAGTACACCATCGCAGGCGCTCCTGTCTGTGATGCAGCGTCAAGGGTAACCGCAGCCATGGTCTCCGAGCTGATAGTCCATGCTGATGCAAACGTCGTCGAACTGTTCGTGCAGATGGTTGTCTTGCAGACGTCCCCATCTGTTGACTCAGGGATCGAGACGTGGCTGGACGATCCGTTACAGCCATGTGGATAAGATGCCTGTCATCTCGACTGCTAATGATACGAGGCCGTTGGTGTTTTCGAGGCAGGATTCGAACCTGCTACCGTAGCGTCGCGCGGTTCCGGACTGAAGCGCCTAGAACCGCACGGCCACTCCGGCCGGCAATGGCTCTCAGTTTCCACACAAGCGCTTGAGCGCTAGACCACCAGCCACGCCAGTTATAGTCCATACATTTCTGGAAAATATTACACAACAAACAAAACCGTTTTGCTCAAGGTGGAATCGCAGATGTGTTTATTGTTCAGGTGAACACGGACGTAAATAACGATCTTTTTCGGGAAAGAATCCTCTGAATGTAAATGAGTAGCACCAATGGAGGCAGCCGCGGCGCAGCAGTGAGAAGTCCGAAGCGGCGGCGAGACTCACTGAGATGCCAAGAGGTACCTCACGCAGAGAACATCCCAGAATGCCCCTGACAGCTACATCACCAAGAAGAATCGCTTCTGGGATTTTGGAAAGACCAATGTGCAATCTGATACAAAAAAACCATAACGGGAGATAAAGAAATGGTAGGTACTTTATTTCAATTCCTATAATAAAAAGTAAGATCACCAGTCTAGGGTAGCAACGTCACGGGACACAGCGTACCAATGACATGCTGCTATCCACGCCATGTGCGTGCCAGTTCCACACAATAGTCGTCGGAGGACAGACGTTACTTTCCCATTCGCCCGTCTTTAGGTCGACTGGCCCGTAATGCGACTGCAATGACAAGAGTACGTAGTAACTCCGGCTCTTTACTGAGTAAGTGCCGTACGAGAGGGATATAAACCCCTTAGGAGGAGAAACTCCGTACTACCGTGAGTAGCCATACGGCGAGAGTGTGCGCTCCGAAGAACCGCTAATGGGGCCGTCCGAGGTGCTCGAGCGTAATTGGTAATTGCGCGTCCACGCCGTAAATGCGCTCCGGCCCAGGTGGTGTGGCGTCGCGGCACACATTCCCAAGGCGCTTTGCGCAACCAGCGAGGCCGGCCGCCGCCACTGCGTCTTTGCAAGTTGCACGCTGTCCGTTACTTACGCCGTAGCAGTGGTCCCATCAGCTGGTCCATCTCCTGCTGACGGATGGCTCATCGAGCCGATTCGGGTGATTCGGCCGCCACTACCCGCAATGTTACACATTGAAGCGCCAAAGAAACTGGTATAGGCATGCGTACTCAAATACAGAGATACGAGGGTATTTCGGAAAGTAAAGATACACCGTACGCCAGGGGAACAGAAGAGCTTTGGCAAGCAAGTTGGCAACACTGGTGTTAACCTTCAACCGTTAGCTTTCCCCTCGCGGTCGTTCTGCAGTTGAACGTTGCTTCTGGTTGGAGTAGGTCGTGTTTAAAATGGCTGCGCCGATTCAGAATCCCGCCAAATGCCAAGTGCACTCCGTCATACGTTTTCTTCATGCAAAAGGTCAGCGACCAGCAGATATTCACAAAGAAATTGTTTCTGTTTATGGGAACATTATGAATCGACAAAATGTAACCTAATGGTATCGTCATTTCTCTGAAGGTAGGACCAATGTTCATGACGAACAAAGAACAGGTCGGCCATCTGTGATCTCTGATGCCCTTCTTTGGAGAACGGAGGAAGAAATTCGGGCGAATAGACGTCTGACATTGAATGAATTGCATCGGATCATACCGGACGTGTCAATGACAACTCTTTATGACGTTGTGACTGTCATGTTAGGGTACAGGAAATTGTGTGTGCGCTGGGTTCCAAAACTGTTAATGGAAGAACACAAAAAGAAAAGGATGGGCTTTGCACTCGACTTCCTCAAACGCTATGCTGAAGCAGGTGATGATTTCCTTAATCACAATGCGACAGGTGACGAGACGTGGGTTTATCACCATACACCTGAATCCAAGCAACAATCAATGCAATGGCGCCATTTGAATTCACCAAAAGCCAAGAAATGCAAAACGTCGATTTCAGCGAAGAAAATCATGGCTTCTGTTTTTTGGGACAGACAAGGCATACTTCTGTTAGAATTTATGCCTCGTGGAACGACGATTAATGTTGCTGCATATTGCCAGACTTTGAAACGTCTTCGAAGGGCAATTCAAAACAAACGCAGGGGAAAGCTGACAAGTGGAGTCCGCTTGCTTCATGACAAAGCTCGGCCTCACACAGCGCTCGTAACCAAAGCACTACTCAATCAATTCAAATGGGACGTATTGGACCATCCGCCATACAGCCCGGACCTTGCGCCCACCAACTTCCATGTCTTCCGTTACCTGAAGTCACATCTTGGTGGAAAATCATTCCATGACGATGAAGAGATCAAAGATGAAGTTGAAATGTGGTTCCGACAACAGGCGGCAACCTTCTATGACTGTGGGATACAAAATGGCTCTCAGCACTATGGGACTTAACATCTGTGGTCATCAGTCCCCTAGAACTTAGAACTATTTAAACCTAACTAACCTAAGGACATCACACAACACCCGGTCATCACGAGGCAGAGAAAATCCCTGACCCCTGTGGGATACAAAAGCTTGTGCACCGACTTAACAAATGTTTGGATAACGGGGGTGATTATGTCGAAAAATAAGAAATAATCCAGTTAATAAGATGTAACTGACGTTTTCTAAATAAATGTTCTATTTAAGGACTGCGAGCCATTGTATCTTTACTTTTCGAAATGCCCTCGTATGTAAACAGGCAGAATACGTCGCTGCGGTCGGCAACGCCTATATTAGACAAGTGTTTGGTGCAGTTATTAGATCGGTTACTACTGCTGCAATGGCAGGTTATCAAGACTCAAGTGAGTTTGCAAGTGGTGTAATAGACGGCGCACGAGCGATGGGACACAACATCTCCGAGGTAGCGATGTAGTGGCAATTTCCCCGTACGACCATTAAACGAGTGTACCGTGAAAATCAGGAATCCAGTGAAACATCAAATCTCCGACATCGCTGTGGCCGGAAAAAGATCCTTCAAGAACGGGACCAACGACGACGGAAGAGAAACGTTCAGCGTGACATAAGTGCAGCCCTTCCACAAATTGCTGCAGACTTGAATGCTGTAAAGTTTATCCCACTTTTGACACCAATTGTAAAGTATAAGGGTACTTCTGACATACGGTGTTTGGGAAACAGGGGGAGGCGGTTGTTACATATACCTCGTGACGACAGTGTGCAGGAGGTCGAGAAGTCACGATTAGAGACTGGGCATCCAGGGCTGCCGTTAGATGACAAAACAGGGAATTAAGTACAATAAAGAGGATATATTTCAATATAAGGCGTACAAAAGGCACGCTTGGGGTCGGAAGTTAGCAGGTTTAGGCCAGTCTAGGAGGGCGAACAATTAAATGAAATGGGCAACGGAAGGGGAAGCGGTTCATGTTGACTTACGTTGATGGCCGGTCGTTAAAAGAAGAGCCAGAGGCTCTGCCTTCCAAGAAGACGTCTGTGCTCCTCGAAGTCTGGATTCCAAAAGAGAGAAGCAAGTGTGTTCTGCACCGCAGGACGCTCCGGCGTCCACACACGTGATCGGTTTCCCGCGCACGCTATGGGCTAAAATCAATGGCGTGCATTCGCTAGCAGTTTCAGCAGAGGGCTCAGGGCGTCTATTGTCAGCGGCTTTAACTGGACAGAACTGCCTCGGTTTTGAAAGACAAGCGACTTGTGTCACATAGACACGTCGTGAATTACTCTGGGAGAAAACTTGTAAAGATTCCACTGGGCCTTTGAAATAAACTCCTTGAACAAATTCCCTAAAATATTCCTCGATTGGCTGCCATCCTCTACGATACTGGGCCATCAACACGTGTCAGCATGTCAACCATTCAACGAAACATCACTGATATCGGCTTTCGGAGCCGAAGGCCCACTCGTGTACCCATGATGACTGCACGGCACAAAATTTTACGCATTGCCTGGGGCCGTCAACACCGACATTGGACTGTTGACGACTGGAAACATGTTGCCTGGTCGGACGAGTCTCGTTTCAAATTGTATCGAGCGGATGGACGTGTACGGGTATGGAGACTATCTCATGAACCCATGGATCTTGCATGTCAGCACAGGACTGTTCAAGCTGGTGGAGGCTCTGTAGTGGTGTGGGGAGTGTGCGGTTGGAGTGATATGGGACCCCTGACACGTCTAAATATGATCCTGCCAGGTAACACGTAAGCATCCAGTCTCATCACTTGCATACGTTCATGTTCATTGTGCATTCGGACGGACTTGGGCAATTCCAGGACGACAATGCGACATCCTACACGTTCAGAATTGCTACAGTGAGGTTCCAGGAACACTCGTCTCAGTTTAAACACTTCCGCTGGCCACCAAACTCCCCAGATATGAACATTATTGAACATATAATTGCTTAGGCTTCCGTGGCCAGAGTCAGTCGACATAAAAGTTTTTGGGTATGGTATCGCGTCATAATGTATAAAACTACTGCTGCAGTCGTGGCCGAAACGTTGGTTTTTCTCCAGCAGCACTAGTGTTATACATTATGACGCGGTACCATACCCAGAAAACTCTTACGTCGATTATTGAGCATATCTGGGATGCCTTGCAATGTGCTGTTCCACGCCCTCGTAATCTTACGAATCTATCGACAGCCCTGCAGGATTCATGGTGGTAACTCTCTTCAGCAGTACTTTAGACATTAGCCGAGTCCATGCCACGTCGTGTTGCGACACTTCTGCGTGCTCGTGGGGGCCCTTCACGAGATTATCCGGGTGTGCCAGTTTCTTTAGCTCTGCCTCGTGATGGCTGGGTGTTGTGTGATGTCCTTAGGTTAGTTAGGTTTAAGTAGTTCTAAGTTCTAGGGGACTGATGACCATAGGTGTTAAGTCCCATAGTGCTCAGAGCCATTTGAACCATTTTTTTCTTTAGCTCTTCAGTGTATCTGGACTTTAAGACTCTTGCGCGGGATTTCTATATTCGCTCGCTCCCTAAGCGCAAACTGTTAGTCCTACAGAAAAATGATCTGGACCTTTCACGTAGGAAATTTAATGTAGTTAAATTTTATACGAGGACACATTTTCGCTAATCTCCGTAGTTTATTCAAGAAAACCGTGCAAAAATTACTTTTAAACGCACCCCCGCACCCACACTCAAGGTTACTACTGCGTTGTTCAAGGCACACCGCTGTACAAAATCGTGCGACTGCACGAATTATTTACCACATTCCACCTCTTCTCGTATTCACTGACTGGCCTTATTACGCCACCGGCTTAAGCACTTACAATAATTAACAGTCGTCAATTTTTTAAACATACTAAAATTCCATAATAACACGATAGGTACGCCTTGAGGTTTAATTTAACATAAATTATCAGTATAGTTTCCTAGGACAAAGGTGTTGTGGTTAGATGTTACTTACCTTTCAGGTTCTCATAATTAATAGTAGACTTATTTCATACTTGTTACATTTGATAATGGTGACTTAGCTTCACCGAAACTAGACCTGTAAACTTTCTGTATTTTACTCAAAATGGCTCAAATGGCTCTGAGCACTATGGGACTCAACATCTTAGGTCATAAGTCCCCTAGAACTTAGAACTACTTAAACCCAACCAACCCAAGGACATCACACACACCCATGCCCGAGGCAGGACTCGAACCCGCGACCGCAGCAGTCCCGCGGTTCCGGACTGCAGCGCCAGAACCGCTAGACCACCGCCGCCGGCTCTGTATTTTACTGCGACAATGGTTTGACTACTGTACTGAAGTCAAATAAATTTGAAGAAACTTACATATAGTGGCTCTTCTTAAGACAGTCATGTCTAATTACAAAATTATGAAAAAGGAAACTGCGAAAAATGTAAATGATGTGTCATCAGTGCAATGCTTAAATGAGTTTTTCATTAGACACGTAACAGATGCTAACATTAATGCGTGACGAAATCAGTTTATTCTTCTACTGGAACTAAACATCTGGTACCTTGCCACACTTGTGCCGTAGCCACTGGATGCGTTTTGCGCCGTTAATGCTTCTCGGAACTGTACTCGAAGTAATACGAACCTAAAATAATCTTTTAATTCAAGGCTGCAGTTATGAGTTAATTTATGATCATGAGGTTCATTTTGCTTGTTTGTGTGTTTGCAAAAATCATTGTTGTTTTAGTAGCTGTTCTGTAGAATACAATAAAAAAACCGGAGTTTCGTCCCACGTGCTGGTATCTTTTTAAGGGCCTTCTGGCTAGCTAACTCGGCACACCAAAAGAGACACGGAAACGTCGACTGTGTAAGAAGAATTATGAAGAGGTACATGACGCAGCTTAAAAACCTAGAAGATTTTACCCTCAATAGTAAAATAGCTACATCTGCAGTAAATATGCAATATGACCGTGGAAAACGAGGTTTCTCGCAACCAACGGGTATACGAAAATGCACTTCTGTGAGCCAGCGTGTAAAGTAGAGGAAGGGGTGGGAGAGAGAGAGAGAGAGAGAGAGAGAGAGAGAGAGAGAGAGAGAGAGAGAGGGGGGGGGGGGAGGGAGGGAGGGAGGGAGGGAGGGAGGGAGGGAGGGAGGGAAGGACGGCGCCTCTTGCGGAAGTCCACGGAGCTGAGAAATACTGCAAAAGGAAGCGGAAAGTTTAATATTTTTCCGAGGCGATACGGAACGCGCCACTCAGACTTGAGGCGCTAAGGCTATTCCCCGAGCGGCCGCGTGAGCCGGCAACGAATTTCGAGGGCGTCTGGCGGGTACGGGCCGAATGCAGCGGTTGTGATCAATAAGCTATTACCGTCCAGTCCGGCCCGGAGGATTGGAACAGCACCGGTGAGCGCCGGTCCAGCGTAGCGAGTGCAACCGTCCGCCGCCGGGGAAATAGCAAAGTCTGGCCCGAAAAGTCGGAACAGTTTCGGCACGTGCCGTACCTTTCACAACGGCAAGTCGGAAGTCGTCAGAGTTTCACGCCAATGTAACCAGTATAGCATTGCAAGAAACCCATTCGAGACCGGCGTTCATTCTGTTAAACCTATCGGGCTGAGAGGCCATGGTCGATGTGCCAAATTATTCGATTGACTTCCCATGTGAGGACGACAAAGCCTCGATGAATTTAAAGAAAAACGTGTTTTGCACCAGGCCTTCAGTTTATTATAAATTACTACTAGTTTATTATTACTATTACTATTATTACTACTAGTTTATTATTATTATTAGTTTATTATATTAGTTTATTATAATACTAGTTTATTATAAATTACTACTAGTTTTTCGAAAAATGTCATGACTCACCATTGCTAAGAACTGCTCACGAAAGTCTTACAGCCCCTAAATATTTGTAAAACTTCACAATTCGCTGCCAAGAGCTGCTTACAAGAAATTTCTCTATTATACAATGCGCACGGACCATCATCAGGTATCCAAGAATATTTACAACAGCTTGAAATAAAATAAAATTCGTGATAGGTCACTGAAGTCAAACAGTTGTATTTGACAACATGACAAATTTCGGATTTTGTATTATCTGACGCCATTTTCTATCGCCTTGTAAGCTGTTTCAAATACACTCCAAGACAATAATAACGACGCAACACGAATGGATTATCAGAATGGGACGGAAATCCGCAGGTTTGCTGTACATGTGCTTACAAACTAATGATAACAGTTTCAGAAAAATTGGATGACTTATTCAAGAGAAAGTGCTTCACGAACTGAGCAAGTCGATAACGCGTTGATCCATCTCCGTCCCTTACGCAAGCAGTTATTCGGCTTGACACTGATCGAGCTGGATGCCCTTCATAGAGGTATACTGACGAAATCTGTCCATCCGGCGCGTCAAAATCTCAAGCTGATTTGAAGGCCCTGCCCGTAATGCTCCAAACGTTCTAGATTGGGGAGAAATCCGGAGATCTTGATGGCCAAGGTAGGGTTTGGCGAGCACGAAGACAACCAGCACAAATTCTCACCATGTGCAGGTGGGCATTATCTTGCTACCAGGGTCACTCCAAAAGAAATGCACACTATTTTTGTAAAAATACAGTTTTCATTCTGCCTGTGTGAAAGTTTTACAGTGTGTAGATACACCCTTCCCGCTTGTTTTCAAACTTAGTTCAACCTGTTCCCGAGAGTCACGCCGTCACAGCATGTCGTCAAGATGGCTGCTACACTTGTCCGTCAGAAGCAACGTGCTGTCATAGAATTCCTGTGCTGTGAAAACAAGACAGTGGGAAATATCCACAAGAGGTTGAAAAAGGTGTATGGTGATGCTGCCGTCGATCGTAGTACAGTTAGTCGGTGTGCAAGCAGGTTACGTGATGAAAGCGGGCACGGCAATATAGAGGATTGTCCTCGCAGCGGCGGGCCACGTACTGCACACACTCCAGACAATGTGCAGGGAGTTAACGAATTGGTGACTGCTGACAGACGCAACACAGTGAACGAATTGTCACACTACGTTGGGATAGGGGAAGGAAGTGTTTGCAGAATACTGAAAGTGTTGGCGTTAAAAAAGGTTTGTGCCAGGTGGTTTCCCAGGATGTTGACAGTGGCTGACAAAGCAACAAGAAAAGCGGTATGCAGCGAACTTTTGGAACAGTACGAGAGTGGTGGAGATGAATTTCTTGGAAGAATTGTGACAGACGATGAAACATGGCTCCATCAGTTTTCACCAGAGACGAAGAGGAAATAAATGGCGGAGCATAATGCAAATTCACCCAAGAAAAAAAAATTCAAGACCACACCTTACGCTGGAAAAGTTATGGCTGCGGTGTTTTTCGATTCCGAAGGACTCTTGCTTGTGGACATCATGCCAAGTGGAACCACCATAAAATTAGATCCATATGTGACGACACTGAAGAAACTTCAAGCTCAGCTGAGTCGTGTTCGACCACATCGGCAAAAACAGGATGTTTTGCTGTTGCACGACAATGCACGGCCACATGTCAGTCAAAAAACCATGGAAGCGACCACAAAACTCGGATGGACAACACTGAAACACCCGCCTTACAGTCCTGACCTGGCTCCATGTGACTATCATCTATTTGGGAAACTGAAAGACTCTCTTTGTGGAACAGGGTTTGAAGATGATGACTCTCTTGTGCACGCTGCCAAACAATGGCTCCAACAGGTTGGTCCAGAATTTTACCGTGCGGGTATACAGGCGTTGGTTCCAAGATGGCGTAAGGCATTTGAGAGGGATGGAAATTATGTGGAGAAATGAAAATATTGTTCCTAAAGGATGTATGTATACACTGTGAAACTTTCAAACATGTAGAATAAAATAGTGTGCATTTCTTTTGGAGTGACTCTCGTAAAATGTAAGCCCAGGATGTCTTGCCATGGAAGACAACAACACGAGGCGTAGGATACCGTTGACGTACTGCTTTGCTGTAAGGGTGCCGCTGACGACAATTAATGGATGTTGCTATGAAATGAAATGAGATACCAAACAATCAAGCCTAGCCGTCGAGCCATGTGGCGGGCGACATTCAGGTTGCTACCCCCCCCCCCCCCCCCCCTGTCTTGGACATCTAAAAGCAGGACTTTTCACTGAATACAATTCTACTCTAGTCAATGAGATTCCAGGCCGAATGAGACCGACACCACTGCAAACGCCTATTTATGGTCCTTGCGCTCACTTAAGCTCCAGATGCACGTCGGATCGCTGATGATGAAGAACCCATGACGCTGAGTGCCTTATCTGGCTATTTCCCGGCCCTTACGTTCTGTCATCTCTCTATGTCGACTTTGGCACTGTGTTCGGCCATGGTTCACCCACTCCTGCCAGCATCGTCGAATGCCATCGCGCCTACTCATATGTCGAGTCATCCGCCGATTACTCCAACCGCTTCCTCTGAGACCAACTTCACGTCCTCCCTCAAACGCTGTGTATGTTGTTACTGTCCAGCTGAGTACACTGAAAGAAATTCGCAAAGGCCTTATGGCCTGGTATCGACATGTCCCCTGTTCAGTATCCTTGCCAGATGCGCTCTGAAATTGCACTGCAGCGTCAAACATTCATCGATCGGCAGTTTTGCGTTTTCCGTCGATATCGTGGTGCTTTTATTTCCCTAAGAATACACTACCCTCCATAAGTTTGGAAACACCTAGCTAATTATAGACAATGGAAAGGAAATACATTATAAAATGCATTCTGTTGTTTTCCAAATGTTTATAAGCTCATATAATACACAGGAAGATGCAACCATTAACTTTTCGATTCCTCAGAATAGCCACCCTTTGCTTTCATCACTGCCTTCCACACTCTCGGTATACGCTGCGTCAGTTTTGCCAAGGTTTTAGTTGGAATTAATCTCCATTCTTGCTGCAGGACCTCCCACAATTGTGACCCACTCATGATTTCCCGTTTTCGGATCCTACTATCCAATTCATCCCATTGCTTCTCGAATGGGTTACAATCGGGGGATTGGGGCGGCCATTCCATGATTTTCAATATTTTACGAACCTCTAGAGACTTCACATAGTTCTAACACAAGCGAGACGTATGTTTCTTGCTGCAAGACAAACACTTTCCCAATCAGAGGCAAACCAGATGTCTTAGAATGTCGCTGGAGAATGGCATGATAATCCTTTTGGATCATTTTTTCCATCTATTTTCACCAAATCCCAGACTTTATTCCCTCCAAAGGATCTCCATACCATCACAGAACCCCCTCCGTGCTTTACAGATGGAATTACGCACTGAGGATTCAAGCGTTGATGGGGTAAACGGCGTACAAATTGACGGCGTTTACTTCCAAATATTTCGAACTTGCATTCATCAGTGAATAAGACTCTTTCCCAATCCTCCGCTGTCCAATGTTGGTGTGTCTTAGCCCATTGAAGCCTTTTCTTCTTGTTAATAGGGCGCAACAGTGGTTTCCTTGTTGCTACATAACCTCGGAGGTTCTTGCCTGCCAGGCGTCGTCTCATTGTTGACTCACTCACCAGTGTAACCCTCGTTGCGTTCAGTTCAGCAGTCAATTCACGGACAGTTTTTAAGCTGTTACGTTTACTGGTCACTATCAAATTCTTTTCCTGGCGTTCTGATATTTTCCTGGGTGTTCCTGAGCGAGGACGATCTCCATAGGAGCCTGTTTCTCGATGCCGGTGTATGGTTTTGACAACTCCGCTGATGGATATCATCAGTTTCTTTGCTATTTGTCGGACACTATTGCCTACTTGGTGCAAAGTGATTATCATCACCCATGATTCATGAGGAATCTGGCACTTTGGGGCCATTTTCAATTACTTTCGCGACGTGTTATACCTTCATGTAAACACAACTACAAGTGAACAGAAATGTAAACATCGTACCTCTACATAGCCATGCGGTCTACTCGCGCCACCTGGCGTGTTTAGTAGAACTGCTTGGACAGGTAACGTCGGTTTACATAAAACGGAGCAATACCAGTACGTTCCAACAGGTATGTATATGTGCAATAATTAAGTGTACAATACTGTTCGTGTCATTATTAACCGTTATTTGAGCTTGCTATTCCGTATTCTAACCAATAACTCACATAGATTACTTCCATCTTGCTCTGTTTTAATACGCAAGTTGGTGTTTCCAAACTTATGGAGGGCAGTGTATATATTCACTCAGCCGCGCAGGATTCTACACTCATGTCCTGTAGTGTCACTAGTTGAGTATAATAGCGAAGTTCAGTGTCACTGAAGACACAATCGCGAATGAACACGTTCAGCTGTTAGCAGTTTAGCCACATCACGAGCACACTGTCATCTCTGTTCTAACCATGGTTCAAACCCGCGTCCGGCCATCCTTGTTTAGGTTTCCTGTGATTCTCCTAAATGGATTTAGGCAAGTGCCTTGATAGAGCCTTCCTTTAATCCGAGCTTGTGGTCCGTCTGTAATGATCTCGTTGTCGGCGGCACGTTAAACACTAGTCTCCTCCTCTTCCTGTTCTAACGAACCCCTTCGATGCGTGACCGTAGTTCCAGTGGAAGTCTCAGGCGAGTAAAGATTTACCCTGATAGAGTAAGCGGATCACGTATACTGCTATAACTTAGCTGGTGCACTAGGGATCAGATTTTGTCTGTACACGGCTTTGATCAATTACGTTGCACAATATCGAGAAAATTATTATTTTTCTCCTCGACTAGCTCTTAGTCGCTCGAATAATTACGTTACTAAGTATATTTTCTGTTTTATTCGCCTTGTAAAAGGAAACTTGCACGGGGATTTTATATAAACTGTCTGGAAACAGCCAAGGCCACATTGTGATCTTTATTCATTCTAGTGACGGCCTTTTTTGACTTCGGCCGGTAGCTAACAAGTCTGTTTTCATTTATAACTATTTTCGAGTGATCACATTTTACTTTCAAAATATCACAAAGACCACTTTCAGTAAAGCTATTAAGAAGAAAAATTTAAAGTGCTAGAAACTTCCGCAGCAAGCAGCGAAGCAAGTGAATTCTTGTATCACAGAGCGTACCATTCTGCTTGTTGTAATTCATAATGAACCTTATTTCCTTGAGATAGCAGAAGGGTAAAGATATCAAACGATCAGGACTCCATTAAGGAATACGATTGCCGTAACTCATGCAGTATATTGTGACGCTGGACGAAATGTATGGGAACCAATGTCGCTAGACAGCGCTTGCGGATGCGAATGTGGTTTCTTCAGACGTGAGAAGAATGGGAGTACAGCAGTTGCGCCTTCCGGCTGCGTAGCAACCAACGCCCGTCGCTCGACGCGGAAGTCCGCCCATACTGTGCCGCAACGCCGTGTGAGAGGAAACTTGCTGCGTTGCTTGACGACCACTCTCTTGAGACACCGGTATAAAAGAAAACCTTGAAGAAGCCATAAAAGCTGACCATATGGTAGCCCCTCAGTATGACTGAAGTAACTACAACGCCGAGGAACTGTGTTTGTTTCTCGTTATCACTTTAGACTCTTGGTAAATCGCTGTGAGATACGAATTGTTCGGCTGGGGTCAACCGAACTGGAAAAGGCCTAAAGAAGCGCCACTGTGAGTTGAGGCACACTGCATCTAACCGCATGTCTGTTATTGAGAGGCTAATTCATTTTAGAGCCGATCACTTTTGTCTTGGCTAGCAACTAAGAAATCTACATTCAAACTTCTTTACTGCTCCATGTCTGTCAACAACGCTCGCTTTGTAAAATTTTTTTACGCTTTCCTCCATAATTTTTGTACGCAGGTTCTTTAAGCGTCAGTAAACTGAAGATCTTTTACTTGGGCGTGCTGAAACGTAATGCATCCGAAATTTTTACGTGAAAACTCTTAAAACTTTTTAAATAAAACAAATGTTATTAATATTCTGTGTCTTTATTCTTCGTGTCTACATATTTCTCAATACAGTCACCCAGGCGACGAACGCATTCCCCCCCCCCCTCCCTCTCCCCCGCCGCCAAACGAGAGACCAGTTCATTGATATCGTATCTGTAGTATGTTTCATTCGCCGACGGCCTTGTCGCAATCGTGAGTGGTAACACCGTTTCCGTCAGATCACTGAAGTTAAGCGCTGCCAGGCTAGGCTAGCACGTGGATGGGTGACCATCCGGTCTGCCGAGCGCTATTGGCAAGCGGGGTGCACTTAGTCCTTCTGAGGCAAACTGAGGAGCTACTTGATTGAGAAGTAGCGGCTCCGGTCTCGGAAACTGACACACGGCCGGGAGAGCGGTTTGCTGACCCCATGCCCCTCCATATCCGCATCCATTGACGCATGTGGGTTGAGGATGACACGGCGGTCGGTCGGAACTGTTGGGCCTTCATAGCCTGTTCGGGCGAAGTTTAATTTTAGTATGTTTCATTCTATTGACGGAGGTACAGCCTCACCTCCGCTTGGACCGTTTCATCACTATCCGTGATAAGTCCTTGAAGGTGTTCTTTAAGTTTTGGACACAGATGGAATTCGGATGGGGTCAAGTCAGTACTGTATGGAGGGAGATGGACGACAGTGAACACAAGGCGCGTCGGGTTATTGCAGCGCTCGTGTGTGGTCTGGTATTGTCATGCTGAAAGAGAGGGTGCTCCGACTGTGGACAAACTCTTCAATGCGAAAATCGATTACAACACTCTGTTTCTCACACACCGACGTGGTTCGTTACACACCGCCAAGTTACACGCTAAAATTCGGATCTCTTTAGCGGCAGAAGGTTGCAACCGTCAGAGAAAGAGGAAAGTCGAGAGAGTAATATGCATGATACCTAGCCGAAATTGAGAATAGAATAAAAAATTTGGAGGCATTCCTTTTCAGCACGCCCTCGTAGAACGGTGAAGCATAGATTTCCCTCATTCATTATGTACCCCGATAGTATGTTCCGAATCCTGTTGTACACATTAACAGCGAATGAAATTGGTAGTGTATTAAACGTAATGTTGAAGTCGTAACACCTGTTACTATAGAAGGAAAGGTAGGAGTGCCAAGAAAGAGGTGAAACAACATCGCCTGCCTTGTGTAATTTTTTTCTGAAATGAGGAGTGAAAAATGTCAAGTTAAGTTGTGTCTCAACCTAATAGATTCCTTTCTCAATTTGTTTGTAATATAGTCTTATTTTCTGCGGAGTGACTGTGTCTAAAATAAACAAAAATTTATAATGGTCAATCACCATCTCCTTGAACGGAGGTAATTTTGTTCATATACTTATTTTCTCGCAGTCGGTTATCTGCTAGCAGAACACAAAAACACATGCAATTCAAATTCAGATGATGGTGTCAGAAAATTCTCGTCGGACGCCATGGCAATAATTTATAAGATGTTTCGAATCCAAAATGTGTTGATGAAAGGTTTGTGCAAAAGTATGTTCAGCATTTCTTGACTCCCTAAGAAAATGAATGACGTACAGACGCTTGCCGCGATTCAGCTGAAATGCCGAGCGAGAACAATTATTTCCTGGGAAACAATCATCACTGGTGACCGGACTTAAGAATAAGGACCTCCCACAAAACGACGAAGCGCAGAAATTCACAGGAAGGGTCAACGCTTTAACCAAAGTGACGGGTGAGTGTAACGACGTGCCAAACAAGGTCTTGTCTGGTTGTATGCAAGTTCTGTGCGTTGCACTCAAGTGGGAGGAGACCTTGTACAACATTTGTTTCTCTATTTTTTTATTAATTCACTCTCGAAATTTTTTGGACTAACGGGATACGTTCAAAGAGTGAACTGAAGACTTTAGGAATAAGCGCTACTCTAAGGAGAAAAGGCTTGCACGAGAGAGGTCGGACCGCATCAAACTAGTCAAAAACTGAAGATACAGACAAGACAGCCTCTAGAGCGGAGACATTACCCAAAGGTTAGTGGTACCACAACTATCTTCATTAACTTCTTTACAGAGGGAATACATTTATCATTAGCTTGAGAGGAAACCTGTTTACAAGCTTAGTTACCACTGAGCAGTGGTAAAAATTGCTGTTTTGACGAGCGCGTGGTGCGAAGCAGTCGCCCTCTGTTTCTAGCGGTGGCGCCGCTGTGGCAATCGCAGCTTTGGTGTCTCCCTCTGATGGGGAAGGGGAAAGGTTGCCTGTTCACGTGCATTTGAGGGACGCTGTGAGCTCGCCAGTCGATCAGTCTGGGTTAGTCTGGGGTCAGGCTCTCGTCCCCAGCCTGCTAGTCTGTCTGTCGCCCGGAGTGCTAGTATGTCTTTCGTTCGGATCAACCTTTAAAGCAGGCAAAACGAGAGTCTTTCCAGCCCGCCAGTAAGAGAACTCAGCGAGTGGTCGGGGCTTAGTTCCTACATCTGAGTCTGCGCGTTAGGCCGCCAGTCTGCTCGAGTTTGCTCAGGCAATGGTCATTGGCGGTTGGGTCGATCGGTTGGTCGGTCGCGCACTGAGACACAAGATGACTTGTCCGTCTCGAGCATCGGCGCATGTGAGGTCGCCACGTGAGTCCAGTGGGCCGCGCCGTATAGCGAGGGGTAGTGGTTCAAATGATTCAAATGGCTCTGAGCGCTATGGGACTTAACATCTATGGTCATCAGTCCCCTAGAACTTAGAACTACTTAAACCTAACTAATCTAAAGACATCACACAACACCCAGTCGTCACGAGACAGAGAAAGAGAGGTAGTGGCTTCGCGGTCGACACGAGAGCAACAGGAGTCAACCAACCCACGACGTCGGTCTGGCCGGTGCGAGCTGCGACGCCGTGGTGTAACTGGTTCTCCGAGCGCTTCTGGGCCCCTTCAGTTACCATCTTGCGGAGCTTGGCTCGGTCCTTTCCTGGTGCAGGGATGTCGTTTTGCCAGTGGGCGTGTATCCTCTGCGTGGTTGGGTCCGAGCCAGTATTTCCGCCGTCGTGGGTCTGGAAGTGAATGGGAGACACACCAGCAGTGGAGTTGCGACGGAGCAGCAGTCGCGGTTGGGGCAGCGGGCAGTCGGTCAGTCGGTCGTTTGGCGGGGACCTGGAAAGACGGGAGATCGGCGCGCTGTCCTGTGTCCGTTGAAGAGGCTGGCAGCGGACGGTTCGGGAGAGCGATTTGGGGGTTCTTCGCTAGGTTCTCTCGAGAAATCGCAGTTTATTAAAAGTCAAGTGATTGGTGATATGTTGCGTGATTTACTCTTGGTAAATTCTACTTGTTTTCTTTGTCAGTCTCTAGTCCCCAGCATGCTCGTCTGTCTCTCGTCGTCCGCAGCTCGTGGTCGTGCGGTAGCGTTCTCGCTTCCCGCGCCCGGGTTCCCGGGTTCGATTCCCGGCGAGGTCAGGGATTTTCTCTGCCTCGTGATGACTGGGTGTTGTGTGATGTCCTTAGGTTAGGTAGGTTTAAGTAGTTCTAAGTTCTGTGGGACTGATGACCTCAGAAGTTAAGTCCCATAGTGCTCAGAGCCATTTGAACAATTTTTTTTTTCTCTCGTCCGCATTTGTTAGGCAGTCTGTCTGTCGTTCGGAGCTGCCTCTGTCATGTTTGTCGGATTCGGTGTGTTAACGAATTTACTGCCTGGAGTGTAACGGCCTAATTCCTTAAATACATTTTTATCTTGCCTATCAACTTGAGAGGCGGTATATGTGTACTGTAGAGCGTGTTAACTCGTTTGACCAACCTTGTATAATTTTATATAACATTGAATTTCATGGGCTTTTATTTAAATGGTCATTTTAGTACATAAAGTTGCCACCCTTCCACCGTAAGAGGGTGTTTTTTTTATTTTTTTAAAATCAAGTCGCACCTTCGGTGGCAAGTCAATTTTTTTTAATGCTAGTGTTTTGTACCATTTCCATCCTTCCTACAGGGTGCATAGCTTGTGTGCTTGTGTGAATTATTAAAACTTTTAGTTCAAAGTAAACTGGTGTGTTGCAGATTTGCACCAGTGTAGTCTTTGAGAGGTTGTTGTGAGAAGTCGTAACTACGGCTGTGTCAAAAGGGAGCGGCAAGGTTCTCAGCCCGAAAGCTCATACAGTCAAAAATTTGTTTCTTTCTGCTTCTGAATAAATTGTAACTTGATATCTAGAGGGTGCTTTCTGATTATAATTTTAAATGTTTCTTTAAAAAAAATACTTTAGGCACCATTAAAGTGGATAAATTACCATTTGTTAAAAAGGAATTTGCTTATAATTTCATGAGTTACTCCCTGGCAACTACTTCCACGCTCACATATTGTGATTAAATGTGTTAATGTTCTTGATGAATCGCTAGTAAATAAAATAAATTCTTACGAATATTCTTTGAAAGTAAATCACGGTACAACCACTGTTGCATATTTCAAGTGTTGCCAGGTAACCGTAAAACCTACATCAGACAGACGCGGCCGCTGAGCTGGGATGGTTGCCGCGTCGTCTAGTGGCGCGTGCTGAGTGCGTGTCTTTCTCTGTGCGTGCGTTTCTTGCCCCTCCCGCGCATGTCCGGTGCGCGGCCGGAAGCTGTGCGTCCTTGCGCGATGTCGGCAGTGCGTGCTACGCTGTGCAGACTTCCGGCCGCTGGCCTGATGCCGCTCATCGCTAAACACGCGTACACACAGGAGAGCAACCTTGCGCTGTGAGCTTCGTCCGAGGCTTCGTTTTAGGCTGCGAGGTATAACCTCGAGGACTTTCATTGAGCGTATTTCACATCTTTCTCCTTCTTTATGAACACAACGTGCGCATTCGGTCGAGGAATGAGCGGACGCTTAAAAAGGTAAATTTCTTTGTACGTTTTAGAGGAAAAACTGGTTTGCCTCGCCTAAGCTATTTTGATATTTGTGCTTATTCGTTATGTATGTTCCGATGTTAATTGGACAGGGCACGCCGACTAAGTACACTTCCTACAAAAGGTGTGAAGCACTCAAAAGACTTGGTCGTATGTTAATGCAGCTTCGATCACGTACACGCCGTGGTTCAAATGGCTCTGAGCACTATGGGACTTATCACCTGAGGTCATCAGTCCCCTATAACTTAGAACTAAGTAACCTAACTAACCTAAGGACATCACACAAATGCATGTCCGAGGCAGGATTCGAACCTGCGACCGTAGCGGTCGCGCGGTTCCAGACTGTAGCGCCTAGAACCGCTCGGCCACTCTGGCCGGCTACACGCCATCGGTGGATATGTAAATGACGAGCGTTGCGATTCTCCGTGCCAGATAGAACGGCCACAAGGGTGCACTAGTAGTATTCCTGTTTAATGTTGCTCCCCGGCTTGGTAGAATATATAGCGTGGTCAGAAAACCAACATAGGTTGTGCTAAGAAATAACCGCTAAGAAAAAAATTCGATTCGCAGCACCGTTTCTTAATTGTCACTGAAAAGTTGCGTGCAGAAATTCAAGCGGCACACCAAAGACGTTGTCGTCAAACTTGTTATTCGTTTGGTTTTCTAACACCGAACAAGAGATCGATACAAAAACCGGGCATGGGACAGTAGTAAGGACCGAAGCCGAGCGAAAGGCTATCCAGCTTCGTGCGCTGTCATCTTGTAAGTAGGCTGTTTAGGTTTTTATGTTGGTAACGTAACGTAGCGCTCTGTATGAAAATCACTGGCTGCGCTGTGTGCAGTCTGTGGCTGGTTTGCATTGTTGGAATATTTGCTATTGTAGTGTTAGGCAGTTGGATGTGAACAGCGTGTAGCGCTGCGCAGTTGGAGGTGAGCCGCCAGCAGTGGTGGATGTGGGGAGAGATGGCAGAATTTTGAGGGTGGACGATCTGGACGTGTGTCCATCAGAAAGAGTAAATTTCTAGTATTGGATATCATGAACTGATATATATGACGACTTTTGAACATTATTAAGGTAAATACATTGTTTGTTCTCCATCAAAATCTTTCATTTGATAACTATGCCTATCAGTAGGTTAGTGCCTTCAGTAATTAGAATCTTTTATTTAAAAATTGCTCAAATGGCTCTGAGCACTATGGGACTTAACAGGTATGGTCATCAGTCCCCTAGAACTTAGAACTACTTAAACCTAACTAACCTAAGGGCAGCACACAACACCCAGTCATCACGAGGCAGAGAAAATGCCTGACCCCGCCGGGGGTCACTGGCAGTATTGGCGCTCACTGTATTGCAGTAGTTCGAGTAACGAAGATTTTTGTGAGGTAAGCGATTCATGAAAGGTATAGGTTACTGTTAGTCAGGGCCGTTCTTTTGAAGGGATTATTGAAAGTCAGATTGCGTTGCGCTAAAAATATTGTGTGTCAGTTTAGCGAATATCTGAGTACGTTCAGTTTTGCTCAGCTGTTTGAAAATAAAATAACGTAGAGGTTTTCCAACACCGTCGTTTACAAAAATTTTCTAATGAGATGTTTCAATCTGTGCTATGAGAACAACTGACATTAATTTTATCTGGAGGGGCCGCTTCAATTTGCTAGCGCAATGGCCTGATTGGTCAGCTTTAATGCCTTTTAACTCTGACACGTTGCAACATATCGAATTTTTTTTCTAACAGTTACAAACTAACAGTTACAAACTAACAACCAACTACGTTACAAACTTTTCAGGCTGTTTCTGACCACCCCGTACAAGGGGTGTGAGGAGCGTCAGATGTTGAGTGATCACTGTGAAGGAGACGGAGAGTCTGAGTACTCGTGTGAGAGAGCGTTATCAACACCTCATTGTATGAACGGAGCCTCAGTTTGGCCAGATGTTGCACTGCATGGGAATGTGTGGGGAAGCTTACTCTTCATCGAGGTTCTAGTCGATCACATCTGACGATCACCAGTATTGCTCCTCAGCCAAATTGAAACCCCTTCACATCTGCGCCTGCCATCCGAGAACAAGTAATAGAGTGTAAATGTTCTTCACGGGTTTTCCGCCGGATGATGTAGGGCATTCAGTATACGATTGCGTGAAAACTATGAGACATACGGAAAACAGGCACACATCAGCGGACAGAGCATATCTGCACGTTTGTAAAGCACATTACAGGCGCTCGATATGGGCCCCGTTTGTGACACGGAAACGTCAATGCGTGCGTCAATCCGTTAAAACGAATTCTCCGGGATTGCCCGACAGCACCCCGCTTTGCAATTCTGTTGTTCATTGCGTTGCATATAAGCAGGCGCGCACTAATACGGAGCGGAGCAAATAATTAACAACGAAATAAGAAGACAGTGCAACACGTAGGTGCAAGTTGTAGTTATAATAATTGTGCAAATCATCTGCCACCTTCCCTTCACCGGTGAGTTGTATAATAGTTACATGCTATTGTGGAACACATAGGCCCCGATGCAAGTGAAAGGGTTAAGTATCGCCGGCCGGAGTGGCCGAGAGGTTCTAGGCGCTACAGTCTGGAACCGCGTGACCGCTACGGTCGCAGGTTCGAATCCTGCCTCGGGCATGGATGTGTGATGTCCTTAGGTTAGTTAGGTTTAAGTAGTTCTAAGTTCTAGGGGGCTGATGGCCTCTGAAGTTAAGTCCCATAGTGCTCAGAGCCATTTGGTTAAGTATCCTCCATTTCCAACCTCTCGAAATCTGACAGCAATAACTGACGAAGTCCATTAGACCAATCTTCGAAATATTACGCATTGAGAAACGTCATTTGCAGCCAGGCTTACCTTCGTAAGTCTGTGTTGTACATTCAAATTTAGCACAGTGTTTCACCATCTTCATTGATCTGTGCATCTATTCGTCTCGGAAGCCTCTCAGAGGGTCATTATTAAGTATAAATCTAAATCTGAAATGGACTCCCGAGCGGAAGTTGCAGTCAGATAGTGCGAGAATCCATTCATTCCACATCATTGGTAGCACCTGAAGAACTGAAAACAAGAGTTCATTAGTGTCACGTCCTGTGAGCCTTGATTCGATTGCACAAGCCGTCCCAGGATTCTGAAACGTGAAACTGCGCATAATAATGTTTTTCTAAAGTCCGGTCGGTCGCAAAATGAAAACTACGGTGACAGTGTGCTGTGCAGTGCCTGTAGTATGGCTGTCATTCGCGCCGCGTCGCACTTTACGGTTCCGAGCCCACAATGAGCACGTAAAGGTGTCACAAACAATAGACTCTCTGACCATCCGATGTCTTCATGCTGAGGCGTTTCTACCTGATTTCATGCGACCCACATCGTGTGACTCATGTGTGACAGCAAAGTGTAGCAGTACTGCAGGATCTTTGATGTGGGACGTGTAAACGTCATGGTGTAAGCAGTTAGGGAAGAAATCGAGTGTGAATCGATGATCTAGTTTAGCGAGTGTACCAGGCGATTCGAGGAAATCGTCTATGAAAGGCAATTCGAAGCCAGGGAATAGGAATGTTGTCATCAGGCACTGTCCTTCCTCATGAGCAATGCAAAAACAGACGTAATGTCTGATGGGATACCGCAATCACTGGTTATACAATGTTACTTATAATCTGTCTTGATTGAAAAAATGTTTATTCACGTGACCGGTTTCGGTTTCTCTAGAACCATCTTCAGATCTGCACATTGAATGTGACGCAACATGTGAAGGTGGCTGTGTGTGAATGGGTTACTCCTGTAATCGAAACTGCAGATCTGAAGATTGTTCTAGAGGAACCGAAACCGGTCATGTGAATAAACATTTTTGCAAATACTTTTTTATTCCAGTCTCTGATCACAATATCAATTCGTTAGACGATGACCGGTTTCAGTCTGTAATGACCATCCTCAGATCTTTTTTACACCATGTCCTAAAGTGTTACGGCCATAATGGCATCGTCAAGACATATGAATATAATCAGCTGATTATGGTCGAATCACTTTAGCACGTGGTGTAAAAAAGATCTGAGGATGGTCATTACGACTGAAACCGGTCATCGTCTAAGGACTTGATATTGTGATCAGAGACTGGAATAAAAAGCGTTTGACACTATTGGATCATTGTTTGTATACGCGATTATGTCGCAGTTGGTGAAACATTTTTGCAATCAAGACGGATTATAAGTAACATTGAATGACAACTTCCTCAAGGGAGTGCTACGCCTCACACTCAGCTGCAACAAAGACGCTCCTGGTGTTTTAACACCCACCATAAAGCCCGAAATTGGCTCCCTCTGATTTTCATCTCTTCGCTCACATGGAACGCTGGCTATGAGGACAGCACTTTGGCAGAGTCAATGATAGGCAGACCAGTGTAGGGAATTTGGGGGAAAGCAGAGAAGGCCCCTGCTGTGAAGAGGGTACTGGAAAGTTGGTATCACGCTAAGACAAATGTGTCAGCCAGAGCGGCTACTATGTAGAGAAGTCGCTGGAAGGTGTAACTAAATGTTGCAAATAAAACATTTCTGATTTTCACATTTCGAGCCCGATCGGATCTCAGAAACAAAAAGTAGCTCTCGTAGTTACAGCTGTCGGTGTTCCCGTGTCGAACATCGACGCTAAGGAAATGTTGTGGTGTTTTTTAGAGACGACGACAGGGAACACGCCTTTCCTCGCTAGCGCGAATAGAAAAACGATGTGTCTGCGGCGACGGCCGCCGCTGGCAGAGTCCAGCGCTCGAGGACGCGGGGAGGGGGGGGGGGGGGTGCTATTCGCGCCGTGGTGCTACAGGACGGCCCGTCGTGTTGGCCGGTTGTCCCCTGGACACGGTTTATGGCACCGTGGGAGGAGGCGACACGTCCACTGTCCACTAGACGCGACACTGCGAGGTGTGGCACTCCACTCTCTACAGTCCGCACTCTGCAAAGCTGCGAACCCGATTTATAGCCGCGCACTGCGCCGCAGTAGCACCACTGTGCCGCTCGCATTGTTTCGCCGCACACCGCTTGCCGGACCGGCAACAAACTTGCATCTACTCGGCGAGTGGCCCGAGATATCAGCCTCAAACCCCAACCTTTGAAGACACTGAAACAGGGAAGGCGAGATGATTTCGATGAATTTCCTTTACTTCACGTCTTTGGTCACAAATTTTTTGTCAGCAGACTACTAGTTTCGGTCTATAATGACCATCTTCAGATCTGTTTTATAAAACATATAAAGACTGTCATTAAAGCTCGAAACCGGTAATCTGATGGCAAAAAAATTATGACCACAGATGTGAAGTAAAGGAATTTATTCTATATTCGGGTCACTGTTCAATTCGCGACCATGTCACAGCTTGTGATAATTTTTATGTCCCGTCGTCAACGATTTCAGTAGATAAAGGACGTCATATTCGGCGTATGTTCGTAGATGTTTTTAATCTGCTGTTATAATTTCGGCATTAAGCCATGGTAAAAGACCTTTAAACATACGATATTTTGATGTAAAAAACAGCCACAGCTGCAACTTTGGCTGTCTTCTACATCAGACTGGTTAACACAAGTTGCTGCCCCGTTATTAATCCGACATGCTAGATACCCACAAACATACAAGCTGAAAGAGAAAAGAGGAAAATTCTCAGAAAAACCTGAGGACCAAAACCCGAAAAAGGAATATGGATGGAGAATAGGTAAAACGACACCTGACAAGTCATATAAAAAAAGTCACAGCTACCATCGGGGAAGGCGATTACCGCCTTACGGTACAATTCTAAACCTAGCCTTATCGATGAAATACCCTGGATACTGCGTATCAGAAGTTAATAAAGAGCTAAAATAGATCGGCATTCATGAAGAAATCATCATCGATAGAACCACAATTCACAAAAACGTATTTGCTGACAAACCTACCCCACATAAATTCAGGGTAGACAGAAGAAAGTCATGGACTGTGCGACTGGTCCCGGCGGAGTTTCGAGTCCTCCCTCGGGCATGGGTGTGTGTGTGTGTGTGTGTGTGGGTGTGTGTGTGTGTGTGTGTGTGTGTGTGTGTGTGTTTGTTCTTAGGATAATTTAGGTTAAGTAGTGTGTAAGCTTAGGGACTGATGACCTTAGCGGTTAAGTCCCTTAAGATTTCACACACAGCTGAACATTTTTAGACAGAAGAAAGGAAACACTTAACGAATGAAGAGACAAGAAGAAAACGAGAAGAAAATAAAAACGGCTAAATAATTTCATACGCGTTCCTTAATTGGACAGAATGGAAATTAAGTAGAAGTGGCGATCAAAGTGCTACTTACAATTATTATGGCAGGCCGAGGAACTTTTATTGAATGCTGCATTACGTCGAAGCGACGCAGATCAGCATCAGTGTTTGTCAACATAGTCAGCAAATATCTGTAGGCAACGGTCATATCTTTCCACCAATCGTTTAGTCCCTCGTCGTCGGAGATCCGTCCTTTGCTCAAGAGCCCTTCGGGAACCGTAGACAACGATCACATCTTTCTACCAATCGTTCAGTTCCTCGACGTCGGAAATGCGCTCTTTGGTCACTGAACCCTTCGAGAACCGCTCTTTGAATGTCCTCATGGTTGGAAAACCTGGGATTAGTCGATTTTTCGTCGAAGTGCGCTGTTCCGCTGATATACAGGGCGTCCAGAACCAAAGAACGGCCAGTGCGACAGACGCCTCGTTCGACAAATACAGACCAGAGTCCGAAACAGGGCCAATGGGCCACATAAAGATTCAATTTTCACTCGGCTACACGTGACAATACTATATGCCGGAGAGCATTATAGAAAGCGTCCTCAAGAGAAGACTGCAAAGAAAATATATGACGCAGTCGTTGGGAATCCAGTCAAGAATGAGGCACAAGCTCGAACTGGGCAATAATGATGAAAGGAATCTGAAATGTCCTCAAAGGAACCATCCGGTCATTAACCTTAAGCGATATAGAGAAACCACGCAAAGCGCAAACGTTGAGTGCTGGACGGGGATTCGAAGCGTCATTCTCTCGAAAGCAAACCGAGCGTTTTACCAGTGCACCTCGATCTACTAGTAGGCAAAGAGGGCACTGTTGTTTGGTCTATGCAAGGATACTGAAGCGACATTTTTATGGTGTTTCAATTTAATGTGGCTTCGACCCATCTTGAAAAGAAGAACTTGCCGCTTTTCACGGTGAAAATTTAAGCAAAAAGAGGAAGAAAATGTAAACATAAAAACCATCACTGGCTCCCTCTCGTTGCACGATGTTTCCTTGGTGAAGCAGGTGAAACTCCTTTGAGCCTACAGACTTCACCTTGAGCACAGCCTCTTTCTGTGCAATATTCGCTCAAAACTACGGCAGTCACAATTTTACTAATTAAATTTCTCTCTAGCTCTAGCAAAAGAAGCATATTGATTGAAAAAGAACCTGAAAGAAAAACAGTGCTAATAAATTTGTCACTGTGCGTCCAATGCCCCCAAATGCAGAACAGAATGGTAACGAAACAGTTTATTTCATACAGTTTAGGAAGCCAACGTAGTATCTAGGACACGTGTACAGACACGGTTCATTAAAGATGACTTAAACTTGCGTTTATTGCGCAATTAATGAAACTATTTCAGTTCATAAACATTATGCCTTTTAAAGGCGAAAGTCTTTAACGTCGATAGTGTTCAGTCGCTGATGTGGGCTATCCACATCATAGCACTAATTGGGAAAAATTAGAAGAGGCTTGGGACTTAACAGCGCAGAAGGTATTTTACGTTTACACAACGCATTTTTTCTATTTTTTATGTCTGACAACATATTCACCTTAACTACACTCCTGGAAATTGAAAAAAGAACACATTGACACCGGTGTGTCAGACCCACCATACTTGCTCCGGACACTGCGAGAGGGCTGTACAAGCAATGATCACACGCACGGCACAGCGGACACACCAGGAACCGCGGTGTTGGCCGTCGAATGGCGCTAGCTGCGCAGCATTTGTGCACCGCCGCCGTCAGTGTCAGCCAGTTTGCCGTGGCATACGGAGCTCCATCGCAGTCTTTAACACTGGTAGCATGCCGCGACAGCGTGGACGTGAACCGTATGTGCAGTTGACGGACTTTGAGCGAGGGCGTATAGTGGGCATGCGGGAGGCCGGGTGGACGTACCGCCAAATTGCTCAACACGTGGGGCGTGAGGTCTCCACAGTACATCGATGTTGTCGCCAGTGGTCGGCGGAAGGTGCACATGCCCGTCGACCTGGGACCGGACCGCAGCGACGCACGGATGCACGCCAAGACCGTAGGATCCTACGCAGTGCCGTAGGGGACCGCACCGCCACTTCCCAGCAAATTAGGGACACTGTTGCTCCTGGGCTATCGGCGAGGACCATTCGCAACCGTCTCCATGAAGCTGGGCTACGGTCCCGCACACCGTTAGGCCGTCTTCCGCTCACGCCCCAACATCGTGCAGCCCGCCTCCAGTGGTGTCGCGACAGGCGTGAATGGAGGGACGAATGGAGACGTGTCGTCTTCAGCGATGAGAGTCGCTTCTACCCTGGTGCCAATGATGGTCGTATGCGTGTTTGGCGCCGTGCAGGTGAGCGCCACAATCAGGACTGCATACGACCGAGGCACACAGGGCCAACACCCGGCATCATGGTGTGGGGAGCGATCTCCTACACTGGCCGTACACCACTGGTGATCGTCGAGGGGACACTGAATAGTGCACGGTACATCCAAACCGTCATCGAACCCATCGTTCTACCATTCCTAGACCGGCAAGGGAACTTGCTGTTCCAACAGGACAATGCACGTCCGCATGTATCCCGTGCCACCCAACGTGCTCTAGAAGGTGTAAGTCAACTACCCTGGCCAGCAAGATCTCCGGATCTGTCCCCCATTGAGCATGTTTGGGACTGGATGAAGCGTCGTCTCACGCGGTCTGCACGTCCAGCACGAACGCTGGTCCAACTGAGGCGCCAGGTGGAAATGGCATGGCAAGCCGTTCCACAGGACTAAATCCAGCATCTCTACGATCGTCTCCATGGGAGAATAGCAGCCTGCATTGCTGCGAAAGGTGGATATACACTGTACTAGTGCCGACATTGTGTATGCTCTGTTGCCTGTGTCTATGTGCCTGTGGTTCTGTCAGTGTGATCATGTGATGTATCTGACCCCAGGAATGTGTCAATAAAGTTTCCCCTTCCTGGGACAATGAATTCACGGTGTTCTTATTTCAATTTCCAGGAGTGTATTATAATTTATTTTTCGCTATGTCAGAAAATATTAACCTGATCTAGACCTACTGTGGATTACGGGCATACTCTCTCACGGTGTGTAATGGGCGATCAAAAAGTTTCCTTTGGAAGGCCATGCCTACAGCGCATCTGAGTCGCGTTGGGTCGCATACACGCTGCAACAAAGTCTGCAAACGGACAGTTTTTGAAGATCCCTTATATTTTCAGAATCGAGGAAGAAATCTGTTTCATTGGTACTTCTGGTTTTACAGTATTCCACTTGATAATTAACTGAGGTCTAAAATCTAAATGGTGAAAAATAAATGATAAGAACACTCTGACATGGACGTCTTTCTCATTCACAGAAAAGGTTTTCCAACCTTCGATGCGAACCAGAATCAGTTTGAATGCCAAGTCATTCCGATGCGACGATAACCAATACTTCTCGTTGTCTGTGTTCCACTGAGCAACAACGTATGCACTTAAGAACGCAGCAGGAAGGACAGTTAGGCGGACGATGACTCATTCGTCTAGATTAGACGGGAAGATTACGCCAAAGCTCCGTCAGCAGCTACCCCGTCTCAGAGCAACAGATCCCAGTTACATAACACAGCGACTGCCAGCTGTTACAACGCTGTTCCGTTTGCCACGAACCTCTCCACATTGTGGTTGGCTCGTATATACTGGACCGATGTCACACACAACTCGCTGTTGCCCATACCGACCACGCTGCCGAAACCGCCGACAGAAGCGAGCATTCCCTGAGCGCCGGCAGCACTTGCCCGGAGATTCTTTCTCACGCTTCAGCGACACAAACAGAAGACAGTCTTCGTGCTGCATTGGTCGATTTACGGCCGGCCAAGGCACTAAGACGTCGTAATAATTAAACCCTCTCAGAGTGTCACTATTTCATGATTATACGCAGCCATTGGTGCAATTACGTTTACGGCCTTTTCATTGCCTGAGGGCTTCCTTTTTCCTTCTACGATTCTCATCAAAGAAACATGTAACAGGTAGATAAAAAAAATGAGCAATGAAGAGATACACGCATTTCCAGCGCTGTGCCATTGTAACCAAATTGTTGAGAGGTCTTATTCCAGATTTATTTTCATCCTTGTTTCCAAACACTTACGAAATATCGTATTACACTATTATTGTGACCGGTCTTATGATCTACCAGCTATTTGTGGCGTATGAAGGCAGTAAGCTGCTCGCCAGCAAAGAGCGGCCTACCGGAAGGCACACTCGCCAATGGATTATTTGCAATCAATGTCAGTACGTTTTCGGCGCTTTACCGTTCAGCACTGCCGGTAAATTGCTAACGAGCAGCAAAAACTACCTCAAATCGTAGAGAAGCTGCATTTTCGGCTATTATGTTACAAATGAATCTCTACTACCAGTTGGCATAAAGACAGACATGGTAATCCTAAAGGAAAAGAATAAACTAGAAATCAGTAGTATACACACCGAAGCGCCAAAGAAATTGGTGTAGGCATACGTATTCAAATACAGAGATATGTAAACAGGCAGAATACTGCACTGCGGTTGGCAATGCCTATAGAAGACAACAAGTGTCTGGCGCAGTTGTTAGATAGGTTACTATTGATACAATGCCAGGGTATCAAGACTTAAGTGAGTTTGAACATGGTATTATAGTCGGCGCACGAGCGATGGGACACAGCATCTCCGGGGTAGCGATGTAGTGGGGATTTTCCTGTACTACCATTTCAAGTCTGTACCATGAATATCAGGAATCCGGTAAAACATCAAATTTCCGACATCGCTGCGGCCGGAAAGAGATCCTGCAAGAACGGAACCAACGACGACTGAAGAGAAACGTTCAACGTGACAGAAGTGCAACCCTTCCCTAATTTGCTGCAGATTTCAATCCTGGGACATCAACAAGTGTCAGTGTGCGAACCATTCAACGAAACATAATCGATATGGGCTTTCGAAGCCGAAGGCCCGTCGTTCGTGTACCCTTGATGACTGCACGACACAAAGCTTTACGCGTCGCCTGTGCCCGTCAACACCGACATTGGACTGTTGATGACTGGAAACATGTTATCTGGTCGGACGAGTCTCGATTCAAATTGTATCGAGCGGATGGATGTTTACAGGTATGGGAACAACCTCATGAATCCATGGACCCTGCATGTCAGCAGGGGACTGTTCGTGCTGGTGGAGGCTCTGCAATGGTGTGGAGCGTGTGCAGTTGGAGTGATATGGGACCCCTGATACTTCTAGATACGACTCTGACAAGTGACACGCATGTAAGCTTCCTGTCGATTACCTGCATTCATTTATGTCCATTGTGCATTCCGACTGACTTGAGCAATTCCAGTAGGACGAAGCGACACCGTACACGTCCAGAATTGCTAAAGAGTGGCTCGAAGAACTCTCCTCAGGCTTGAACATTAATGGGCATACCTGGGATGCCTTACAACGCGTTGTTCAGAAGAGTTCTCCACCCCCTCATAATATTACGAATTTATGGACAAGCTTGCAGGATTCATGGTGTCAATTCCCTCCAGAACTACTTCAGACGTAAGTCGAGTCCATGCCACATCGTGATGAGGTACTTCTGCACGCTCGCGGGTGCCGTACACGATATTAGGCAGGTGTACCAGATTCTAAGTTACTAAGTCGAAACAAGGGAGTAGACAACATTCCATTGGAACTACTGATAACCTTGGGAGAGCCAGCTACGACAAAACTCTACCAACTGGTGAGCACGATGTATGAGACACGTGAAATACCTTCAGACTTCAAGAAGAATATAATAATTGCAATCTCAAAGAAATCAGTTGTTGAGAAGTGTGAAAATTACCGAACTATCAGTTTAATAAATCACGGCTGAAAAATAATAACACGAATTCTTTACAGACGAATGAAAAAACTGGTAGAAGCCGAACTCGGGGAAGATCAGTTTGGATTCCGTAGAAATATTGGAACACGTGAGGCAATACTGACCGAACGAATTATCTGAGAAGACAGATTAAGGAAAGACAAACCTACGTTTCTAGCATTTGTGGACTTAGAGAAAGCTTTTGACAATATTGACCGGAACTCTCTCTTTCAAATTCCGAATTTGGCAGGGGTAAAATACAGGGAGCGAAAGGCTATTTACAATTTATACAGAAACCATATGGCAGTTATAAGAGTCGAGAGGCATGAAAGGGAAGCAGTGGTTGGGGAGGGAGTGAGACAGGTTTGTAGCCTATCCCCAGTGTTATTCAGTCTATGTACTGAGCGGGCAGTAAAGGAAACACAAGAAAAATTTGGTGTAGGAGTTAAAACCTACGGAGAAGAAATAAAAACTTTGAGGTTTGCCGATGACATTGGAATTCTGTCAGAGACAGCAAATGACCTGGAAGAGCAGTTGAACGGAATGGACAGTGTCTTGAAAGGAGGATATAATTGAACATCAACAAAGGAAAACGAGGATAATGGAATGTACTCAAATTAAATTAGGTGATTCTGAGGGAATTAAATTAGGAAATGAGACACTTAAAGTAGTAAAGGAGTTTTGCCATTTGGGGAGCAAAATAAATGATGATGGTCGAAGTAGAGAGGATATAAAATGTAGACTGGCAGTGGCAAGGAAAGCGTTTCTGAAGAACTTTGTTAACATCGAGTGTGGATTTAAGTGTCACGAAGTGTTTTCTGAAAGTATTTGTATGGAGTGTAGCCATGCACGGAAGTGAAACATCGACGATAAGTAGTTTGGACAAGAACGGAATACAAGCTTTCGAAATGTGTTGATGCAGAAAAATGCTGAAGATTAGATGGGTAGACCACGTAACTAATGAGGTGGTACTGAACAGAATTGAGGAGAAGAGGAATTTGTGGCACAACTTGACTAGAAGAATGCATCGGTTGGTGAGACATGTTCAAGTGGTTCAAATGGCTCTGAGCACTATGGGACTTAACTGCTGAGGTCATCAGTCCCCTAGAAGTTAGAACTACTTAAACCTAACTAACCTAAGGACGTCACACACATCCATGCCCGAGGCAGGATTCGAACCTGCGACCGTAGCGATCGCGCGGTTCCAGACTGTAGCGCCTAGAACCGCTCGGCCACTCTGGCCGGCGTGGGACATGTTCTGAGGCATCAAGGGATCACCAATTTAGTATTGGAGGGCGGAGTGGATGGTAAAAATCGTAGAGGGAGAGAAAGAGATGAATACACTAAGCAGATTCAGAGGGATATCGGTTGCAGTAGTTACTTGGAGATGAAGAAGCTTGCACAGGATAGAGCAGCATGGAGAGCTGCATCAAGCAGTCTCTGGACTGAAGACCACAACAACAACAACAGTTTCTTTGGCTCTTCAGTGTGTGTTTGTAGTTTTACACTGCATGTGAGCCATATAACGAAATAAAAACCATTTATATCTATCACTATCTAGCCGTCAACTTAACGTTTGTACCAAGCTGCCCCTCTACCGAGCGAAAATCCTGCCCTCAATTTTTCATAGTTGCTTCTCCTGGGCACTACTAGTGATAACAATCTTCAACCTCTCCGGGCTTTGCAGAAGCGTTGCTTCCTTTCGATTCTCGGTGTTCCCAGGTGGGCGCGAATTAGAGATTTCCATGAGAATCTGAACGTATCGAGCATCAAGGAGGGCATTCGAGGCGTCATCCAGAAACAATTGGACAAAATAAAATCTGACATCTGGACCATGTAGGAGCTGTTGCTCCCGAATGATGGCACAGCATCCGGGCACCCACAGCTATTGTCGAGGAACCCCGATGAACAACTTCTGAGCCGGCCTTTGTGGCCGAGGGGTTCTAGGCGCTTCAGTACGGAACCACGCCGCTGCTACGGTCGCAGGTTCAAATCCTGCGTCGGGCATGGACGTTTGTGATGTCCTTAGGTTAGTTAGGTATAAGTAGTTTTAAGTTCTAGGGGACTGATGACCTCAAATGTTAAGCCACATAGTGCTCAGAGTCATTTGAACCATTTTTTGAACAACTTATCAACTATGTGTGTAACTAACAGCAATCACCACTAGAAGGGCTGAAGGATCTAGAGCCCAGAGTCGTCATTAAGAGCTGAATAAAGAGTTCCCTACCCTGACGATTGCTGGATCCAGGAAGTCCAGCCTCGAGGTGGTAGCAATTCTGAGAAACTATCCACGTAAAAACCACAATGTATTTGGGAAAAGAACGAAAACCACGTCTCAAATTTTTATATTGCCTTGTGCGAGAGGAAGAAACCGTCAACACAGAGCGGGTTGGGGCGGCTGGGAGCGGTGTAAGCCGCAGGCTGTGCGCCTGCTGCGTCGTGCGCGGGCGACGACCCTGGCAGTCAGCTGAGCCCCTCGCCGCGTGGCGTGGGCGGGGGCGGGGGCGCAGCCCCGCGATGGCTATCTGGCCGCCCGCAGCCCGGAAGCATCGCTCACTGCCTCCTCTCAGCGCTCCCCCGTCTCTCCCCTCCCCCACACAGGTTCTCCGCTCGCCAAAGTGTCCCTGCAAATCAGCTCCCACCACCTGTTAGCTCCTCCTACTTGGCCTCGCCATGGCTCAGTAACAGAAAAGTAGAGTCACTTCGCCAGTTTCGGTTACATTTCTGATATCACTTCGCGAAGTATCGTCAATAAGACTGTAAGGGTTAAACAACAGTGCGGTCTATCTTTACAAAGAAGAACCATAATTGTGTGGGCAGCTCCGAATTTTCCGTAACAATATACACGAATACTTTTTTCTCTGTTTCCGATTCACCTTTTCGCTGTTCCGAGGGGCGTTCTCGGTCAATTTCGATTGAAAAAATTTGCCGTGGACTGTTCCCGCTTCAGCCTTCAGTTTCGTGAAGTTTCAATAGGTGGCAGCGCTATACGTGGCATTCAAAATGGCGTCTGTAACGGAGGAGCGTTCCAGGCAGAGAGCTGCCATACGGAGACCTGGCAGTGAACAAAAGCACGGTGAGTCGTTGGGCGAGGCGTCTGTCGTCTTGGCAACAGGGTCGCGCAAATCTGTCCCATCTACCGCGTGCCAGCCGGCCGTACACAGCTGTGGCTCCTGCTCTGTTGGAACGTGCGGAAACTCTCAGTCGATGTTATCGACGGATCAGTATGAAACTCCTCGTTGCTCAACTGGATGTTTCTGTTGGTAGTGCTGACACACTCGTCCACCAGTTAGAGTGCTCAACGGTGTGTACCCGCTAGGTTTCTCGTCGCCTAACAGAAGACCTAAAGAGCTTCTGTTCGCCCAAATGAAGGATGCACCCCGCGGGAAGCAGTACGTGGACGATGAGTTTATTGATGCAGCAAGATGTTGGCGCTAACGTCAGCCAGTTCCATGCAGGCATACAGGTCCTCCCACTAAGGTGAAGTAAGATCGTCGCATTGACGGAGATTACGTTGAAAAGGCAAAAGAGTGGGGAATAATATGGTGAATTGGAATCTCAAATAAAACGAACCTGCTTTCAGAAAAAAAGTGTTGTCTTTCTTATTGAACTCCCCTCGTACACTACAAGACCAGTGACGTCAGACTGCTCTGGCGAGCGGTGATCTTTCTTTTTTGGTTCCCACCGGGTGATTCTTAAAGCTACGTTGCCCATTAAACAATCTCGAATTCACAAGTTTAGAGAAAGCCTTTAATAGTAGACACTACGTGAAGCCCCTGTAACCTTGTCGCCAATGCTTACGGTTCAGATCTTGTTGATGGGAAGTGGAATGAGAGATGGTGGCGTAACGTTTATGTGCGTCAAAGTCTTAAGTTAATTCTTATAAAGTTAACTGTAAATCTATCAGTATTTCATAGTATGGCTATATCAATCGCTGCTCTTTGAGACCTGTCCATCGTATGAGAAGATTATGCTTGGGAACATACTTCTGTATGTAAGGTGGGCACCAGCTTCTACGTATCCGTTCCCTCTCCGAATTCCGACCCAGTGGGTAGTTGGTTCTCACTAACAAAACAAGGACGCTCTGCTTGCCCTTCGTCGCGATGCAACAAAAGAAGACAAAATCAGGTTTCATTTGCGGAGATGGCTCTGAGCACTATGGGACTTAACATCTGAGGTCATCAGTCCTTTGCGGAGACATGGCTTAGCCACAGCCTAGGGGATGTTTCCAGAATGAGATTTTCACCCTGCAGCGGAGTGTGCGCTGGTGCTCTACCATCTGAGCTACCCAAGCACGACTCTCACCCCGTCCTCACAGCTTTACTTCTGCCAGTATCTTGTCTCCTACTTTCCAAACTTCACAGAAGCTCTCCTGCGAACCTTGCCCGCGAAAGGCAAAGGTCCCGAGTTCGAGTCTCGGTCCAGCACACAGTTTTAATCTGCCAGGAAGTTTCATACCAGCGCACACTGCGCTCCAGGGTGAAAATCTCATTCTGGAAACATCCCCTAGGCTGTGGCTAAGCCATGTCTCCGCAATATCCTTTCTTCCAGGAGTGCTAGTTCCGCAAGGTTCGCAGGAGAGCTTCTGTGAAATTTGGAAAGTAGGAGACGAGGTACTGGCAGAAGTAAAGCTGTGAGGTCGGGGCGTGAGTCGTGCTTGGGTAGCTCAGATGGTAGAGCACTTGCCCGCGAAAGGCAGAGGTCCCGAGTTCGAGTCTCAGTCCGGCACACAGTTTTAATCTGCCAGGAAGTTTAACAAACATTGTATTTGCTCATGACTCGAATAAATAAATTGTCTGACGTATATGCATGTCATCGTCACATCCGAAAGCTCGGTCTTCAGTTTTACCGTTGTTAACAGCTTTAATATCAATCAAATCAAATCACTGCTCGTGTACACAATTCTGTACACTGACAGGCAAAGAAAGTGGTACACCTGCCTAATATCGTGAAGGGCCTCCGCGAACATGCAGAAGTACCACAACACAACTTGGCATGGACTCGACTAATGTCTGAATTAGTGCTGCAGGGAACTGACATCATGAATCCTGCAGGGCTATCCTTAAATCCGTAAGAGTACGAGGCTGTGAAGATATCTTCTGAACACTACGTTGCAAGGCATCCCAGATATGCTCAATAACGATCATGTCTAGGAGTGTAGTGGCCAGAGGAAGAATTTAAACTTAGAAGAGTCAGCCACTCGGTAGCCATTCTGGACGTGTGGGGTGTCGCACTGCCCTGCTGGAACTGGCCAAGTCGGAATGCACAATAAACAGGAATGGGAGCAGGTGATCAGAGAGAATGCTTACGTACGTGTCAACAGTCAGAATCGTATCTAGAAGTATCGGGGGTCCCATATCACTCGAACTGCACACGCCCCACACCATTAGAAGCTTGACCAGTCCTCTGCTGACATGCAGTGTTCATGGATTCATGAGGTTGTCTCCATACTCGTACACGTACATCCGCTCGATAAAATCTGAAACGGGATTCGTCCGATCAGGCAACGTGTTTCTATAGTCCAATGTCGGTGCTGACGGGCGCAGGCGAGGCGTATAGCTTTGTGTCGTGCAGTCATCAAGGTGCACTGGTGGCTCTTCGGCTCCGAAAGCCCATATCGATAACGTTCGTTGAATGGTTAACACGCTTACACTTGTTGATGGCCCAGCATTGAAATCTGCAGCAATTTGCTGAGGGGTTGCATCTCTGTTACGCTGAACGATTCTCTTCAGTTGTCGTTGGTCCCGTTCCGGCCGCGGTGATGACGGGGATTTGATGTCTTACCGGATTCCTGATATTCACGGTACACTCGTGAAATGGTCGTACGAGAAAATCCCCACTTTGCCGCTACCTCGGAGATGCTGTGTCCCATCGCTCGTGCGCCCACTATAATACCATGTTCAAACTCACTTAAGACTTGATAATCTGCCATTGTAGCAGCAGTAACTGCGCCTGACACTTGTCTTATATAGGTGTTGCCGACCGCAGCGCCGTGTTCTGCCTGTTTACATCACTCTGTATGTGAATACACATGCCGATACCAGTTCCCTTGGCAATTCAGTGTATATGACAACGAATGATTTACCAGTCATTTACAAACAATTACAAGAGATGCAGTTGTAATAGCTGGCCAGCAAGCCAGGACGGTAGTATTCTGCTATCGTCGGCGTGGCTGACAAACAACGTAGCGCCGTTCACGGCTGTGAGGGCGCAGGTGCTGCAGCTTAGCTGCGCGCCAACTTGGCGGAGGCTGCTGCGCTCGCAAGAAGTGGGCCGAGGCCCCGGGGACGGCGACCCTGTTGGCGAAGACGGATGGCTCTGCCGGGCTGTTCTTGTCGCCGCGCTCCAACGAATCCATCACGCCGGCGGCTCGAGGGCGTTACCTCAGATGCAGAAGAACACGCCACTTAATCTGATGCAATCGATTTGCGGAAATGTGGCAAGCTTTTAAGCCACCGGTCTTACATTTGTCTCCCTGTGCGTTACAACTACTGCAAGGCTGAATGTATGGCTGCAAGGATATTTTCTGTGATAGCGCTTCTTAATTTCCAATGCTAGACACAGTACTTCTCTGCAACAACTATGGTAATGTGGATAAGTCAAATTCAACCGCTCTGCAGTTTCTCTCTGAGGTTATGCTCTCACGGTATCATAGGCTGAACACTCCATAGAGTCTGGGAGCAAAAGAGAAGGAGCCCCGGACCGGTTTAAGCTTTGGTAGCTTCACTAAGTGTGCACAGATGGTGTAATGGGTAGCGTTCTGCCCGCGAAAGGTAGTGACAGGGTTTCGAATTAAGAACTCACATTTATGATTTTTTTTCTTGGCGATTATTCCAAAGCACTGCAACGCGCTTACAAGCTTTTAAGTTTGTTTTTGACCATGCTGTACATTGCAGGACGAAGTGCGCCTTCATTAGTTCAAAATACACTCCTGGAAATGGAAAAAAGAACACATTGACACCGGTGTGTCAGACCCACCATACTTGCTCCGGACACTGCGAGAGGGCTGTACAAGCAATGATCACACGCACGGCACAGCGGACACACCAGGAACCGCGGTGTTGGCCGTCGAATGGCGCTAGCTGCGCAGCATTTGTGCACCGGCGCCGTCAGTGTCAGCCAGTTTGCCGTGGCATACGGAGCTCCATCGCAGTCTTTAACACTGGTAGCATGCCGCGACAGCGTGGACGTGAACCGTATGTGCAGCTGACGGACTTTGAGCGAGGGCGTATAGTGGGCATGCGGGAGGCCGGGTGGACGTACCGCCGAATTGCTCAACACGAGGGGCGTGAGGTCTCCACAGTACATGGATGTTGTCGCCAGTGGTCGGCGGAAGGTGCACGTGCCCGTCGACCTGGGACCGGACCGCAACGACGCACGGATGCTCGCCAAGACCGTAGGATCCTACGCAGTGCCGTAGGGGACCGCACCGCCACTTCCCAGCAAATTAGGGACACTGTTGCTCCTGGGGTATCGGCGAGGACCATTCGCAACCGTCTCCATGAAACTGGGCTACGGTCCCGCACACCGTTAGGCCGTCTTCCGCTCACGCCCCAACATCGTGCAGCCCGCCTCCAGTGGTGTCGCGACAGGCGTGAATGGAGGGACGAATGGAGACGTGTCGTCTTCAGCGATGAGAGTCGCTTCTGCCTTGGTGCCAATGATGGTCGTATGCGTGTTTGGCGCCGTGCAGGTGAGCGCCACAATCAGGACTGCATACGACCGAGGCACACAGGGCCAACACCCGGCATCATGGTGTGGGGAGCGATCTCCTACACTGGCCGTACACCACTGGTGATCGTCGAGGGGACACTGAATAGTGCACGGTACATCCAAACCGTCATCGAACCCATCGTTCTACCATTCCTAGACCGGCAAGGGAACTTGCTGTTCCAACAGGACAATGCACGTCCGCATGTATCCCGTGCCACCCAACGTGCTCTAGAAGGTGTAAGTCAACTACCCTGGCCAGCAAGATCTCCGGATCTGTCCCCCATTGAGCATGTTTGGGACTGGATGAAGCGTCGTCTCACGCGGTCTGCACGTCCAGCACGAACGCTGGTCCAACTGAGGCGCCAGGTGGAAATGGCATGGCAAGCCGTTCCACAGGACTACATCCAGCATCTCTACGATCGTCTCCATGGGAGAATAGCAGCCTGCATTGCTGCGAAAGGTTGATATACACTGTACTAGTGCCGACATTGTGCATGCTCTGTTGCCTGTGTCTATGTGCCTGTGGTTCTGTCAGTGTGATCATGTGATGTATCTGACCCCAGGAATGTGTCAATGAAGTTTCCCCTTCCTGGGACAATGAATTCACGGTGTTCTTATTTCAATTTCCAGGAGTGTAAATGTGTGTGAAATCTTATGGGACTTAACTGCTAAGGTCATCAGTCCCTAAGCTTACACACTACTTAACCTAAATTATCCTTAGGACAATCACACAGACCAGCCGCACAGTCCATGACTGCAGCGCCTTGGGCTATCAATGCAGGGATTATTAATGCTGTTTGTGGATGACGGCGAACTTGTTGTTCAATGTTGTCAGATAATTCCTCGTTTGGAGATATATCTGGTGATCGAGCAGGCCAAGGGAACATGTCGGCACTCTGTAGAGCATGTTGGGTTACAATAGCGTTATGTACCCTGTTGGTAAACACCACCTGGAATGCTTTTCATGAATGGCAGCACAGCAGGTCTAACCACCAGACTGACGCGTAAATTTGCAGTGAGGGTGCGTGGGATAACCAAGAGAGTGCTCCTGCTGTCATGCGAAATCGCACCCCAGACCATAACTCCAGATGTAGGTCCAGTGTGTGAAGCACGAAGACGGGTTGGTTGCAGGTGCTCAACTGGGCTCCGTACGTCCACACGGCCATGACTGCCACCGAGACAGAACCAGATTTTGGCGCGTCACAAGCGGAGCCCATACCAAGCACCTGTGAGCCTCATGTGAGTTACAAGCCTGGAGTGATGCGCTGTCAACTGATGTGTGTCTGTTATTTCTAGCTCTTGAAGTTTTTCGCGCAGTCTTCTTCCGAAGTCCAAGAGGTATTTATAAATAATCCCAATTGAAAGAAAACAACTCTCGGTCATTATTTTTAACGAATTAACCGGGTTTCAACACTGCTAGGAGTGTCTTCCTCAGAATTTAAATCAAAGAATGGCCTATAGCATGGTCACAGAATTATGACTAAAAACGTATGATACAGGGTATAAGTACAGAATCATCGTGAAAGACTGGCAGTACTTATAAGTCATTTATAAAATAATAAATAAGCCAAAAGGGCTTTAGTCACAAAGATATTTAAGATAAAAAATCTGTTTCCAACCTGTAACCCCGTAAGTAACGAGCAGCCCTTAGTGGCTCGCCATCACAATTTTTTATCTTAAATATCTTTGTGACTAATAATGTCGTTCATAATAATGTTGCTTTTTTATCTAGTCCACCAGAAAGCATGTTTTACTATAGAAAATTTAAGTGAACAGAATTCTTACACTACTGGCCATTAAAATTGCTACACAAAGAAGAAATGCAGATGATAAACGGGTATTCATTGGACAAATATATTATACTGGAACTGACATGTGATTACATTTTCATGCAACTTGGGTGCATAGATCCTGAGAAATCAGTACCCAGAAAAACCACCTCTGGCCGTAATAACGGCCTTGATACGCCTAGGCATTGAGTCAAACAGAGCTTGGATGGCGTGTACCGGTACAGCTACCCATGTAGCTTCAACACGATACAACAGTTCATCAAGAGTAGTGACTGGCGTATTGTGACTAGAGATGGGGGATGCGCTCTTGAAGTAATTCATAGAGTTGAATCTTTCAAAGGAATGAACAATCAGTGATTCAGAAAAAAAGAACGGTAGCTCCAAACGTTTCCCACGGCAGAGAGAGAGAGAGAGAGAGAGAGAGAGAGAGAGAGAGAGACGGAGCATATCAGCAGCGCCTCTGCTGGTCACAGCACAGTGCACGCCACACAACACAGCCAGCGCCGGCCTCTGCCCTGCTTCTACCTTGGCTGCCTGCATTGTGCAGTGCCCCATTGGATTTTGTGTTTCACATATGCCGTGCCGTCCCTGTGCGTCGTCTGCCGCGTGCAGTGTCTGGCGCAGCTTAACTTCGCATCGCACTCTGTCGGCGATCGTTTCAGTCACACGTCCTGCCCTCTGGGCAGTTGACCCGAGCAACAGGACAGAGAGCCATCTAGCGGATAACATAGGAACTACTTGCAACAACCTGTTCGCAAGGGAACGGACGATTTGTTTCGGAGCGGGTGAGTTCACCGCTCCCCCCACCCTCGGAACTCGCCCGCTCAACGCTCACCCCACCGTCTCGACTCTAGCCAGAGCGTTGAGCAAAGCGACTCAGGTGTCACTCTGGTCTCTGCGGTCTCAGCTCACGCAGTAATACAGCTCGCGGCTCGACCTGCTCGACTCAGCGCTTCTGCATCGGAGTTCGTCCCTACTGGATATTGTTCTTCGTAGTAATACCGCTATGTATATTACATTATTATGTTATGTACACATCAATTGTTTTTATTTTATTTTTATTTGTTTAAACTGATTAGATTAGGTTCCTGACGACTCCTCTTACTATAGGATTTTTATTATGGACACTCGAATTTACGCTTTAATTACGAGCCAACCGATAAACGTATCGCAAAATGTGATACACCAATATTTTCCTTGTTTTATTCTGCGTATGGCTATATGCAGCACTTTCGTTTTACAGTCAAATTTATATATTTTTTTCTAATTCTGGTACGGATTTTGCGATTTTAGGCGTCTTCGGAAGGAAACGTTCACTTTAAAAATATATGGCTTGCGATGAATTTGTATGAGGTTAATGAAATTTTAATACATTATAGCCAAAAATATTGTTAATGTAAATCTCAAGTTACAACATTTACCGATCACCCAAAAAACCACGATAGTGCAAAATAAATCAATAATCAAAAACTTTGTCATATCGTGGAAATTTCAATAAACAATACAAAATTCTTACTCATTATCTGTGTTACTTCAAAATAGGATCAAATAAGATCAAAATACAGGTATAGTACTGGAATAAACCAAGTTTAAAGGGCAATGTGCCTTCCATTTATTTTCTATTGTAAATGAGTGGTGAGTCATGAAAAAGAGCTAATTCATTTCAGGGAGTGAACAGTTCTGATCCAATCTCTGAAAAGAACAGTTTTGCCCATCTCTAATTGTGACGAGCCAGTTGCTCGGCCACCATTGACCAGACGTTTTCAATTGGTGAGAGATCTGGAGAATGTGCTGGCCAGGGCAGCAGTCGAGCATTTTCTGTGTCCTGAAAAGCCCGTACCGAACCTGGAACATGCGGTCGTGCATTATGCTGCTGAAATGTTGGGTTTCGCAGGGATCGACTGAAGGGTAGAGCCACGGGTCGTAACACATCTGAAATGTAACGTCCACTGTCCAAAGTGCCGTCAGTGCGAACAAGAGGAAACCGAGACGTGTAACAAATGGCACCCCATACCATCACGCCGGGTGATACACCAGTATGGCGATGACGAATACACGCTTCCAATGTGCGTTCACCGCGATATCGCCAAATACGGATGCGACCATCATGATGCTGTAAACAGAAATTGGAGTCATCCGAAAAAACGTTTTGCCATTCGTGCACCCAGGTTCGTCGTTGAGTACACCATCGCAGGGTCTCCTGTCTGTGATGCAGCGTCAAGGGTAACTGCAGTCACGGTCTCCGAGCTGATGGTCCATGCTGCTGCAAACGTCGTCTAACTGTTCGTGCAGATGGTTGTTGTCTTGCAAACGTCCCCATCTGTTGATCGAGACGTGGCTGCACGATCCGTTACAGCCATGCGGATAAGATGCCTGTCATCTCGACTGCTAGTGATACGAGGCCGTTGGGATCCTTCACGGCGTTCCGTATTACCCTCCTGAACCCACCGATTCAATATTCTGCTAACAGTCACTGGATCTCGACCAACGCGAGCAGCAATGTCGCGATACGATAAACCGCAATCGCGATAGGCTACAATCCGACCTTTATTAAAGTCGGAAACGTGATGGTACGCATTTCTCCTCCTTACACGAGGCATCACAACAACGTTTCATCAGGCAACGCCCGTCAACTGCTGTTTGTGTATGAGAAATCGGTTGGAAACTTTCCTCATGTCAGCACGTTGTAGGTGTCGCCACCGGCGCCAGCCTTGTGTGAATGCTCTGAAAAGCTAATCATTTGCATATCACAGCATCTTCTTCCTGTCGGTTAAATTTCGCGTCTGTAGCACGTCATCTTCGTGGTGTAGCAATTTTAATGGCCAATAGTGTAGATTCTGCAGTGAACATAAATCCTAGGGTGGAGCATTCAGCTGGAGTTTTCGAGAAACTTCGCGCGTTCCTTCAGCAAAAGGCTGGTCCGCAGAAAACACGTCTGACATTCTTCGGCGTCCGGATTTACGGCGGCGGGACAGCGAGGAGCCGCAGGTAATCTGGCGGGAGCCGCTGGCCCGGAGCTGCTCTTCCGGGAGAGACGGCCGGCTGGAACGATAAGAGCTCTGGAGGTGGGCGTGACGGCCGCTGGATCCCCGGAGGCCCGGCCGTTCTTTGTGTCGAAAGCTCTCAGCCACCTGCCACCAGCACGCCGGCCGCAGCCCGAGCCAAAGGGCAACTCGTAGAGGGCCCTCCATCACGGAAGCTGCGCCCGCGCTGTTTGGCTGCACCACGCCTGCTCTATCTCTTTTCTTCTGTTTGGTTGTATCGCTAAAGACCTGCGTACTTTGAAACAACACTGAGCAGATTATTTACAAGAGACAGTCAAATGAAAACGAGACAGTGTGGAGTCACGATTATTCGTAATAGTAACTCCACGTATATATCCTTCGAAATGTGTCGGAATGAATTGAGATGAATGATATGGAGTCCAGCTTGATAGACTGTCAGTGTTACAGCACAGACCATTATGATTCATTTATTTCACTCGTTCTGACTGGTAACAGGTTCTGAATTCGTGTCGGGAACACCGACTTGGCTGTGTGACCGTGGACGCTTACATCCCCTGGGCTCCAGAGCGTGAGGCCGGCCGCTCCATCCACCACCTCTGGAGAGAACGGACGCCAAGAAAGGTTAACGGAACCATTCTGGTACGAAGCAAAGCTAGCTTCTCCGGTTTACTATAAGGAAATGCCCAAACGGAACACTGTCAGACGTATACTCGTGACGCCTCCTGCACAAAACATAACGTTTTTCCACATTTAGCCATGTGAAAAGGAAACCGGAATCCGGAATTTTTTTCCACGTGAAATATAAGCTTCCCGTTCGTAAACAGTAACAAACTTTGAGTAGAGAGCGATGTAGATAGTCATACGGAGACGGAAAATTCACTGCACAGGCAAATAAATTGGTACTAAACAGGTACACCCGCCTAATATCGTGTAGGGCCGCCGCGAGCACGCAGAAGTGACACAACACGACGTGGCATAGACTCGACTAAAGTTTGAAGCACTGCTGGAGGGTATTGACACTATGAATCCTCAAATGTTTTTTGTACATGTGTACTGATATAAATGTGTTTGGTTGGCTACAAGTTTGTTAATTACAGCTTACAGCACTACGAGTTTCAACTGTGCTGCTAAATGAAGCATTGCGTAAAACAATGGAATGTGATTACAGAAGTTTAACTGTGCTGCTAAATGAAGCATTGCGTAAAACAGAGGAATGTGATTACAGTAGTACTTGCTTTGAAGTTGTTCGTTAGTATTTTCGTTATTCCTTATTAACACGTTTTTACTAGGTAGCTCTCTTGTCTGTCTGCATTTTTTGCAACTGATTTGAAGCTAACTTCCTGATGATCTAGAGACATGAAATTTTAAACGGAGCTCAGAACTGGATGAGAATGCAATACTAACTCTCTTTCTTATCGGTCTGTTCGGTAGGGGTGTGGTTAGGGAGTGACTGACAGTTCGGCTGCCTGCAGACGTGCACATTGTACAGGTAGTGTCAGAATGTGTTACAGACATACACGAGCGAATGGTTATGGCTGAGTAGACAGAAGGGGAATAGGAGGGGGAGAGGAGGAGATGTGTGCAATATACGTGCTCACACATACATATGTCAAGCCAGAGGAAAAACCCATTGAGAAATTTCACATATACAATTAAAATGCAGAAAATAATTATTTAAGTAAAAATAAATTTTTAATATAACACGTTTTTACATCATACTAAAATCTATAAAATAATTTCTCGTAGTCCTATACGGGCTTACATACACATATTGTCCTGGAAATGAGTGCTTGCGAATTTTTAATAGCTCTGACAATATTTGTAAGATATATAAGGAAAAACGTGGGGTGCATGCAATAGATAATAGCAGTCACGAGATCAATTATTCATGGATCGATTATGTATGACACACATGCCACGTTTTTCGTTATAAATTTTTCAAGTACTATTAAAAATTCACAAGCACTAATTTTCAGGGCTATCTGTATGGGGTTATGATTCTATATGGTTTTAGGAGAAATTATTTGGTACTGTTTAGTCCAATTTAAAAACATGTTATATTAAACTATTTGTATTTAAATAATTATTTTCTGAAGTGATTTTACTTATTTCAAGAGTTATAGGGGATCTTTCTATAATTTACTGATATGAGTACGGGAGTATATCAGTCGCTGAAACTTCTCTAACCCTACTCCAATTGCCAATAACTGAACAAAAAACCTACGAAGTGACATGGAACTAATAAATAGTCTCGCTTGGTATTACTTTAATGAACGGTACACAAGCACTTACTCAGTTCCTTGAGCTGACTTACTCCTGCAAATGGCACAATGGTTACCACAATGGACTGTCCAAACCAGCGTTCGGCCATCCAGATTTAGGTTTTCCGTGATTGCCCTAAATCGCTTCAGGCAAATGCGGGGATGGTTCCTTTGACAGAACAAGGGCGATTTCCTTCACCATCCCTGACACAACGCGAGCTTATGCTCCGTCTCTAATGACGTCGATGTCGAAGGGACATTAAACCTAGTCTTCCTTCCTTCCTACTCCTACAGATTTGAAAATGAACTTACTGTATTTTTTTACCCATACCCTCACGTCACAGAGTGGAGCGTCTGTAGACTTTAGGTGCTACAATGTCTGCCAATAATGTGTCATCGTCATCAGACATTTAGGCAGGAATTTCTGTTAATCGTAATTCCACTATTAAAAATCTCCTGCCATTTCCGGATTGCATGATCTAAACAAATGTTAAAAAGAGCAGGTGAAATGCTGCACCCATCTCTCATTCCTCCTCTTGGTACTTCCAGTAATGTAATGTGAGGCTGCGGGGGTTGCTGTACGTCGCGCGCGCGACTTTTAATCTTTAATCCATGGCGCAGCTAGGGAGCTAGCCGTCAAACGCAGCGGAGCGGCCCATGAATGCAGAATCCGGCGGCGAGTCGCCTCTCGGCGCGTTCACGCCCTGCCGCTCGCCGCCTCCTCTGAATGCATAAGACCTGCCAGAAAATACTTGCCGCCGAGTTTCAAGACGGCACAAAGGCAGGTTGCGGAGTCGCGCTACTCCAGCCGCGGCGTGGTGTGATGTGATGTCGGAGGGGGGACAGATCCGTCCCGGAAACTTGCAGTCCCCATTATTTGCTCGCCCTCTTGTAAATTTCCTTGCGGCGGCTCCCCTTTCGCCATCTCGGAAGCTCCTGCTCTTCTCCGGAAGCGGACGCAGCAGTTTCGGTGCTCCCTCCACAGGAACCGGAGTGGAGGCGTAGGAACACTCATTATAAGCTAGTTAACTTCCCCAGCTCCATAAGTGACTGTGATGGTGCAGTGGATTATTATGTACGCTTTGCAGGTGCAGATCTGCCTGGGACAAGAACAATGACACTTGTGATGTCCCCAAACCCATAGGTAATTACAGCATTCGCGAGTATTTTACTCTAACCCTAATATCTGAATATTCATGATCATCAGTTTGGAATGGACTAGTGCACTAGTAGTTATATGGAATTTATTACAATTTTGAGACTCTTAGTTTTCATGTTACTATATTCTCCTAAAGGTATATGAGATATATGGACATTAATATATATATTGTGTGTGTGTGGTCTTCAGTCCAGAGACTGGTTTGATGCAGCTCTCCATGCTACTCTATGCTGTGCAAGCTTCTTCATCTCCCAGTACCTACTGCAACCTACATCCCTCTGAATCTGTTTAGTGTATTCATCTCTTGGTCTCCCTCTTCGATTTTTACCCTCCACGCTGCCCTCAAATACTAAATTGGTGATCCCTTGATGCCTCAGAATATGCCCTACCAACCGATCCCTTCTTCTAGTCAAGTTGTGCCACAGATTTCTCTTCTCTACAATTCTCTTCAATACCTCCTCATTAGTTATGTGATCTACCCATCTAATCTTCAGCATTCTTCTGTAGCACCACATTTCGAAAGATTCTTTTCTCTTCTTGTCTAAACTATTTATCGTCCACGTTTCACTTCCGTACATGGCTACACTCCATACAAATACTTTCAGAAACGTCTTCCTGACACTTAAATCTATACTCCATGTTAACAAATTTTTCTTCTTCAGAAACGCTTTCCTTACCATTGACAGTCTACATTTGATATCCTCTCTACTTCGTCCATCATTAGTTATTTTGCTCCCCAAATAGCAAAACTCATTTACTACTTTAAGCGTCCCATTTCCTAATTTAATTCCCGCAGCATCACCCGATTTAATTCGACTACATTCCACTATCCTCGTTTTGCTTTTGTTGATGTTCATCTTATATCCTCCTTTCAAGACACTGTCCATTCCGTTCAACTGCTCTTCCAAGTCCTTCGCTGTCTCTGACAGTAATACAATGTCATCGGCGAACCTCGAAGTTTTTATTTCTTCTCTGTAGATTTTAACTCCTACACCAAACTTTTCTTTTGTTTCCTTTACTGCTCGCTCAATACATAGACTGAATAAAATCGAGGATAGGCTACAACCCTGTCTCACTCCCTTCCCAACCACTGCTTCCCTTTCATGCCCCTCGACTCTATATGTATTAAACAAATGGTTTTAATAAATTTTTCTGCCGCAGTGTCCCACTCCCTACCGGATCTGTGCCTGTTCTTAAAACAGATTACCAAAAGATCAAACGACTTCCTCTATTCATGAGAACCTCTGATGTTCCCTTTCTTTTCTCCTACAGCTTCCTTTATTTGACTGCAATTTTTTTCTCTCCATCAACCCTTGGCCAATATTTGTTCGTTTGTGTCAGCTGATTATTTGGAAACTTTGTAAAACATCAATATCCCATCTATTTACATCCTGAACTGTTTCGAGAGATCGTACCTCTGTGACAGAATAAGAGCGTTTTCTGTGGAGATCAGTTAAGTACTTGGTGGCAGCTGTTTATCTTCGTTTCCTCTCTGCCTCTCAGATCCACAACCTATAGGAAATAAAGAGAGCTGAAGCTCCCACCTACATACAGATGGAGAAATGGGGCACTATTGTATCTGGAGTAGGATACGAAGGAAAGAAGCCACATCGTGTTTCTGGAGCCATCCAAGTATACATCTTCAAGGGTACTCTAAATCTGGGTGACACCACTCCTAAATGCGGTTGTAAACCACTGATCCTGCTTTGTTGGGATGTGCTACCACAATGCTGTGTTGAGGCAGTGTGCCTACTCAGCTAGCAACCAACAACAAAGACGAGCTATGCACGCACAGACCTCACAGGGGGCAGCTCTTCAAATGACAGACAAGGGATGGCCGTGTTTTGTCTGGCCACCAGGCAGCAACCCAAAGTACTTCCTGCAGTATCCTGGTGCCCAGGCAGTATTTAGGGCGAAGACCAGACTAAACTCTACCATTTCCTTCGGAGTGCATTTCTTGGGGCAGAAGCCGAATGCGAAAGTATTCCCATTATCTGGATCTCACTCTGGAGGCGCCGCTAAGGCGACACCGCCGTCCTTCGCGTCGAGAAGCTGCCAGGTAAGGCTGTATACCATTTTTGGCCGCTACGCTGACGAGACGTGGCTTCTGATACCATGACCAGCAATTGGATTTTGCGATATTTTTAAATCAAATAGAGAAAGGGGAAGGAAAGGGAAGGGATGGGTGGGAAACTTGTGATTTCCAGCTGCATAGGGCACTGTGCTAATGCAATGGCGAAGGTTGAAAATTTGTGCTGGACCGCGACTCGAATCCAGTTGCTTTGCTTCTCTAGAACGGTTACCTTAACCGCCTGAGCCATTAGGATACGTTTTCTGTCCAACGCGAATTCTCAACTTATCAAATGTTGAAAAGGTGCGTCCCTCTTCCATTAACCTCCTAGCCGCAAACTACTGATTCCCGTAGGAGTTCGGACGATACTGGTGCATCCGCACTGAATCAAACGTCGGGTAGCCGCCGCGCTGCCTGTCCTGTTGGTAACAGAGACTTCCTGGTGAAATTTACGTGCAGTAGGAGCCTAGTGTTGTTATACTATGCAAACAGCTGAGTTTCTCTCAATCGATGGAGGTGTCACGGAAATGAGACACTGCACTTACATTCGGGAGGACGACAGTCCAAATTCCCATCCAGTCATCCAAATTTGCGTTTTCCGTGACTTTTGCTAAATCGATTAATGCAAATTCTGAGTCGTTTCCTTTGAAAAGACCGTGGGCTATTTCCGTCCTGAGCTCGCTCAATCCGAGCTTATGCTCCAAAGACCTACTACTCGACGGGAGAGCTCCCTGTTTCTTTCAGCGTCAAAAGCACACGCATGCACGGATAGGCTGTTAAAAAGGGAAACTTTGTACTTCGTTGCAATATAACAAGTAAATACTTGAATAATCAAAGATGCTTCTGCGTGACACGTTTTAAAAGTTGAGTGACTGTACAGCACTTTATATACAATTTAGAAATTTCTACGCGCAATTCAACATAAATACACATGTCTCGAGGAACGACAGCAATCTGATTATTGTATCAGGCATCTGGAATTAAAACGTTAATACTACACTCCTGGAAATTGAAATAAGAACACCGTGAATTCATTGTCCCAGGAAGGGGAAACTTTATTGACACATTCCTGGGGTCAGATACATCACATGATCACACTGACAGAACCACAGGCACATAGACACAGGCAACAGAGCATGCACAATGTCGGCACTAGTACAGTGTATATCCACCTTTCGCAGCAATGCAGGCTGCTGTTTTCCCATGGAGACGATCGTAGAGATGCTGGATGTAGTCCTGTGGAACGGCTTGCCATGCCATTTCCACCTGGCGCCTCAGTTGGACCAGCGTTCGTGCTGGACGTGCAGACCGCGTGAGACGACGCTTCATCCAGTCCCAAACATGCTCAATGGGGGACAGATACGGAGATCTTGCTGGCCAGGGTAGTTGACTTACACCTTCTAGAGCACGTTGGGTGGCACGGGATACATGCGGACCTGCATTGTCCTGTTGGAACAGCAAGTTCCCTTGCCGGTCTAGGAATGGTAGAACGATGGGTTCGATGACGGTTTGGATGTACCGTGCACTATTCAGTGTCCCCTCGACGATCACCAGTGGTGTACGGCCAGTGTAGGAGATCGCTCCCCACACCATGATGCCGGGTGTTGGCCCTGTGTGCCTCGGTCGTATGCAGGCCTGATTGTGGCGCTCACCTGCACGGCGCCAAACACGCATACGACCATCATTGGCACCAAGGCAGAAGCGACTCTCATCGCTGAAGACGACACGTCTCCATTCGTCCCTCCATTCACGCCTGTCGCGACACCACTGGAGGCGGGCTGCACGATGTTGGGGCGTGAGCGGAAGACGGCCTAACGGTGTGCGGGACCGTAGCCCAGCTTCATGGAGACGGTTGCGAATGGTCCTCGCCGATACCCCAGGAGCAACAGTGTCCCTAATTTGCTGGGAAGTGGCGGTGCGGTCCCCTACGGCACTGCGTAGGATCCTACGGTCTTGGCGTGCATCCGTGCGTCGCTGCGGTCCGGTCCCAGGTCGACGGGCACGTGCACCTTCCGCCGATCACTGGCGACAACATCGATGTACTGTGGAGACCTCACGCCCCACGTGTTGAGCAATTCGGCGGTACGTCCACCCGGCCTCCCGCATGCCCACTATATGCCTTCGCTCAAAGTCCGTCAACTGCACATACGGTTCACGTCCACGCTGTCGCGGCATGCTACCAGTGTTAAAGACTGCGATGGAGCTCCGTATGCCACGGCAAACTGGCTGACACTGACGGCGGCGGTGCACAAATGCTGCGCAGCTAGCGCCATTCGACGGCCAACACCGCGGTTCCTGGTGTGTCCGCTGTGCCGTGCGCGTGATCATTGCTTGTACAGCCCTCTCACAGTGTCCGGAGCAAGTATGGTGGGTCTGACACATCGGTGTCAATGTGCTCTTTTTTCCATTTCCAGGAGTGTATTTACTCACCCTCGCAAATGTGCGACAATGTAAGTATGTATTAGATTCCTGGTGCTGAAAAATTATATTCCGATTTTCTTCCCAAATCGTAATCACGTAAATAGCAACTGAAATGTTAGTGTATTCATTTTAGTGCTTTTTCGGAGTACTTACAGATTGTATCACCCTTTTACCGAATTCGAACGTCCTAGTAATACTCTAAAACATAGAGATACAGTTACACCCATTGGTGATTTCTTTATTTTGGCCGGCCGCGGTGGTCTAGCGGTTCTAGGCGCTCAGTCCGCAGCCGCGCGACTGCTACGGTCGCAGGTTCGAATCCTGCCTCGGGCATGGATGTGTGTGATGTCCTTAGGTTAGTTAGGTTTAAGTAGTTCTAAGTTCTAGGGGACTCATGACCATAGATGTTAAGTCCCATAGTGCTCAGAGCCATTTGAACCATTTTTCTTTATTTTGTGACAACATTCATAGTTCTTCCTTCCCATGAGAACTTCGTGTATCAATGCAGTATCCCTCTTTTCGATGTCTATACAAACCGAAAAGACAAATGCAGTGCGGTGCCAAACAAGTTAGTAGAAACGTAACCATACAAGTAAGAAACAAAGTAAAAAAGTGTCGGAACTCATTAGAATCATCGCGTCTTTGCTGTTCTTGTTGTTATTTAGGAACACTTGGAGCCCTGATACAGGCTCTACACTTCACTCCAAACAACGACGCAATGATTTTTGGGAGTGAAACTGTCTTCATCGAGTGCGTTAGGTCTTCAAAACATTTAATCATTTACAGGATGTTTCGCTACGAAGCATAAAAGTGAGCGTTTCGCACCATGTACCTGTCGTGTAGCTCTTCGGCGTAAAACATAGAGACGGAATTGTAGTTGCTGCTTTAATCCCTTGTATGGTTCCAGATTTCTCTGTATTTACTGCGAAGTAAAGTCGCAGGTAAGAAGACTGACCTGCAGTTAACAACACATCAACTCTTCAACTTAGTTCCAAACTATAGAGTCATCCTTAAACAACGCTGAAGTAAACAGCAGTTGTCGCCCGTGTTCTTACGAATCTTCCTCCATCCACTGCCACCAGCCATCATGATGGCGATCTGAACGTGGTCTAAATTATATACCGAAACTGGTTGCTAACCATAATAAACATTTCTTGTGCTCGAGACTGTTTCATTGAATTTTTAAACGAAAGTAGCACCCATGGGGAAATATTCAGTCCGTTCAAAACTTCTAATTGAACAATGATGTAGTGTAATAAGTAAGTAAGTTCAACTATTTAGAATTTTTGATATCCTATGATCAAGCTGAAGATCTGAGAAATAAATAAATTCCAACTGCCATGTGGCACTGTAAGCAAAACGCTAACAAAGAAAAAATAGAAAATTCACATTTTTTTAAAGTGATGCCCGTTACTTTACTGTTGCTCTTTTTTGTGTGAATTGGGCTCTGAATGGAAAGAAGAAGAGAATTTTCGAAACACCACTACGAACGATATTCCTAAGAATTACGACTGGCTATATTGTCAGAGATAAAATGTAAATGCCGTGTGACTAGGGCCTCCAGTCGGGTAGACCGTTCGCCGGGTGCAAGTCTTTCAATTTGACGCTACTTCGGCGACTTGCCAGTCGATGGGGATGAAATGATGATTATTAGGACAACAAAACACCCAGTCTCTGAGCGGAGAAAATCTCCGATCCAGCCGGGAGTAGAACCCGGGCCCTTAGGACAGACATCCTTTCGCGCTGACCACTTTTTTTTTCATTTTGCTCATTGTTGATCGTTGTGTTTGGTCGTTGCGGACGTCACATACATCCCTTCAAGTTCGTTTGTTGATCCTTCCACTCAGTTTTTTTTATTACATAGGCCAACAACCTCTCTGACCGAACACGCTGAGCTACCGTGCCGGCACCACTGACTATCGTCAGAGATGAAACAAGAAACGAGATCATGTGACAGAATTTAAGGAAATTCAGAATAAATGAAAATATAAAAGATTAGGAAACAGAGTTTTAAAGCAAAAGTATCGAGAATGGTGGCTCTATCCGACAGGAAATCCAGAAGAACAGTAAATGTGTTCTCGGGAGACGAGCAAGCAAGAGTAAGAGAATGAAACAACAGTGGCGAAAGGGAAACAAAACTAAGGAGTGAAAGCGATTGTGTAATCGTTACCTATAAGTGGGTGTAACGGTCGAATAAAAAGGGGAGTAGAGATAAGAGAGACAAAAAGCACCTCCACCTCTTACGAAGGGAAAAGGCCTGTGGAAACAGTTTAGCTCTGCAAAGCGACACCGGAGAGAGATACGGAAGAGTCATAATGGAATTCCCTTTGAACAGAACGAACTGCGTGAAGCTTAATGATGATGATGAAGACGTACAGTTGGTTGAACACGTCTGTCCGCCGGCAGCCACGGCCGGAGTGCGCTGGAGAGGCCCCGTCCCGTCCCACGGTTGAGCCGGCCAATTGAGCGCCTCTGTTACGGCTCGTCCGTCTGGCCACGTTGTCTGCTCCCATTACGTCTTGACTGGCCGACCATTACAAGTGCCAGCCGCTGAGCGCAGCCGAGGCGCAGCTTCTTCAACGGCAGGCACTGTCCGCAAGCAGCCACAGTCGCTAATACTGTTTCTTCTTCCCAGCAGTCAAAGAGCGTGGACCAGGGCATCGGACGGTGGACACATTACTGGTAGAAAATGAAGATGATCTACAAAGGGAAGTTTTTAGGTACTACGAGGGTCTAAAATGAAGATGATCTACAAAGGGAAGTTTTTAGGTACTACGAGGGTCACTCCAAAAGAAATGCACACATTTTTGTAAAAATACAGTATTCATTCTGCATCTTTGAAAGTTTTACAATGTGTATATACATCCTTCCCGCTTGTTTTCAAACTTAGTTCAACCTGTTCCCGTGAGTGACGCCGTCACAGCACGTCGTCAAGATGGCTGCTACACTTGACGTTCGTCAGAAGCAACGTGCTGTCATAGAATTCCTGTGCTGTGAGAACGAGACAGTGGGAAACATCCACAAGAGTCTGAAAAATGTCTATGGAGACGCTGCTGTCTATCGCAGTACAGTTAGTCGGTGGGCAAGCAGTTTACATGATGAAAGCGGGCACGGCAATATTGAGGATTGTCCTCGCAGCGGCAGGCCTCGTACTGCACACACTCCAGACAATGTGCAGAGAGTTAACGAATTGGTGACTGCTGACAGACGCATCACAGTTAACGACTTGTTTGCAGAATACTGAAAGTGTTGGCGTTAAAAAAGATTTGTGGCTCACAAAGAAACAAGAAAAACGGTATGCAGCGAACTTTTGGAACAGTACGAGAATGGTGGGGATGAATTTCTTGGAAGAATTGTGATAGGTGATGAAACATGGCTCTTCATTTTTCACTAGAGACGAAGAGGCAATCAATGGAGTGGCATCATGCTAATTCACCCAAGAAACAAACAATTCAAAACCACACCTTCTGCTGGAAAAGTTATGGCTACGGTGTTTTTCGATTTCGAAGGACTCTCACTTGTGGACATCATGCCAAGAGGAACCACCATAAATTCTGATCCATATGTGACGACACTGAAGAAACTTCAAGCTCAGCTGAGTCGTGTTCGACCACATCGGCAAAAGCAGGATGTTTTGCTGTTGCACGACAATGCACGGCCACATGTCAGTCAAAAAACCATGGAAGCCACCACAAAACTCGGATGGACAACACTGAAACACCCGCCTTACAGTCCTGACCTGGCTCCATGTGACTATCATCTATTTGGGAAACTGAAAGACTCCCTTTGTGGAACAGGGTTTGAAGATCATGACTCCCTTGTGCACGCTGCCAAACAGTGGCTCCAACAGGATGGTCTAGAATTTTACCGTGCGGGTATACAGGCGTTGGTTCCAAGATGGCGTAAGGCATTTGGGACGGATGGAAATTATGTGTGAAAATATTGTTCCTAAAGGATGTATCTACACACTGTAAAACTCTCAAACATGTAGAATAAAAGATAGATTAAAAAAAAAATAGTGTGCATTTCTTTTGGAGTGACCCTCGTATTTCAGTAAAGAAGAAAAACATGTACAGACAAAGCCCGCCCGGATTGCTGTTTATGCTGTAGTACCACGTCCGGGAGGGGGAGGTGTGCTGTTTCCCGATCGAATCCGCTCGACAGATTGACGACGAGGGTCGGGGTGTCCGCCAGCCTGGATGTGGTTTTTAGGCGGTTTCCCACATTCCTATAGGTGAATACTGGGCTAGTATCCAAGTCCCTCTTCAGTTACACGACTCGCAAACATTGAGAATACTTTCGCTCACTTCTACACAGATAGCACCACATACAGGCAGTATGGGTACTCATATTCTGGGGGTGGCATCGGGGTCGGGAGAGGGGGGGGGGCGACAGTAAGGGCAACCCTTTAAATTAACCATGCCAGATCCGTTACGAACCACGCGGACATGTGCCGTGACAAAGGCACAGAAAAAAGGAAAAGACGAAAGTAGTCATTAATAACAGACTAATGGAACGGGTCAAACATTTTAACTATTTAGGTTTCGGTGTCACATGTGAGTATGACGAAGACATAGAGAAGAAGTCAGCGAACTGCGGTGTTATATCCGGAACAATGAATATATTTCTGAAAAAAATAAAATGAGGAAAGAAATAAGATTGAAATTCTGATTAAAATTTCTCATAATTAGAAACTGGAAGGAGCGATCTGTACTTGCTTTATGGAACTTTTAATAGCTAATATCGTATTCTATACTATTTATTCCTTATGACCCGTTTCAACAGTTAAGACTGTCATCTCCCGATCTTCAAAAATCTTATTGTTATAGGTCCTGTTCCATGTGACTGTATCACACATTCCATGCTGACAGTACAGTGGATTGTATGTAGCACATTCCACATAGCTTCGCTGAAGGTAAAAGCAGACTTTTGACAAATGAAAAGAACAATGTTAAAAAGCGTCTTGTGTAACTAGGGATGTCGACACACATCACATACCACTGATGTTTCTTAGATGTTAAATTACGTAACAGTGCACGTAACATGTGCACAGACATCTGTCAGCAGGAAAGGGACGCACAAGAGCGGACAGATTTTGAAAATCAAGAGTCAGGGAAAACTGAATGTATTTGATACCTTCAGTGAAATACAGCAAAATAGGAGAAATTGGCACGAACACCTCAAAAGAATGAGCGGAGAAAGATTCTGTCTCCAGATTAGAAGGTTTTAATTACTTTGGAGAAGGAGTCAAGGAAGACGGAGGAAGCTATGGGTACCGGGGCCGAAAAAAAAGAAAGGAAGAGAGAGAGAGAGAGAGAGAGAGAGAGAGAGAGAGAGAGAGAGAGAGCCTATGCTTGGAGATGATGACTAAGAGGAGCAAATGTACCATGTTAAAATTCTTCGCCGTTTCAACGTTGCTATTATCGACGTGTTATCAACAATAATTTCATCATCGTTTGGATTTGGTTTGGAGCTCTGACGTACGCATGTTTGCAGACTCAACTCAGTTGAGCCTATTATGCAAAGAATTGTTTTCTATAAATATCCAAATGTGTTTCACGACTTTTGTGTTATCATCAGCAGTTTCTTTTATTCAGTTGTGTGAAATGCAAAAATATTGGAAGTAGTAATTATTCTTACGAAATTTCGCATAAAGCGGTTTATTTCGTTTCTGGTTATTACCTTATTTGTTACATTGCTAAAGTCTGTAGGGCCTTCTTTACTTTAGTGTACGCATTAGCTTGTCACTTGCAACTAAATGATGTTGTTTTGGGTTTGGCTGGCGTGGTAACAATTCGGGAACGATATAGTCTGGCCTTACGGTTTGGCTGTCCACATCGCTGAGTCCACCCCGCGGCGTCCAATGTTCGTACTGACAGTGGCATGAATAGATGAGGTCATTGAGGACAGCGTGGCACAATTAACCCTCTCTTCGCTGATTCCGTGTTGGCTACTTTTGCAGACTGTTGCTCGTGCAACTACCGTAAATTCTGATGTCAACTTCAGGAACTACATGCCTGGCCTCTCTGTTAATATCTAGCACTAACCGTTCACCTAGCTGTACCACTGAGGCACATATGTCATCCAACATCGTCAGAGCACATCTTTCTTGGAAACGGTAACATGACGCGTTTAGTGAGGTCGGAGGGTTTGGTGGGCAGACACAGTGGACGGGGCGGAGATAGAACTCACCTTGATCTTGTCCTGCTGGCCGGTGTCTGGCGGGTCGCTGGGAGGACTGGGCACGTGGCTCTGGCAGTACAGCTGGCCCTCCATCTGCTGCCGCCTGCAACACACCCACACACACCCACACTTCAGTCAGGCTGCTGTTTATCTGGCGGCGCGCGCCGCGAGGTGCACCCTGCTTTTTAGAGTGCCCTGCTGCTTCCGCCCAAGGCTTGTGCTTAGCGAGTGACGCTGGCCAGTTGGGCTACCGTCACTGGGACACACTCCATACAAGTTATTCGCTCTTCCCCTACGTCTCATAGGGCATATTGCAGTGCTACCAGAGGAAAAGAAGACACGAGTCCAACGAACAAAAATAAAATCCTATGTGCAGGGAGAACCTCTATTAGATATGTTAAACTGTCTGTTCACCACTGTCCAGGCAGAGGACAGGGACTGCAGAACGAACTGTTGGGTATTTTGCCGTTTAAGAGGTCCTGAGTCGCAAGATACTCTGGAGCGAGACGAAGACGCTCTCATCCATGTTTCTGATGCACAAAGCATTCTCCACGAAGAAAGCTTGTCAGCCGGCCGCGGTGGCCGTGCGGTTCTGGCGCTGCAGTCCGGAACCGCGGGACTGCTACGGTCGCAGGTTCGAATCCTGCCTCGGGCATGGGTGTGTGTGATGTCCTTAGGTTAGTTAGGTTTAAGTAGTTCTACATTCTAGGGGACTTATGACCTAAGATGTTGCGTCCCATAGTGCTCAGAGCCATTTGATCCATTTGAACCAAAGCTTGTCACTTGGGTTTGAATCCTTGTTAAAATGTGTATGTGCTGTTTTTTAACTGAAGCAAAAATGGTTCAAATGGCTCTGAGCACTATGGGACTTAACATCTATGGTCATCAGTCCCCTAGAACTTAGAACTACTTAAAGCAAACTAACCTAAGGACAGCACACAACACCCAGCCATCACGAGGCAGAGACAATCCCTGACCCCGCCGGGAATCGAACCTGGGAACCCGGGCGTGGGAAGCGAGAACGCTACCGCACGACCACGAGATGCGGGCTTTAACTGAAGCCTTCGGCTCTAAACAACAATAGTAAGGGACAATCGAAGAGAAAAAGAGTTATTGCATGAAAAACATTTTTTTCTTTATTGTAATTTTAAAACCTTTGCAGAAAGGTAGACCGGCAGCGTGCCTATCTATGCCGCTTTTCGGTAACAGAAAAAACATACATAAAACAGGAAGACATATAAACAAACATACATGGAGGATAAAAAATAAATGAAGGCGTTCACGGACACACTGTTTGTATAAAAACGTTCAGCACTGTGCACAACGGAGACACAGAGTTTCACACGTGAACGGAAGAGCACTGAAGGAGAGACATTGAGTAATTGACAGGAAGACAAACAGTAGCACAGTGGCGACGATCTCCGGCGCACTAAAGACATACTGTGCACATGAGAAAGCCAGGGGCCTGCCAGAGGGGAGAGGGAAGGTTAGGAGGTAGGGGGGGGAAGATGCCAGTGGGAGAGAAGAAGGGACTGGGAGGGGAGATGGTAGGGGGGTGTGGAAGCCCAGGGAGGGGGGAGGGAAGGGAGGGAGGATAGGGGAGGAAGTGAGGAGGGAGAGAAGGGAAAGAGGGTGCTCTGGAGGAAAAACACAGGAGGAGGAAGGGGAGGATCAAAGCTGGTAGGAGGGGTAGATGGAGGGGACGAGGGCATCATCCGGGAGGGGAAGTTGGCGGAAGCCATCTTGGGCAGGTGGGATGCAGGTATACAGGCGCGGCAGCACAGGAGGTTGGGAAAGAATGGGAGAGAAAAGCAGGTGAGGGGGGTGTGGGAAAGGAATTAAGTCGTAGAGGATCCGCACGGGGCAAGGGAGGAGGATGTGTTAGGTGAGACGGAGCGCATGGTGTTCCAGGATTTGAAGGGACTTGTAGAAGATAGGAGGGGCGGAGACCCAATGAAAAACATGATATGTGATGTGCTTTATACATGTTAATTCACAGTTCTACGATAAGCTGAGAAACTGCAGCTTCATCTCCAGTTTCAAATTCTAACTAATGGCAGCTTTGTCAGGATGTGTCCAATTAAACAATGGCACAAACCAAAAACATCGCTGCCTGTAGTACAAGGGGCAACGTATTTTTTTTCTCAATCAGTTTCTGTTGAAAGAGTGAGAAAATTGTGGGACAGTCGCGCTTCAGACCCTGCATGAAATACCGATAGGTGGCGGCGCTATACGTAGCTTTGAAAATGGCGTCTGTAACAGAGGTGCGTTCCAAGCAGGGAACTGTCACTGAGTTTCCTTCGGCAGAGAATCAGAGCATTGCAGATATTTATAGGCGCTTGCTGAATGTGTACGGAGACCTGGCAGGGGACAATGCCATGGTGGTAGTTGGGCGAGGCGTCTTTCATCATCGCAGACAAGTTCGCGCAAATGTGCCTGATCTCCTGCATGCAGGCGGGCCTCACACATGTGAGTCCTGGAAAGCTGGACCGTGCGGACACACTCATTCGAGGTGACTGACGGATCACAATCAAAACCCCTCTGCACAGCTGGACGTCTCTGTTTGGTAGTGCTGACACACCAGTCCACAAACTGCGGTATTTAAAGGTGTGTATGCACACTGTGTTCCTCACTTCGTAACAGAAGACCATAGATAGCAACACAAGCACGGAGTTGATTGTGTGTTCTGAGTCTGACTGTGATAATTCTGTGACAAACATCGTCATAGGCGATGAAACGTGGGTTCATCGCTTCGAACGGGAAACAAAACGCAAAGTATGGAGTTGCGCAGCACCACATCTCCTCCGAAGAAAATGCTTAAAGTTGCACCCTCAGCGAGTAAAGTCGTGGCAGTGGTCTTCTGGGATTGTGAAGGGTTATGCCGTTTAGTAGGAGCGCAAGGGGGGTGCTGGCGAATTTGAAAGTGTGGGTTGCTATCATCAGGGGCAGGTATGTACTCAGGGGCAAACCTGCCCCTGATGTAGGCAACCCACACTAACAAAATTCGCCAGTATCCCCTTTACCCCCCTACTGTCCTACACTTCTCCTTGTCCTTGACAATGCAAGGCCTCACGATGTCTGCACATCCGAGAGGAGCTCACAAAACTTGACTGGACTGTTTTTCCTCATCCACCCTACACCCCGGATCTCACACATTCAGACTTCCATCTGTTTGGCCCAATGAAGCACTCCGAGGGAAACAGTACGTGCATGATGGAGAGGTTATTAATGCAGCAAGATGTTACCTCCGACGTCGACCAAATTGAGTGGTACCATGCGGGAAATACGGCCCTCCAGGTAAGGTGCGTAAGGAATTATGTTGAAAAATAGGATATCGTAGTCGAAATAGTGGGGGATAATTTGATGCACTGGAATCCTGAATAAAATCAACCTGCTTGCAGAAAGAAAACTGTGTTATATTACTTGCTGAACGCCCCTAGTACTATCGTTACCACGTCACACTCTGACATCGCTACCAGGAGGCATTCAGCTTCGCTGTGGGCAGGGGTCATAACATTCTGGATCATCAGTATAGGCAGTAAACTGTTCATTCACTACCAATGGGTCTACCAGTCTTGATGAAAGTAGAGCGTCATGGCACTCAAGGTCTAAACTAGACTAGTGTTCACTCAACCTTTTACTGCGTAACACGGGCGCTTGAAGTCACCAACGATATAGCTGGTAGAATTAAACGTCGCTTAGTCTTCAGGGGAACCAACAAACAAGTTTGATGAGCTAATGAGACTGACATGTTAATCCCAAAAACATAAACATTGATGAGACACTTCGGGTAATTTGCTGCGGTAGGAAGAGCCTGCCCGACGATTGTATCAGCATTCACAAATCATTCCTCTGACTTTGCAAGAGAAGTCGGCAAACTTTCATAAATCTCTGTCTCTCTCGGCCGCTGCACGCTCCGGTGAACGGAGAATATGACGACTTATGTAATACGGCAAACACAGAGGTCCAGTGTGGTTTACATACACCGCGATGAATCTGGCGATAAGGTAACGTCGGCGGACGCAGCGAATGCTGGTTACTGCCCGTAAACGTCGCCGTGAAATGTGACGACAGGGAAATAGAATCAGCACGCAGTAACTCACGACTTGCAGTACTGAATGCATAATCAGGAATTAGCCCGACGTCACGGTTCGCCGAACCTCATGAACGTTCCGGACATCAGTTCAATTGATATGCAAATTTAATTGTTCCAAGGCTGTTACTGGCTCTCTTCGATCGTTGGAAGATGGAATTATCGCATTAATTTCGTAGCTGCGTTTATCCCGGAATGAAAAGTGACTGTCTGTGTGTGTTACCTGCGCTAGGAACAAGTCTTATGCACACAGCAGAGATATGATTTTTAATTTTAAGCTACAGTACACGCAGTGCTGGAACATCAGGTCGAGAAAACAGAGCTGGAACGTTATTTCTGGGGACAGACCACGATATTAATATTCGCCTGAAATATCTGTACTTGCAATGAGATTAATTCCAAAACATGCCATTGCCAAGCGAACGTTGCTGCAGTTTTGCTTTATTTCTCCATAATTATTTCAAGTTTATCGTAAAAGTATTTTTCGAAAATAACTAATTATGATGACATGTTTTTCAGAATATAATGAGGTTTTTCTGCGAACAGAATTGGTCTGCTTTTGATTGTTCACATGTAACTCGCAAATCATTCGCTGTGCAGTGTATAGGAAGATCTCTCATTGATGTAATATACATTATCCACTCATCATAACTGAACGCGTGAAGTGCCGTTTCTACGATTTTGTTGTAAATTTTTATAATTTTATTTCGAGGTGTTCATTGTACAGTGTGTTAGTCTTATTACGGTCGATTTTTAGGCCTAACTTCGAACTACTCTCTTAGTCTTTGAAATTTATCTGCACTAAAGGTAACTAGTGCTATCCTTACAGCAAAACTAAATCCCTCCACGTAATTCTTCTCTGTTCCAAGTTCAAAGAACTGAGAACATCCTTTAAGACAAAGGCTAGGTGATACGGAATATCCTACCCTCCTCTTTCAATTACTAATCAGTTTCCATCCCCATACAGCCTTATGGAAGCTGTAGTATACTAACATGCGTTAAATCAGTGCTTAGATTTTCAAGAGCTGTTGATACAAATTTTGTTGAAACTGTGTCAAAAGCTTGCTCAGAATTTATGAATCTCAGGTCAAGTACGACTGATAGTTCACACTCATTGTTCCGTTCCATAAGTTCGTTCACGATATGCAAACCGTCCATTATATTGAAACTTCCTGGCAGATTAAAACTGTGTGCCCGACCGAGACTCGAACTCGGGACCTTTGCCTTTCGCGGGCAAGTGCTCTACCGACTGAGCTACCCGAGCACGACTCACGCCCCGTCCTCACAGCTTCAATTCTGCCAGTACCTCGTCTCCTACCTTCCAGACTTCACAGAGGCTCTCCTGCGAACCTTGCAGAACTAGCACCTCTGGAAGAAAGGATATTGCGGAGACATGGCTTAGCCATAGCCTGGGGAATGTTTCTAGAATGAAACTCCGCTGTAGAGTGAAAATTTCATTCGTCCATTATGTTACATCCACATTCAGAGCCAGCTTGTTCCGTTGTCCTGTCTAAAACCCATTTTTTGTGTGAGGCTGGAGATAATTCTAGGAATATCTTGTAAAATACTGAGACGAAGCTAACGGGTCTGTAACTCTCTGATTTCTTTCTAACGAAATAATTGCACCATTGTCCAAGATTTATTTCCAGATAGTAAGTAATGTGTGTACCAAGTTTGGTTGCAATCGATCCGGGGGTTAAGGAGGAGCTTTTTTACACGCGGCTCCGTCAGAGCACGCATCTGCTTCACACATATTTAACGTATTTCACACCTATTTCACTTGTACGTATAGCGAATTTCACGCGGCCAGTCCTTATGACGTCATATCACCTGAACAAAGTGTCGCACAATGATATAATTTTGTAGGTACATTCAGCAGCATTTGTTGTGAATAATTAGGAGGAGAGAAGTAATACACTTCAATCTTATGAATGATGCGGAAGCTTCTCACGCATCTCAGTCAGTGTTCATGACGTTATATCTCTTGAACTATGTGTCGTAAAATGGTATAATTTTGCAAGTATATTCAGTGATATTTGCGAATAAAAAAAACTTTCTGGGGACGGCATCCACAACTCAGAGACATTATGAATAACAGAAATAACGCTCAATAACCATTCAAATTATCATAAAAATTATAACAAATTAAAAAGTCAAGAATGACGAGGTGATTCCAAACGCTGCACAGCTTAAATGAAGTTGCCTTATTCGCAACTTCCAGTTCCACGTCAGTATAGACGCATCTTCAGGTTAATAATAGCTATGTTTCCATTACGTAGATGGACAATTACGGAGTCTCAGCTTTCGGGAAGTCATCAACGTTAAGAGTCAAACCACAATGGTGGGTTGTCATAATAAAATTGAGTACACCCGAAAGATACTTTTCGAACAGTAAAAAACGTGACTGCTGAATGAGCCAGGCCGGGTAATAGCTCGTAGGATGTAAGATCCAGTAGAGACTAGCTTTATAAAATTAATGAAGTAAAACTTAAAAAATCCTGTGCAATGTACGTACTTCCTCCGTATTGCTAACAGGCCGATGTGGCATAAGCAGACTGTGGAGGCTAGCAGTACATTCCTTCTTTGAATACTGTCTATAAAATGTGTCGCGAATACATTTAGTAGTAAAGAAGAATTAAAACATCATGCCTCTTGCGTCAGTATTAGTGCACAAGTGGCGAAAATGTAATAAGCAATAACCCATTTTTCATTTCATCCAACATTTCCTGGGGGTTGTCAGCGAGAAAAATTTTCGTAAAGATTTGAAATTACGTGCAAAGTTTGTGCAAGTCACTAAGTGCTATCGTTCTCGAATACTGGGTGAATAATGTCTGTGTATTCTCTCGTTGTTAGCTACTCTTCTTATTCACCCCCATCCCCAACCCTTTGGCATACAGATGGTTCTTAGCCCAACAGCGATTCTCTCCAGACAGTTGGTTGAAATCGGTCCAGTGGTTTAGGAGGAGATGTGGAACATATATACAGGGTTATTACAAATGATTGAAGCGATTTCACAGCTCTACAATAACTTTATTATTTGAGATATTTTCACAATGCTTTGCACACACATACAAAAACTCAAAAAGTTTTTTTAGGCATTCACAAATGTTCGATATGTGCCCCTTCAGTGATTCGGCAGACATCAAGCCGATAGTCAAGTTCCTCCCACACTCGGCGCAGCATGTCCCCATCAATGAGTTCGAAAGCATCGTTGATGCGAGCTCGCAGTTCTGGCACGTTTCTTCGTAGAGGAGGTTTAAACACTGAATCTTTCACATAACCCCACAGAAAGAAATCGCATGGGGTTAAGTCGGGAGAGCGTGGAGGCCATGACATGAATTGCTGATCATGATCTCCACCACGAACGATCCATCGGTTTTCCAATCTCCTGTTTAAGAAATGCCGAACATTATGATGAAAGTGCGGTGGAGCACCATCCTGTTGAAAGATGAAGTCGGCGCTGTCGGTCTCCAGTTGTGGCATGAGCCAATTTTCCAGCATGTCCAGATACATGTGTCCTGTAACGTTTTTTTTCGCAGACGAAAAAGGGGCCGTAAACTTTAAACCGTGAGATTGCACAAAACACATTAACGTTTGGTGAATTGCGAATTTGCTGCACGAGCGCGTGAGGATTCTCTACCGCCCAGATTCGCACATTGTGTCTGTTCACTTCACCATTAAGAAAAAATGTTGCTTCATCACTGAAAACAAGTTTCGCACTGAACGCATCCTCTTCCATCAGCTGTTGCAACCGCGCCGAAAATTCAAAGCGTTTGACTTTGTCATTGGGTGTCAGGGCTTGTAGCAATTGTAAACGGTAAGGCTTCTGCTTTAGCCTTTTCCGTAAGATTTTCCAAACCGTCGGCTGTGGTACGTTTAGCTCCCTGCTTGCTTTATTCGTCGAAATCCGCGGGCTACGCGTGAAACTTGCCCGCACGCGTTCAACCGTTTCTTCGCTCACTGCAGGCCGACCCGTTGATTTCCCCTTACAGAGGCATCCAGAAGCTTTAAACTGCGCATACCATCGCCGAATGGAGTTAGCTGTTGGTGGATCTTTCTTGAACTTCGTCCTGAAGTGTCGTTGCACTGTTATGACTGACTGATGTGAGTGCATTTCAAGCACGACATACGCTTTCTCGGCTACTGTCGCCATTTTGTCTCACTGCGCTCTCGAGCGCTCTGGCGGCAGAAACCTGAAGTGCGGCTTCAGCCGAACAAAACTTTATGAGTTTTTCTACGTATCTGTAGTGTGTCGTGACCATATGTCAATGAATGGAGCTACAGTGAATTTATGAAATCGCTTCAATCATTTGTAATAGCCCTGTACATTAGTACGTACTTACAGTTTTATAAGATGTATGGATGTAGACGACGTTACTGCTACCAGCTTTGTACGCTCGCGCGGAAACGCGAATCACTTGCGTATCCATGCCTGAGTACTCTTCATGCCAAGTTGTTGACGTTTGTTGCACGTCGCCTTCATGGTATTGCAGGGTTTATGGCCGGCCGTGTATTTTGCATTCACTTCTCACACTTCCAGCTCGCAAAATTTGTTTATTAATGAATGGTTTGCAACAGCCGTTCGATAAAAAACAAACACAATAATATTATCTGGCTCCGGCGCACAGAATTCAGTCCTGTTTTGCGTCTGCTGTTTCGTTATCGAAATGCGGTCGCCTTACAGGGCACGTAATTTCGTAGTCCATTGTTGTACTGGAGCCGTCGGGGGAGGGGGTGGGGGTGAGTATAACTGGAGGTACGACCGATTTCGCCAATGCTGGACGGGCCCAAGTTTATTTCGCTTGTCAATGGCCACGCAATCGGCAGTTACACGGCAGGCCGGCCCGCGTCCCTGCGTCTGTGCAGTGGCAACTTTCTCCCGGCGACCGAAGCCCCGCCATGGCCAGATAATTCGCTGCGTTTCTCCTGCGGGCCGAGCGGCCGAACAGCTGCTCTGCTATTGTCGCGGCAGCAGCACGACAACGGCGCTCTGTGGCTGGGGACCGCGCCCTACTGAACGCTTCGCAACACACTGTCGTGACACGTGGGCACACTTGACGCTTTACGACATCGCACTGGATTCGATGGCATCAATCCAGAATTCTTGATTCATACGGGAGGATATGCTAAAGAAATGGATGGCAGTATTCTTAACTGACTTCCTGTTGACCGATCAACTTCTGTTGGAGTTGAAGAAGGCGAAGATAATCCTTGTTTTGAAACGTGGCAAACCCAACAACGTGTTAGAAAGCTATCTCCCTGTCACCCTTCTTTGCTGCTGCTATAAGCTTTTAGAAAGGCTGATTTATAACAGAGTATCGTGGAGCATATTCCAGTTGATCAGGCAGGCTTTAGACCAGGATGTAGCTACTTCGATCAAGTACTGTCTCTTACATCCATCTACACGATGCCAAATGAAGCTGAAAACATCTGTAGCATTTGTTGATCTTACTGCTGCCTTCGACAAAGGCCTTATCTATAAATTTCTTCGTGCCGTATCACTGCGAAATCCGGAGACTTCAACCCAGTGTGAGTAAAACAGCCGTGTCTTGCTTCCATTTAACTAATTGTTTGGCGGACGTGACTATGTTTCAGAGGCAGAATTCTTCGTCATAATTGGAGCCCAAAATATCTTGGTGTCATCGTGGACTATACACTGTCTTTTAAACAGCACCTTCTGAACCTGGGCAAAAAATTGAGCACTCGAAACAAGATTCTTCATAAGCTATGCGGAACTACCTGGGGTTTTCAGCAACCAGCCTGCGATCTTCAGCTCTGGGTTTGGTGCACGTAAGTGCTGAATTTCGTGCATCTGTCTGGATGAACAGTCATCATGCAAGGCATGTTGACACCCAGCTGAATACTACAATACGTGTAACATCTGGCGAAATCAGATCTACTCCAGATCACTGACTTCCACTGCTAACCAGTATAATGCTTCCTGATGTACGCAGATCTTACTACCCTTAGGAGAGAATTCCGCAAGATGTCCAAGAATCCTAGTATACTCGTACACAGTGACTTGTCACTTTTGAATCTTAAAAGACTAAAATCGTGCCACTCCATCCTGAGTGACGCTGATGCCATGGCGGCCAAGGATTTTAAGTCTCTTCATGAATGGAAAGGTCGGCTTCAAGCAATAATAGATGTGTGCCTTCCAAGTGGATCCCACCTGTCAGGCAGGCCCTGGATTTCTCTCAACAGAATCTAAACAGGCCATGGCCGGTGCAGAGACGCTCTGCACAAGTGGAAGAAGCTGCCTAATCCAGTATGTGACTGCGGAGGTCCACACCAGATCATTTATCACATTGTCAGTGACTGCAAGATTCGAGCCTATCACGGTAATGAAGAGGACTTCTTGGTGGCAACTCCAGAAGCTGTGCGCAGGACTGAAGGACTGGATATCAGGTTGTGAAGCATAAACATTACTAATTTTCTCATCTGTAAATATATATACATATATATGGATACATATGTACACACAGCAACTGATGGGTCTGTACTAGCCATACGCTAAATAATAAAATAATCGTATTGGATCACAAACGAACATTTGCATGTACACAGTGTGTCCAAAATCCGTTCGGATTGTGGTTACCAAAAATAAAAGTCATGGATTACGTTCACAAAAACACTGTATTTATTCAAAATAGTGTCCCCCTAAATCAATACGTGGCTAAAACTGTTTTAGATGTGTTCAGAAACAGACACTATAGTTCTTTTTTGGAACTGCATTTCTTACTGAAGTGCACTTTTCTTGGATGTCCTCAACTGGATCGTAATTATGTCCTTTCAGTGTTAACTTGAATTTGGGGGAACAAGAAATCGGCTGGGGCCAAATCCAACGAATACGGCGGGTGATTCGGGAGTGTGATCTGTTTGCCGACCAAAAACCAGCACACAGTCTTCATTCTGTGGGCTGGGTCATTGTCGTAGGCATTGCCATTCTTTTTGGTATTCGGGTCGAAATTGGTGAATTCTCACCCACAAACGATGGAGGACTCCAATAAACCTGATGATGTCTCGCTGCTCCACTGTTCTTTTACGGTTAGTGTCATACATACACTGTTACGTCTGCCGTGAAGGCGGCTGCTGCAGTGAAGCTAGCGTTGTGGCCTTCTACATGGCAGTTGCAGAAACTTCAAAGATCATCACGCCACATCTCGCCACGAGACAGCATTACAGTCTCACACGAGCAGTCCTAAAGGAACTGGGATACACTGTGTATTAGATAATAGCTGAAAAAGATCTGCTTCGCTTGGTCTTCATTTTCATTTGTTCTCTGAGAACATTCCAGACCAGAACATTGTAAAAATGTTAGTATGTCACACTAAAAAATATTTAACTATTCAACAATATCCGATTTTCAAATTTGTTTTACTTTCCCTTGATCCACTATAATCGATTTCCAGCAGCACACTTACGCATATGTCTCGTCATCGCCCATATACAGGTTGAACCGAAACCCAACCAGCAAAGTTTCAGAGATAGTTTATCCGCGCTGGGTGGCCGCGCGGTCTGAGGTGCTGCGTCACGGATTGCGCGGCCCCTCCCGCTGAAGGTTCGAGTCCTCTCCCGGGCTTGGGTGTGTGTGTTGTTCTTAGTATAAGTTAGTTTAAGTAGTGTGTAAGTCTACGGACTAATGACCTCAGCAGTTTGGTTACTTAGGTATCACACACATTTGAACTTTTAGAGGTAGTTAAAGGATACCTACTGAGTATTTTGTTACCAGGGACACGCGGTGTACCGCAGCTCGTTACAGAGTTACTGTATTTCCTTTGGTTTCTTGCCCCAGTTACATCTGTGTCCGTATTGCACTGGAAATTGTGCACTTTACCCTTCTCCTCCACTTCACTCTTGCATGCTGTCTCAGATTTGTGTTTCCTGCAGTGTTAGTTGTACCGGCTGCTTATCATTAAAGTGCTTCTACTCACGGAGGTTCAGCGTGGACTGTAATTATCGCATGCCAGCGAAACTTGTTAGATATACTGATGCGTTAATGCACAGCCGATTTACGCTGAAAAGCAAATTATTTCCAATTTTGGCCACCAGGTGCAAATACGGCTTTGTAATCTGTTTGTATGACAGTATGACATCCACTCTGTCATTTGACAAGCCGTAACGTCAGTGAACAGTGTGGATATCGAGAAGAGAGACCGTGAGCTGTTCGTGAAACTCTTTCATACGAACGGCAACAATTACAGTGCTGTATTGATAGAGTATCGGCGACTGAAAGGTCTGAGGAGTGGCCCGATGTCATTAACTGGGTTAAAGAAGATGATAATGAAATTCGAAAACACGGCGTTAGCTTGGTGTGGCACCTGGGTGACGAATGCGTCCTATCCTGACTGAAGTTACCAACGAGGTTGCTGTTGCTGTGACTGACCATGTAGCACGAGCCCTGGTAATGCTAGAGCTCGTGCAGTGTGACGAGAATTCATCTCATGGTCAACAGTACGGAATGTTTTGCACTCTATATGACACTAACACGAATTCTTTACAGACGAATGGAAAAACTAGTAGAAGCCGACCTCGGGGAAGATCAGTTTGGATTCCGTAGAAATACTGGAACACGTGAGGCAATACTGACCTTACGACTTATCTTAGAAGAAAGATTAAGTAAAGGCAAACCTACGTTTCTAGCATTTGTAGACTTAGAGAAAGCTTTTGACAATGTTGACTGGAATACTCTCTTTCAAATTCTAAAGGTGGCAGGGGTAAAATACAGGGAGCGAAAGGCTATTTACAATTTGTACAGAAACCAGATGGTAGTTATAAGAGTCGAGGGGCACGAAAGGGAAGCAGTGGTTGGGAAGGGAGTGAGACAGGGTTGTAGCCTCTCCCCAATGTTATTCAATCTGTATATTGAGCAAGCAGTAAAGGAAACAAAAGAAAAATTCGGAGTAGGTATTAAAATCCATGGAGAAGAAATAAAAACTTTGAGGTTCGCCGATGACATTGTTATTCTGTCAGAGACAGCAAAGGACTTAGAAGAGCAGTTGAACGGAATGGATGGTGTCTTGAAGGGAGGATATAAGATGAACATCAACAAAAGCAAAACGATAGTGGAATGTAGTCGAATTAAGTCGGGTGATGTTGAGGTTATTAGATTAGGAAATGAGACACTTAAAGTAGTAAAGGAGTTTTGCTATTTGGGGAGCAAAATAACTGATGATGGTCGAAGCAGAGAGGATATAAAATGTAGACTGGCAATGGCAAGGAAAGCGTTTCTGAAGAGGAGAAATTTGTTAACATCGAGTATAGATTTGAGTGTCAGGAAGATGTTTCTGAAAGTATTTGTATGGAGTGTAGCCATGTATGGAAGTGAATCATGGATGGTAAATAGTTTGGACAAGAAGAGAATAGAAGCTTTCGAAGTGTGGTGCTACAGAAGAATGCTGAAGATTAGATGGGTAGATCACATAACTAATGAGGAGGTATTGAATAGGATTGGGGAGAAGAGAAGTTTGTGGCACAACTTGACCAGAAGAAGGGATCGGCTGGTAGGACATATTCTGAGGCATCAAGGGATCACCAATTTAGTATTGGAGAGCAGCGTGGAGGGTAAAAATCGTAGGGGGAGACCAAGAGATGAATATACTAAGCAGATTCAGAAGGATGTAGGTTGCAGTAGGTACTGGGAGATGAAGAAGCTTGCACAGGATAGAGTAGCATGGAGAGCTGCATCAAACCAGTCTCGGGACTGAAGACCACAACAACAACATGACACTGGTACCCGTACCGCAGACATTGCAGCCACTGAAACCTCATGATACGCAGCAACGTTCTCAATTTGCTCTTCGCTTTTTGACACGGATCGAAGTTGATGACATTTGGCTGGCAATATTCCATGGAGTGGCGAGGCACATTTTACGCTACAGAGTGCAGTGAATACACAGAACTGCCGAATTTTGGCTACTGTTAAACCCCGTGTTGTGCACAAAGAGCCACTGAACTAGCCGTATGTGACTATGTTGTGGATTCGCGAGCACTTTTATTTTCGATCCGTTCGTCTTTGAAGATAATACATGCAGAGGGCCTATCATGTGTACCGTAACGTCTGCATATTATCAATACAGTCTTGTACAGCATGTGGTTCCTGCTTTGGAAGAGCGCAGCTGTGTGGAAAACACTGTTTTCATGCAAGATGGAGCAATACTTGGAGTCGTTCGTCCAGTCAAAGACGTGCTTAATGCAACCTTCCATTAACTTGTTATCTCTAGAGGTGTTCCAGATGCATGACCTGCAACATCATCTAATCTGAATCCAAGTGAATTTGGCTCTGGGGATATCTATTAGAGCACTTTACCGGCGACACGTTGATCACTAACTGCTGTGAAGTCCAGTATACAGCAACATGTTGCTGAAATTCCACTGGAACTGCTACTAGCGTAATTTTACGGATGAAGCATCTCATGCAAATCTTCGGTGCTTGTTCTGAACGAATTGTGTAAGCGGCGGTTAGTAAAAAAAGAAAAATCAACATTATGCCATTCCCACTTGCCTGGCGTTTTCTGCTCACATCCCGATCCCAATCCTTTACATATGGGAACATTTCCATACGTCTTTCTTGTATTCAAACCGCCAGATCTGGTCAAAGTTGGAACCGATTTTTTTGCGGCCTAAATCGGTTCGGCGTTACGCATTAGAATATCTAACAAGTTTTGCTGCCATACGATGACTGCAGCCCAGACTGGACATCTGTGAATAGCTGCAATTTAATTTTAACAATGATACACAGCTCCATGTTTAGGTTTACTGTTGAAGACTTGGCCGACATGCACTTCGGGCATGGTTTCACTGAATGCAACGGAAGAGCGGCGCAGAGACTCCTATTTAGTCCTTGCACCCATTGAAGGTGATACAGGATCCCGTAGTGATGACCACATCACAGTCCTTCTCCGTCTGTACATAGAGTTTTACGAGAAACACTATGTGCCGCACGTTTTTCACTGTTGCGACATTATTTGCACAGAAATGAAGATAACTGGGCTAACAAACTAAATAAATCATTATTTCATTAGTACTCCGTAAAGAGACGCATGAATCTGTGGGACACCTACATCGAAAACTGAAAAACCCCTGAACGTTTGTTGTTGGGGTTCTGGTTCACTCTGCATACCCTTCTGACAAAGATTGTATGCCTAGCACAACTAGATAATGGAACATCAGAGTACATTTCCGAACATTCCGGAAGATTCTGTAACACTCTGCAAGATTCTATAACTTTACCAACGATCTTGAACATTCAGACCATTCTGTTTGGAACATTCTAGAAGTTGCAGGAACATTCTGGCCAATCTCTACCATGTATATCTCAAGCTCACGGAATGGATTGCGGTCACACTAACAACGAAGTCTTTCTGAGATTTGGCTTAATTACTCTTCTGGCATGCCCATAGTGAGTAATAGGCTAATTGTTATTTTAATTCATTTATTAGTTATTACAAAGAAAACGTGACCAAAAACACACGACAAAAGTATAGGTAGGTAGGTTGGTTGGTTGGTTGGTTGGGGAAGGAGACCCTTCTGACAAAGATTGTATGACCAGCACAACTAGATAATGCGAGGTCATCGGTCTCATCGGATTAGGGAAGGACGGGGAAGGAAGTCGGCCGTGAATGCGAGTCCAGTGTCGAACCACTGCGCCACCTCGCTCCTTTGACAAAAGTATATACTCGTGACAAATGTCTGCAGTTTTTTCAGATACCAGAAAATTGTGCTATTACTCCATGCGCAGTATCCTATTACGAAAACAGTTTGATTTTGGGGTTCTTTACCTCAGTAGGTAAAATCGGAATCCTTAACGGATTACTTTGTTGTCTGTCGGTCTTTCGGCCTATTTGTCTGTCTGTCTGTCTGCCTGACCGACACTGGAAAACCCCTTTCCTCAGAAACTGGTTCACGTAGCACTTGAAATTTTTGTCACTTATTAAGGTCTACGGTCGACTGGCACTGCAAAAATTGGTGCTTCAAAGTGAATCCAGTAAAAAAATACGGCCATTTATGTCACATATTCGGATACTCGCAAACTCACTCATCCAAACCTACAGAGAACTTCCCGTTGACCTAGAATCATGAAATTTGGCTAAAAGGAAGGTTCGACACTCCAATCAAAGGAAAAATCTGAAAATTGTTAATCTGTAATTATATCGAAAGAAAAAATTATTTTCTTTTGTTATGTGTTATGTAACTGACTCTCTGTCCTCCTGCATCTACATGGATACTCTGAAAATCACATTTAAGTGACTGGCTGAGGGTTCATCAAACCACCTTCACAATAATTCTCTATTATTCCAATCTCGTACAGCGTGTTAAAAATGAACACCCATATCTTTCCGCGCGAACTCTGATTTCCCTTATTTTATTATGGTGATCGTTCCTTCCTATGTAGGTCGGCGTCAACAAACATTTTATCATTGGGAGGAGAAACTTCGTGACTGAATTTTCGTGAGAAGATTCCGCTACAACGAAAAACGCCTTTGTTTAATGATGTCCACCCCAAATGCAGTATTATTTTAGTGACCCTCTCTCCCCTATTTCGCGATAATACAAAACGTGCTGCCCTTCTTTGAACTTTCTCCGTCAGTCCTATCTGGGAAGGATCCCACACCGCGCAGCAGTATTCTAAAAGAGGACGGACAAGCGTAGTATAGGCAGTCTCTTCAGTAGATCTGTTACATTTTCTCGGTGTCCTGCCAATAAAACGCAATCTTTGTTTAGCCTTCCGCACAACATTTTGTATGAGTTCCTTCCAATTTAAGTTGTTCGTAATTTTAATTCCTAGGTATTCAGTTGAATTTACGGCCTGTAAATTTGACTGATTTATCGTGTAACCGGAGTTTAACGGTTTCCTTTTAGCACTCATATAGACGACCTCACACTTTTCGTTATTTAGGGCCAATTGACAATTTTCGCACCATACAGTCTGTTAGGACCACCTTTCTCTCAGGAATGGGTAGACGTATATGTTGGCTGTATCGAAATCGATAACAGGAAAAAAACTTCTAGATTCTCGATTACCGGGATGGATCTTTGTATATAAATAAGTTTATTCGGAATCCTCGGTGCGTGAGTCCTAATCGCACTAATCCGAATTTTTTTATTTCGATGATGATGATGATGATTGGTATGTGGGGCGCCCAACTGCGCGGTTATCAGCTCCCGTACAAATTTCCAACCTTTACACAGTCCAATTTCGCAAAGCTAGCCATTGGTCGATGAGCTATGCACTTTTTATTTCGGATAAGATTTGCAGACTGCAGTACTTCCGTCATGGATACATCTCATTTTGGACAGAGCAACTATAACTCCTCGGATGGAGTGTTAATGATGAGTGAATTTAGTCAAACAAAGAATAAATAAATTAGAAAATGTTGTACCAAAGTCAATAAATGATGTGAAAAACATTTTCGCTCATTGTTTCATTAATTTAAAAAAATAAATCGAACAAAATTGTAAACCGCTTATTTTATCGGCTGACTGAGGAGAATGGACCTCAGGCAAAGTTCACTTATGTTCATCTGCGTAGCACGAATGTGGTTTCGCGCAGTAAACCGATAGAACAGCTCACATCTTCCCACATTTCTTATGGTAGTGTATCTGCAGCTTTTAGCTGTACCGCGTTTACAATGTCGGCTAACTTGGACGGATTGTCTATCGACGGGAGGCACCCCCATAAATGGCGTGTCTGCGCAGGAGATTCGCGTGCTCGGCGGGTCATTGGCGATTACCAGTGGCAGGCCGGCGGCCCTGTAAGGACAGCGCTGAGTCTGGAAGAGCGGCCGCGATCGACACGAGACAACCGGAGCGCCCGCTGATTGCCGCACGGTCCCAGAGCCGCCACCGCCACCGGCGCAGTTTCCCATTTCCTCCGCTATTGTGTTGCGGACGTTAGGACGTGCGTGGAATATGTGCTGCGTTGCGCAAACAGGTGCGTGAGTCAGGGAGGGGCAGCCCTGTCTAGGAAAGGAGAGGCCGGGGCAAAGGTTGCTTAGTCACCACCGGACAGACCTGCACGAGCTCGTGGCGGCATCGCCCACGGCAGGCTTTGTTAGCACAGAGCGCGGCAAGGGCGCTTCCGTCGACTGAAAGACACTACTCTCGTATTATATAATCTTTCCGTCGTTGCTGGAGCCGTCGAAACGCAGTATAGGAAAGCCAGTAGCAGTGTCATGGAGAGAAATCTACAGTGTCATGGAGAGACAACAGAATAGCCAGAAGAGGTGTCACGGAGACACATTTGCCAATTGGCAGAAACAGTGCGATGGAAAGACACTTGAAACAAGCTTACAGTATCGTGACGGAAAGTTGGTTTTAGAAAACCAGCTGTAGTGTCATGAAGAGGCACCTACAGAACGGGTGCAGCAGTGCCGTGGTGCCTAGATAAAAGAACGCAGCATGTCATTCTCAATGGAGAGAAGTCTTCCGAAGTAAGAGTGATTTCAGGTGTGCCGCAGGGGAGTGTCGTAGGACCGTTGTTATTCGCAATATATAAAAATGACGTTATGGATAACATCGGAAGTTCACTGAGGCTTTTTGCGGCTGATGCAGGAGTATACCGAGAGGTTGTAACAATGGAAAATTGTACTGAAATGCAGGAGGATCTGCAACGAATTGACGCATGGTGCAGGAAATGGCAATTGAATCTCAATGTAGACAAGTGTAATGTGCTGCGAATACATAGAAAGAAAGATCCTTTATCATTTAGCTATAATATAGCAGGTCAGCAACTGGAAGCTGTTAATTCCATAAATTATCTGGGAGTAGGCATTAGGAGTGATTTAAAATAGAATGACCATATAAAATTAATCGTCGGTAAAGCAGATGCCAGACTGAGATTCATTGTAAGAATCTTAAGGAAATGCAATCCAAAATCAAAGGAAGTAGGTCACAGTACACTTGTTCGCCCACTGCTTGAATACTGCTCACCGGTGTGAGATCCGTACCAGGTAGGGTTGACAGGAGAGATAGAGAAGTTCAACGGAAAGCAGCGCGCTTCGTTACAGGATCATTTAGTAATCGCGAAAGCGTTACGGAGATGATTAGATAAACTCTAGTGGAGGACTCTGCAAGAGAGACGCTCGGAAGCTCGGTACGGGCTTATGTTTCGAGAACATACCTTCACCGAGGAGTCAAGCAATATATTGCTCCCTCGTAAGTATATCTCGCGAATAGACAACAATATGTTCAAAAATGTTCAAATGTGTGTGAAATCTTATGGGGCTTAACTGCTAAGGTCATCAGTCCCTAAGGTTACACACTATTTAACCTAAATTATCCTAAGGACAAACACACAGACCCATGCCCGAGGGAGGACTCGAACCTCCGCCGAGACCTGCCGCACAGTCCATGACTGCAACGCCAAAGACCGCTCGGCTAATCCCGCTCGGCTCGCGAATAGACCATGAGGATAAAATCAGAGAGATTAGAGCCCACACAGAGGCATACCGACAATCTTTCTTTCCACGAACAATACGAGACTGGAATAGAAGGGGGAACTGATAAAGGTACTCAAGGTACTCTCCGCCACACACCGTCAGGGGGCTTGCGGAGTACGGATGTAGATGTAGACACACTTGGAGAATGCCTCAAGCAGGGTGATGGAGACACCTGCAGAAGGCGAGCAGCAGTGCGATGGTCGAACATTTCTAGGAACCCAGCAGTAGTGTCATTTAGAGGTATCTGATGAAGAGACACTTCGAAAAGGCCAGCAGCAGTAATATGGGAAGACATTTCTCGAAAGGGAGGCTTCTGCAGAATGCCTACAGCAGTGACGCGGAGGAACATTTCTAAAGCCAGCGATGGAGACGATCTGCAGAATACCTGCAGCAGTGGCATGGAGAGAGACTTAAAGAAAGGCACCAGTTGTTCCATAGAGAGAGACTGCCAAAGTGCTAGAAGAGATGGACAGAGACAAAGACGGACAGCGAGACGGAGAGGGAGTAATAATGGATTTTCTTCAGCCGGCAAGTTATTGTAACGCGATCGATTACTAGGCTACTAGCGCCGTATTCTACAGCCAGCCACTAAGGTGTCATTTGGTGTGTCGTGGTCCCTGGTTTGACAGTGCAAGTTACTGTGGGACAAGTGCGGAACCGCGCTGCTGCAACGATGGCAGGTTCGAATCCTGCCTCGGCCATGGATGTGTGTGATGTCCTTACGTTAGTTAGGTTTAAGTACTAAGTCTAGGGGACTAATGACCTCAGATGTTAAATCCCATAGTGCTTAGAGCCATTTGAACCATTTGAACTGTGGGAGAACAGCAAGACACTGTCCTATAAATAACAACCACACAGCATTAGTTCAGAAACAGCGTGTGGGCTGGTCATTATTCCACAACCTCTCGACGGAGGAACACGCCTGGACTTCCTGCTGACTAGTCTCCCTGGGCTGATAGAGAATGCTCGTTTTCAATACGAAAGGTTACGTGGTTTCTGCACGACGGAGCACCAGCGCACTTCCGCATTACATTTCGCCGACCCTTCAACAACGTCTTCTTCATACGTCTGATAGCAGGCGCCCGCCAGAGTGGCCGAGCGGTTCTATGCGCTACAGTCTGGAGCCGCGCGACCTCTACGGTCGCAGGTTCGAATCCTGCCTCGGGCATGGATGTGTGTGTTGTCCTTAGGTTAGTTAGGTTTAAGTAGTTCTAAGTTCTAGGGGACTGATGACCTCAGATGTTAAGTCCCATGGTGCTCAGAGCCATTTGAACCATTTGATAGGAGGCGGAAACCCTTTAGCAAGGCCTGTCAGATCACTAAGACTTAAGCCCCCTGGATTTTTAGCTCTGGGGGCATCTGTAAAGTCTAGTGTATGCTGAACCAGTTCCTTATGTGCAGACCCTTCAACAGCGTGTTCATGACGCCTGTGACGCCATTCGGATGGAGGCCGGAACGTGCGAAAGAGTGTGGCAACCCCTGATGCGACGTGTGAACGCGTGCACTGCACCCAATGGAGGCCACTTCGAACATCTGTTGTGACGTGGATGCGATACGTCTCTCTACTGTTTTACGGCATGTTTGTCGGCTCGATCTGTTGTTGCACGCACACCGTCCATATCTGGACAAATGTTCATAGGACCTTTTTCCCTCCATTTCTCGTCCGGAATCCGTCTCTGCACTTTCTCGGTTTTGTTAATGTACTCCCCGTATTTACGATTAGTCATCACGGCTTGGATACAATGCACTGAAGACAGCTACACAGTAGCTGAAATCGATCTGCAATAAACAGATTAATATCTACGACCAGTGCTGCCCTTCCTTGTATCTTGGTAACCTTCGCACGCTAATTTTCTAGATAAAAATTGTTCAAATGGCTCTGAGCACTATGGCACTTAACTTCTGACGTCATCAGTCCCCTAGAACTTAGAACTACTTAAATCCAACTAACCTAAGGACATCACACACACCCATGCCCGAGGCAGGATTCGAACCTGCGACCGTAGCGGTCGCGTGGTTCCAGACTGTAGCGCCTAGAAGCGCTAGGCCACACCGGTCGGCTTTTCTACACAGGATGACCAAGCCGACACTGCTGCAAGTTTCAGTAACGTCATCGTCGTCTACGCCAAGGGAATCAAAGACGGCCATACTGTTAGAATTGGGTGGAGCGACGTAGCCTCGTGCTGGTGGAACGACGTACCCTGCCGTCGAAGGCCAGAGAGTCTGTCTGTTTTGCCGGAACCCGGCTGCGCCCGTATTGGATTCCGGCGCCAGTCTGCAGTCGCGCCCACCAGTTCAATATACCGGCTGTGGCGCTGCTCGCGAAGAAGTCTGCAGGCTGCGGGCGTGCTCCACCTCCGGCTGACAATATCCGCCCACGGCGCAGGCAAACACTCCCTGCGCTTGTTGACGGCGGCCCTCATCTCGGGTGGGTGGGGAAGTAAAACAGAGGGGGGAGGGAGAGGGGGGTGTGGCGGTACAGCGAGACACAGCGCTGTGGCCGACTTGCCGAACTCTGGCGGCGGCGGCAACATAAACATCCCAGCGAGGCGACAGATCTGCGCCTCCGTCTCGAAGCTACGACGGCAAACAGAACTATTCGCCGTGCCGCAACTCCTGGCTAAGTGGTTTCTCCGTAAAAAAAAAACTTTACCACACCGCTGTCGACGCCCTACATCTTTCTGCTCGTGTAGCAGTGTTTCTGATTCGTTTTCTTGTTTGTTTTGTTGTCAAGCAGAGTAGACGTCTTACGTAACGGTAGTGACTGTAGGAAAGTGAGATGACCTCATTTTTTTCGAGATGTAAACAGAGTTGGCGGTAAGCAAGTTCAAGAAAGCAAGATGGTTTGTGTCGTTGTTCCTCGGATTACTGCAGTCACACTATCTAATTTTGGCAACAGCCTTGCCGCAGTGGATACACCGGTTCCTGTGTGATCACCGAAGTTAAGCGCTGTTGGGCGTGGCCGGCACTTGGATGGGTGACCATCCAGCCTCCATCTGCTGTTGCCATTTTGCGGGGTGAACTCGACCGAATAGTAGTGGCTTCGGTCAAGAATACCATCATAACGACCGGGAGAGCGGTGTGCTGACCCCACGCCCCTCCTGTCCGCATCCTCCTCGAAGGATGACACGGCGGTCGGATGGTCCCGGTAGGCCACTCGTGGCCTGAAGACGGAGTGCATGCGTGCTATTTAATTTTAGAATATTGAAGTCTATCTGGTGCATTCCGTTGTACCTTGCAGATACGTGAATTTTTAGGAAGGTCAGCACGAAAGAGATGGAGGCTTTCGAAATGTGAGAATGGCAGTGATGGAATAGATAAAATTGGCCGATAGTGAAGTGAAGTTTTAACAAAAGTAAGTGAAAGTATAATTAATGGTATCAATAAAATTAAGGAAGAGGAACTACATTTGACAAATATGATGGAGAAATGGGGGGATACAATCAGTACTAGAACGGTTTAGAGGAAGGCAAAAAGCAGAAGAAGAAGGAATCGACTCTCTGATCAGCTGAAAAATGTTGCAGATACCGAGAAATGATAATGGAAGCAAAGGATCGTGAATACCTAACATAAGATTAAAGTACAGTGCTTCACATGTTAGCCCTGTATTTAGCCATATTTGTAATCGTTCAGTTTCCTGAACGATTACTCAGTAGTAAAGCCGCTTTATAAAAACGAAGAAAGGGATAATGTAGACAATTTAGACCTATTTCTATGCCATCAGTGTTTGCTCAAGTTATTGAAAAGGCTGATCATTTTATATCACACAATTTGCTGTCAAACGTGCAGTTCGGCTTTAGAAGTCGTTTAACAACTGAAAATGCTATATTCTCTTTTCTCTGTGAGGTACTGGCTGGCTTAAACAAAAGTATTTTTTGATTTAACTAAGGCGTTTGATTGTGTTCATCACAAAATATTGCTCCAGAACTTGGACATTACTGAATACGGGGAGTAGCTCACAATTGGTTCACCTCTTACTTTAGCAACAGGCAGCAAAAGGTCATTATTCACAGTGTTGAGAATGGCTGTGATGTGGGGTCTGAGTGAGGTACTGTCAAGTGGGAGGGTGCCCCAGGAGTCAGTGTTGGAGCCACTCCTGTTCCTTATTTATTAAAATAATATGTCGTCTAGCATTACGGGCAACTATAAAATATTTCTGTTTGCTGATGACACTAGCTTGGTACTAAAGGATGTTGTGTGCAACATTGACTCGGTTTCAAGTAGTGCAGTTCATGACCTAAATTCATGGCTTGTAGAAAATAAACTAACGCTTAATCACAGTAAGGTTCAGTTTTTACAGTTTCTACCACACAATTCAACAAAATCCGACATTTTAATTTCACAGACTGGGCATATGATTAATGAAACTGAACAGTTCAAATTTCTACATGTTCAGATAGATAGTAAACTGTCGTGGAAAGCCCACATTCATGATCTTGTTCAAAGACTTAATGCTGCCATTTTTACTGTTCGAACGGTATCTGAAGTGAGTGATCGTTCGTCACGAAAATTAATCTACTTTGCTTACTTTCATTCGCTTATGTCATATGGTTTGTATTTTGGGGTAACCATTATAAAATGATATTTTTGGCTCAGAAACGGGCTGTTCGGGCAGAAAGTGGTGTAAGTTCGCGAACCTCTTGTCGACCCCTGTTCACTAGTCTGAGTATTTGGACATTGGCCTCTCAATATATACATTCTTTACTGTCATTTCTTGTTAACAATATCAGCTTATTCTCAAGAATAAGCAGCTTTCATTCAGTTAATACTCGGCAGAAATCAAACCTGCATTTGGCTCGAACTTTCTTAACTCTTGTGCAAGAAGGTGTGCAGTATACTGCTACATCCATTTTCAATAAGCTACCACAAGAATTCAAAAATCTTGGCAGCAATCCACGCGCTTTCAAGTCGATACTGAAGTGTTTGCTCATGGGTCACATGTTCTATTCTGTCGAGGAGGTCCTTGAAAAATTAAGCTCATTCTTGTTGTATTGTTGATTGCGTTTACTTAACCTTATGGCTTGACTGTTTTTGTGCACATAAACATTTTATTTTTATCTGTTGTTACTTTTAAGTTGTAATATCATGTACTGGCACGTTGCATGAGCTCGGAGATTTGCTCCTCAATTTGGCCCTATGGAACATGACGTGTAAATAAACAAAAAAAAAAAACACAGATACCAGGATAGCAGGACAGAAACTCAATGATTATGATGATAAAAAACACCTATCTGTTTTGAGTAGGTGACTGTAATGTGTACTATTGTTGTATTGAACAGCCTGGTTTTGTATATATACCGCTGTAGCATGACAGAAATAGTGGAAAAACGTATGCTCTGGTGCTGGGACATATTGTACTTCTCTGATGTAGCGGCAAGAGGCCTGTCAATGTTGACGTCCCTAGCTGAAAGAGTGATCAACATTAACAATGTCACATCCTCTAGCTGCACGGGACAAAGAGAAAATTTGTGAGTATACTGTCAGGTGGCTGGGAAGCGTACACCATCGCTCCTCTCCATTTGAGGGGCGAATACCAGTGGTGGTAATTTCTCTCCATCATTGGGATTCGAACTGGCTGTTTGCGGGTAGAGCGTCACCACACAAGTGTGGTTAAGCGAATTCACTTACGGACGCTTGTACATGAAGTAAACACAGCTCTCGCAACTGCCGAATTACTGCGTACCTTGCAAATCAGTAAGCGCTTGAGATTAGCACGAAGATATTTCAGAAAGCAGGTTTTTCGAAATTTTACGCGGAATCTGCAAATTGAGTTGCAGGCAAATGAATTTTAATACATTTTAGCCCCCGGAACGAGATCGAGTTAATCTCAAGGGACGGCAAAGGAAAAAAAAAAAAAAGGATGGGCTTGTCGGCTTGTCCCCTCAACGACTTTGCAGTTCGGCGAATCGACGCTGGGGAATATAAAGCGGACAGTATTTGAATTTCAATTTATCGGCGCGACCCGCCAGATTACATCTGTCGCAGCGGCGACGTTCGTTCGCTCAGCCGTTATACCGAGCAGGTCGCCTGTCGAGTTAGAGATGGAATTCATCAGTGTGTCCTGTCAAAGTCCTGATAGGGTATTTGCTGCACTACATGGTAGATTAGACGTACAGGGTGTCGGGGAAGTCCACATACGCTTCTTGACTTTGTACGCTATTCGTAAATTTTTGGAAATTTGTGGTAAGGACTATGGGACCAAACTGCTGAGGTCATCGGTCCCTAGACTTACGCACTACTTAATATAACTTAACTAACTTTTGCTAAGGACAAAACACACACACAAACACACACACACATTCCCGAGGGAGAGCTCGAACCTCCGCCGGGGAGAAGCGCGAACCGTGACAAGACGCCCAAGACCGCACGGCTACCACACGCGGCCCGCTATTGGTAAAATAAAGAGTTGTTTTATTGGTATACCTCTTTTGAAGTTGATGAAAAGATCTGGAAGCAAAAGGATTTTGAGCAACGTTTGTAAATAACACCTGAGACAACGACATGGACCAGCGAGATGCAGCCCGCCTTGCTTTTTCAAATACCTTTTGTTTTCAAGAGTGCGGTTTTCTGATTTATATGCGACATATCAGAGTCAAGACTGGAATAACGTGATTTTCTGGTCGAAGAAAAACCCTGAAGAGTTGGAAGGGAGTCGTCTCATGTAGTGATTCGGCCTGATATGTCATCAAAATACCTATTCAGATCTTTGTTTTGTTTTTAGAAGGTTGCTTGAATGAAAATTCTTTATTTAGACATGTGACAAATATGGCTTATAGACTGAACACAAGGGAGTCATAGATCTTGTACGGTTACATCAGCACCAGCACACTTTTGCCAATCAGAAGGGTGAGTTGAGTTAATTGATGACAAATTTCAGGATAACGGGATTGGGGGATGATTCAGCAACATTTCCACCCGTGCTGAATTGGCCATCACGAATCTTGGACATTGCCATACCAGACAATCAACTCTGACGGGCTCAGCGTGGGCACAAGACTAATGGACAGTTTCACGAAAGTATTGAGGACGCCTTTCGAAGTGGAACTGCCGAGAGGGTTCGCTAATGACAAGAACATTGTGGAGACGCGTTGATGTATGTATAAAGCACGATGATTCACAAATATATCTACTGGATAAACAGCTTTTTATATGTAAGTACTCCAGTATGCACTGTAGAGACGAAAACAAGGATCAGAGACTGTGTCTGCAGCAGAGTTTCGTCTCTGAAAGTTCAATGACCGCCACTAGAGGTGGCTGGGAGGCAATAATTAGCGCAATCAGGCGACAAATGGCGCGAACGTGTGTTTATTCGTGACGCACGAAAGGCCACAGTCACTGCGCCATTATCGATGACAATCGTCGACCCACGCTGGCTCCCTGACGGTCGGCCACTGCGCAAGGGTTTTCCCTGCTCCCCCCACCTACCACTGCTCATACATTTTAAGTATGTCAGCTTTTTTGTGGCGGTACAAGGTGGTCATCTCGTAAGAGTTCACTACAAGAAGTAAGCGAAAACTAATAACGCGTCATTACTGTGATTGAAACTTTCGCTAGTCACTAATGTCACTGTAGTTCCTTCTCTAGATTGGCGCACAGATGACAAAATGGTAGATATCGAAATAGACGACAGAGGGATAGAGAAACAATTAAAATCGCTCAAAAGAGGAAAGGCCGCTGGACCTGATGGGATACCAGTTCGATTTTACACAGAGTACGCGAAGGAACTTGCCCCCTTCTTGCAGCGGTGTACCGTCGGTCTCTAGAAGAGCGTAGCGTTCCAAAGGATTGGAAAAGGGCACAGGTCATCCCCGTTTTCAAGAAGGGACGTCGAACAGATGTGCAGAACTATAGACCTACATCTCTAACGTCGGTCAGTTGTAGAATTTTGGAACACGTATTATGTTCGAGTATAATGACTTTTCCGGACACTAGAAATCTACTCTGTAGGAATCAGCATGGGTTTCGAAAAAGACGGTCGTGTGAAACCCAGCTCGTGCTATTCGTCCACGAGACTCAGAGGGCCATAGACAGGGGTTCACAGGTGGATGCCGTGTTTCTTGACTTCCGCAAGGCGTTCGATACAGTTCCCCACAGTCGTTTAATGAACAAAGTAAGAGCATATGGACTATCAGACCAATTGTGTGGTTAGAATGAAAAGTTCCTAGATAACAGAACGCAGCATGTCATTCTCAATGGAGAGAAGTCTTCCGAAGTAAGAGTGATTTCAGGTGTGCCGCAGGGGAGTGTCGTAGGACCGTTGCTATTCACAATATACATAAATGACCTTGTGGATGACATCGGAAGTTCACTGAGGCTTTTTGCGGATGATGCTGTGGTATATCGAGAGGTTGTAACAATGGAAAATTGTACCGAAATGCAGGAGGATCTGCAGCGAATAGACGCATGGTGCAGGGAATGGCAATTGAATCTTAATGTAGACAAGTGTAATGTGCTGCGAATACATAAAAAGATATATCCCTTATCATGTAGCTACAAAATAGCAGGTCAGCAACTGGAAGCAGTTAATTCCATATATTATCTGTGAGTACGCATTAGGAGTGATTTAAAATGGAATGATCATATAAAGTTGATCGTTGGTAAAGCAGATGCCACACTGAGATTCATTGGAAGAATCCTAAGGAAATGCAATCCGAAAACAAAGGAAGTAGGTTACAGTACGCTTGTTCGCCCACTGCTTGAATCCTGCTCAGCAGTGTGGGATCCGTATCAGATAGGGTTGACAGAAGAGAGAGAGAAGATCCAACGGAGAGCAGCGCGCTTCGTTACAGGATCATTTAGTAATCGCGAAAGCGTTATGGAGATGATAGATAAACTCCAGTGGAAGACTCTGCAGGAGAGACGCTCAGTAGCTCGGTACGGCCTTTTGTTGAAGTTTCGAGTACATATCTTTACCGAGGAGTCAAGCAGTATATTGCACCCTCCTACGTATATCTCGCGAAGAGACCATGAGGATAAAATCAGAGAGATTAGAGCCCACACAGAAGCATACCGACAATCTTACTTTCCACGAACAATACGAGACTGGAATAGAAGGGAGAACCGATAGACGTACTCAAGGTACCCTCCGCCACACACCGTCAGGCGGCTTGCTGAGTATGGATGTAGATATAGATGTAGAATGTTCGGTCACCAATGTTGCACTTGTGCGTGGGAGCACGCATGTACGCACGCGCACGCGCACGCGCACGCACTCTCTCTCTCTCTCTCTCTCACACACACACACACACACACACACAGAGAAGTATCTGTTTGGTATAAATTAGAAAACAAAATTCTGTAGTCTGAAAGTTTCACCATGAATAAACCTGATATTCTACATCTTTGCGATATCTTGCCAAGCTGTTGCGGCCTGTATACTTGTAACATAATAAGCAATACAAATGAATGTCATCCAGAGTGTCTGAAACTGTGTTCGCTGCACTCTAGTGGTGATGTGTACTTCGATTCCTCTATTTCCTTGCAGAGTGGAGCTGTCACTCTTGTTTGACTTGGTGACAAAGTAGTGGGGACGCCAAATTGGGACACAGAAGGCTTGGTAGCAGAATGTAGATTCTGGTCGGTACAAAGTCGCATTTGGATTGCTCAGCTGGTGGAACATGGCCCATGAATGGCAGCAGCAGCCGGTTCTAGGCGCTTCAGTCTGGAACCGCGCGACCGCTACGGTCGCAGGTTCGAATCCTGCCTCGAGCATGGACGTGTGTGATGTCCTTAGGTTAGTTAGGTTTAAGTAGTTCTAAGTTCTAGGGGGCTGATGACCTCAGCTGTTAGCCGGCCGAAGCGGCCGTGCGGTTAAAGGCGCTGCAGTCTGGAACCGCAAGACCACTACGGTTGCAGGTTCGAATCCTGCCTCGGGCATGGATGTTTGTGATGTCCTTAGGTTAGTTAGGTTTAACTAGTTCTAAGTTCTAGGGGACTAATGACCTCAGCAGTTGAGTCCCATAGTGCTCAGAGCCCTTTGAACCATTTTGAACCTCAGCTGTTAAGTCCCAAAGTGAAACTTCCTGGCAGATTGAAACTGTGTGCCGGACCGAGACTCGAACTCAGGAACTTTGCCTTTCACGGGCAAGTGCTCTACCAACTGAGCTACCCAAGCACGAAGTTTGGAAGGTAGGAGGCGAGGTACTGGCAGTAGTAAAGCTGTGAAGACGGGGCGTGAGTCGTGCTTGGGTAGCTCAGTTGGTAGAGCACTTGCCCTTGAAAGGCAAAGTTCCCGAGTTCGAGTCTCGGTCCGGCACTCAGTTTTAATCTGCCAGAAAGTTTCATATCAGCGCACACTCCGCTGCAGAGTGAAAATCTCATTCTGGAAGTCCCACAGTGCTCAGAGCCATTGACAGCAGGCAGCCAGGTATTCAGAGGATAATTTTAATCTGCCTCAAATATTTAAATAAATACTAATTTTAAAATTACTTTTATGAATATTTCTCCTCATAGAAGCAAAGCTTCAAGGTTTCGACTACAACTGCACATTGTATGTAGTGTTATAATGATGATTGCTAGTTGCTATTGTGGCAGAAACGTTGCAGCGTTTTATACTACAAAGCTTGCCACCGGAACTGCTCACAAGCGCAGATATGAAGCTTCACCCAGGCAATAATTTTGATTTCTGACTTCTAAAACTACATTTATCTTGCAAGACAAGGAGATGCTGCCTTGTCCTCCTTTAACTCTTTGATACTGTAGGTACGCCATCAACAGAAATATTTTTAATGTTCAGAAACGAACAGACTCTTGGCGGATACGTGTATCCCAATGTTCATCTGGAAGCAACTGAAGCATCTCGGTCGATGTTTCATATATTACAAGCATCAAATGTGTGGAACTGCCGTGCGGAAGTCCCGGCTTCGATTCCCACTTATACCATGGATTTTTACTGGGTGAGACAACTGGGACTGTGTGGACTCAGCCTCGTGGTGCCATTTAAGGAGCTACTTGACCGAGCAGCAGGGGGGACGAGATCTGTTAACCCGACGGCGGCGGCAGCGCTGTGTGCTGATCACACGTCCTTCCTTTACCGCACGGCGCAGGGGTTGGCACATTCGACTATCATTCGATAGGAAGACCGTTCAAATCCGCTTCCAACCATCCTGGTTGAGGTTGTCTGTGATTTCCCTAAATTACTTAATGCAGATGCCGATATGATTCCTTTGGAAGGGCACACTGTCGATTTCCTTCCCCATGCTTGAACAATTCGAGCTTCGTCTCTAACGAGTTCGACGTTGACGGGACATTAAACCCTAGCCTTCCTCCTTTCCGTCCTTCCACATCGCATCTCAAGCCTTTGGCTAGGGATGATACAGCGGCCGGTCGGTCCTGTTTGGCCGTCTGTGGGCAGAACGACGGTGCTCTCCGTCCAGTCTAGTAAAGCCCGTAATAACTCTATAAAGATTATTCGGGAAGAGATAGAGTCTAAGGTAAGAAAAAGCAGTGCAGAGGTTATTATTATTATTATTATTATTATTATTATGTGCGCATCACAGTCATTAGGAACAGAAACAAGGAATAATGCAACTCCTACTGAAACTCGCGTTAAAAAATAGCTAAATGCGAAACCTAAATGTTAAGTGACCTGCTAAACTTCTGTTTATCTGAACGAGAACTGCTTGGCTTCGTATTCAAGACTCTTAAACTTGTCGTTGTGTAATAGTCACACACACACAAACTGCACAAAAACTATGAAATGACACAAGTAATTTCTGCAGCCAACTCTGCCGTCGCACTTGTCTACGTAATTACGACGAACATGGAAACCGTCCGGTACTATCAACGAAGTTGTTTTAATTTTATAATCATTCCAACCGGAAATTTAGATTCACGACTGGAAATAAAAATTTTACTTTGCTTGAATCACTTCCTTGATCAAGTAAATTGCTACGACGCAGAACCTTAGGTGTCCGATTGTATAAAAGAATTTTACTCTGCTTCAGAAACTCCCTTTACTATCAAGTAAGATTCCTAGGACGCAGAACCCGACATTTATGACTGCATACAAGAATTCTGCTTCAATCACTTAATTTATTATCAATTAAGATTTGTAACACACCTTTCAGGAGCAAGCTATTCTCCTCAGAGGGATTTCCAAGAATTTAACATCGAAATAAATCTGTTATATGAATGCATGGTATCTGTTCTTTCTGGCTGTCCGTGAGGCATGCTGAGATAGTCCACACAATTGCGATAACGCTGTGTCCCAGATGGCGCAGTGGTTAACACATCCGCCTAGTAACCATGAGATCCCGGGTTCGAATCCCGCACTGGTATAAATTTTCACTCGTTGCCGCTGATTCTGCGTAATGGCATGATGCAAAGTTTTACTGACCTTCAAAGTAATCACCAGCAATGTTTATAACCCGTTGCCAGAGATGTGGAAGTCGTAGGATACTCTTAGCAGTGCCAATTGTGTTGAAAGTTCGAGCGGCGCGGTCTATTGCCCGACGAATTTGTAGCAGTTCTGAAGCGAATGCTTTGAAGTGTTTCCTTGAGTTCAGAAATGGAGTTGAACTCACGAGGGCTTAAGTCAGGGGAGTGCAGTAGGTGGTATAGCACTTAGCAGCCCCATCAGTCAAACAAATCAGTAACAGCTTGCACTGTACGTGCTTGAGCATTGTCCTGCAAAATGATGGTCAGGACCTGCAGAAAGTGTCATCATTTCTGTCTCTGTGCTGTTCATTTTTGGAACACAACCTACGATCAGCTTCGACACAGAAGTGATGACACTTTCTGCAGGACCTGACCATCATTTTGCAGGACAATGTTCAAGCACGTACAGTGCAGGCTGTTACTGATTTGTTTGATTAAAGGGGCTGCTAAGTGCTATACCACACTGCACTCTCATGACTTAAGTCCTCATGAGTTCAACTAGATTTCCAAACTGAAGGAAACACGTCACGGCATTCGCTTCAGAACTGCTACAAATTCGTCGGGCAATAGACCGCGCCGCTCGAACTGTCAACACAACTGGCACTGCTAAGAGTATCCTACGACTTTCACATCGCTGACAACGGGTTATACACAATGCTGGTGACTACTTTGAAGGTCAGTAAAACTTTGAAACAAGTATCTATTTTGTACGAGCTGCAAATAAATAGTTACCACTATTAAAGTTCCACCCTCGTACATATGAAATAAATCTAGCCACAAACTACGTTACTAACCCCGAAGATAGCTGGGAATTGAGAAAAGGAAGAAGGGAAAATAACTGGACGTATTTGAAATCTAGTGCTACAGAAGGATATCAAAATTTAAGTAGACACATGAAGTACGAAATGAAGAACTGAAAGGGATAGGCGAGAAAAAGGCTATAGAAAACTGTTACTGGAAACAGGGAGAGGTTAGCGAGACAGAGTGCTATGTAATGAAACGAACAGCTGAGGGAAAACGGTATAGTGGTAAACAAAGATTATCAGTATGCCTAACGTACAGAGAATCCATGAAGTCCCGCCATCATTTAAAAAAATCATAACTTGTGTTTGTTGTTAAATGTTTAGCAATCTCAAAGGCTTTTTTTTCTTTGTCCCTTGTTGCAGATTTGACTATTAGTGTAACAAAATGGTGGCAGACCAGTAAAGGGCGCAGTGTGACATCTGGTCTGTACACTCCAAATCTGTGACAAAGGTATTGCGGAAGTATCGACGTCTGTGCGGTAGGGCATCGCTGGCAAAAACAAGTGTAAAGAGGTGCTTCAAAACCTCAGGTACAGAGCAGTGTGGAAGACCTTCCACGAAGTGGACGTTCCCCTGTTTCTCAAGCATGAGTTGACAGAGAGAAAGTGGGATTTCAAAGCGAATTGTAGGAACTGAGATCAAATGTCCATAAAGTATAATATAAGTGAGTGCATCTTTTTGCGTACAACGTGTAACTGTTACAAGCATTTCAGCCAAGCGGTCATCCTTTGCGGTATCCATTCGCGTTCCACATTTCTGGACGTTTGAATCGCCACAATAACACGTTTTGGGGCTCTGAAAACCCATAAAAGGTACGTTAACACACCCGGGATAGTCTGAAACTTAATGACTGGTGTTGTAACGCGTGACAGGGATATACGCTCGTTTTTTCGTATAGAAAACGATGATGGGAAATGTTTAGCTGGACACGCTCTGTTAACAAAAATGGAAGAGATGCGCCGTGTTTCATGTTCCAGCATGTCGGTGCACCATCATATTGGAGTTTGAAAGCTCGAGATTTGATAAATGAAGGTGAATGAGTCGAGGTGGTGCCATCGCATGGCCCCCGCGCTCACCCGATGATGATGATGATGATGACAAATTCCCAACATTTGATCAACCCAATCTCATCACTTTCATGCATGATGATGAAATGATGAGGACAACACACACACCGAGTCATCTCGAGGCAGGTGAAAATCCCTGACCCCGCCGGGAATCGAACCCGGGACCCCTTGCTCGTGAAGCGAGAACGCGACCGCGAAACCACGTGCTCCGGACGCGCTCGCCCGATCTCACACCATTTTTCTTTTTGCGCGGTTATATCAAGGATCGCGTGTATGCAGCATCACCTAGTGATATTGCTACCCTTTACGGATGAATCAGTTAAGCAATCAGAACTGTTGGTGCTTCAGTGCTGACCAGTACATGGGCAAAATTCGAGTATCGCACCGATGTTCTACGAGCGATGAATGGGACACACAGTGAAATTCTGGCATAACAGAAAAAGTTTCCAAGTTAGGGGTTCTGGAATGATAGCGGGATTTTATTGATACCCTACATTATATGGGATGTTGGGTGTAGTAGTTACATACGGATGAAATGGGGAAGATACGGTGGAAACGAGCAACAAATCGAGTGTCTTATAGCTTGGAAAACAAGTAAAAGAAACGTTGAAGTGAGACAATCGGCGTGGAGAAATCGGTATTGCAATGAACTTGCTACATTTAGCTGATTGTAAGCAACTTGCGTAGGGTCCTAAAGACATCCACAGGAAGCGCGAATGGCTTACTAGGATGTTGTTTGGTAATAACGCAAGGTGACTTAAGCAAAAATTGTGGAACTGATTTAGTGATATCATACACACTCGATGAAAGTACTCGAAGAGTGGAAATAGTACATTTTACAGCATGCCGCGGTCTACAACTGTTTGGGAATTGACTCCAGTTACGAAAACCCAATGACTATTGTTCATTGGCATCAGTAGCCTGAATTATGAGGAACCAAGTTGGATTACCCGAAGGTCCCAGACGCGCGTCCGTCTCGGTGGTGTCCGGCGAAACCTAATAGAGACGGTGCTAATTATGGGTGGAATGGCTCCGCTATTACTCTGCGACTGGGGACGCAGTGCGAACTACTGGCCGTAATTACCGAGGCGGCTGATTGGCTCGTGGGCCGTGGCCGCAATTTTACATATTCATGGCGGACCATCAGCCGCTGGGGTCAAGGAACCGCCACGCAGCCAGCGGTATACGTCCACAACCGCGGGAACCATGCGGAAATGTCTCCTCATATTCTACCCGCAGAGAACGAGCATTTGAGTTCAAGGTTTGTCAGATTTCACCTATTGGTCAACGAATGTGCCGGAGTTTAACAAAGAAATTACCTCTAGTTTTTCATTTACTTTTCTTGTGGTGTGGTGGGGGGGGGGGGGGGGGGTGGAGGAGAGAAGTGAGTGTCATTTAATCTCCTACACTAACTTCTTCATTTCAGGGTAACCAGCGTCCTCAATTATTTGTCAGACATATTCCTGTCTCTTGCTTACCCTACAGTTTTTTAATCTCCTGCAGCTCCCTTTAGTACAACGACCTTATTCTCTGATGCCTTAACACACGTGTGTCACGAACTCCCCTATTCTCGGCTGTATTTTCTACATGTTCGAATCCTCGCCTGTTCTGTAGAGAACCTCCACATTTCATACCTTACCAGTCCACCTAATTTTCAACATTCTTCTGTAGCACCACATGTCAAACTCGTCGACAACCTTTTTTTTCGTTTTTGCCACAGCCCATGATTCAACTCCATACAGTGCTACGCTCCGGATGCACATTCTCAGAAATTTCTTCTTCTAGTGAGGGTATATATTTGATACTAGAGTTTTGCTTCTATCCAGGAATGCCCTCATTGCCTGTGCTAGTGGGTTTTTACGTTCTGGTTGTTTTGTCCACCATGTATTATTTTGTTTCGCCTACGTCAGTTTTTGTGTGTTTATAACTAATCTCATTTCTAATATTCTTCATTACTTTCGCCTGTCTTTGGTCTACTCGCTGTCCGTAGTTTTTGCTCTTTAAACTGTTCAGTCCATTCAGTAGGTCCTGTAATTCTTCTTCACTTTAACTGAGGATAGCAATGTCTTCAGCGGATCTTACTGACACCCTTCCACTCTAATTTTTATAATTTGTAATCCAACTCTTGAACCTTTGTTTTATTTGTGTCACTGCACCTTCTATGCATATATTGAACAGTAGGAGCGAAAGACTTCATCTCTGTCTTACTTACTTTTTAATAGGAGCACTTCGTTCTTGGTCTTTCAACCTTATTGTTCCTTCTTCGTCCACGTACATGTTGTGTAGCTATTACCCGTCTTTCACTGCAGTTTACGCCTGTTTTTCTGAACATTTCGAAAATATTCCTCCATTTTATATTGTTGGGTAGAACACATTTTGTAAAATGATAAATCCTTGATTTTCCTCAAGTCTTGCTTCCGTTATCAAGCGCAAAGTCAGAACTACATCTCTCGTTGCTTCCCCTTGCCTGACGCCAAACTGATTGTCATCTAATAGACTTTTCTCATTGAGCTGCGTATTATTTTTGTCACGTTTTCAGTGAGGCGAAAAAAAATTACACTGCATTTGTTGGGAATGGCTAAATATCATCGTTTATACCGCAAGTACCAATTACAGTAAAGTAAGATTGGTGACTGAACACCGCCTACAGTCTTAGATTCTGCTTTAAATTCATGGTGTTTGTACTCTTCTGATACTCTTGTCTGAACAGCACAGCAGTACAACTCGTCCGTATGAGAGTAAAATTCTTTGTGTCCCGCACAGTCGTTTTCTACCTACTTTTCAGCAGCATAAATCCGACTCTGGAATAATCACCCTTACTATGACACAGAAGTAACAGCTTCAGTAACGGGCATATCAACTAAAATTAAGAGTAACGTTTGTTTTTTCAATGCATGCATCTCTTATTATAAAAATTCATCCCCACCAGAACATTTTTTCAAAGCCCTTAACTAGTGCATTCTGTTCTATCCCTCGGAACTCGCTCTTTCTGAAAACATCGACAAACACATTTGTGTCTGCTACTATAATAAATAATAATAATAATAATTAGCAGTAGTTCTAGTGTTGGTGGTAGTGTCGCCTGTATTGACTCTACAATTTCTTTGGCCGTACTATTATTCACGTTGTAATTAGATACATTCAAATCGGTTGTGAAATCATTTTCAATTCTTTTATTATACAACTTATTAAAAGAACTGATGTTTCTTAAAGAAAATATCATCTAAAAAGCACTGTACGTGTAAAACTCTGGCCCACTGTGAGAGCATGAAGGCCGCATCTAATCAGGTTAAATGAATAAATATGTTTGATTTTAGGTACGAGATTGTGATTGTTATAGTCAACGTTAAAATGTGGGCACAGTCATCTATCTACAGTGCAAAAAGAACTAAAATTAAAGCGTAACTATGTCTAGGAACATGTGCCGCCCGTCTCCAGGTCTTTAGAAGTCGAGCAGTCCGCTTTCATATTTCACACTGATTATAAAATGTCAGACGACTTTGAACTGATCTGTAGCAGTTTCTGACGATGAAATTATTGTATAAAATACACCTGGTGCGTCAGAGTGGAATAAAAACAGGGGTCTTCGCTGATATATCCATCTTCTTCGTTAGGAACAACTGCCATGCAGTCAGAGATGACGTCGAAATCTGCGATGCTGTTGGCCCCACCGCTTCCGCTGAAACGTCAACAACTGGCACAACATCTCTGGAGTCCCTCAACGTCGACAGTCCGCTTCCATGCAACACTATTCTTTTATTTTTACTTTGGTATCATTTTAATTCCTGTTCCTGGTGGGGATGGGTGGGCTTCTGGACTGTTTTTTATTATTCGATGTTAAGGTAACATTTTTTCCTTTCCCTGACTTTCATCATATTACTCATGACGAATTTAACCCAGCATCTCCTAATAATTTACGACTGACAACGTATGTTAAATTAACTACATTAAAAACCGTTTCACTGTTGGGTTATAATGTATCTTTACAACTGTAATTTTCTACAGGCTACCTAGTTGCTTACATACAAGATTCCATAGACGCTACCCCTTTTCTAAGTATAATTTACATAAATACAGAATACAGTAACGGGAAATACAATTTTTGTCAAGCGGTATTAGGATGTCTGAGTTTGCAGCACTGCTCTTAAGTTTCTTAGCTTGTTTGGCATCTCGTGTTCGTTGACCGCTTCTGTACAACAAAGAAAATGACCGCTGTCCCGCCCGAAGTTCTTGTTACACATTCTAATCTCTACGCCCTCTCTAGGGATTGTCGAGAATAACCTGAAAATATTGCAGATATGTTTCGACTACAGAATAACCATCGTAAGTACATACATCACCCAATGTGGTCACATCAAACTTGTGCCCACACACATATATCTTTCAAATTTGATTACATAGTCATACGTATGAACATGTTGGGAAAAGAAGCAGCATACTTGATAGAGTACTTCCATTTGTCTATCCAATGGTCGCTACATATGGGAGTCCTATGATTTACAACATAACTTTTAATATTTCTGTTGGTGTTCTGCCAAACGTTCCGAAACTACACGGACCACATTGACCAATATAGCAGCTCATTCCGATAGGGACTGCTGTAGGGACCTTGAAGGAAAGACTGTTCTTATCTTGGTCACTCGGAAGATAGACATTGTGCATGGACTGTCCAGGACCCAACCGATTATGCTAGATGAGTCCCACAGAAAGGAAGGACTGCAACAGACGGATCGCCTTTTGATCGTTAAGCATCATCGGAGATCTGGGTGTTAAGTGAGCATTCTTCAAGAAACTGAAACGGAGAAGTTAACTTAACATTTGACAAAGGACGTACGAATCGTGGCCATGGGAAGAATCATTGTAGTTTAAATAGTATCTGTCGACATGTGTACACCCATTTTGTGTTCTAGGAAGAACGTGTCGCCACTGTTCTTCGGGTCTACACGAGAAACTGCGGCGCCAAAACGCTGACGATTAGTCAGACGTGTCGGACAAACTAATCAGCTAAATGGTCGCCAGCGTTGCAATATGCTGCAGCTCCCTAATGAAACGCGATATGGAATTATTCATGCTGAAAAATAGCTTTGTGCCGGCTTAATCGGCAATCTGGTGATAAACACGGTTCGTTACGATCGACGGCGACTAACGAGCAATTATCCGAAAAGCACTCGCGATAAATTAAGCCGGAAACTGTTCACGTAGTTTGTGCAATTTCTCTCGAACACGTTCGATTAATCGAGTTCTACGCTAACTAGGAAATAGTGTTGCGGGCACGGGATGTCACACGTGACGGCATTAATCATGCGTGTGGTGGGAAAACAACGTCACGCCTTTCGTTAGTAAGTCGGTAAGCCACAGGACGCTTACTTTGTAGGAAGTGAAGTGAATCAATAGCTGCTACAGAACAAACAGCCACTCAACGGTATCAGCCTCAGCACGTATACAGAGTCGTCATTATTAGATGTTCACTACAGTGTCGACGGGAAACTATTTACCGCATGGGTACTCAACTACATAGCAATGATGGTCAGACTGTGCGCAGGGGACTGAAGTTTTTAATAGAGTTAATATTATGGCTTGCCGTTAGGCACCTGTACTGGTACAGCGATGTAGGATTCAAACACAAGCATCAGTGTCCATTGCAGTTGCAGAAAGTTAACATGGGTCTCGACAAGGTGAGCAGAGCTTCACACGTAAAACTGTTTTATCAAATCAACACCAATAATGCTGTTGTTCTTCGTAAGCATCGACGCATTTCAGGAATACAGCGTGGTCCTCTTTTCGCACCTGGATTGAAGAACATAATTCGCAAGTTGGCATTAACTGACGATTTGGGAATTGCTCCTGGGAGACGCCGAAGGCCAATTGCGCCACAAATTGTTGAAGGAGTTACTGTTGCCGAAGATGAGGGTGCTGGACGCAACGTGCTATCTTCAAGCGTACAAGAGCTGTGTCACGACACTGAACCTTCCATGGACCAATGTTGGAGAATTGCTGCGAACAACTGAGTGGTTCCATACTGTCGTGGATGCCGATGGTCGTCATATTAACCAACATTTGTCACCTGTAACGTAAACATGGTACGCAGTTAACAAATGTTACCCTCTCATGTGGAAGTTAAAATGTATTTCTTTCAGGGGTTTATTCGTTATTTCTCTTCCGCATGTCCATACAAACATTTCCACAGTATTTCATTGTTCTATGATCACCCGTTTTTCAACGGGGCCATCTCGAGTAGCGAAAGTTTGATTGCAACCACCAAATGGGACTGTAAGCTTTCTCGGCGCATCTCGATAATAAAATCTTCTCTGGTTGAGAGCCGAGTCAATGCGTCGTTCTCCGGCAACGTTTCAGCAAGTTTTTTACTTGCCATCTTCGCCTGAAGAGACGGATAGATACAGAGAAACGGAGAGGGAAAGAGAGAGAGAAAGAGAGAGAGAGAGAGAGAGAGAGAGAGAGAGAGAGACAGAAAGAGATAGAGAGACAGAAGAGAGAGAGAGAGAGAGAGAGAGAGAGAGAGAGAGAGAGAGAGAGAGAGTGGCGGGGCAGGGGGGGGGGGGGGGCAGCAAAAGCAGCAATCAGTGTTCATCAGTAGAGTAGCGATTCGACATCTGGAAGTAAGTGATACTTGATCTGAAAGAGATAGGTTTACTATAAATCAATAATACAGAAAGAATAGTTAGAATATCATAAGTCGAAGAACGGATTCTATAGCACCGAGATATTTCATACTCCGGTTTTTTTATTTACGAGCTACCAAACATTCTAGTGCACCATTACCTTACGTGCTAGTTGGTTCACTACGAAAGTCTCCGTTTTATAATAATTGAGAGCTGTCATAATGTTTCTGAAAGTGGAATGAAGTAATGATTATCTCGTTGCGGGCCGGCGGACGGTTATGACCTATCAGTGAATTAACGAATGACATTCGATCAGCAAATCAGCTTCATTGAGCATCGCGACAACCGTGTCACTATTATTTCACTAAACAAGTTCTTGAGTTCTTAAACGAGGTTTCCGGAACATGACGAAGTGCGGCGGGAGCGGTTTACAGGAAGAGCGCATAATGCTGGTTTTCCAGGCCATGAGACATTGACCTACGCAAAGTTCCTTGCACGTACCGGTCACGCAACGACTGCAGCGCTGCCCAGCGGGGGCTCTCGCAAATTAAGTGCTGAGCGGAAGACAGCCGCGTCCGGTGCCTGCTTGTGATGTCACACGACTTGCCGGTGGCTACACTCCAAGACTCTAAATTACGACGTGTAAACATACCGACATATGCCAGTGCATTTATAGTTAATATATTGTGGCAAGTCGGAGGACATTTGACAAGTTCCGTGTACCATATATAATACTAGTCTTGCCGTTTTTATCTGCTGGAAACGACATAGAGTACATAAATCAGCTCTCTAGGAATTAATTCAATCAGTGTATTTATTCTTGAGTGGATATCCTTAGTTAATCACGCCTGATAAGCACGCAGGTGTTAATGCCGCTCCCTCGGGCATGGGTGTGTGTGTTTAGGATAATTTAGGTTAAGTAGTGTGTAAGCTTAGGGACTGATGACCTTAGCAGTTAAGTCCCATAAGGTTTCACACTTATTTGAACATTTGTTAATGCCGACTCTATCGCACGAAGGAAAAAAAAAAAAAACAAAAAAAAAACAACCTGTGTTTCCAGACTTACTTCACCTTGTGCACATGACACTCAGACTGACACGTGGAGTAACTTAGTTTATCTACAGCAAAATCTTCCATAATTATGTTATTACATATATACTGCCGGTATATGTGTACGTTAGTCAGCATACGTATACGGTTATTGGTGAGTAATTCAGTTCAGTACTGGTAAAGTCCAGCATACGCATTCAGTGATTCAGCTGCCCCTGCCCCTGTCGTTTTATGCAGCCTGCAATAGCAACAGCTGACCATCGTAAACCACGCGGTAAATTCTCATTATCTCGTTCTTTACGCGCAAACTATTAGTTCTACATAGACTTTTCTGACTGCGCTCCTGCTACGGTCGCAGGTTCAAATCCTGCCTCCGATATGGATGTGTGTGATGTCCTTAGGTTAGTTAGGTTTAAGTAGTTCAAAGTCTAGGGGACAGATGTCCTCAGATGTTAAGTCCCATAGTATTTAGAGCCATTTGAACCATTTTTTTATATGGTTGTTGTCTACAAGGGAATTTTTTTGGTAGAACCGTGATGCCTCTCGACAATTCCCATCTGCTTGGTCGTGCGCAAACACCATCTCGGATTGGCTAAAAACGGCCGGCCGAAGTGGCCGTGCGGTTCTAGGCGCTACAGTCTGGAGCCGAGTGACCGCTCCGGTCGTAGGTTCGAATCCTGCCTCGGGCATGGATGTGTGTCATGTCCTTAGGTTAGTTAGGTTTAATTAGTTCTAGGCGACTGATGACCTCAGAAATGGTTCAAATGGCTCTGAACATTATGGGACTCAACTTTTGAGTTCATTAGTCCCCTAGAACTTAGAACTAGTTAAACCTAACTAACCTAAGGACATCACACACATCCATGCCCGAGGCAGGATTTGAACCTGCGACCGTAGCGGTCTCGCGGTTCCAGACTGCAGCGCCTAGAACCGCACGGCCACTTCGGCCAGCGATGACCTCAGAAGTTAAGTCGCATAGTGCTCAGAGCCATTTGAACCATTTGGCTAAAAATGGCTCTGAGCACTATGGGACTTAACTTCTGAGGTCATCAGTCCCCTAGAACTTAGAACTACTTAAACCTAACTAACCTAAGGACATCACACACAACCATGCCCGTGGTAGGATTCGAACCTGCGACCGTAGCGGTCGCGCGGTTCCAGACTGTAGCGCCTAGAACCGCTCGGCCACCCCGGCCGGCCCATCTCGGCTTGTTCCCGACATGAATACCAGGAGGGTTCTGCTGCTTACAGTACGCTGCCTCAGTCACACAGGCTGCAACGCACATGCGGCACGTGGCTATAGGAACTGTCAATCGTCAGCGCCATCTACCTTAGCAACAAAACATTTCCGGACACACGCTCAAAGGACCTTATTTCCTCCATTTCCGTCCGTGCAGTTTGCGTGTTTTGTGTATGCTCACACCGTATAGATCACAGTTTGTAAATATTTAGTCGCGCTGGCGAGCGTAGACTTGAGCACAATACGAGTACAGCAGGGCCCGTAAATAGCGAGCAGCGAGCAGCGGCGTGCCCGGTGAGTAACGCGCGCCTGCATACGGAACGACTCGCAGTAGTACGTCAGGGGCCGTTGTTCCCGGCGCGGCGGGACGGGCTGTCGACGAGTCGACGCCTGCCTGCAAAATACGAAGAGCCGCGGCTGTGTGTGCGCGCGCGCGCCACGCCCGCCTGACGGATAGTGGCGCGCCGCTGGTCCCAGGAATGGGGGGACGCCGGCCTCTGTTGTCCCTGCTTTCACTTCCTCCACCAACAAGTGGTCGCCTGTTAAGGAGGAAAATTTTCATACTGCATGGCCAGCCTCTCAGTGCACGGGTTAAACAGCAGTATTACAGTTTACTCCTAAGGCCGGCCGGGGTGGCCGAGCGGTTCTAGGCGCTACAGTCGGGAACCGCGCGATCGCTACGGTCGCAGGTTCGAATCCTGCCTCGGGCATGGAGGTGTGTGATGTCCTTAGGTTAGTTAGGTTTAAGTAGTTCTAAGTTCTAGGGGACTGATGACCTCAGAAGTTGAGTACCATAGTGCTCAGAGCCATTTAAACCATTTTTTTTTACTCCTAAGAGCAATGACTGCCTGCTGAGTTTTACCCATAACGGTAGACACGAAAACAATACAAGGTAAATGATATAACAAAACTCTCATCTTGACCACAAGTACTTACACTGGAAAAAAATATTCCATCATCAAGAAATAATTAATGCAGAGTAAGAAATTTCGGGTAATGCATTTGTGTAGCTAACATGTTGTTGTGGTCTTCAGTCCTGAGACTGGTTTGATGCAGCTCTCCATGCTACTCTATCCTGTGCAAGATTCTTCATCTCCCAGTACCTACTGCAGCCTACATCCTTCTGAATCTGCTTAGTGTATTCATCTCTTTGTCTCCCTCTACGATTTTTACCCTCCACGCTGCCCTCCAATACTAAATTGGTGATCCCTCTATGTCTCAGAACATGTCCTACCAACCGATCCCTTCTTCTAGTCAAGTTGTGCCACAAGCTCCTCACCTCCCCAATTCTATTCAATACCTCCTCATTAGTTATGCGATCTACGCATCTAATCTTCAGCATTCTTCTGAAGCATCACATTTCGAAAGCTTCTATTCTCTTCTTGTCTAAACTATTTTTCGTCCACGTTTCACACTTCCATACATGGCTACACTCCATACAAATACTTTCAGAAACGACTTCCTGACATTTAAATCTATACTCCATGTTAACAAATTTTTCTTCTTCAGAAACGCTTTCCTTGCCATTGCCAGTCTACATTTTATATCCTCTCTACTTCGACCATCATCAGCTATTTTGCTCCCCAAATAGCAAAACTCCTTTACTACTTTAAGTTTCTCATTTCCTAATCTAATTCCCTCAGCATCACCCGACTTAATTCGAGTACATTCCATTATCCTCGTTTTGCTTTTGTTGATGTTGATCTTATATCCTCCTTTCAAGGCACTGTCCATTCTGTTCAACTGCTCTTTCAAGTCCTTTGTTGTCTCTGACAGAATTACAATGTCATCGGCAAACCTCAAAGTTTTTATTTCTTCTCCATGGATTTTAATACCTACTCCGAACTTTACTTTTGTTTCCTTTATTGCTTGCTCAATATACAGATTGAATAACATCGGGGAGAGGCTACAACCCTGTCTCACTCCCTTCCCAAAGACTGCTTCCCTTTCATATCCCTCGACTCTTGTAACTGCCATCTGCTTTCTGTACAAATTTTAAATAGACTTTCGCTCCCTGTATTTTACCCCTGCCACCTTCAGAATTTGAAAGAGAGTATTCCAGTCAAAATTGTCAAAAGCTTTCTCTAAGTCTACAAATGCTAGAAACGTAGGTTTGCCTTTCCTTAATCTTTCTTCTAAGATAAGTCGTAGGATCAGTATTGTCTCACGTGTTCCAACATTTATACGGAATCCAAACTGATCTTCCCCGAGGTCGGCTTCTATCAGTTTTTCCATTCATCTGTAAAGAATTCGCGTTAGTATTTTGCATCCGTGACTTATTAAACTGATAGTTCGGTAATTTTCGCATCTGGCAACACCTGATTTCTTTGGGATTGGAATTATTATATTCTTCTTAAAGTTTGATGGTATTTCGCCTTTCTCATACATCTTGCTCACAAGATGGCAGAGTTTTGTCAGGTAGGTAACATAATTATATGATTAAGCCCACTGTTCTCGTGATTGACACCTGGCCCCCACTGCTCCCCCCCCTCCCTTCCTCGTGAATAAATGCGAACACCCATGACTGCGAGCATGCTGTACTTTGACAATGTCCAAGAGCTCGAAACGGGGCAGCTTGGGCTCGCGGAGGAGTCCGGCGACCTTTGTAACAGATTAAATTATAAAAAAAATGTTCAAATGTGTGTGAAATTTTATGGGTCGTAACTGCCAAGGTCATCAGTCCCTCAGCTTACACACTACTTAAATTATAAAATCAACGTTTCAGTCACACACTGATTTATTAAAATGCATCACCAGTTTCGGCTCTGCAGGCGTCATCAGATCCAAGTAGTACAGCAGCCATACGTGGCGAAAGTAGATAATTGCTAAATGATGAAATACACTTTTGTAATGTAGTAAATGAGACGATCGGTCGTCACGTTGAATAACAGCTACGAGCTTACGTTGTTACTCTGAAGTGTGGTTTGATAAAAAATGAATATTCATTTCCGAGCTTGGCTTCCTTATGTCTAATCACTTCCTCTGCTATCTATATGATTTCGAAACTATTCACGTTACGTCTGGGTATGCCAAGCGATGTGGCAGTGGTTAACACATTTTTACGGGAGGTGGTCTTAATTAACGTCCGGCCATCCAGATTCATGTTTCACGTGGTTTCGCTAAACTGTTTAAAACAAATGACTGATAGTTCATTCGCAAATGACACAGCCGATTTCCTTTCCCGTCTTTCCTAAGCTTTCGTCCGATCTCTGACCTCCTCAGGACGTTAAGGTCTATACGGCATTCCTTACGTCACGCTATCCGATGATCGCTGGTACTGTCGTTATTACCGTCTACTACTTCTCTTTGAGCAGTTGTCACACCTGTACAAAATTTCTGACTTCACAATATTTTCGCCTCCGACTGTAATTGTTGTTTATTTTCCACTGTTAGCTAATTTCTGATATTGTGCCATTCTTAACTGGTGAATTAACACAGGCCACCAAGCTGTCCACCTACCAGTGGGCAAGCATAAAACTTATGACGCTTTCTCCCTTGTTTTCGAAGGAGTTTAGACTGTTGTTTTTATCCCTGTGGTCTGCAGTCAATAGACTGATTTGATGCCTGTCTCCATGCATATCCATCTGAACAAAGCATAGCTTATGCATAGCTACTGCATCCTAACGGGCAATTTCAGTTTGCTTACTATATTCGAACCTTTTTATTCCCTATACTTCCCTTCAATACCAAATTGATGGTTCGTTGATGCCTGCGAACGTGTCCTATCAACCGATCTGTTTTTTGGTCAAGTTACGCTAAAAAAATTTAAATAAAAATTGCCTATTTCGGTTCATCTAATCACCAACATTCTTCTCCAGCATCATATTTCAAAAGTCCTGGGTATCTTCCATTTTCTGTTTATTTTTCACGTTTAACTTTCGTATAGAGCTAACCCTGAGACAAATCTGTGACTAATAATGCTGCCAGATTCCAGCCTTAAAGCTTTCAGTGAAGGTAAGGAAAATTACAGCGTCTATAGAATGGAATGAACAGTCTAAGAAGTACAGAATTGAAGTTAGAATAAGTCGAAGGAAGACGAAAGTAATGAGAAGTAGCAGAAATGAAAATAGCAAGAAACATACCTAAAATTGATGATGACGAAGTTGATGAAGTTAAGGAATTCTGTCATGCAAGCAGCAGAATAACGCATGATCGATGGAGCAAGGAGGACATAAGAAGCAAGCTAGCACGAAAAAAGGGCATGCCTGGTCAAGACAAGTCTGCTAGCATCAGACATAAACCTTAATTTGAGAAGTAAATTTCTGAGAATGTGAGTTTGGAGCACAGCGTTATACGATAGTGGAACATGAACTGTGGGGAAACGGTAATAGAAGAGAATCAAAGCATTTGAGGGATGTCATCAGTGACGGATGTCATCAGTGACGGTGAGGCATTACAAAATTTAATACGTTATTTGTAAAAAAAAAAAAGTATGGTATATCAGAAGTAAATCTAATGATTGTATCTAACTAGAAGTCTGTAAATGTATGTGTATACGAATTGTCTTATTTTAAATTGGTCTTAACTTGTAAATAATTTGACATGTCCTATATCCTTGCAAAAAGAGATCTACGGATGAATAAAGCTACTACTACTACTAAACTCGTAAATAATTTGACATGTCCTATATCCTGGTAAAAAGAGATCTACGGATGAATAAAGTTACTACTACTACTACTACTACTACTACTACTAGTAGTAGTAGTAGATTTATGGATGAATAAAGCTGCTGCTATACTACTACTACTACTACTACTACTACTACTACTACTACTACTACTACTAGTAGATCTATGGATGAATAAAGCTACTACTACTACTACTACTACTACTACTACTACTACTACTACTATTACTAGATCTACAGATGAATAAAGCTACTACTGCTACTAATACTACGACTACGACTACTACGAGTAGTAGTAGTAGTAGTAGCTTTATTCATCCATAGATCTATTACTACTACTACTACTACTACTACTACTACTACTACTACTACTAGTAGTAGTAGTAGCAGTAGTAGCTTTATTCATCTGTAGATCTAGTAGTAGTAGTAGTAGTAGTAGTAGTAGTAGTAGTAGTAGTAGCAGCTTTATTCATCCATAGATCTACTACTACTACTAGTAGTAGTAGTAGTAGTAGTAGCAGCTTTATTCATCCGTAGTAGTAGTAGTAGTAGTAGTAGTAGTAGTAGTAGCTTTATTCATCTGTAGATCTAGTAGTAGTAGTAGTAGTAGTAGCAGCAGCAGTAGTAGCTTTATTCATCTGTAGATCTAGTAGTAGTAACTTTATTCATCCGTAGATCTCTTTTTACCAGGATATAGGACTAGTCAAATTATTTACGAGTTTAGTAGTAGTAGTAGCTTTATTCATCCGTAGATCTCTTTTTGCAAGGATATAGGACATATCAAATTATTTACGAGTTTAGACCATAGCAGCATACATAATTCGTTAAAATATGTTTTCATTGTTATTTAAGTGGAAATACATAATGCATGGTCAACGTCTTACAGTCAAAAAGGTGACAGGCTGCTCCTGTTATACTGGTGACCATAAATACCGACTTCTGGCTGTCTATTGTTTTTTGTTTGTTTGGTTTTGCATCTAGCAGGGACGTCAGAATTGATGTTACTTAGCGTGGGGCGAGTTGTGATTTTGTTTCAGGTGTCCCGTCTACGAAAGAATCGAGAGATTTAGCGGCCGGTCTACGCGCACTTCGCTGTAGCGCTGCGCTCTAGACACGCAGTTTGCGGCGACAGGACGGAGCACAAGCGCACACTAGGGAGGCGTGCACAGGCTAGAGTCTTGAGGCAGCCACGCCCGTCGTGGGCACGCTCCAGCCAGCGAGCTGCCCTCGTAAAGTTACTGCAGAGGCGCTGGAAAGATAGCCATTTGCACCTGAGCCCCAGCGAATGCTTTTGTATTATGCAGCGTTCACAGCATTTCGCAGCTAAACAATGAACCTCCAACCTACAAAGTGGGGGAAGTGACGTCTTCTGGCCCTCCTGAGTCACCAGGTGTATTTTTTCTGGTGTTTCGGCAGGTATTTGCAATTTAGTTTTTGCAAAGTATAGCTGGCGTCAGCCCAGTGGCGGCGGAAAGTATCTGTTTCTCTGCTGTTACAAACAAAATGTATTTAAAGCTGAACTTATGTGTCCATTCGATAGAGTAGTCCCAAATTAGTCTAATCCGATATTTGTTTTATCGACATGCACTAACAGTGACAGTAAAACACGAAGGATAAACAATGCAAGCGGTGCAGTAGCAGTCAGCGCCGACCAAGACGATGCTGTCGGTGCTGGAGGACGTGATATTATATATGTTTTACTGCCCCGTTAATATGTATCCATAAAACAAATATCGCACCAGACTAATTTGAGGCTGCTCTATGGAAGGGGCACTAAAATACCACTCTTAAAAATCGTTATGTTTTTAATCACGAACAAACCAAAACTTTCCGTCGCCATTCGGCGTCGCGTGATAAGCAGTATCCGTTTCGGCTGACGGCAGTTTCACATTGCATCTGCTCAGACGCGCCCAGTGGCCCTTTGCAGGGACCTGTGCGCGTGCGTGTGTGCGTTTGTGTGTGTGACAGCAGAGAGAGAGAGAGAGAGAGAGAGAGAGAGAGAGAGAGAGACTTGACGTTAAACAGACGACGACTATTAGGGTATAACGTCTCCCCCACCCCACTTATCAAAAATGGCTCTGAGCACTATGGGACTTAACTGCTGAGGTCATCAGTCCCCTAGAACTTAGAACTACTTAAACCTAACCTAAGGACATCACACACATCCATGCCCGAGGCAGGATTCGAACCTGCGACCGTGGAAGTTCTCACCTCAGTGTGACTGAGGCGAAAGCAGAAAACTGTCCATCATGCAATACTTGAAGTTTATGTCAGAACTTCCATAGTCGGTCGAAGGACTTCAGAAACTATCTGCAGAAGCTTCTGACTGGATTTCAAACTTGAACTTAGGGCTATGAATCCATTATGAACTAATAGGTACAGAGTGTAACAGGTATAAGAGCAGATATTTTTATATATGGTGCTATAATATATGCACGCATCGATGTGTTGGCTGTTTTTTCTCTGCGTCGAACAGTCTTCTCACAAACTTGTACGACCTGATGTTTTCTGCACAGCCGTACTGCAACACTAAGTGGACTGCACCTGTCATTATAGACTACCCGTTTTGCATCCACATGTCCACACTTCAATACCCGACCTGCTGCCCAGGGAAAATAAGCATTGTGGATTGCTCTTGGCACATGTACTTGTAGGTACTAACCAACCTACAAACATACACTTGTTAATGACTATAACTGTTATTCTACAAAATACGTAAATACTGATATAATGTTGTTCAGTAACTTGTCCTTAGTCATCCCTCATCTCCTACCTTCCAAACTTCACGGACGTTCTCCTTCGTTGGGTAGCTCAGTAGGTAGAGCAGTTGCCTGCAAAATGGCAAAGGTCCCGAGTTCGAGTCTCGGTCCGACACCGAGTCTTAATCTGCAGGAAGTTTAATATCACACTCTGCTGCAGAGTGAAAAATTCATTCTGGGAATATGTTGCCTGTCTCTTCTGAGAGAGTATGCTCTTCCTTCTCGAAACACTTCGCTCTCCTTTCGCTTTTCTACAGCCTATATATTAATACTACTACGATTACGTATAGCAACAGGAATGGCGTCTAAGAAAAGGAACTAAGCTTTTAAATCGGTAGTGGGCGGGCAGCACCAGAGAACAGAGAGTGAGTGTAAGGTTAATCCATCATGATTTTCTATTATTTCTCCGTGATATGTGGTAAATGCCAGAGTTACGCAATCACCTTTTTCATCAATCTTAAAGACTGCATAAGGTGCCAGGGCTCGGAGTGTACCCTTTCAACAGGATAGTAAATACCAATAAGCTTAAGCTGATCTAGAACGCTATTAGCTGCGCAGCACTCTTCGACGAACGTCCTCCGCACTTGAGACCGCAGCTGCCGGCGCCCACACATCCTCCGTGCTGGTTTCTTGTCCTGATTCCGCGGGAAAGTCCACACTGCACACTCATTCCCTCCCAGAGCACTCCACAGGCCGCTGAGAGATGTCCTGTCGCTGTGTCCTCTTTGTCTGAAGCACTCGTCGCATTTCAGCCCACTTGTTTTATTGCAGCTTTTTGGCTAACATTGTGCCTGGATACACGCTAAGTCGCACATTAATGCGGAGAAGCGAGAACTCGTTTCTTGCAATTGTGAATTGTCGCGTTATAGGAATCGTCGGTTACCATCAGATATAATGCTTCTTTCATGACAGGTATTACACAACGGCTACAGGAATTAATTAAGAAACAGGAATTGTTAGAAAAGGAGACTGGTGAGGGGCTCAAATCAGTTGAGTCCGAAGGAAACTACAATCATTTATCTCTGTATAACTGCCTTGTATCATTACAGGCGGCAAAGGGTGCTCTGTAGATATTAGATGAACCGTTTTCGCTAAAACAGCATTTCTGTCAAGGAAACACGTTCGTTGTCAAACGAAATAACTTTTTTTTTTTTTTTTTTTTTTGTGCCATCAGTCTTCTGGCTGGTTTGATGCGACCCGCCACGAATTCCTCTCCTGTGCTAATCTCTTCATCTCGGAGTAGCACTTGAAACCTACGTCCTCAATTATTTGCTGCATGTATTCCAATCTCCGTCTTCCTCTACAGTTTTTGCCCTCTACAGCTCCCTCTAGTACCATGGAAGTCATTCCCTCATGTCTTAACATGATGTCCTTTCATCCTGTCCCTTCTCCTTTTCAATGTTTTCCACATATTCCTCTCCTCTCCGATTCTGCGTAGAACCACTTCATTTCTTACCTTATCAGTCCACCTAATTTTCAACATTCGTCTTTAGCACCACATCTCAAATGCTTCTATTCTCTTCTGTTCCGGTTTTCCCAGAGTTCATGTTTCACTACCATACAATGCTGTACTCCAGACGTACATTCTCAGAAATTTATTCCTAAATTAAGGCCGATATTTGATATTAGTAGACTCCTCTTGGCCAGGAATGCCTTTTTTGCTATAGCTAGTCTGCTTCTGATGTCCACCTTGCTCCGTCCGTCTTTGCTTACTTTACTGCCAAGGTTGCAGAATTCCTTCAATTCATCTACTTCGTGACCATCAATCCTGATGTTACATTTCTCGCTGTTCTCATATCTGCTAGTTCTCATTACCTTCGTCTTTCTTCAATTTACTCTCAGTCCATACTATGTGCTCATTAGACAGTTCATTCCGTTCAGCAGATCATGTAATTCTTCTTCACTTTCACTCAGGATAGCAATGTCTTCAGCGAATCGTATCATTGATATCCGTTCACCTTGAATTTTAATTCAACTCCTGAACCTTTCTTTTATTTCCATCACTGCTTCCTCGATATACAGATTGAACAATAGGGACGAAAGCTACATCCTTGTCTTACACCCTTTTTAATAGGAGCACTTCGTTCTTGGTCGTCCACTCTTATGATCCCTCTTGGTTGTTGTACATATTGTATATGACACGTGTCTCCCTATTGCTTACCCCTACTTTTTTCAGAATTGGCGAACATCTTGCACCATTTTACATTGTCGAGCGCTTTCTCCAGGTCGACAAGTCCTGTAAACGTGTCTTGATTTTTCTTTAGTCTTGCTTCCATTATTAACCGCAACGTCAGAATTGCCTTTCTCATGCCTTTACTTTTCCCAAACCCAAACTGATCTAGCGCATCCTCAATTTTCTTTTCCAGTCTTCTGTATATTATTCTTGTAAGCAACTTGGATGCAAGAGCTGTTAAGCTGATTATGCGGTAATTCTCGCACTTGTCAGCTCTTGCAGTCTTCGGAATTGTGTGGATGATGTTTTTCCGAAAGTCAGATGGTATGTCGCCAGATACATACATTCTACAAACCAACGTCGTTTTGTTGCCACTTCCCCCAATGATTTTAGAAATTCAGATGAAATGTTATCTATCCCTTCTGCCTTACTTGACCTTAACTCCTCCAAAGCTCTTTTACATTCTGATTCTAATACTGTATCCCCTATCTGTTCTGAATCGACTCATGTTTCTTCTTCTATCACATCAGACAAATCTTGCTCCTCACAGAGGCTTTCAATGCATTCTTTCCACCTAACCGTTCTCTCCACTGCATTTAACAGTGGAATTCCCGTTGCACTCTTAATATTACCGCTCTTGCTTTTAATGTCACCGAAGGTTATTTCGACTTTCCTATATGCTGAATCTGTTCTCCCGATATCCATTTCTTTTTCGATGATCTCACATTTTTCCTGCAGCCATTTCGTCTTAGCTTCCCTGCACTTCCTATTTATTTCATTCCTCAGCGACTTGTATTTCTCTGTTCCTGAGTTTCCAGGAACATGTTTGTACTTCCTCCTTTCATCAATCAACTGAAGTATTTCTTGTGTTACCCATGGTTTCTTCGCAGATACCTTCTTTGAACCTATGTTTTCCTTCCCAACTTCTGTGATGGCCCTTTTTAGAGATGTCCATTCCTCTGAAACTGTACAGCCTACTGAGCTATTCCTTATTGATGTATCTATAGCTTCAGAGAACTTCAAGCATATCTCGTGATTCCTTAGTAGTTCCGTATACCACTTCTTTGCGTATTGATTCTTCCTGACTAATGTTTTAAACTTGAGGTTACTCTTCATCGCTATTATATTGTGATCTGAGTCTATATCTACTCCTGGGTACAGCTTACAATCCAGTATTTGATTTCGAAATCTGTGTCTGACCGTGATGTAATCTAACTGAAATCTTCCCTTATCACCCGTCCTTTCCCAAGTATACCTCCTCCTATTGTGGTTCTTGAACAGAGTATTCGCTATTACTGGTTGAAACTTGTTACAGAACTCAATTATTCTTTCTCCTCTCTCATTCCTTGTCCAGAGTCCATGTCCTCCTGTAACCTTTTCTTCTACTCCTTCCCCTACAACTGCATTCCAGTCCCTCATGACTATTAGATTTTCATCCCCCTTTACATACTGTATTACCCTTTCAATATCGCTTTCTGAAGCCCTGGAGGTACCCATGAATAATCCTGTAACGTATATAGTTTGCAGGTGGGGCAAACATTTCATTGGATACAGGGTCTCAGTCCGCCTCTGAAGTCTGCTCGGATTCAAATCAAGACGTTACCAAAACCGGACGCACCACATCGACTAACAGCCAGCACCACAAGTCACCAGATCACAGTAACGGTGACTTTGCGTCATGGTGGCCCATACGCAGAGAAGAACTGTTGTGTTACTGATTCCGGCAAAAAAACCTGGGCTCCGACTGTCTAGGATAGTACAGGCCGAGACCAAGGTTCACTTTACTGGCCGCTGCCATGCGCCGCCAGAGAAAGGAGGAAAATCTGTACATGGCGTCACAGTTTCTGTCGATGAGGATGTGGTAGCGGGAAGCGGCTACCAGCTGAGTGTGTGACTCACAGCGGCCGGCCGCGCCGCACCGCCGCAATCCAGGCCCCAGGCGCGATCCGGTTACGTCGCGGTCGCGCTCAGTTTGCAGCTCTCGCCTCGGCAGCTAATGAGACGGCAAATCGCTGTTTACACTAGGCTCCTTGCCCTCGTTCATGCTAGTCCTGAAAGGTGTTAAAGCGAGCGAGAGAATTACGATGACGAGCAATTTCTATGTCCGTACTGGGCAACGTTGATTCCGCTGCCCTACAGACTATCACAGAGACTTCAACACCTCAGACATAAAACTATGCACTACAGCTTACTTTACAGAGCTGTGAATGAAGAGCAACTTGTAGCTGTGCATCGTGCAAAGGATCACTCCAGCGCAAGAACAATAAATTGCAAAAAGGAGGTCGCTTGGAGGAAATCAATACACAATTAGCGATTGGTCGAGCGGAGACACTCTGGACAGACAGCCACGTTCCAAACTACACGACCTTGCCGGCCGAACACCGAAAGCGAAAATTTTCCACCATCGATTCTAATCAGCTTAGCTCCGAGAGATTGTACAAGAAAAATTAGTTCACGAGAGAGTTACTTGTAAAATTAAATCTGTTTTTGAGTAACTCATGGGGTGAGAGCAACATCCGCGAAAGGCAAGGATCTGGGTTCGAGGGCTGATCTGACATACAGGATATATCGCCAAACCGTATACTCTCAGTCAGCAAGAGCTGTTGATAAAAGAAATCTTTATCGACTACTGGTATCGATCATCTCATCGCCTTCATGTATTACAAAATTATCAACAACCTGAATCGCAACATTTAATGTGGCGCCAAATAAAATAAAACTCATCCCTTGTCACAGCCGTCAGTAGTACAAACACATTAGACAGTAAACCGTAAAATGAACGGACACAATTGATCAGTCTTCGTACTCTATTATAATCGGGTTCCATCTTCTGGAGTGAAGTTAATATTCTGACTCAGTAAGTCATTTACTTGAGACATATGTGAGGATCTCATATCCTCAGACATCATATAAGTATTGATTTTCCTTTGGGCTTTGTTTTTTGAGTCCTTTTCTCTGGCCACATGTATTGTGATGTGTCGGTGGGTATGCGGCATAGTTAACCCAGTCGCACAAGATTGCCTTAGCGTGCGACAATGGTTTGAGTTTATAGCTGTTCGTGCAGTGCGACTGTGTCAATAGCAAGTCGGCAGTCTCGCGCTGCACGCAATTTTTACAGACAGTTAAAAGTGTGAGCATCGAAATGTGTCTCATGGCACATTTCACCGTTAATCACCGTTTCATGTGTGATATTCAGTACCAGATTAATTAGTTGCGCCAAGAAATTTGGAAAAGTTGGAGTTTTCGTGTGAAAAGGTTTACAGGAAGTTCTGCTACGCACATGAATTCAGTCATTGTGTAATTCCGTTGTTGCTGTTCGTATAATAAACGTGCAAAAACAGAAATCAAAGTCTGTTACCCGTCATTAACTATTCCAAATGTCAACATCCGTTGTCCGCATCATCCTACGATACTAATTGAAACGATTTCAAAACGATATTAACACAAAATAGAGACTTTGGCCAACTGTCTGACAAAGAACAACACAGGGTGATATAATAGAAGAGGATTAAGGTGATGTGGCCATTTGAGAGGGATTGTTACACATGTCTTCAAGTCTTGCTACGAGAACAACTGCAGAGAAAGAAGGGGGGGAGAGGGGGGGGGAGGGAGGGAGGGAGGGAGGGAGAGAGAGAGAGAGAGAGAGAGAGATTGGTTATTACTGGTACAAAAGGATGCGAGCAGATAAAAATAAAACAAGCAAATAATTCGAATATAGATCTGGAAACTTAATAGTTTCCCCGATATTACGTATTACAACTGAGTACATGAATTTCTTATAAAAGAGTCCCCGAGGTTCCAAACTAACGTAAGATATGCATTTCAGGACAAAAACAAGTCGTACCTACAGCGGAAGTGAAGTTGAAAAAAGAGAACATGCAGTAAGTAGCAGTATGCAGACTTTTTTTCGACTCTGTTTCCCTGTAAGTAGAATTTACGCTCGCAAACAGATTTTTTTAACTTTGCGTTTTGCAAAAATAAATTTTTATCATCAGGATAATGTGCAACATAACCCTTGCTGCCTTGGTCTGCTGCTGTAGAAAGGCGTCTCTGTTGTTCACTAACACCAGCTATGTAACAATTCTCCACCTGAAGATGAAAGTGTAAAACATCGAAACGCATAGTGGCAAAATATATAAATGACTGACACAGTATTAACTATCAGTTCGGCTGGAGCAAAGCAAAGCTTTCAAATATTCCCACACAAAAAATACATCGCGTTCAAGAGAATTGGAAGGCCATGGTATTTGCGAGCTTTGAGCGATGCACGTCTTGTCGAAGATTCGTGCTACAGTTTCCCTAATAGCCACATGAAATTGTGGTTGTGCATCATCATGCATTTACCATACACGCACCCCTTCTCCGTAAGGAACATAGTACAAAACAAAACGTCGTTTTTCCATGAGATTCCCATTCCATTTAACTGCAGAGGAACTGAGGCCTGTATATCCGTACGGTGGAAGTCGGGACCAGCAAGTGTGAGCCTTGCAGCCTTCACTAAAGAGCCATCATCTTTAAATTTCATTCCGCGAAGAGATTTCTTCATTTTATCAAAGACATGGTAATCACACAGTACCAGGTCAGTGCTGTAGGCTGGGCGTTTCAATGCTGTCTACCCAGGCCTTGTGATTTCGGTGGTTTTCACACTGACATGTGCCCTGGTGTCATTATGTACCACCAGAACATCGTGTTTTTGGCGACGTTGCCTAACGCGACACAGTAGAGCATGAAGTTCTGTAAGTGTTGTTGCTGGTTCTGTGCGGCATAACAGCCACAAGCAACAGTCCTGAATCGAGAAAGGCAGTTGTCACGTTTCCTGTGGAAGGCCCAGTTTTGAATTTCTACTTCTTCTTCGTTGACTCTGCATGATGCCATTCCATCGATTGCCATTTTGTTTCCGATTCAAAGTGACGCAACTATATTTCATCCCCCGCCACAATTCTTGCAAAGAAGTCATCTTCAAAATTCTCGCACTCTCCCCAAAGTTTACTGCACACCGCCTTCCGTGTTTTCTTGTGGCCGGTGCATACTCGCTACCCACGTGGCGCAAATCTTTTCCAACTTCGATTCTCTAGCTTTTCTCGTTCTGCACATATCCGCTTCTCCGTATTAAGTCTCGGATTAACAGTTCGTTCACTGTACTGCGATCAACAGCGTCGTCTCCATACACCTCCTGTACGTCGTAGTGAGGAAACCACTGGTTTCCGGACCTCGTTAGGATTATTTACTTGCTTCATTGTCCTCTACTCTCTCCTTTGTACCTTAGTAAAACGGCCTGCAGAGAGAGAGAGAGAGAGAGAGAGAGAGAGAGAGAGAGAGAGAGAGAGAGGGGGGGGAGGGAGGGAAAGATAGAGGGGGGAGGGGACGGGTGAAGAGGTTGAAAGTAGAGGGAATGAAAGTTTCATGAATGGGCAGCAAACCCCTAAGGAAGAAACAACTGGTTGGCAAACTCGGTGGTGCACAATGAAAGCCTTACCACATCTCCCCAGCGACATCTACACACATACTCCGCAATCCACCATACGGTGCATGGCGGAGGGTACCTCGTACCACTACTAGCATCTTCTCTCCCTGTTCCACTCCCAAACAGAACGAGGGAAAAATGACTGCCTATATGTCTCTGTACGAGCCCTAATCTCTCTTATCATATCTTTGTGGTCTTTCCGCGAAATGTAAGTTGGCAGCTGTAAAATTGTACTGCAGTCAGCCTCAAATGCTGGTTCTCTAAATTTCCTCAGTAGCGATTCGCGAAAAGAACGCCTCCTTTCCTCTAGAGACTCCCACCCGAGTTCCTGAAGCATTTCCGTAACACTCGCGTGATGATCAAACCTGCCAGTAACAAATCTACAGTCCGCCTCTGAAATGCTTCTATGTCCTCCCTCAGTCCGACCTGATAGGTATCCCAAACGCTCGAGCAGTACTCAAGAATAGGTCGTATTAGTGTCTTATAACCAGTCTCCTTTACAGATGAACCACATCTTCCCAAAATTCTACCAATGAACCGAAGACGACTATCCGCCTTCCCCACAACTGCCATTACGTGCTTGTCCCACTTCATATCGCTCTGCAATGTTACGCCCAAATATTTAATCGACGTGACTGTGTCAAGCGCTACACTACTAATGGAGTATTCAGACATTACAGGATTCTTTTTCCGATTCATCTGCATTAATTTACATTTATCTATATTTAGAGTCAGCTGCCATTCTTTACACCAATCACAAATCCTGTCCAAGTCATCTTGTATCCTCCTACAGTCACTCAACGACGACACCTTTCCGTACACCACAGCACCATCAGCAAACAGCCGCACATTGCTATCCACCCTATATATATAAGACGACTCTGAGCACTATGGGACTTAACATCTGAGTTCATCAGTCCCCTAGAACTTAGAACTACTTAAACCCAACTAACCTAAGGACATCACACACATCCATGCCCGAGGCAGGATTCGAACCTGCAACCGTAGCAGTCGCGCGGTTCCGGACAGCGCGCCTAGAACCGCTAGACCACCGCGGCCTGCCCCTATCCAAAGATCATTTGTGTAGATAGAAAACAACAGCGGACCTACCACACTTGCCAGAGGCACTCCAGATGATACCCTCATATCTGCACTTGTTCTCGTGCAAGTTGTTAACTGTCTACTGGGTGGGCGTTAGCTGCGCTTGACATCGGTGAGCGCCGGCCTTCACCGCCATACAAACAGTGGCCAACTGGGCAGGAGCGTCCTGTGGCGCTGGATGCGCCGTGGCTGCTGGCGCTGCGTCTGCTCTCGCGTTTCAAAGGCCGCCGCCGCCGCCCCCGCCTGCTGGCAGAATACCTCACTGGCTGGCAAAAAAGTGCGGCCGCCGCTTCCAGCTGGCTGTCGCATGCCTCTGGCCTGCACAAGCGCGCCGCCAATCACTCGTGTCGCTGACGCCCGTGCTTTTTACTCGTCTACATACCTCTGCTTATGAATAGTTACTGACCGGGTGAACTAACGCAAACGACGAAGAAAAAGACAAGGCTCTGACAATCACCGTGAGTTTCGCACCTGACATGACTTCGTGTAGGTTAGACTGTATTTCTGATTTTTTTTTTATATGTGTCAGTAAATACGTGATGTGGTACACTTCATTTAAATCGCATCGATTCGTCGTTATTGTTGTTTGTAGGTCTGCCTATGGAGCACAGTGTTGTGGTTAACAACACCCTTACAAGTACTGCATTAGATGAATGTGCTTAAAATACTGTGTGTAACGAGTGTTAAGTGCATATATTTTTATATGTGGTAACTTAATACGTTCATACATCATTGTGTTGGTTCATTTCTCTCTACATTGAACAGTCTTCCTACGAACACATCACGTAATGTACTACCTAATGTTTTATGCACGGTCGTAACTGCACCATTAAGTGGATTACAACCGTCAGTATGTTTGGTTCCTTTTCCCCCTCTTTTAAACCAACCAACCAACCTGTCACTATAGACTAACCGTTTTGCGTCCGCGTGTCAAAACATGGTTCAAATGGTTCTGAGTACTATGGGACTTAACATCTGAGGTCATCAGTCCCCTTCACGTAGAACTACTTAAACCTAACTAACCTAAGGAGATCACACACATCCATGCCCAAGGCATGATTCGAACCTGCGACCGTAGCAGTCGCGCGGTTCCGGACTGAAGCGCCTATAACCGCTCTACCACTGCGGCCGGCATCCACGTGTCACATCTGACCTGATGCCTAGGGGATAAAAGCACTAATGGCTTGCTCTTGCCATATGTAGTTGGAGGTATTACCGAACCTAAAAACATATGACTTACAATAGCTATAATTATTAGCCTGCAGATGACAAAATTACTGCTGTAATGTTGTTCATTTCGCCGCGCGGGATTAGCTGAGCGGTCTCGGGCGTTGCAGTCATGGACTGTGCGGCTGGTCCCGACGGAGGTTCGAGTCCTCCCTCGGGCATGGGTGTGTGTGTTTGTCCTTAGGATAATTTAGGTTAAGTAGTGTGTAAGCATAGGGACTGATGACCTTAGCAGTTAAGTCCCATAAGATTTCACACACATTTTTGGTTGTTTTTCATTTCACCGTCTTCAATTACCAATACAAATATCTAGACTTATAACCGTTACACCAAAGCTCTTTAGAGAGAAGAGAAAAAAAGACACCTAAAAAGGGGAAAAATGTAGGTTAATCAGTATCAGACCAGAAAGCCACGGAGTATGGAGTCTGAAAATGATGGTGGCCCATCAGTTTTTGGGGCGTCTACTAATAAACCGGCTTCTGACCTCTTGTCAATTAAAATGAAGCGAATTCTTGTTAGCAGGCCACGCTACACGCGCGTTATTCGCGAATGTCGTCCAGGGCAACAAGAGCCGAATTCACGGCGCACCTTGGTTGCTTGATTTGACATACAATATACATCAGTAGTATCTTCAAAAAAATTGAAATTAGGTTGACAGCTTGTTTAACAGTAGTTCGTTTCTTTCGATTGCGTCGTATGAAAACCATTTCGTGTCACATACTTCCACGATCATAAATTGCTTAAATAATCAGGGTAAATGTGGCTGTTAACAAATGTACGTTTGTTCACGAAGCACGAAGGAGCTGTGAAAACTTCCTAAAACCCTCAAACTAGCAATTGACTTAGCCATAAATTCGTTTTAGAACAGGCTGTGCCTAGAACAAACACAGTATTTACTTCTTCCTACTGGAAATCTTGAAACGTCCCCTTTGAAAAATTATAAATGACTGTGCAGGTAAACCTCTTACGTTATTTGATTTTCAAACAGCTGAGCAAAACTCAACGTACTCAAACAGTTTTCTCTTTACTTACTCTGATCATCACTAAACTGACACACAATATTTTTTAGCGCAACGCAATCTTTCAATAATACCTACGAAAGAATGGCCCTGACTAAGAATAACCTATACCTTTCATGAATCACTTACCTCACAAATATCTTCGTTGTTCGAACTACTGCAGTACAGCGAGCGCCAATACTGCCAGCTAAATAAAAGATTCTAACTACTGAAGGCACTAATTACTGATAGGTATAGTTAGCAAATGAACGATTTTGATAGAGAACAAACAATGTATTTACCTTAATAACGTTCAAAAGTCATCATATATATATATATATATATCATGACATCCATCTTTACAAATTTCCTTTTTCTGGCGGGCACACGTCCAGGTCGTCCGCCTCTCAAACTGACATCTCTCTCTCCACATCCACCACTGCTGGCGGCTCACCTCCAAATGCCCAACGCTACGCGCTGTTCACACCCAACTGCCCAACACTACAATAGCAAATTCCAACAATGCCAACCAGCCACAGACTGCACATAGCACAGTCAGTGATTTTCATACAGAGCGCTACGTTGCGTTACCAACATAAAAACCTAAACAGCCCACTTACAATGTTTCGCTGCAGTTAGAGAACCATCAGAGTTTTTTTCTTGCTTTCTGTTTAGTAATGGAAAAAAATTACTTATTACCGTCTCTACATTTAGTATTTCAGTTTTTAAGAAAAATATTCACAAATTGGAAACTAACGAACATATGAGGGTAAAAAGAAGCGAAAATTATCTGTACTCAAAGCGAAAAGTATACAAAAACAAATTTATTTGTTAGCAAATACGGACACAAGATTTAATTTCAACCTCAAGATGACTTCATCATGTTTAGGAGTCCATACTAAACTATACTTGCAGCTATGACTGACTGGACAAACCAGTTTACACGTCAGATGAATCCGACGGGATTCCATCTCCAATATGACAAAGTAAAGCTTCAAAGCAACGATCTGTTTCATGAGCGATTTACTTGCTATTTAATAAAAAAAAGAAATATTAAATCGAAGTGTATAACAGAGTCCTCAGTAATGTGGAGCATATGATCATGTACGTCCCGCATTTTTAACTGCAAAACCGTCGCCTGGGAGAGCACTAGAAATTCCTGGTACCGTCCACAGCTGTGAATCTGTGGGCAGTGAGAATTCTTCTAGCAAAAGGGAGGACGGAGAACGGCCAGCGTAATTGCTTGGGGATGTTTACAACTGGCCCCAGGACGCGTCAAGTTATTGGTAAGGAATAAATCATCGCCGCCGTTAATTAAGCGGAGGTCCTGCTAGCTAATTAACGCAGCTGGCTGCGCCCGTCGTGAAAATTGAAAGTCTCCACTTACCGCACACGTCTCGCTAAGGCGAGGAGCTGTGAGTGAGAACTCGGCACATGGCGGCAATTTCCCTGGGGCGCAGCGTTCCCTAGAACGGGGAGCAGCGGTCGATTTATGCAGTGCTGTACACCTCGAGTTTCTAGGCGTCAGTGAGCGAATGCTCAGCCTGTGGACTCATATTACGCAGGCCATCTCGATCTATGTTCTGCGAGGTTGTGCTTTATCGGTTCAGAGATATGCCAGGATGCCTCCTCCTCATACACAACCTCCAAGTAAATACAAATCTCCCTTTCCTAAATGTGGACAACATGGTCTAGAGGAGTAACAGCCATCTGATGTTAGGCAACAACTGGGTGTAAACAAATACAGATCACAACAATAATTTATTAACATCCGGTTTCGAATTCACTTAGAAATCATGTTTTTTTTTTTTTTTAAATTTCATATTAAAAGCACTATAGGAGCAATAATAGCAGTTACAGGAAGTATGAGGAAGTCTGATGAGTATGGCATCAGGTGGAAGCTTAGTGACGCAGCGACGCAGCATTTACCCGTCTGCCTGCGTCAGGCGACTCCTCCAGTGTTCACACGGCAACACGACAGTAAAATTCTGACTGATGGCTGCAGAGCCACGGGTTAACCAGTGCGCAAATTTCGCGCCGACAACGGTTTGCGTCACCCCAGAAACTGTTCAACGCCTCACAAAATGTGGAATATCGATGTTGTACGGAATTAACAAAACAAGTTATAGTAAACTTAATGCCGCGCGGGATTAGCCGAGCGGTCTGGGGCGCTGCAATCATGGACTGTGAGGCTGGCCCCGGCTGAGGTTCGAGCCCTCCCTCGGGCATGGGTGTGTGTGTGTTTGTCCTTAGAATAATTTTGGTTAAGTAGTGTGTAAGCTCAGGGACTGATGACCTTAGCAGTTAAGTCCCATAAGATTTCACACACATTTGAACATTTGAGTAAACTTAATATGGATACATAAATTGGTAAATAGCGAAACATCAGCTAGTCTTTTTTATCTTAAGAGAGCGTACGTCTGAGTACCTAGTTGCAGTATGATTTCACCTGCACCTCTTATACTTTGTGGTCTCTCTCTCTCTCTCTCTCTCTCTCTCTCTCTCTGGCACCACCGGGCGCAGCCTTTTAAGATTAGCCGTGCCAGAGATTCTCTAATATCCGAGCTGCGATTTAACACGAGATGTCCAACCCCGATTAGAGGCGGTGAAAGATCGGCTGTGCCACGACTCAAAAATGTCAGACTAAAATTAGTCATCTCGTACGACACCGAACGTTTTCAGATTATGAGAGGAAATAGTAGTCTAGTCACAAATCGTTAAGTCTTAGCAGCTAATTTTATAATCAACAGTTTTGAAGTTGCTGAGAAACAGTCATACAACTTGTTTTAAAGGAATACGCCGCCATTTGAATGGTTTCTTGTTTATTTAAGTACAGCCCAGGTTTCGGTCTTTTATACCATTTTCAAGTATTTTATTTCATGTCTTTAACATATATTGTAGGATACTTAACATGTTGTCGAGCCAAACATGTTAAGTGTCCTGCAATATATGTTAAAAACATAAAATCAGATACTAGAAAATGGCATAAAGGGCCGATATCTGGGTTATACTTGAAAAAAAAAAAAAACAATGAAATACGCAAATGGCAGTGTGTTCCTTTAAAAAATAATTTTACAGTGTTTTTCATGCTAGTGGGTCTTGGCAAGCAATTTAACAATTCTTTATCTCATAAAAGGCAAAAAGAAGTCAAAATACAAGATTCTTTTGTGAAACGAACATACACCAATATCGCACGTCATTTATCTCCTTTAAATGTAAATTAATCATCTCGACAGGCAGCCTTTATCAGATTCGAGAAAAAGAAATAATACAGAATATATCGTCAGATCTTGTACTGAATCATACCATACGGAACGAATACACAAAATTTGATGATAGAATGTGTGGTACGTTTAATTTATAGTCTGATATATATACTGATGTGGACAATTATCTCAGTGTACCACTTCCTCATGCGTAATATTTCCGTATTTTTCCTGATATCGATAGGATAACGTAGTCTGGGTTTTCGTCCTTCTGAACAATCCGTTCATATTTCTTGGATTTTCCTTGCTTCAGGAACTCAAAATATGTGTCCAGTCCAACAAAGTCTCTTGGTTATGGTTTTGCTTATGATGTCTGACACTGCCTACGAAACGGGTTTGTTAGTTTTCTCCATCCTCCTGTTTTCAAAGCTTTTTAGCTTTGTCTCTTCTGATTTTCTGTCCAAGTCTCACAAGCTTGTGTTAAAACAGACATGAATTTTGTTTATAATTATCTTTGAATGCCTCGAAATAAGTTTAGCTAATATTACGTCTTTAGAAGCACACTGACACCTATTTGATTCCTGTGTTTGCATATTTATGTTTTCTAGTGGGACATAGTTGGATATGAACAATGCTGTGAAGCTAGTGAGGATATTTAAGGAGAAGTTTTACACCCGCAAGCCAACTGACGTCTAAATGCTGTGAAATAATGCTATTTTGACGTCATTATTAGGCAAAGCGAGATTTTCCAAAGCGTTTTCGGCTATACTGTAACGCGATAGACGAGCACCTTAAAGAAATTAAATTGCTTCGTCCGAAGCATCAGCTGTAGTCAGTCTGAGAATACGGCTTCCTATTGGGTCCCCTTCTGTTTTTATGACGCTTTTTGGCGATTAATCGTTATGTAGCCATGGTTCTGATTCACCCTCTCTACATCATGCATTTCCTGTCGCATTTACAGGAGCGGACATACACGAGCAGGAATACGAGATTCTCGTTCTCCGTATGAGATACAGCGCTAACATCCGCTGCTGGCGCCCACCGCTCCTAGCCCTTCTCTCTCCAATCTCTTCACAGCGACTGCCAAGGGCCCTTCAGGCGGGTACCCTTGGGACTGGACCAGTGATGGAGTGACTCAGAATGAGACGAGGGCAGATCTGAATTAAAGGTCTTTCAATCAACTGCGAAGTGCGTGAAAAGGGCGACCCTCCGTTTTAGGTGAGTCATCTCTGTAATAGCCTTTCTCCCAGGCGCGACCGTCCATGGACCGCACTGGAAATGGAGACCAGTAGATCTGTAGCTGATGTGAGAGTTACATTCGATTTTAAAAAGAGATATGAATACGACCATTAAGATTTCGGAGTGTTACAAAAAAACTAATTTGCCTCTGAATATATTTCAGTATTCATTGCTACGTCGCGGTGCAGAAGCTGACGACATATATTTCGCGTCTCATGCAATGGTTTACTAACCATATGTCTTTGCACACGGACTTCTTATCCACTGAAAAGAACGAATTCATTTTGTATGAAAGTACGGGTTTGCACCATTAATAAATATCTCTCAGTTTTCATTCCACTTTTCCCTTTGTGCTTTAGATCCATCAGCGTTACGCGGCTCTTACTAAATGTCTGAGGTCCGAATTCACAGATTCATACATTTGTTTCTGGCGCTTAACATAGCTATTACGTTTATATACCAAACTAAATAATATGCACCGATGCGATTGAATTCCGTGGCGTTGCGGTCACGTGACGGCGTAAGGAAAATATATAACTGGGGTAGACACTAATGAGAAATCATTATAGCGACAATAAAGGCAGCAAACGTTGAAATCCACTGAAATAAGCAATTTTACTAACAGCACATTATTATGACCCGTTTCTTGGGTGAAGTGTCTCGGAAACGGCAAAGCCAATCGGCTGATCACGTACAGTCGTCGTGAGCATATTGGAAGGAATAAAGTGTCAAATCAAAATATCTTCAGCAGCCTAAATACTCATTTTTATTTTATTTCTACAGCTGGTTTTGTTATATGTTTACTACACACACACACACACACACACACACACACACACACACACACACACACACACGCACACTGAAGCGCCAAAGAATTTGGTGTAGGTATGCGTATTCAAATACAGAGATATGTAAACAGGCCGAATACGGCGCTGCAGTCGGCAACGCCTATATAAGACAACAAGTGTCTAGCACAGTTGTTAGATCGGTTACTGCTGCTACAATAGCAGGTTATCAAGATTTAAGTGTGTTTGAACGTGGTGTTATAGTCGGCACCGAGCGATGGGACACAGCATTTCCGAGGTAGCGATGAAGTGGGAATTTTCCCGTACGATCATTTAACGACTGTACCGAGGATATCAGAAACACGGTAAAACATCAAATCTCCGATATCGCTGCGGCCGGAAAAAGATCCTGTTAGAACAAGACCAACGACGACTGAAGAGAATTGTTCAACGTGACGGAAGTGCAATCCTTCCCCAAATTGCTGCAGATTTCAATGCTGTGACATTACCAGGTGACACTGTGTGAACCATTCAAGGCAATATCACCAATATGGGGTGTCGGAGCCGAAGGCCCACTCGTGTACTCTTGATGACTGCACGACACAAAACTTTTCGCCTCGCCTCGCCACCGACGTTGGACTGTTGATGACTGGAAACTTGTTGCTTGGTCGGACAAGTCTGGTTTAAAATTGTATCGAGCGGATGGGCGTGTACGGGTATGGAGACAACCTCATGAATCTATGGACCTGAATGTCAACAGGGGACTGTTCAAGCTAGTGGAGGCTCTGTAATGGCGTGGGGCGTGTGCAATTCGAGTGATATGGGATCCCTGATACATCTAGATACGAGTCTGAAAGGCAACACGTATGTAAGCGTCCTGTCTGATCATCTGCATCCATTCATGTCCATTGTGCATGCCGAAAGACTTGGGCAATTCCAGCGGGACAATGCGACACCACACACGTAAAGAACTGCAACAGAGTGGCGCGAGAAACACTCTTCCGAGTTCAAGCGCTTCCGCTGACCACCTGTCCCGCCAGACATGAACATTATCGAGCATACTTGAGATGCTGTTCAGAAGCGATCTCGACCCCCTCGTATTCTTATGGATTTATGGACAGCCCTGCAGGGTTCATGGCGTCAGTTCGCTCCGGCACTACTGCAGACATTAGTCGAGTCCATGCCACGTCGTGGTGCGGCACTTCTGCGTGCTCGCGGGGGCCTTAAACGATATTAGGCAGGTGCACGAGTTTTTTTGGCGCCTAAGTGTATTACCACTGTATATAATTTGTTTCCTTAAAAAAAATTGACACCGCTCCTTTTTTTGTGCATTTCACGTTGTTATCACTGTTGTCTTTACTTAGGACCTGAAGGCGCTCTAATGTACAGTTTAAAGTGGGTAAAAAAATAATAAATAAGCAAAACTGGAAATTTAGACGGCTGAAGGTGTTCTGATTTGACATTTTATATTGGACGGCTGAGATCCCGCACCATCTTGTATAAAGATGGACTTCAGGTATCTTGGAAGACAGTTGAAGGACGGAGAAATCACGAGAAGACGACAAGGTGATGGACGTTCATGCCTCATCACAGAAAGTGGAAATCTAGGACTTGCCTGCTCTGTAGAGCAGAATAGGCGGCGATTTGTGGCAGATCAGACGACAAAGTACAACGGTGGTGCAGGCAAACGCGTTTTGGAGCATATTGCTCAGCGCGCAATGTTGAACATGGGTTTCGGCCGCAGAAGAGCCCTACGTGTTGCCATGTTGCCCCAACGACATCCTCAATTACAACTGCAGTGGGAACGATATCATCGAGATTGGGCCATGCATCAGTGCAAACGTATCGCCTGATCGGATGAATCATGGTTTTTTTTTGGTCAGTGCTCGTTTCTAGATATGCCGTCAAGCAAGCGAAGGGCTCGGATCATGCACAGCACTACGGGCGCAGGCCGGTTGAGTGCAGTGTTATTCTGTGGTGGATATTCGCCTTGAGGCGGCCGAAGTGGCCGAGCGGTTCTAGGCGCTACAGTCTGGAACCGCGCGACAACTACGGTCGCAGGTTCGAATCCTACCTCGGGCATGGATGTGTGTGATGTCCTTAGGTTATTTAGGTTTTAGTTGTTCTAAGTTCTAGGGGACTGATGACCTGAGATGTTAAGTCCCATAGAGCTATTTGGACCATTTTTATGATATTCGCCTTTAGTAGTAACCGACGGCAGAGTTGTTCAGTACGTAAACATTACTGCGGACCAACTGCATCCCTATAAGCCTTACGTCTTCCTCAACGGCAGGCAGGGGAACAGTCCGTGTCACAAGGCCAGAATCTTTTTCAGTGTTTTGAGGAGCATGATCGTAAATTGATATTGCTCTCTCGGCCACCAAATTCGCCTGATCTGACTCCGATGTGGAACTCTGTCGGGCACCACAAACCACCGGCTCGTAACCGGCGGAAATGCGTGACCTGTGCGTGGACATCTGGTTTCATGTACCCCCGGAAAACTGTCAGGGACTTGTCGCATCCACGCCTCGCAGAATCGTTGCTGTACTTCGTTCCCAAGTTGGACCAACTCGCTATTAAGCAGGTTGTCATAATGTTTTGGCTCATCAGTGTTTGTTATATAACGATTCTCAATTTCTAATAAACAGATAGCCGGCCGCGGTGGTCTAGCGGTTCAGGCGCTCAATCCGGAACCGCGCGACTACTACGGTCGCAGGTTCGACTCCTGCCTCGGGCATGGATGTGTGTGATGTCCTTAGGTTAGTTAGGTTTAAGTAGTTCTAAGTTCTATGGGACTGATGACCACAGATGTTAAGTCCCATAGTGCTCAGAGCCATTTGAACCATAAACAGATATTTTACAATGAGATGACACAGTCATGGGATACTGATATGCGAATATACAGATACCGATAGTATTGCCTACAATAGGTATAGAGGAGCAGTGCACTGGCGAAACTGTAATTTGTACTTCTTGTGAAAAGATTTCTGCCGTGATTATAGCCGCACGACGGGAATTAACAGAGTTTTAAGGCGGAATCGTATTGGGAGCTAGACGCATGGGACACACCATTTCTGAAATCGTTCGGAAATTCAATATTCCGAGATCCACAGTGTCAAGAGTGTGCCGAGAATATTAAATTTCAGGTATTATGTCTCACCACGGACAACGCAGTGACCGAAGGCCTTCTCTTAATGACCGACAGCAGCGGCGTTTGCTTAGATTCTCAGTGCCAATAGATGAGCAACAGTGCGTGAAATGACCGCAGATATCAATGTGGGACGTTCGACGAACGTATCCGTTAGGTCAGAGAGGAACTAACAGCACGACATTGCCTGGAGTGCCTCTCGTGGTCTCGTGGCCATATCGGTCGGACCCTAGAGGACTGGAAAACGGTGGTGTGGTCAGTGAGTCAGGATTTCAGTTGGTAAGAGCTGATGGCAGTATTCGAGTGAGGCGCAGACCCTACGAAGCCACGGACCCAGTTGTCAACAAGGCACTGTGGAAGCTGATGGTGGCTCCATAGTGGCGCGGGCTGTGTTTACATGGAATGGTTGGTCCTCTGGTCCAGCTGAAGCGATCATTGAGTGTAAATGGTTATCTTCGGCTACTTGGAGACTATTTGCAGCTATTCATGGGCGTCATGTTTCCAAATAACGACGAATCTTTTATGAATGACAATGCGCCATGTTACTAGGCCACGTTTGTTCACGATTGGTTTGAAGAACGTTGTGGATAGTTTGAGCGAATCCCGTCGAACATTGATAGAACGTAATCGAGAGGTCATTTTCTGCACAAAATCCTTCACTGCCAACAATTTCGCAATTATGGACAGCTATATCGGCAGCATGGGTTCAATATTTCTGCAGGAGACTACCAATGTCTTGCTGAGTCCACGCCACGTCGAGCTGCTGCATTACGCCGAACCTTATTGCGGTTGCATCCATGGAGATGTTTCCACTGGTTACAGTCCATGGAACTCTGACGGCAACAGATCCATTTTAAAGTCAGAGGAGTTGCGACGCGACTAATGCCGTGCAGAAGAGGAATGCGGGATGCCCGTCACGCGGCCAGCGGCCAGCCCCAGAAACCCGACACTGGCTGTGAGCGCTGTAGCCGGATGTGGCCTACGGTACTGCGCACTGTACCACGTTTGTACTGCTTCTCCCTGTACGGGACGCCGCACCCACACCCACGTGCACACAAGAGACCGCTCGTTAGCGCGGCATATGACAGGCAAGAACGAACCGCTACTTGACACCTTATGTTTTGGATGCAGTCAGAGAAATTAAAACCTCGAGTGAATGTCGAATAAATTAGTGTGTTAGTCTTAGTCATCTGTCAAACACATTTTCACATTAAAATTAGCAGCCATTAGTCGTGTTTACATACGGATTTACTTTGACAGTAGGAGTGGGAAGAAGTGGGAATGATAAGAACGAGAAAAGCATATTGCCGGAGGGATATACCATTTGATCAAAAGTATCCGGACGCTCCTACATAATGCGGAATGTGAACAGAGGCGGGCCTGTCAGAATAAAATGCGTCGAGGAGTACTGAGCTGCCAGTAGAGAAGCAGTAATGGCAGAATATCAGGAGAGCTCAGGCACTTGGAACGCGAAGGAACAACCGCAGGCGAACGAAGCCCTGGCATGTATGATACACTGGCATACAGGCACCTTCGACTATTGCGTAAGGTGTTGTAGGAAATTGCATGAAATCAGTGGAAGGAATCATTCGTGAGTTCCAAACGGCTACCAGCAGTGCAGCTAACACAATGACTGTGCACAAGGAGTTAAATCGGATGGGCTACAATGGTCGAACGACTCTTCATAAGCCACACATTTCTAACTGACGCTTGACGTGGTAAAAAGTACGACGCCATTGATCAGTGAATGACTGGAAAAGGGTGATTCGGAGTGATGAATTACACTGCAACCTGTGGAAATCCGATGGAAGTGTTTGGGTTTGGCGAACGTCTGGACAGCCTTGACTGCCATCACGTGTAGTTGCAACGGCGTAGCAAGGGGAAGGTGGTGTGCACAATATGGGAGCATTTTTCGTGACTAAGGTGTGGTCCCCTTACTGCGCTTGAGAAATCGCTAAATGCGGAAGGGTACGAACACATTTAACAGCATTGTGTACTGCTTTTAGTAGATCAACAATTCGGAGACCACGATTGTATTAGCACGACAATATATCCTGTCAAAAATCTGGTTTAGATCACGGACTTTTGGGATATGAGCCCAGTGCCCTTCCACCAGGGACCTGTCCTTCTCTTTCATTGACAAAATGTGAAACTTTCTCAGACTATGCTGTATATATCACATTAAACTTCATGCAACTGATTGGCAGTATACATCATTTATTGGAAGTTCGTTTATGGCTGCTGGTGCAGCCATGTTTAAAACTGATCTGACGTTAATCTAGTATCCCTTATTTCAGTCATTTCATAGTAGAGTATTATTTTGCTTTGTGTCTGTTTTAGTCTTTATTTTATTCTTAGTTTGTGTTCGCGAGGCACTGAAAAGTTTCTATGACGACTTAGATATCTTTCCTGTGAGAGTTATTACGTAAAAGAGGCCAGGTAACTGAAGGTGGAAAAGGAAAAGATTTTATAATACCTAGACAAAGAAAAGCATCCTTTGTATTGTTTGTATAACCGGGGACCTAGAAACGACGGAGAGGCTCCGTCCCCGCCACAGCCCCAGTGGTCCACAACCCCACGACGACTATCGCAGTCCACATCACCCCTCCGCCACCCCACACCGAACCCAGGGTTATTGTGCAGTTCGGCCCCCGGTTGTGCATGAAGAGCGAAAATGTAGTAAACGATAAACTTTTTTCCTTTTGCTATTTTGACGGAAGTGGGGTTCGGGGGTTGGGAGGTGTTGGCGAGAAAATTAGTTGGAAGTCAGTAAGTGTTCTTATTCTCAAGTACTGGACAGGTAATAGTCTGCCTAATTACAGATACACAATTTGCAACTTTAATATTTGTCTTAGTGCGTTAAAGATTTAGCATAAGATTGTATCTCTTAATCCGCCAATGATGTGGCCTGGATTTCTAACAAGCGTAGTGTGTGAGGTGTGTACACTCCATCTTGTGTTTTATATATTTTGAATATTTTAACACTGAAATTAGTGGTTTGACCAAGTGTAAGTTATTACTATGCATGAATAATATTAATATGCAGTGACAATAATAAAATGGAATATTATTTATTAATTATTAGTCACATATCAGTTACAAATATTGAGTCATGCACTTCTAATTTCTCATCCAGCGTAAAATATTCACTGACAGAAAATGTTTCTTACAGTTAGTCACAAAATGGTCAAATATGTTTTTAATTTGAGTCAGTGTATCTACTTCCATCTTGGCTACTCGAGCATCTTGGTCATCAAAACGAGAACAGCGCAAGAGAAATCCGAATCTTTGGAGGGACATAGTAGCCCAAAAAATCTTTATCCCAATTCCGTCAGATGCCGAAGGGTCTTCGAAATTCAATCTACTTGCCTTGTAGGTTTCTGCTAAATACAGGAACGCACTGCCATCACTTCGTGCTTCATTATAGGTTTTAGTAAGTTTCGTTGCGAATGCTTCTCTGATACTCTGTGCGCTTATTTGTAAACAAAAAAATTTGTTCAATAATATCAGAAAATATAAAAAGATTGAAACGATCTAACGGTGTAGCATATTGTTTGGCATCACTAACGACCCCTGGAAGATGGGTAATAATATTGTGCGACCTCATTATAACATTAAATCATTGAAATTTTCACTATTTAGTCGTTCCATCTTTTCCCAGATAACTCACCTGCGCTTCATCGTTCACATCTCCCTTCTGCTCAGATGGTGTGTCGTGAGCACTGACAATAACAGTTTCCTTTTCGTCACCATCATCAGAATCAACTGGTCCCTCATCAGATACGTGATTAATCAAAGCTCTCACTTTGTCTCCCTCTGCTCCTTAACAATCCATATATAACAGTATTTGCTATTAATTATACGATCAGATATCATATCTCATGCAAAATACGTACAATAATTAAATTAAATAGCTCCCTTTACTTTTCTTCTTATGAGACGAGAGTGGTGTGTTGGGGTTACTCAAACCCCAGCTTGTTCAAACTTGTTTTAACAGCATCTCACACATTTGTACCACTCTACCAACATCTAGTAGCAGCTGCCTGGAACCACAAAGTAGTGTGACATGCCATCTAGCAATTAACTACAGAAATTTGTCATAAGGGATGTACCACACCCCTACAACCAGTGCCGGGTTAATGAGTAGATTGTGACAGTATTTTTCGCTCAATAGTTATATGAAATACCGAAAACGAAATTTTGTTATCGTTGGAAGACGTTATACAGGCAACCTGCAGCTGGGATTGTGCACCGTGTGAGCTTGTAGCGTTTGGTATTGTAGGTATTCCGATCTTTTGTATCGCGGATGGTATCTCGTAATCTTACTTTCGCCGTTCACTGCTGGTCTAAGCGAGGCGAAGTTTTATTGACGTTCCGTCCGGTAATGTGAAAAAGCTACGATCCGATGGTGCCGTCGTCTTATGTTCCACTCAGTTGAGGTGGAGAGTGAATCGGCTCTCACACCTGCTGTACCGGGGGCCTGCAGGAGGCGTGACCACATGCCGTGAATCACCACCCAAGGCTGCCGAAGGCCGTCCGGCAGATGAGGTCGTGGCGTAGCGGTGCTTGACGCACTACGCTTTCTGCAGCACGCGCCGGATCTCGGGACGAGCCACGGGTGGGCCCGTCCTAGCGAGCGACATTTGCCGCCGTGAATAGCGCCGGCGCATTGTGTCGCCAGTTCGCTATTGTCCGCTCCCCCGCACAATGAGCTAGCCAATTGTGCGCCGCCGGAAGAGCACAGAGGAAGCGCCGCTGTCATCGCCGCTGAGGTCACCACGGGGTGCCGTGCCGTGCAGGGAGAAAAATAACAACAATAATAATAAAAAAAAGGATACTCGCCGGGTGACCCTCGCAACTGTGAGGAGGCGTTGACCAGATAACGGCGTTGCTGCAGCAGCGACAACGGCGCCAGGTCAAGACAGTTCCGCCAGCGCTTGCAGACGTCTCGCTTCTCTTCTTGTCTCCTCCCAGGACGAGATAGCGCAGGTTCGTCCCCAGAAACGTGCTCTCGCTTGCTTCCTGGATTACCGCCGCATACTGCACACTTCCCGTACGGGCGCGAAAAAAGGTCAGTTTATCCGCAAATCTCACCCGTACCAGACCGTAACAGCAAACTTGTTTCTCAGTTGGAATTTCTCATTAGATAAAAGTGGGTATTAAATTTCAAAGGCGTGCTTGGTGCCACTTCTACACTACTGGCCACTAAAATTGCTACACCACGAAGATGACATGCTACAGACGCGAAATTTAACCGACAGGAAGAAGATGCTGTGATATGCAAATGATTAGCTTTTCAGAGCATTCACACAAGGTTGGCGCCGGTGGCGACACCTACAACGTGCCGACATGAGGAAAGTTTCCAACCGATTTCTCATACACAAACAGCAGTTGACCGGCGTTGGCTGGTGAAACGTTGTTGTGATGCCTCGTGCAAAGAGGAGAAATGCGTACCATCACGTTTCCTACTCTGATAAACGTCGGATTGTAGCCTATCGCGATTACGGTTTATCGTATCGCGACATTGCTGCTCGCGTTGGTCGAGATCCACTAACTGTTAGCAGAATATGAAATCGGTGGATTCAGGAGGGTAATATGGAACGCCGTGCTGGATCCCAACGGCCTCGTATCACTAACATTCGAGATGACAGGCATCTTATCCGCATGGCTGTAACGGATCGTGCAGCCACGTCTCGATCCCTGAGTCAACAGATGGGGATGTTTGCAAGACAACAACCACCTGCACGAACTGATCGACGACGTTTGCAGCAGCATGGACTATCAGCTCGGAGACCATGGCTGCGGTTACCCTTTACGCTGCTTCACAGACAGGAGCGCCTGCGATGGTGTACTCAACAACGAACCTGGGTGCACGAATGGCAAAATGTCATTTTCTTCGGATGAATCTAGGTTCTGTTTACAGCATCATGATGGTCGCAACCGTGTTTGGCGACATCGCGGTGAACGCACATTGGAAGCGTGTATTCGTCATCGCCATACTGGCGTATCACCCGGCATGATGGTATGGGGTGCCATTGGTTACACGTCTCGGTCACCTCTTGTTCGCATTGACGGCACTTTGAACAGTGGACGTTACATTTCAAATGTGTTACGACCCGTGGCTCTACCCTTCATTCGATCCCTGCGAAACCCTACATTTCAGCAGGATAATTCACGACCGCATGTTGCAGGTCCTGTACGGGCCTTTCTGGATACAGAAAACGTTCGACTGCTGCCCTGGCCAGCATATTCTACATATTTCTCACCAATTGAAAATGTCTGGTCAATGGTGGCCGAGCAACTGGCTCGTCACAATACGCCAGTCACTGCTCTTGGTGAACTGTGGTATCGTGTTGAAGCTGCATGCGCAGCTGTATCTGTACACGCCATGCAAGCTCTGTTTGACTCAATGCCCAGGCGTACCAAGGCCGTTATTAAGGCCAGAGGTGGTTGTTCTGGGTACTGATCTATGCACCCAAATTGCGTGAAAATGTAATCACATGTCAGTTCTAGTATAATATATTTGTCGAATGAATACCCGTTTATCATCTGCATTTCTTTTAGGTGTAGCAATTTTAGTGGCCAGTAGTGTATCTACGCAGAGTGAATGGGGCACCTTTCGTTGCCTGGCCACTGATACAGTTAACTCAGTAGCATGAAGGGGCGCAAAACACTCAGCCACCAAAATGCACAAGCTCTTTGCGCAGCGTGTGAGCGAGCCCGCAAATGCATGCAGGTCAGGCACCCTTTGGCGGGAACCGACACAGTTTAAGCAACCATGCTTTGATAGTCCCAGCAGTCATTGCGTAACACTTTTTCATTCCTGAAGTAACTGTACCATCAGCTTTTGTATTAATACACCGCATTAAAATTCATTTGGGTAAGTTCATATTTTGTATGACAAAACATCCTCTTTCAGTCCATTCACACCCGCAACGCATTGTGAAGAGGACACGTCCTGGAAGATTAAAACAGTGTGCCTGACCGTAACTAGAGCCCAGGACCTTTCTTTTTTGCGGGCAACTGCCCTACAACTGAGCTACCCGTCCTCAAATCTTTACTTTCGCCAGAACCTCATTTATATCTCCCAAACTTTACAGGAGTTGGTACAGTTCTTGGCCGTGAATGGTAAAGGATCTGCGTTCGGGACCCAGTCCGGCATACAGTTTTAATCTTCCAGGATGTTTCATATTCGCGCACACTTACGCTGTGAAAATTCTTAAATAAATCCACTTGATATATTCATGTCTGGGCCCCAGCATACTTTCTTTCCATTTCCCCCTCTCTCCTCCCCCTGCCACATTTTCGCATTTTATTTTCATGTTTTTGCCCTTATAATGAAACTCTCCTCTTGGCCACAAAATATTTAATACATTTCTTCCTTACACGTTTCTGCATTTCGCCACTGTTAAAGGAATCGTACACTGCTGATACAAAGAATCGTGTCTAACTCACCCGTACTAAGCATAAGCCTTAAGCTTAGTAGGAATAATTTGGATGTGATACTTTGTATCACAGTGTTCTGTTCCTTTGACAAGAAATAAAATAAATAGTTTCATTATAAGCGCACAACGTAACCGCCACGTCTCACTAGGGTCTCATGCAATAAGTGTTCGTCGTTTTGGGCAGAAATCAGATTCGAGGCATCAACATCGGCATCACAGCCTCCATAGAGACACGAAGTGAGTGCATTTCAGAATATGTATTTCGGTCAGAACGCATTTCTGTACGGAAAGCAGCAGCGATGCAAAGTAACTAAGCTTCCAGTTAAATAGTCAAACGGCCCCATTCGACATCAATGGTATAACATGTCCTTGCATCACGAAAGGTTGGAACAACCCAGGACTTCAGACTGGTAATCAGAAACTATGCGCCTCCGATCTCGATTACGGAGATGGATTACATTTCGATGGTATAGTAAGAGTGTGCTCAATGATCAATCATGTTTCGTTTTACTTTAATGTAAAATAAGGTCTTGATCATCCAACAGCGGCTGGACGCGAACATCAAACTTCAGATAGAAAGTAAATAACAGAACAAAGGAATGTCGTACAATAAAGGGTTCAGAAATCGATCCTGCCTGAATGGTCGACCAATTATGACAGACCGTCTGTTGTTCATTTTGTATGTTTCTTTCGGTGACATTCACTTTTACCTCTGCTTCTTTGTATCCCTTTCAGTAATGGCAATTAAACCTTGTACGACTGCACACAGGAAACTTATCTGCGCCGAGTCTCACTTACATCTGTACTTTAGTTCTTTGCAAGACTACAACAGAAACTTCTTGTAGCTCTGGCTCCTTCTTTCTAAACAAAAGGATGACGAAACTTCTCACTTAATTTTGGCCTACATTCGTTGGTCAGTGACCATTTCTGCAGTCTTCTTGCCGTACGTAGACTTCATACTTTCTTGATCCTACGGTGGCTAATTTTGTTGAACTGCATTATCATTTAAACTTCTAAATAAAATCACCTACCATTCATTGTCATGTTGGCCATCTTTTATTCATGACATATGCGTTTCGGACAACTGTTCATCGTCAGGTGCAAAGTTAGTAGTTAATTTCTTTTAATATATTCAAAATCAGCTCTGTTACGTGCATCAAAAGTGCTTTATGTGAGATGCCAGTAGCAAAGTAATACATAGCAGAATATGTTTTACAGTCGTTGAATATTTATGAACTGCTCCTCAGGACCATACAGGTTTTTGAGAGTGTAATACTGCAGACGAGGCTGAGGTTTTGCGAACGATATATGTACTGCCTTGAGGCATCTCCGCACTTTAAATGGGAAAATCCACTTGAACGGATCAGCCCTGTTAGTATTACAAACGTGTGCCATTCCCGATAAAAGGCTCGCTTTTTTCCCTTCCTCTCAAGAGAGCAATATTCGTAAAGTCTGCTGGATCTACATGCATTAGGCATTCCTTTGGAATACACAGGCGCCATTGCAGAGGAAGACGAAAGAGGATCTGAGAGAGAGACAGAGGAAAATAGGAGAAACCGCTGGGGCACTTTTTCCCCCCTCAAGTTAAATAGCGGCGTCTGTTAACAGCCGTGGGAGGGGGTGGGTTAATTTAATTTTTTTCTGCTCCGCAGGCAGGCTGAACTCGCGCTGGTACCGAGGGACCAGCGAGAAAGAAAAATTTTATCGCGCCAATAATGAAAGTCATTTCTTCTTCGAAGCAACTTACTTACGTATGTGATAACAGGAAGTTCAGACGATGTATTTTTCTTGCGTCGGTGGTGTCAAGGTTGGACTTCCAGACAAATTTTAATGTGCTATCAGATTTTTGTTTGGAATTGTCTGTAGCACTGGGAATGCCATTAGAGATGTGTTATTCCGGGTTCAACTAATGATTCCTTCGTCAACAGCAAGAGAATAACACGAGCACTCCTGCTGGTATGTTGACCACTACATAACTTCGAATTAGAAGCAGTACAAGAGTTGGAACGTTTCTAAGATGGTTATTGATAAAGCCTAGTCCATGCAAGTTCAAAACCCTTTTACAGTTCCCTCGTTGCGTACATGACAAACCTAATCCGTAAGAGCCACAGCTGTTCTTGCACTCTTCGGTTCGAAGACTAGTTTGATGCAAATGTCAACGTTAACACGCAGCGAGTAAATATTTGGTCTTCTCTGCATATCTACTGCAACCTACAACTTTTTAAAAATGCGATACCAACCACACCCCCTTTCATTACCAAATTAACTATTCATTAATGCCGCAAGTTATCTCCTATCAACCTGTCCCTTCTTTATGTCAAGTTGGGCCGTCAATCTTTCCTCCTCCTCTCCCCCCCCCCCCCACCCCCCAATTCTCTGCAGTACTTCATTCGTCACTCGATCTATCCATGTAACCTACAGTATTTTTCTGTAACAACACATTTCAAAAGCTGCTATTCTACTCTTGTCTGCACTCCTTAGCGCCAACTTCCATATAACGCTACACTCCAGGCAAATAATAATGCAATGTTACAAAATAGATGGTCGTAACACACTATCCACACGGTAATGAAATGCACGTAATCAGAGAAGATAAAATCAGAATGCAGGATGCGGAAATGAGGTTGATGATCAGCCAAGAGAGAAGAAGAGACAGAACAAGAACTGTGCACATGTAGCAGTGGCTGAACATTTCGAACTCGTTACAATGTATAATAGCAACAAATACTTAAACTATGTACAGAGTACGCCTGGCAAAATGTTACCTAAGTAAAGCGCTTATCACCGTCTTGGACAAAGAAGAAATGCTGGAATGTCAAATGTAGGTTACATGCACGAGTTGTAGAACTGAAGAATGGCAAAATGCATTGGAATACCAGACACACTGCCTGTTACAGTTACAGAATAGTATTAAGCCGATCTGTACATTTTGTTGTAGACTCCAGTTACAACGTAGTGTAAGTCTATGATATCCGCATGAAAATCCTTTTGGGTATCCGATCTTATGGTACCGTAAAATTTAACGATTTGAGAGCCATTTTTTAGGACAACTTCCAACAACCTTCATGGGGGTGTCGAAACAGACCGCTGGTAATTAGTCGGAAGAGTGCCTTTTAACCATTTTACAGTGTGCGGCGGCATTATACTACATGGAGTTTATTCAGATGGAGCGAATATTGTTGTGGACGTTGTGTTGTTGACTAAAGCTCTTATCTGTGTATCCCAAGAACAAAGGCGTGAATTACGCGTCTGGTTCTCAAATAAGAGGAAACACACAGTGCCGTAATTAGTCTTATCGCTGAAAAAGGCACCGCAAGAGCTCGGTCATGTAATGTTCCAGTGGTCGCTGTTTCCGCTCATACGAAGAAAAATACATTTTTTTGGTACGCTTTCGAAGTGAAGTATCACGTAATTGAAATAATTTCTCCACGGAAGACACCCTCGCGTGCCGAGGTCGCACTTTCTATTGTGCGATTTTCTGCTACGCCATCTCCATCGTTCTTCTCCACTGAGTCTCACTCTTACGTGTTCTTCTGTTGCTCTTGTGATTTATGTCGGGTACTTCCTTTTTCTCATTCATTATCCCGATACCAGCTTCGCATCTTACAACTCTTTTTTGCATAGCGTTCGCTGATGATAAATATTTATGATTTTCCTTGCATCGCTGTACTCATAGTGCACGTGCATCAGCAAATCGTAGAAATTCCTGCTGCTTCAGGATTTTACGTCACAGACGACCCCTGTCACGAAAATACTTATCTCTGTAGAGGCAACGATTCACATCTCTATGTTCCGTCGACTAGAGATCATGTGAGTGAAACAGTGACGAGAAACATATGCCCTTTATATCGCCACATGTTTCATATACCTTAACATTAGAAAATGACAGAAAAATGTTAATACTGAATCTTTGTTGACAGTTGTTGGCGCAAGGGAGGACAATCATATTTTACAGTCCTCGAATTTGTTTGACCCATTCATTACGTTGACTGGAGAGGAAATGATAGATGAAGTCAACATTACTTTTATAATGATTTCTCAACAGAAAACCTTCACGATTGTGGCCAGGTCTCAATTATTTCAACTCAGTGACAGCTAAAGCTTACGTAATGTGGGGAGAAAAAGTATGTTGCGCATATAGCAACCCTTCCTACAGGTGCCCTATGGGACTACGTAGGTTTTAGTTCAATGACCCGAAAACAAGATACTGTGCACGGTTACGGCTAGAATGAGTAAGTGCTTCCAATCTCCGTTACTGTTAAAGTAAATGTACGAACATGTGTGGCTAATAGATTGCGAGGGAATTTTAGTCAGTAGACTAAAATGTTAGATAAAGTACCTGGGATCCCCTACGTTAGATCATTTAAAGAATCCACCTCAAGATGTCAGTAAACACTGTAGGTTGGTGTTTTCAAGTAAAACAGTCTGCTTGTGTACTGAAGCAAACTGAGAAAGAGGCTCGTATGTGAAATGTTATCGTCAACGTTTTTCGATAACTCTCAACAGCCATTCATGCTATGCAAACAGTTTCCGAGAAAAAGGCATATACTTCTGCAGTAAGACCTCTGTGTTGTTGATCCTAAACAACTCTGTGTTGGGTTATAGAGCTGTAGGTGCGGAATTTACCACGCTTCCGTAGGTGCTGCAATACGGAGCAGGAGTTCCTAGTAAGTCAATAAATAGCCACTTGTTGCTTATCGGTTTAATTCTGTGTTCGCAGAAGAAGTGGTACATTCACTCGCCTTCTGCAAACAGACTTATTTCGTCACTGATAACGATACAGGCGCAGAAACGTGTTCGCACGGGCATCTTTATTTTCTTTTTTCCAGGGTACAGATCACGACTGTGTAGCTTGCTATACGGACGACTGCTGACTTTTGCTTCATCCCTAATGACACAGACAAAGATGAAACCATTAACTTCCTTTCTTTCCATTACTGTCAGTACATCACAGAATCATTTGCTTCGCTAACATCCATCGGACAGCAACATCTACGTTCAGAGAATCAGCCGATAAAATTCCCTATGGATATAACTCGTCTCAGTAATTCCAGAGAAAGTTTTCAGATCACTAAACTGGAATAGTGTATTTTTCTTGGAACATTGCTTGGCTTCCTCGCAAATATGCCTTATCGTCGATGCTGGGGTGTGGATTTACTAACTTCTAGACATAAGAAGGGATGGATTAATAGTAAATAATTTAGCCGATACGTCTTTTTCAAGCTCACCCGTTTTTGTTGTTTATATTTTCTTTGTGAAAATATTCTCCATTACGACCATCTTTTTCTCTCAACGATACAGAATAAATCTTTACGTTTAAATTTTTTTCGTTTGTTTCATCTCAGGATCTTTAAGCATATGACAATTTCTCTGGAAAAAACTGATGAGTAAATGATCACACTTAACTCTCAATGATCGCTAAATAAAATTTAGAAAAGAAGACAATTGAAGTAATAACAATAATCCTTCCACTGGGAAAAGAGGGGTGTTAAGTATTGCACTTGGAATAAAATGGTGCAATACGCGATGATGAAACATCTCGAACGCCTTCGTTCAGTTGATGAAACTTTCACTCTTTGTCTCTAGTGCAAATAAACTTCAACAACTAAGGGAAGAATCTAATAGAGAAAGTTTGCAAGTAGGCCAGAAAATCAATCACTACGAGGCTAAAATAACGTATGATCAACATATCGAAAACAAATAGTACAAAGTAACAATGAAGCCATTAAACCAGATGCCGAGATTTGTTACTTTGAGCAGTCGAAAACAACAACTGGATTAACATAAAAAGATATAAAAACAAGAGAAGGATGGGTTCAAGTAGTTTCAAAGTAAACAGAGTTTTCAGAACTACGGTACCGATCTTACACGGAACAGTCAATGAATATTACCGAGTTTGAGTTGTTAACGTGACGCGGATTTTAATGCGAAAACTATTCAAGAACTAATGGCTGCTGGGAGACTAAAAGAGAGCTAGTTAGTTGGTTGGTTCCATGTTCCATAGACCGTCTGAACCTTTTTTATCGAAGCAATGTAGAACGAGTCAATTTACAGGATATGTGAACATTATTAATTTTTTTAACACATCATGTTTCGTTCCTACTTATGCAAGTACACTTTAAAACAATACTTTCCTTACAGGCTACCAGTTTTCAAGTAAAAATTCATCTACACAACAGCAGTAGATGTCCAGAATATGTGATTTTAGCTTAGTTTGCATATGTGCTTTGCAACCAACCAGGCATTTTATGTTATTGGGCAAGTGATCAAAACTTTTTGTTGGTGCCCGATGAACTCATTTATGACTGAACAGGTAACAAAGGCCTTATTTTCTTAAAGTGTAGTAGGTATCGACATCACTATTCTTCTCAAACTGTGATGGGCTATTTGTGAAGAATTTCATCAGAAAATTTATAAATTGTGAATAAGCATTTAAAATTCCTAGCACTTTGAAGAGGAACCTACAAGATAATTCCGAGTGAACGCCACGTCTTATTCGTACTGTTCGGTTTTATGCAATGAATACTTTCTTTCTAAATGATGAGTTAGCCAGAAAATTATTTCATATAAAATTGTTGACTGGAAAAATGATGTGTTAAGAGATTGATTTTTTCTGTTTCCAAGACTAGTAGTTATAGGAACAGCATGCTCAGAATTACTGTAAGAGGCAAGAAAACAAACAAATTGGATCAGGGAACAGACTGGTAGTTGAAGACGCAATTACGACTGCAATGAGAAACAAATGGAGGTGGGTCGGATATGTTGCCGGATGACGAATATATATAAATGTACGAATATGTCCACTGGAATCCAAGAAATAAAACTGAGACAACGTCCAAATGGAGGATAGGTGGATGATGTTAGACGTTAGAAAAACTATAGCAGCAATAATGATGCTGGAAAGCGTAATAAGAGGCTACGTCTAGGGAGGCCTCCGTCTTGTGGATCTCAAACACCTAGTGACGATTATCTTATACAAATGGTTCAAATGGCTCTGTGCACTATGGGACTTAACATCTGTGGTCATCAGTCCCCTAGAACTTAGAACTACTTAAACGTAACTAACCTAAGGACATCACACACGTCCATGCCCGAGGCAGGATTCGAACCTGCGACCGTAGCGGTCACGCGGTTCCAGACTGAAGCGCCTTTAACCGCACGGCCACACCGGCCGGCGATTATCTTAAGCAACAGGTTAGTGAAAAGAGCGAAACGAGATGCTGAGACGAAATGTGGTGTGCAATGAGGACGCTGTTGCGCCTCCGATAAAATCCATCTACTGGAGAGCACCATGATGTATTTTTGAATGGACTCAGAAAGCACAGGGAAGCTGAGTGACTGTTCTCACCAAAGGCTCCGGCAGGTATCCTCAGGTGGTGCCACGTCGCAGCTCAGGATGAAGAAAATACACACGAGCACTAATGATTCGGGTCGCCATTCATCACACGCAAAGCTCACTACGAGTACATTGGTCGGGCTAGGGCAACGGAGCGGAGGAGACGCGCACAGCACGAGGTGTTTTCACGGCCGCCGTAACTCCTGACTGACGGCTTGCGGGAGCTTGGAGGCGGCGGCTAGCGCCACTGCCGTACCTTCAAGGAAACGCCGCTGACGTCTCTGCGGAAACAACACGCGTTGCGACACGGGACCGCAGGGCAAACGCTACGCAACGCCACTCGACAGCACGCTGATGGCGTCTCCGGAGCGCCAACACTCACTCACTCACACACACACACACACACACACACACACACACACACACACACACACACACACTTGCATATGCTCCCCACCTGAACATGAGTAACGTAACGAAACGCTGATTCAATCGCCAGCATGACTCTCTAGCAAATTCGATAATGCTTAGTCACACGTGATTCTATGGCTTTACGTTACTTTTTGATCCTTTCATTTAGCTGACCGCTGTGTCCGAGCGGTTCTAGGCTCTTCAGTCCGGAACCGCGCTGCTGCTACGGTCGCAGGTTCGAATCTTGTCTCTGACATCGATGTGTGTGATGTCCTTAGTTTAGTTAGGTTTAAGTATTTCTAAGTCTAGAGGACTGATGATCTCAGACGTTAAGTCCCATAGTGCTTAGAGCCATCTGAACCAACTGATTTGAACCTTACTGCTACGGTGCTCGCTTATTTCCAAGTCCTTATCGGTCTTAGTGCTGAGTTTTCACTGAGACGGCGCTTTGGCGTTAGGCGGTTGTTTCCGTGTGTGATCGCTGGCCGCAGCTTAGCTGGAGGCGTGGGAGGAGGAAAGAGGGGGCTGCCTTGGCGTGGAGACAGTTCGGCTCGGCTGGGGTTGTTTGCGTCTGGACGCCGAGTGGGGCCCGATTGGAAGACCGGTCCGTGATTTTACGGTTAATAGTGTGGACAGCGGCGTGGTGTGCCGTTTAACTTGATTCGCAAGCGGAGCAAAATCTCGGCTGTTGTAGTTTGTCGAGCCAGAGTTCGAAATACCTTCTATGTGCGGCGGGATGTCATTTCGTCCTCCTGTCTCTCCGTCGCTGGGATTGCTAACCTCGTTTACCGTCCCGGATATATATCTATGGGGTACGCTGCTCTCCGTTCTCTACTAGACGCTGGTGATGGAAGTGCGTCTTCTGCGGCACGTTAATCTGGGTGCTTTATGTTTCATCTTCAAGTGCATAGTCTTCGACTGGCACTCCTTAGAGTTTGCCTTGCGCAGTTAGATTGGAGTGTATTTTGTCTTGTGGTGCTTCAGCTCTCCGTTAACCAAGGTTAAGCTTGATTCGGCACTCCGTACGACGCTTGGCACCTCAGCAGGCGGGTCGGAGCCACCTTCGCGACTAAACGGAAGCCTTTGGACTGAGAGGTCTTGTTTTTTGCATATTGTTCATAAATTGTTGTTTTGGTATTAAGTTGGCCGAGGTTTCTTATGGATTTCCCGGCATTTGGTCTGTTGTCCGGCCCGGGCTAGGTCTCGTTATTTTAAAAGTCGGTCCTTGTTTTGGCTTAGTACGATTTTGGTTTACTGCCTGGTGGTTATGGTAGTACGCCGGCTCGCTGTGATTGTGTTGCATTTTGTATGAGGCTGTGTGCTCGGAGCCATGGAGTACCATGATTTTATTATTATTTTAAAGTAACATTATCACTTAAATGATTTAATTCTTGTTGCGTTAGTTGCAACTTGGGCACTGAGAAATTTAGTAGTGTAATTACGAAAGATTTAATAGTGGCACATGCCCCTTTACCTATTTCGTAATCTGTTAATTACCGAAAGACCTTAAGCTCATAGTCATATGATGTGATTTTCTTAAATTATTCTATTTTTTTGTCATGTTATTGTTTTTTTTTTAAAATTTGCTGGTCACTGGTGTACTGTTCCAAGTATTAGGTAGCTATTACTTGGGTGGAATGCGCGGAACCGCGTGCCTTACGTGTCCGTTGTTGGCGCGGCCTGGTGTCCGTTGTTTGTTTTGGTGCACCTGAGTTAAGTATGGTGTTGCCTCTTCCCTTGCGGCCCCGTCCTGTTCTTCTCAGAAACATTTCCTTCAAGGCATTTTAGTTAATTTTATGATAGTATTATTTTAATTTCTTACCTGGTAAAATTGTGCGGCCTTCATTATGGACACTGTTTGTCATAGCGGAGTTGATGTGCCATTGTAATTTCTTAAACTCCATTGTGTGTGCCCTTCGTGATAAATATTGTTTGTCATAATAGATTTGAGTATGCCAATTGTAATGTCTCATATATCATGATGTACGTGTGTAATGGTGCAATAAATTGATGATTATTATTTCCGCAACACCAAAAACAACAACGAATAGCTCAATTTTACTTACTGCGCTTCAACAGTACATCAGGAAGGGTACATGATTAAATTTGTAGGTAATTTGCGCCCCCAAATATAGGATGCGTTATTAATTACATAGAACTGCCACTTCTGACACCAAGTATCGTTTTAACCCGACTAGGCATCAAATCGAACTGAGCTTAAATTACATATTCGGGTAAATCATTTCCCGCTGCATCAGTCATCAATGTAGTGGTGCCACGACAGTCTCTCGGCAAAGCATCACCAGACGTTTCCATTGGGTGCGAGATGTGGAGAAAAGGCTGGCCCGAGCAACACCCTCTGCATCGAAGTAGATCAGGACAGCATGGGCAACATGGGGGTCCCACGTTATCTTGTCAGAAGATACCGTGGTCTCAAACATAAGACATTACCACCGGAGTTAATATGTCAGAAACGCAACTGTTGCTGTCCATATTATCGGCAGTACTAAGCAGAGATGATAATGCCAAGGCGTTACGTGTCGATCTCACATGACGACGGCGGATGTAATCCGGCAACGTACGTTCTCTTCGAAACCTCGGTAGACGGTCATGTGCGTTATGATTCTGTACGCTTAACGGCATTCGCCAGAAAACACGAAGTGGAACATTCTTGTGTCCATCGTTGTCGCTAAAGACACCACTGTTGTTGCGCCATTCTCTGTTGCTCAAGGGGAGCCGCGACAAAGGTTGCCTTACTGACTGCCCTTAGTGGTCCAGATATCAGAGTCGATACTTGTCTTCCTGCAAGTAAACCTATTTCCTGAGTCAAGGTACGTGATTTGGCTGTACGATTCTGCACGCCAATCAAATAATATGTCTGTCCTCTCTGGCGCTAGTCAAGTGGGGCCGTTGTGATCCTGATACCATATATTTTATATTCGCACACAATCATGGGATACATAGTAATGCGAGCAATAATATAATGGAACGGTGGACTCCAATGTCGACAGTCCACGATGCTGCGATGCTGTCGCTGTCGAATTTCGACACGTGCTGTTAGAAGAGGCATAACTCTTATCTTCCCACAGACACCGAAACTTCAAATACAATTTCTTATGGGAAACCTGCTGTTCAATCTTCCCATGTGTATAGAATATATATGACGTTACTCTTGCCTATTTTATGTGGTTGAGATGAAATGCTAACTATCTGCATATCCAAACGTGTAGTGTACTCCGTGTCAATCTGAGTTTTGTCGCGTGCTGTCTTCAAGGTTTTGCAATATTAAAGAGCAGCAGTAGGCTCTGTGTGGCAACAGCCTTGTCGCAGTGGTAACACCAGTGCCCGTCAGGTCAGCGAAGTTAAGTGCTGTTGGGCTTGGCTAAGATGTGGATTGATGATCGTCCTGTCTGCCGAGCGTTGTTGGTAAGCTGGCTGCAGTTAGTCCCTGTGAGGCCAGTTGACGAGCTACTTGACTGAGAAATAGCGGCTCCGGCCAACGAGAACTGACATCGGTCGCGAGAGCGTTGTGCTAGCCACATGTCCCTCTATGGCTGCATCCGGTGACGCCAATCGTCTGAGGACGACACGGCGATCGGTCGACAGCTTTAGGCCTTCCCGAGACCTGTTCGGACCTAGTTTAGTTTAGTAGACTCCATACGTTAAAGCAATGTTAACACACAGCTACGTGTCTCGAGAGTCACTCTCTCAACATATGTCCGTCCAGACTTAAATCACGAATCAGGCGTAATGGAACGTGTGAAGTGTCGGAATCAAATGAATTAATTCGGACAAAAAAACCCTCGTCATTGTTTAAAATCGCTACCTGGCGTCCCTTCTGATCCGATCCATCGCACTACCACTTATTCAATGCCTCTTCTTTAGCAACATCACTCACTATTTATGCTTGAAGTCACAGCAGCTGACTTACAGTACAATGTTTCGACCAGCGACCACAAATTTATCTACACTACATGAATTGTGTATTGCATTCTGAAAAAATATGACTGACTTTCAACGATTATCTCGGGTTCATATAGCTGGTAACACTAAAACACATTTTCAGTACAAAGACTGTGATAAATCAAGCAGACATTTTGCATAGACATCACTAAATTTCGATACAAATTAATTTTGTTCCTTGTAAAATATTAGTTCATTGGGCGCTATATCTACAACGCCTCTATGACATTTAGAATGGAATGTAAGTATGTGCGTTTTATGGGAACCCAGCGGCGAGGTTATCGGCGTAGAATGGAATGCAGCTTCTAGATGAGTGTACAGGGACACTGTAGCTGCTCTATCAGAAGAATATTTACTGAATTCGTTATGTTGCCACATTCTTACGATGTAAGTGCTGTTTTGTATAACAAAATCCTGTGGCGTAAGCCAAAGGATGTCATACACTGAGGTGACAAGAGACATGGGACACCTACTAATTGGGACTGATGAGCGTAACAGTCTGGTCCCTTTCATACCACAAACCAACCAACACCTACTAATATCGTGCTGGACCCTCTTTTATCCAGCATAGTGCAGCAAATCGACGTGGCACGGACTCAACAAGCCTTCGGATGGTCCCTTCATACATTCTGAGCCACTCCGAAAGTGTTGCCGGTGTAGGATTTTTGCACAAATTGACCTCTCGACTGTGTCTCATAAATGTTGATAGGTTTCTTGTCGGGATACCTGGGTGGTCTAAGCATTCACTGGAATTGTCTGAAATATTCTTCAAACCAATCGCGAACAGTTGTGGGCCAGTGACATAGCGCGTTTTCATCCTTAAAAATTCCATCGCTGTTGGAAGCCTGGAAGTCCACGATGGCTGCAAATGGTCTCCAAGTAGCCGACCGTAACCAATGCCATTCATAAGTTCTGTTCGACCAGAGGATCCAGTCCACTCCACGTAAACACAGCACTCCGTCTTCAGGCCATAAGTGGCCCATCGGGACCATCCGACCGCCCTGTCATCCTCAGTAAGGATGTGGATAGGAGGGGCGTGTGGTCAGTACACCGCTCTCCCGGTCGTTACGATGGTTTTCTTTGTCCAGAGCCGCTACTATTCGGTCGAGTAGCTCCTCAATTGGCATCACGCGGCTGAGTGCACCCCGAAAAGCGGCAACAGTGCATGGCGGTCCGGATGGTCACCCATCCAAGTGCCGGCCACGCCCGACAGCGCTTAACTTCGGTGAGCTGACGGGAACCGGTGTATCCACTGCGGCAAGGCTGTTGCCATGTGAACACAGCCCACACCGTTATGGAGCCACCACCAGGTTGCATAGTGCCTAGTTGACAGCTTGGGTCCAAGGCTTCGGGGGTTTGCGCAACACTCGAACCCTGCCATCTGCTCCTACCAACTGGAATTGTGACTCATTTGACCAGCCCACGTTTTTTCCAGTCGTCTAGGGTCAGTCACGAGCCCAGGAGAGGCGCTGCAAGTGATGTGTTGTTTGCAAAGGCACTTGATCGCTCGTCTGATGCCATAGTGCATTAACGCCGAATTTCGCAGCACTGTCCTAATGGATATGTTCGTCGCAGCAGGTCCCACATTGCTATCTGCGCTTATTTCACGCAGCGTTGTTTGTCGCAGGCCGGTGTGGCCAAGTGGTTAAAGGAGCTACAGTCTGGAACCGCGTGGCCGCTACGGTCGCAGGTTCGAATCCTGCCTCGGGCATGGATCTGTGTGATGTCCTTAGGTTAGTTAGGTTTAAGTAGTTCTAAGTTCTATGGGACTGATGACCTTAGAAGTTAAGTCCCATAGTGCTCATAGCCATTTGAACCATTTTTTTGTTTGTCTGTTAGCACTGACAACTTCACGCATACGCGGCTGCTCTCGGTCCGTAACTGAAGGCAGTCCGCCACTGCATTGTCCATGTTGAGAGATAACGCACAAAATTTGATATTCTCGGCACGCTCTTGACACTGTGGAGCTCGGAATATTGAATTCCCTAACGATTTCCTAAACGGAATGCCCCACGCGTCTAGTATTCCGCGTTCAAAGTCTGTTACTTACCTTCTCGCGGCCATTGTCACGCTGGAAACCTTTTCGCGTAAATCACCTGAGTACAAATGGCAGGTCCACCAATGCACTGTCCTTTTATACCTTGTGTGGGCGATAATACAACCATCTGCACACGCGCATCTGGTTATCCCATGACTTGTCAGTTCATGGATTGTGAACTATACTGAAGCGCCAAAGAAACTGGTATAGGCATGAGTATTCAAATACAGAGATATGTAAACAGGCAGAATACGGCGCTGCGGTCGGCAATGCCTGTATAAGACAACAAGTGTCTGGCGCAGTTGTTAGATCGGTTACTGCTGCTACAATGGCAGGTTATAAAGATTTAACTGAGTTTAAACGTGGTGCTACAATCGGCGCACGAACGATGGGACACACAGCATCTCAGAGGTAGCGATGAAGTGGTGATTTTCCCGTACGACCATTTCACGACTGTACCGTGAATATCAGAAATCCGATAAAACATCAAATCTCCGACATCGGTGCGGGCAGAAAAAGATCTCGCAAGGACGGGACCAACGACGACTGAAGAGAATCGTTCAACGTGGCTGGAGTGCAACAATTCCGCAAATAACTGCAGAGTCAATGCTGGGCCATAAACAAGTGTAAGCATGCGCACCACTTAACAAAACATCATCGATATTGGCTTTCGGACTAGACAACCTCATGAATCCATGGACCCTACATGTCAGCAGGGGACTGTTGAAGCTGGTGGAGGCTCTGTAATGGTGTGGGGAGTGTGCAGTTGGAGTGGTATGGGACTCCTGATATGTCTAGATACGACTCTGACAGGTGACAAGTACGTAAGCATCCTGTCTTATCACTTGCATCCATTCATGTCTATTGTACACCCCGACGCACTTGGACAATTCCAGCAGGACAATGCGATACCGTACTTGTCGTGAATTGGTACAGAGTGGCTACAGGGACACCCTTCTGAGTTTAAAAACTTCCACTGGCCACCATACTCCCCAGACATGAACATTATTGAGCATATCTGGGATGTCTTGCAACGTGCTGTTCAGAAGCCCCTCGTACACTTACGGATTTATGGACAGCGCTGTAGGATTCATGGTGTCAGTTCCCTCCAGCACTACTTCACACATTGGATGAGTCAGTGCCACGTCGTGTTGCAGCACTTCTGCGTACTCGATATTAGGCAGGTGTACCAGATTCTTTGGTTCTTCAGTGTAAGCGACAGAGTGCGATCTAGATGAGACATTATAGGCGAAGTTCTAGAAGGTCTGACAAGAAGAAGGTTCGGGATGATAGTACACGAGTTAGATCATCAGAGAATAATTTCTGTTAGAGCTAACTGTAGAGGGTAAACACCCTGTAGAAGAGTAGCATCCTCCCGAATGCGAGAGCAGAGCGTTGTTTTAATACTGCCCTGCTACCTCCATGAAATGGCTGTACGTGACCAAGAATGAAGCGTTTCACATGTAATTACTGATAACGTAAAATAAATTGTGAAAATAATAAAACGAAAGGATGTCGACGGCGAAATTTCTTAAGTGAAGTGAAAGCATCCTGTAAATGTCAAACGTATGGCAAGATGACAGGCTGAGTTGGGAAGGAGAGAAAAGCAGCTATCAGTGATCTTATATCTCTGTGAAAATTTTGGTATGAACTGTTTGAATCTGTCATTTCTAAAAGGAAAACTATATTGTTACAGAAAAGGCGAAACGCGTAGGGAAAACGAACATCATATTGCAGCAAGATAAGGGCGTTTGAATTTATAGAATGAATTGCGAACACGTTGGAAGATTCGAGGTTCAATTAATGAAACAGTTTTAAACCTAAGAATAATTAGGCAGAGGCACTTTAGTAAGCTTTAATGTATTATTGTATTTCATTGCTTCAAAGTGGATAGGACGGTTGCTTGTGTACTTCATGCGGCATATGGAAACAAACCAGCAGTTTATAAGAATATCCTAAATGATATATTTCTAAAAGTTTCCCGTTCCCCAGAAAATAATTTGTGTTTGACGCAGGGCTGTGTGTCACGTGTTCGAACTTGAAAGGGAGATCGTAAAAACGATTTGTCTGCTCAATCTTTCTTGCGCACGCCTTTCAAACACGAGTGCGGTGAGCTGGGTGTGGACAATGCGTGTACGCTTTAGCCGCGTCAAAGCGAGAGACGAAACTTTATACGTGAGCGCAGGGAGCGGCGGACCCATTATGACGCGCGGCAGCGACAAAAATTATTGTCCACGTCGTTTTTCAGCGGCCGTGCTGGTTTAGCAGCTCCACCGCAGTGCGCATGCGCCACCGTGGCGCGCAATAAAAACGGCTGCAGCGTCCACAGTGAAAAAGGCTGCCTTTCGGGCGACCCTGTCGGCTGCTGGCGAAACTACTGTGCGGCTCCCACACGGCTCCGGTTGCCCGGGCGTCCTGCGCTCGCGGGGCTTCGTTCGGCATGTGATTCGGTCTAGAAAGGCGGCTGCTTCCTCTCTGCAACTGTGGGGCCTCCAGCGCGATGACGCTGTCGCGTCCCAAGTACTGGGTTCGAATCCTGAAGGTGAAAGTGTTTCATTTCCCAGTATTTGTCCGGCTATCGGGAGGTGCTAAGAGGAACCATGCTATGCACCCGTGTTCATCATTAAATCCGAAATCTCTCCACCGACAAGGGGAAGGCCTCAGACACGACCAACCGATTCAGCTCAAATTTGGCAGGTCGCTTGTGTACAACCTAAAACGAAGGAATCTAAGATATTTTGGGTCAACAACCCCGCAATTTTGAGAAAATCACCCCTAAAGGTTATGACGAGCAATCGACTCAAAATTGGCGGGATCGATAGATAATTGTAAGTATAGCATTTTTCATCATCAGGTATAGAGTCCGAAAATGCATACTTTTCCAGAAATCGAGGTAAGAAACTTTTACAGCTGCCGCTTCTGTACTCACATGGTAAACACCTTTCGCCGACCGCACCGATAGCCCAACGGCCAAGGTAACTGTCTGGGACTCGCAGAACCCGGGTTTGAATCTCGAAGAAACCTAGCGGATGTTGTTCTTCTCGTTTGTATTTTTCCATATCTCAATTAATAGGGATAGGGGGGTTAATAAGGTAAGTATTATTATCATTCGTTATTGATTTACTTACCTTATTAACCCTCCTATCCGTATCAATTGAGATATAGAAAAATACAAACGAAAAGAATAACATCCGCTACGTTTCTGTGAGATTCGAACCCAGGTTTTCCGATTCCCAGCCAATTACTTTGGCCATTAACTATCGGCGCTGTCGGCGAAAGGCGTTTACCATGTGGGTACAGAAGCGACTGTTGTAAAAGTTTCTTTCCTCGATTTATGTAAAATTTTGCGTTTGCGGACCCCATAACTGATGATGAAAAATTATCTATTTACAATTATCTATCGATCCCTGCAATTTCCAGTCGATTGCTCGTCATAACCTTTAGGGGTGATTTTCTCAGAATTGCGGGGGTGTTGACCCAAAATATCTTAGATTCCTTCGTTTTAGGTTGTACACAAGCGACCTGCCAAATTTGAGCCGAATCGGTTGGCCGTGTCTGAGGCCTTCCCCTTGTGAGTGACGGTGTGTGACACCAGGTCCTTTTTTTTTCTTTTCTTTCTTATCTTAATCTTCCCGTTTTCATCCATTCGGCTACTGCTCCTACAATGGCAGGTTATCAGGATTTAAGTGAGATTGAACGTGGTGCTATAGTCGGCGCACGAGCGATGGGACACAGGATCTCCGAGGTAGCGAAGAAGTGGGGATTTTGCCGAAAGACCATTTGACGAGTGTACCGTGAATATCAGGAATCCGGTGAAACATCAAATCTCTGACATCGCTGCGGCCGGAAAAAAATCCTGCAAGAACGGGACCAACGACGGTGGAAGAAAATCGTTCAACGAGACAAAGTCCAATCCTTCCGCAGATTTCAATGCTGGGCCGCCAACAAGTGTCAGCGTGCGAACCATTCAACAAAACACCATGGATATGGGATTTTGGGGCGGAAGGCCCATTCGTGTACCGTCGATGACTGCACGACACGAAGCTTTACGCCTCGTCTGGGCCCGTCAACACCGGCATTGGACTGGTTCAAATGGCTCTGAGCACTATGGAACTTAACTTCTAAGGTCATCAGTCCCCTAGAACTTAGAACTACTTAAACCTAACTAACCTAACGACATCACGCACATCCATGCCCGAGGCAGGATTCGAACCTGCGACCGTAGCGGTCGCGCGGTTCCAGACTGTAGCGCCTAGAACCGCTCGGGCAGACATTGGATTGTTGATGACTGGAAATACGTTGCCTGGTCGGACGAGTCTCGTTTCAGATTGAATGTAGCGGGTGGACGTGTACGGGTATGGAGAGAACCACATGAATCCATGGGCAGCAGGGGAGTGTTCAAGCTGGAGGAGGCCCTGTAATGGTGTGGGGCGTGTACAGTTGGAGTGATATGGGACCCCTGATACGTCTAGATACGACTCTGACACCTGATACGTGCGTAAGCATCTTTTCTGATCACCTGCATCCATTCATGTCCATTGTGCATTCCGAGGGAGTTGGGGTTTCCAGCAAGACAACGCGACACCCCATACATCCATAATTCCTACAGTGTGGCTCCAAGAACTCTTTTGACTTTCAACACTTCCTCTGGTCACCAGGCTCCCCAGACATAACATTATTGAGCATATTGGTATCACTTGCAACGTGCTGTTGAAAATCGATTTCCGTCCCCTCGTTCTCATACAGATTTATGGACAGCCTTGCAGGAGTCATGGTGTTAGTTCTCTGCAGCACTACGAGGTGCATTCAAGTTATAAGGCCTCCGATTTTTTTTCTAATTAACTACTCACCCGAAATCGATGAAACTGGCGTTACTTCTCGACGTAATCGCCCTGCAGACGTACACATTTTTCACAACGCTGACGGCATGATTCCATGGCAGCGGCGAAGGCTTCTTTAGGAGTCTGTTTTTACCACTGGAAAATCGCTGAGGCAATAGCAGCACGGCTGGTGAATGTGCGGCCACGGAGAGTGTCTTTCATTGTTGGAAAAAGCCAAAAGTCACTAGGAGCCAGGTCAGGTGAGTAGGGAGCATGAGGAATCACTTCAAAGTTGTTATCACGAAGAAACTGTTGCGTAACGTTAGCTCGATGTGCGGGTGCGTTGTATTGGTGAAACAGCACACGCGCAGCCCTTCCCGGACGTTTTTGTTGCAGTGCAGGAAGGAATTTGTTCTTCAAAACATTTTCGTAGGATGCACCTGTTACCGTAGTGCCCTTTGGAACGCAATGGGTAAGGATTACGCCCTCGCTGTCCCAGAACATGGACACCATCATTTTTTCAGCACTGGCGGTTACCCGAAATTTTTTTGGTGGCGGTGAATCTGTGTGCTTCCATTGAGCTGACTGGCGCTTTGTTTCTGGATTGAAAAATGGCATCCACGTCTCATCCACTGTCACAACCGACGAAAAGAAAGTCCCATTGATGCTGTCATTGCGCGTCAACATTGCTCGGCAACATGCCACACGGGCAGCCATGTGGTCGTCCGTCAGCATTCGTGGCACCCACCTGGATGACACTTTTCGCATTTTCCGGTCGTCATGCAGGATTGTGTGCACAGAACCCACAGAAATGCCAACTTTGGAGGCGATCTGTTCAACAGTCATTCGGCGATCCCCAACAACAATTCTCTCCACTTTCTCGATCATATCGTCAAGCTGGCTTGTGCAAGCCCGAGGTTGTTTCGGTTTGTTGTCACACGATGTTCTGCCTTCATTAAACTGTCGCACCCACGAACGCACTTTCGACACATCCATAACTCCATCACCACATGTCTCCTTCAACTGTCGATGAATTTCAATTGGTTTCACACCACGCAAATTCAGAAAACGAATGATTGCACGCTGTTCAAGTAAGGAAAGCGTCGGAATTTTAAGTATTTAAAACAGTTCTCATTCTCGCCGCTGGCGGTAAAATTCCATCTGCCGTACGGTGCTGCCATCTCTGGGACGTATTGACAATGAACGCGGCCTCATTTTAAAACAATGCGCTTGTTTCTATCTCTTTCCAGTCCGGATAAAAAAAATCGGAGGCCTTAGAACTTGAATGCACCTCGTGTTTGTTACATTAGTCGAGTCCATGCCACGTCGTGCTGCAGGACTTCTGTGTGCTCGCGGGGGTCCCACACGATATTACGCAGGTGTAGCAGTTTCGTTGGCCCTTCAGTGTACAACGACGGAGTAGCCAGATGGCACGTCGGTCAGTAAGTGGCTTGTGCCTCTGACGTCGAGGTATCGTTATGTGCGGGACTCCACACATCCGGCCAACAGTGCGACTGTTGTGCGAGTGCCAGCAGTCAGCAGTCGCAGAGAGCGCGCGCGGCATGCAAATGGCCTGCTGGGACGAGGGGGCGACCCCCGCACAGTAACCGGAGCCTCGCCGCGGGTGGACACCGGACTGCCGGCTGCAACTGGAGACGCGCAGGGTTTGATTTACTGGCCAGTAATAGCGCCTAAATGCCGCCTCATTAGGGCTCAGGGGGGCTTCACGCGTCGCTGCAGGCCGCCGCCTACAGCGTGCAGTATTGACTCTGTCCTCCCTGCCGTGTGTGCACTGAGCCAGATGGTTGCGATAGGTAGGAGGTAGGGAAGTGTTAAGGTGCCGGGAATAGTTATGACCAGGCTACTAGCACAAAGTTTGTCTAGTCTTCTAACAAACATACAACTTTATATAGAAATGTATACACGGTGTACATAAAGTCCAGGAACACTTTCAATTGTTTATTGCACAAGCACTAAACATTGTACAGATGCCATACATCCATAAATATTTCATTTTGAAGAGAAAGCCTGAAAGCTTTTTTTTTTTTTTTTTTTTTTTTTTACAAACATTCGGTATGCGAATCATGAGTGAGCCGGCAGACGTCAATACGGTAATACAATTCTTGCCATACCAGTCCCAGCAAGGCATCTTCGACTGTGGCGGTCGCTTCTCGTATTCTCTCCCGGAGCTCTGAAGCATCACGTGATAGAGGCGATACATACACCAGATCTGTAATGTGTCCCCACAGAAAAAGTCACACGGAGTGAGATCTGGTGATCGGGGAGGCCATTTCAAAAAATGGTTCAAATGGCTCTGAGCACTATGGGACTTAACTTCTGAGGTCATCAGTCCCCTAGAACTTAGAACTACTTAAACCTAACTGACCTAAGGACATCACACACATCCATGCCCGAGGCAGGATTCGAACCTGCGACCGTAGCGGTCGCGCGGTTCCAGACTGAAGCGCCTACAACTGCTCGGCCACTTCGGCCGGCGGGGAGGCCATTTCATGAAACTGCTGTTCCCTTCTGTAGCACAGCGACTGCACTCGCCATGTGTGTGACTAGCGCTAACTATCGGCAAATTAACAAACTACGCTGTGACGGTATACATAAAAAAAAATTTTAAGGGTTTCTCTTCAAAATGACATATATTCTGCCGGCCCGAGTGGCCGCGCTACAGTCTGCAACCGCGTGACCGCTGCGGTCGCCGGTTCGAATCCTGCTTCGGGCATGGATGTGTGTGATGTCCTTAGGTTAGTTAGGTTTAAGTAGTTCTAAGTTCTAGGGGACTGATGACCACAGATAATAAGTCCCATGGTGCTCAGAGCCGTTTGAACCATTTTTTTTTACTTTTGCCAGTTTCTTTTTATATTCGTTGGCTACTGTGACAATAAATGTTAGTTTTTGAAAAGATTTAAAATTATGTTCCAAAATGGAACCACCCCTTAAAACAACGGAGTGTTTACTTTTTTACATATTTGTGGGAATATGAAACTAAACTGAAGCAGTAGTAATGCAACGCAAAGAATAGAAGAAAAAAGACATTAAAAAGATTTAGTAAACATGTGTGATCGCTTTTGTGTCGATTAATGCGTAAGTACAATTACTAATAATAATCAATCAATCACGCCCTCACGCAGACAACACAACAACACTTCGTTGGCAATTGCAGTGTCACAGCTTTGGGGTCGCTGAGGGTGGTAGCGCTCTATAACAGAAAACAGTCGACACGGAGCGCTCCGAATAGTGCCGACTTTTAACGATCTGTACAGGGCGCTCCCGCGGCCAAGTTACGGGACCCATACGATAGCTAGTCTACTGGGGGAACATAACACACTACATTATGTAGGTTAGCAATGAATAATAAGACCGGTATTCATGCAGCCCGAGGTGCTGCCCCACGATGTCAATATTGGTTCTTGAGAAAAAAAGTCTGACGGCAATTGGTCTATACATTTCTTCCCCCAGTGCGCTCCCCTTTGTTGTATCTCTAAAGACCTCATGACAAAGGAACGTTACATTCATCCATCTAGACCTGTAAGTAGGTGCGCCGTCGTGTGTGCGTGTGTGCGTGTGGGTGTGTGTGTGTGTGTGTGTCGCGGCGGTCGACCGGCCGCAGTCGGTTGCCGTCACGCCAGCGCGGCCCGGTCACGCGGCTCGACCGCAAGGAAACGAACCTATTTCCAGCCATAATTGGCAGAAAATTAGGTCGAGCGCGCACCCGCCGTCCCTGAGGCCCTTCTTTCGTCCGGTGCCCGCTTCCGCCCGACTGGTCACCGAGACGGACGCGGCCGCCGCATCCGAACAGAAAATTAACTCTCTGTCACGCGTGCTCCGGCGCTGTCCGTGCCGCCGCCAACTTAGTTTCGCTCTTGTTCTTCGAGCCAAGTGCAAGGTCGAGCGCCCGTAGGCGGTGACCAGTCTGCTAAAGTTGAGCTGGCAGTTAACATTACGAAGAACATATGACAACATATGAAGGGGAAGCAGTGGTTGGGAAGGGACTGAGACAGGGTTGTATCCTCTCCCCGATGCTATTCATTCTGTGTATTGAGCAAGCAGTAAAGGAAACAAAAGAAAAGTTTGGAGTAGGTATTAAAATCCATGGAGAAGAAATAAAAGCTTTGAGGTTCGCCGATGGCTTTGTAATTCTGAGACAGCAAAGGACTTGGAAGAGCAGTTGAACTGAATGGACAGTGTCTTCAAAGGAGGGTATAAGATGAACATCAACAAAAGCAAAACGAGTATAATGGAATGTAGTCGAATTAAGTCGGGTGCTGCTGAGGGACTTAGATTAGGAAATGAGACACTTAAAGTAGTAAAGGAGTTCTGCTATTTGGGGAGCAAAATAACTGATGATGGTCGAAGTAGAGAGGATATAAAATGTCGACTGGCAATGGCAAGGAAAGCGTCTCTGAAGAAGGGAAATTTGTTAACATCGAATACAGATTTAAGTGTCAGGAAGTCGTTTGTGAAAGTATTTGTATGGAGTGTAGCCATGTATGGAAGTGAAACGTGGACGACAAATAGTTTAGACAAGAAGAGAATAGAAGCTTTGGAAATGTGGTGCTACAGAAGAATGCTGAAGATTAGATGGTTAGATCGCATAACTAATGAGGAGGTATTAAATAGAATTGGGGAGAAGAGAAGCTTGTGGCACAACTTGACTAGAAGAAGGGATCGGTTGGTGGGAATGTTCTGAGACATTGAGGAGCACCAATTTAGTATTGGAGGGCAGCGTGGAGGGTAAAAATCGTAGAGGGAGACCAAGAGATGAATACACTAAGCAGATTCAGAAGGATGTAGGCTGCAGTAGGTACTGGGAGATGAAGAAGCTTGCACAGGATAGAGTAGCATGGAGAGCTGCATCAAACCAGTCTCAGGACTGAAGACCACAACAACAACAACAACAACAACATGACAACTGAAACTTGGTGCCGTCTTTGAGACATGTAGTATTCGCAACTTCTACAATAACTTCTGTCATCATCATCATCATTATCATCATCATCATCATATCTAATTATGGTTCAGGCATCATTTTTTGTTCCAGTTTCAAGTAAACTGCAACTGAGCTTTCCACTTCTTCTTAGAGCGACCAACATTTCTCTTGAGGCGTATATTGGGCCGACCACTGTGGCCGAGCGGTTCTAGGCGTTTCAGTCCGGAACCGTGCGACTGCTATGGTCGCAGGTTCGAATCCTGCCTCGGGCATGGATGTGTGTGATGTTCAAAAAATGGCTCCGAGCACTATGGGACTTAACTTCTGAGGTCATCAGTCACCTAGAACTTAGAACTAGCCCGAGGCAGGATTCGAACCTGCGACCGTAGCGGTCGCGCGGTTCCAGACTGTAGCGCCTAGAACCGCTCGGCCACTTTGACCGGCTGTGTGTGATGTACTTAGGTTAGTTAGGTTTAAGTAGTTATAAGTTCTAGGGGAATGATGACCTCAAATGTTAAGTGTCATAGTGCTCAGAGCCATTTGAACCATTTTTGAGGCGTATATTTGTATTTTAATTCACGTATTCGTTCATCTGACATTCTTTGAGCGTATTCGTGCGATTTCTTTCTATACTCCTCTATTTTCTGAAGTATGCCTCTCAAGCTCAGTTCGTTTCTAATTTCAGTATTGTTTATCCGACATACCAGTTTGCAAGCAGTTAGTGGTTCTTCAGAGTCTCATCTCTGCTTCAATCCTCCCCCGCTGCCTGGCAGTTTCAGAGCAAGTTTCTGACGCATACATTAGAACTATTACTACCACCATATTATAAAATTTTAGTACTGTCTGTTTCCTAATCTGTTTGAGGAGAGAACACTAGTACAGACAAAACATTCCCTTTTGCCTGGTGTGTCTTCATGTGTGCTTTCACCGTTGAAAGTGAAAAACAAAGAAAAAAAAAGAACTTACGGAGCATAGGACCAGATTTGCGACTGGATTCTAAGACCTCCCCGCAGACACAACTCGTCGCTCTTAACGGAACAAAATCGACAGATGCGAAGATACTTTCAGGAGTACCCCAAGGAAGTGTATATAAATATTTAAGACGGTTCGCAGAAGAAGCGGTTGTCTATAAGGAAGTAGCAGCCCCAGAAAACAGTATAGATTTGCAAAATCTGCAGAGGACTGATGAATAGTGCAGGCTCTGGCAGTTGACCTTGGACATAAATGTAACTTATTGCACATGCCTAGGAAAAGATATGTGCTATTGTACAACTACACTATTGGTGATTAAGTGCTGGAAAATGTATCTAATATAAAATATACAAATTCTATGTCTGTTCCTTCGGACATTGGTTTATGTCAGTGCCTACTCGGAGCCAATGTCTGTAATTCTTTTAATCTCTACCATAAAATATCTAGGGATAACTACTAAGAGCGACCTTAAGTGGAATGAGCACATAAAACAAATAGCAGGAAAAACATTTGCGAGACTGAGATTCGTAGGAAAAGTATTAAGGAAATTTAGTTCATCTACGAAAAAAGTGGCATATAAGACGTTTGTTCGACCGATTTTTTGAGAATGTTTCATCAATGTGTGACCATTACCAGGAAGGACTGATATAACAGATAAAGATCCAACGAAGGACGGCGCGTTTCTTCACGGGTTGTTTAGTCAGCGCGAGAGCGTTACAGAGATATTCAATAAACCCCAGTGCCAGACTCTACAAGAGGACGCCGTGCATCGTGGAGAAGTTTACTGCTGAAGTTTCGAGAGACTACTTTCCGGGAAGAGTCGGAAAACGTGTTACTTCCTCCCACAAACATCTCACGAAATGAACACGATAACAAATTAAAGGTAATAAAGAGGCTTACCGACAACCATTCTTCCCACGCGTCATTTGCGAGTGGAAAAGGGGAGGTGGGATCACTTAGTGGTATCAGAAGTAGATTTGTGGAATAGTTACGTAGAAGTAGATGCAGTCTACACTGTCGATCTTTTATCTCCGCTTTAAAGTGGATGCACCTCCCTTGGAACGCATTTCCGGCCATATATCCATATCACCTCTTTCGCTCCTTGTCCTCAATGGGATTATTTCCTGCAGTGTGTCCCCGTTTAGAAAAATCACCCACTATATTCTAATGAGGTGTAAGATAGAAAGCTGAAACTATTGGTACAAATTACTCTCCGCCATACACTGTTCAGTTGCTTCAGAGAGAGAGAGAGAGAGAGAGAGAGATCGTTTGTTTAATATTGACAGAGCTGTGGTTTGTCAGACGATTATTCGCACAAGATTACAATTTTTTTTTTGAACATGTTAAGTGTTAAAATACGATGGGAGGCACTAAGAAGCTCAGATGACTAATAGAACAAATACGGTGATGTCGTTGGTAAAACCTGTTAAGCTGACATTTAACTCGACAGAAAAGAATGTACTGGTGCGTTTTTCCTTGACAACGGTTACGTCAGCGTAAATCTGAACTAGTGGCTGCTAGCGTCCTGAGGCAGCCTGTAAGTAAACGAACTACACTAGTCAGACTTGGATCAGGGACGGGATTGCAGATGCACACAATCGCAAAAACACTATCTCCATTCAAATGCTTTTTTTAAGTGGACGCACTTGATCCAGAGGCGGAACTCGTAGGAGATGAACGGGACAAATTAACACTCATGGCAAACAATCTATGCTCTTCACTGGCAATGATTAAACGAGAAAATAAACAACTATCTACAATTAACGATAATCGAAGGTTGTTAGAGTACTTTATAAACATAGTATTTGGAAACAACGGTAAAACAAAACGAGGAATGATTCAGTGCAAGAAAACCACCTGGTTTAGATGATAAAGTTGTGTTGATTGTGAGTTTAGTCTGTAAGGTCGCAACACGCCGAAGTGGTAGAAGGATGAGGAAAAACAAATCAGCTGTTGCATTTTCAGAACTTTTTGTTACTGATACAGCGGTGAACAGGTATTATCAGCATTCGTCAAATTCTCAGTCTTGATCAGAGGTTCCCAGTATTTGGCTGAAGTTTTCGAATGCCTCTAAAAAGAGAACAACATAAATTTCCACAAGTTGGAAGCAATTTTCCACTTGGCTTCGCGACTACAAGAAAGGCGTTGTGCACTGAGGAAAAGTCCGGCAGGATTCCGAGAAAGTAATTTCCAAGAAAAGTGAATACACGCCATAAGACAAAATAAGAGAAAAAAGAACTCACCACGAAGGAATTATCCTAACAGGATGGAAATCGGGAGAAGTGATGGACGTGCACAGACAAACAAATGATTACAAATTCGGAAAAAATGGTTCCATCCAAGAGGAAGAGCTTCAGCAACTGGCCAAGTCAATAACGCATTGTTCCACCTCTGGTCCTTATGTGAGAAGTTATTCGGCTTGTCGTTGATTGTCAGAGTTGTTGGACGTCCTTCTGAGGGATATCTTACCAAATTCTGTCCAATTGGCGTCTCAAACCGTCAAAATCTCGAGCAGGTTGGAGGGCCCTACCCTGGGGGAGAGATCCGGTGACCTTAGTGGCCGTGGTAGGACCTGGAAAGCACGAAGACAAACAGCTGAAATTCTAGACGTGTGCGGGAGAGCGTTAGCTCGCTGAGGTTGCTTGCCATGAAGGGTAACAAAACGGGACGTAGAATGTCGTCGACTTACCGCTGTGCCGGAAGTGAGTCGCCAGACACTTTCTAGTTTTGGGAAATTTTATTATTTAATTTTGAGGCCGGATGCCTTTTCTGACACCATCGTTGGTAAGGTATCTGGAAGGAGCGAAGATGTGAGGCCCATCTGTCAGTGACTCGTGCAAATATGTTGTGTGTGTTATCGTATTTTTACTATTTGCCCTATTTTACTATTTACTATTTTACTATTTGCCCTATTGTCTGAAGTGGAATTCGGGGACCAGCATGGCATTTGCCTAAACGAGTGTGAGGAGCTGACTAAAATCCACACTCTTTGTGGGTGTTGTATCAGTCTACGGCCGTTATTCTGCCGTGTGGATTCGATCCGAGTCTGTCGCACCTCCCTGTCTAGCAAGCTAGCGCGCTGAGCGTTACGCTGTATGAACAGGTCGCACTTCATCTACATCTACATCTACATTTATACTCCGCAAGCCACCCAACGGTGTGTGGCGGAGGGCACTTTACTTGCCACTGTCATTACCTCCCTTTCCTGTTCCAGTCGCGTATGGTTCGCGGTAAGAACGACTGTCTGAAAGCCTCCGTGCGCGCTCTAATCTCTCTAATTTTTCATTCGTGATCTCGTCGGGAGGTATATGTAGGGGGAAGCAATATATTCGATAACTCATCCAGAAACGCACCCTCTCGAAACCTGGCGAGCAAGCTACACCGCGATGCAGAGCGCCTCTCTTGCAGAGTCTGCCACTTGAGTTTGTTAAACATCTCCATAACGCTATCACGGTTGCCAAATAACCCTGTGACGAAACGCGCCGCTCTTCTTTGGATCTTCTCTATCTCCTCCGTCAACCCGATCTGGTACGGATCCCACACTGATGAGCAATACTCAAGTATAGGTCGAACGAGTGTTTTGTAAGCCACCTCCTTTGTTGATGGACTACATTTTTTAAGGACTCTCCCAATGAATCTCAACCTGGTACCCGCCTTACCAACAATTAATTTTATATGATCATTCCACTTCAAATCGTTGCGCACGCATACTCCCAGATATTTTACAGAAGTAACTGCTACCAGTGTTTGCTCCACTATCATATAATCATACAATAGGCGATTTTTCCATGCATCTCTGTCCACTGCTGTGTTCTGCCAATTGAAACCCGCAACTTTCCTGAGCTCCTTATCCCAGCGATCGGCATTCATAAAATTCTCTAAACGTATTTTTGCTCGTCCTTTATATAAGGGGCGACCAAAAAGTTTCCCTCTGAGAGCGTTGCTGCGGCGTATATGCAACGTAGCGCGACTCCGATACGGGTGTGTAAGAACCGAAATGCAGGCAAGCGGTTAGTGTAGCATTCGTGTCTTCCCGAAGTGTGTACGATAAATGCAGAAACGACCAACGTGTTGCTGTTCTTGTCTTGCCTGCCGAAGGACAAACAGTTGTAGGCATCCATCGGAGAATGAAGAATATGTATGGGACAACACGTCTGTTGATACTCCACTGATGTGGAATGGTGCGCAAAGTTCTGTGCTGGTCTCGGAACGATACAAGACTACAGCCTCATCCATTACGGACAACAGCAAGTGGGCGGTTGATGTTACGATTAGGGCGACCAGCACATAACCATTCGAGCGCTAGCAAGGGATGGCGACATCAGGTAGGTACAACACATTACCTAGATGAAATTAGGCTACAGTAAGGTCTGCAACCATGGGTACCCTCGGCGTTGAAAAAGAAAAAAGCAAACCACTCTTCTGTTTGCCTGAAGCAACTGATGCGTTTCAATTTTGAAGGCAACACGTTCCTTGAGCGCACTGCTGCAGGCGGCAAAAGCTGGTGCCACCAGTGGGAAACGAAGTCGAAAGCTTCGATGAAGCTGTGGTGTCATCCGTTGTTCTCTCGTCCCATGATGTTCAAGAGTCAGTGATCTGCTGGAAAGGTGATGCTCACTCTGTTCTTTGATTTCAAGGAACCTGGTGCCTCATCCCTGGGGTACAGTACTACAGAGATTACGGCGTGGAATTAAAGCGAAACGTCCGGGAACAAGCGGTGCTGGTGCTCTGTGACAACGCACATTCCCACATCGCAAACGTCGTAACGCATTTACGACGACTCGAGTGGGAGACACTCGATTAGCCGTCCTTTAGCTCTTATCTCTCCCCTCGCGATTATCACGCCTTCGGTTCCTTAAAAAAGACCTTGAAAGGTCGGCTATTCCTGTCGGAAGAAGATGTAAAGCAAGCAGATACGGACTTTTTCGTGTATCAGGTCACGATATTTTACCAAAATGGTGCCTTCAACGTGGTGCGTCGGTAGGATGATTGCCTCAATGCTAACAGCCATTTTGCCGTATTGGTATACCGTTTCTGGAGTGTACGGCCTTCGAAAGGAAACTTTTTGATCGCGCCTTATAAGACAGCATTTACATCACTGTGCATCAGCGGTGAAAATAAACCGTGGATAAAGTGGATATCGTTTGTTAATTTGTTTATTTATTGTTCAACTAATTCAATCTATACAAGATGTAGCCTCTTTAAGTTATTAAATACATTTTTAGGCGATTTTTCCATGCATCTCTGTCCGCTGCTGTCTTCTGCCAATTGAAACCTGCAACTTTCCTGAGCTCCTTATCCCAGCGATGAGATGGTCACCTGGTGGTCTTCGATTTTCTCTGGTACTCCACTCTAAAAATTATTTTTTTCATCTTCCATCCTTCGTTCGTGCAATATGTCCTGCAAACGGCCATTTAGAGTCTTAACCCGTTCTATAATGTCTTTTACTCCTGTTATTGCTCGAATGTCTTCACTTTTCTGTCGATCTTTCTTAGTGGGATCCAACATTAACCTTTCCATAGCTCTTCGAGCAATTCTAAGTTTCCCTGAGAAAAACTCATTTAAAGTCTAAGTTTCACACCCGTTTCGTTAAAACCGGTAGGACACGCTGATCAAAAACTGTCTTCTTTAAGTAGACTGCCATGTTAGATTTGAAACTGTTGCATTCCTTCCGTAAGCCCTCCAAACCAGTTTAATTCGACGAAAAATTTCAGGTTTCAAATCCCCTTTTGTGTCAATTAATTGCCCCAGATAAACATATTCTGAAACATTGTTCAGGATGTTGCCGTTCAGGCGGCCAGAGTGGACGAGCGGTTCTAGGCGCTACAGTCTGGAACCGCGAGACCGCTACGGTCGCAGGTTCGAATCCTGCCTCGGGCATGGATGTGTGTGATGTCCTTAGGTTAGTTAGGTTTAAGTAGTTCTAGGGGACTGATGACCACAGATGTTAAGTCCCATAGTGTTGAGAGCCATTTGAACCATTTTGTTGCCGTTTAGTGTTACTTGTCCTGCAGCTACCCATTTATTATGCATAACCTTAGTTTTAGAGTGATTTATCTTTTATAGAGGACTGCACTTCCATCTTACTGTTAACTAGGACCACTATATCGTCAGAAAATCTCATGTTGGTGAGCCTTTTAGCATTTATCATTATTCCTCTGTTGTTCCAAATAATTTTAGACATTGCCATCTCAAGAACTGCTATAAATAACTTCGGGGATATAGGATGTAGAGGAAACTTTAAAAAAGCAAATATTTTAACTAAGAGGATCTCCAACAAGAAGAATAGACAGATTAGTCCTTTATATAATCTGACAACTGAATACGAGGTTACAGCCGAAAAGCTACTTGCTGCTGAATACAAAATGTGCTCCATACAAGATTTCTCGTCTTGCCACAGTCAAGAACTTCATTCCACTTCTGGACTGGAGCAAGCTGGAAGAGTGTCAGCCACTTCAGGGGAGGTTGCGTGCACGCGGTAACCACAGGGATAAAATTTTCAGGCGCGCCAACTCGAGAACAAACTTTTACCCGTGTTCGCAGAGTGCCGAGGCGCGCGGACGTACATCCTCGGCGCCGCCAGAAACTAAATCAGCGGGAAAGCATCAGCAAACTTTGGGCCCGCGGTTCTAAACTTTGCCAGCAGAGGCGCCGCGGTCAGCACAGCCGCACTTCCTGCCTGATGATGTGGCTGCTGTGGCCATCCAATTTCATTCGAACGAGTCCATGTGTCCTGCACTCTGAGATGTAAAAGAGTGTAACAACAAGAAAAACAACAGCTGAGTGGCTTGCTGTTTAATCGGTGTAGCTTCCTTATGTCACTACGTAAACTCTCTCGGCTTGGTAACGTACTGACTGGTAATATTTTTGTCGAGCCTGCAGCCCAATCGTACTATCATCTTGATACAATATTTTAGCGATGTCACCTAAAGTTGGAGACCAGACAGACAGCTGAAATCTCAAGGTGATTGTATAATCTAGCTTCAGACATGACAAGAATATTTTAATTATTGCTAATGAAGCTTCCTTCCTTGCAAGCAAAGACTAACATCGTTAGTCAAAAGCTATTATTTTCATCAGACGATAATGCCACCTAACATTTGTGCAGCCGCTTTATGATGTAAACATAGGTAGGGGAGGGTTGAAAACCGAAGCCGCCAGACAGAGATGCCAGTAAAGGACGTGTAGGAATTTAATAACGACAAAGTTCCATTTAGATCACAAGTGGTCTGTCTCTAAAACGCCCACGAATGTATTACGCGTACTTCCCTAGAGCTTGATCACGGACAGTAGATGCTCTCACGTCGTAAGAGATTTTGATTGTTCCGAATTTTACTGACGGAAATTTTATCAATCACCAGATTATAAACTAGCCTGCTTTTACATTAGCATCTGAAGTAGCAGCAGTTTATACTCACAGCAGAGGTCGTTTGAGTTTACTGACGTATTGTGAAACAATAACTGGGAGAAAGTGAAACTGCGAAGTCCAGTGCATTACTGGTAAAGAACAGCCCAGGGGATTAATGGTACAGAAACGAATTGATACTCTAGAAAACGGTTTTTGAGATACTAGAAAATAATTCTGCTGATTCCAACGCAACACAGTGGAGTAAATACGGAAGTACACAGACGGTGGCTATCCGCATATCCAGTCTGCAGTCGAGTCACACAGAAAATGGTTAGACTAATAATGCTACAAATGATACATTATAAATGCTCTGGGTGTCATTTGGATAATTATCATGTACGTTTGGGGAGCTGTCTTCACGCTATTTCACACTTGCTGGGGACCAATGAGAAAGCTCCTGCAACGGTGTCCAAATATAACAATTAGTTCAATAAAATTCTCTGGGTACATCAACGTGTTATTAAATATAAGGAAAACGCAATAGTTGAACCCAGCTTTAGAGCTGCTGCTAAAACAATTCTTTACTTAAAACCGGTTTCCGTGTTTTAATCGCTTTCAGATAACTTTAATTTTCTTACAAATTATTGCACCTGGCCGTGATCACAAGGCATGTTAAATGGACTGAACTGTCTAATGAGCACAGAATGTTGACGAAGTACACTGAAGAAGGAAAATAATGAGGAGTAGCAGAAATAAGAATAGCGATAAGTTTAACATCAAAGTTAGTGCCCACGAGGTAGACAAACTTAAGGAATTCTGCTAGCTGGGAAGCAAACTAACACATGACGGACGAAGCAAGCAGCACATAAAAAGTAGGCTAGCGGAGACAAAAAGAGGGAGCACCCAGCTAAGAGAACTCTACTAGTATCACACATAGGCCTTAATTTGAGAAAGATATTTCTGACAATGAACATTCAGAATACAGCGCTGTTTGGCAGGGAATTGTAGACTTCGAGAAACCCGAAAAAGAAGAGAATCGACGAGGTTTAGACGTAGTGCTTTAGAAGGATGCTGAAAATCAGCTGGAGTGACAAGGAATGAAGAGGTTCTCAGTAGAATCGGTGAAGAAAGGAACATATGGAAAACGCTGACAAGATTAAGAGATTGGATGACAGGACGTGCGTTAAAACATCAGGGAATAACTTACATGGCATGGAAGGGTTCAAAATGGTTCAAATGGCTCTGAGCACTATGAGACTTAACATCTTAGGTCATCAGTTCCCTAGAACTTAGAACTACTTAAATCTAACTAACCTAAGGACATTACACACATCCATGCCCGAGGCAGGATTCGAACCTGCGACCGTAGCAATCCCGCGGTTTCGGACTGAAGCGCCTAGAACCGCACGGCCACCATGGCCGGCGGTATGGAAGGGGCTACAGAGGGTAAAAACTGTAGGGAAAGATAAAGATTGGAATACATCCAACACATAATTGAGGACGTAGGGTGTGAGTGCTATTCTGAGATGATGGCATGGCATGGCAGGAATCCATGGCGCCGCACCATACGAGTCTGGATACCAGTTTTACATCGATCGTACTAAGTTTTCGTTAATATCTTTACGTTCACAACAATAAGTGCCACTGTAGAGATATCAAATATAGCTTACAATTTGTAACTGTGTTGTATGTTTGTCTTAACTACAATTATTTCATTAATTTCCTGATACGTTGAGGCCACTGGCCATCTTCAAGAGGACATGAGATTGATACAAAGTACCTCGTCAGCGTTAGCGGTAGAGTTCTCAAGCGTAGTTTTCAGCTGTGATTTGTGAATTTTGCATTCGTACAATGTATTTTCTACAATTTGTAAGTCATTCTCTGCTCGAGCTGCCGAGAAGAGTTCACCACCGCAATGACTATGTAGTGTCTTTTCTTTATAATTTTCGGTTTATTTAATTTCAAGGGGATCCCCCATTATGTCGCTCTCTGATACAGTAGAAACTTGTGATGTTGAAAGAAGGGTGAAAACAAAGAGACACCTGTTTCGGCTTAGGTTCTCGCACTCAGTAGTTTCCGAGAAAGTGGAGTTAAAATTTTCCACGCGACTTCTTCATCAGTTCACTGGCGCAACGTAAAAACCGAATCTGTTGGTAGCGCAGTGGCTAAGAGCACAATTTCGGCATTTCGCGGCCAGTGTTCACCTCACATTTTATGTTTTGTTTTTCTTTTCTCTCGCGCAAGAACATAATTTTTTTGGGACATCGTAAAATACAATGGGATTATTGACAAAAGAAATAAGCAGTTCTAATGTTAATACAAATAGATTGTCCGATCACAAATATTATATAATCAACATTCGTAATTGCGAATATGGATGATCATCAGATGTAGAACGGAATGACGACGATGAAAGTTTGTGTCGGACCGTGGCTCGAACGGGGATTTCCCTCTTATCGGGAGCGGTAGCCTAGACATAAGGCTACTCGTGCGCTACTCACAGCCAGATCCAAACTTCCGTATGTGATCAACCATGTGTCTACAACCCGTACTCGTGCATCCATTATCTATATTCTCGTTCAGGCGACACATTTTGCTTGAAAGTCGCTTGCCCGGTGTCAGCGGATAAATACGATACTGTAGTGCCTGTGTTATTCCGAATTACGATGCATTGTCCTTTGGACATGCTTGCACGGGGAACAGGCACTGCGGCGACCACAGCCTTTATGAAGTACATTAAATGTACTCGCAATTGCGAATGTAGGCAACCATCAGCTGTAGATGGTAAAGCGACAGCTCGCGATGAGGGGAAAACCCGGGACGGGCACAAATTTTCATTGTTATCATACCATTCTACAGCTGATAGTTGTCCATATTCTGAAATCCGAATACATTCAATGTGTTGTGGATTGGCAAGACAGCCAACCCACTATAAGGAAGCCGAAAGGCACGCGTTTAAGCTCACGCAGGCTGGCGTGAGGTCTGGAACAGGACAACGAATTGAGACTAGCAAAAAAGGTACGTAGCTTCTGGAATACTTAACTTTAATCCGTAATTGGTGAACATCGCCCTTGACGGTACATGTTTTACAGCATCAATAGTAACGGGTAATGGCGCCTTGCTAGGTCGTAGCAAATGACGTAGCTGAAGGCTATGCTAACTATCGTCTCGGCAAATGAGAGCGTAATTTGTCAGTGAACCATCGCTAGCAAAGTCGGCTGTACAACTGGGGCGAGTGCTAGGAAGTCTCTCTAGACCTGCCGTGTGGCGGCGCTCGGTCTGCAATCACTGATAGTGGCGACACGCGGATCTGACGTATACTAACGGACCGCGGCCGATTTAAAGGCTACCACCTAGCAAGTGTGGTGTCTGGCGGTGACACCACATAATGTAAATCATAGCTGCTGTAGTCGCCGCAATGCCCGGTCCTCTGGAAATGCATGGATGTAGTAGTAGTAGTAGTAGTAGTAGTAGTAGTAGTAGTACTACAAGTAGCTTTATTCATCCGTAGATCTCTTTTTACAAGGATATAGGACGTGTCAAAGTATTTACAAGTTTAGATCAATTTAAAATAAGCTAATTCATATACACATATATTTAAAGACCTCTAGTAAGAGACAATCATTAGATTTACTCCTGGTATACAATACTTTTTTTTTTTTTTTTACAAATAACTTATGGTTAACCGGTTATGTTCATTCTGTTGTCGTCCGTTTGGATTCATATGGCACGCTTGAGATATCGTGGGTCCATACTTACCAGACGATCGGCTAATCGCAACATTTATTCATAAACAAGGAACGTTCGTTCCCGTGAGTGTTGCACCTTTAATGTCATGGTTCACTATACTTCACCTGATGATATGACTTCTAGGTTACGAATCCGGTCGTCGGATGAATTATTTATAAGAGCAGCCAAGCGGCTATTATTCAAGATGTTTTACTTTTATACTTCAATACGACCAGTACACTCATAAAAACATTCGAAGCATAAGAATTCGGAGCACCGCGAGCAACGTGTAAAAGGCACATATATCACAGTCACATTTTTGTGTGTGAATATCATTAGGAGAAAAATCTCGCGATCTGGCGATAATTTCGTGGTAGAACACTCATACCGAAGCTTTTTCTCGAAAGCTGGAGCATGCAATAATTATGGAGCAAGGTGAGTATTTTAACAGCATCGTTTCTACTTGTGATTTACCTTTTCTACGCGATGAAAGCAGGACCCTTCTGGGTTCGGCGGACGCAATTCTTCACCTTTCATTAAAACTATGTGTCGCAGGGTTTACATAACGGCATACACTTTGGGGCAACTACTTTTAATGAACATATCGGTATTCCGAGTTCATCCACAAACAGCCCATCGTCTAAGGATGGACCGTTTTACCCACCACACGAGTCAGTAACGTACAGAAACGGGTCCATTTTTACGTAATGTCGGAAAACGTATTCCAGAAACTGAGGATAGGCTTATTTTGGGAGCTTTCCAGATTTTGTGGATGTTGCGTGCACATTCTGATGTCGTTCCTTTAATTGGTTTACATCTTGATGGCCTCTAAGCCCAATTTGTCACTAGCTTCTTGGAGAAAAATTAAAACAATTGGTAGCAGTTTTCTGGAAGATGTTAATCGGCGTCAGCTGTGATGATAAAAATATTTGAATTTTTTTTAGTTTTGCCAGTAATTCTATTGTATTTCACGACGTCAAAGAAATTATTGATGTCACATACTTCCGCAATAGCATAAGAGAAATAAACGTGAGATTGTATTTGAACACGGGCCGCTAAATTTCGAAAGTGTGCTGTTTTAGCCTCTGCGCCTCCAACGCGCGAGTAGCCAGATGGAGTCGCGTCGGAACTTTGTCATTTTCGCGGGGGTGGTGGTGGTGGGGGGGGGGGTATTGCATTTTGGCACCTAAGGCTAGTTAGTTGCCCCTTTATTTTTCATCCTTATATCATCATGCCAAGTTTCAACTGTATCAGAGCGACCTTGTTAGCTTTCAGTCACTTAAAGCAATTTGTATGCTACATAGAACAGTCGATGTAACACAGTAGAAGGACCATTATCCTTGTACGTAGAAGTAAAGGAGGAATGAAAAAACTTGATATATTTACAACATTCAACGAGAATAGAAGCGATCACAACAGAAAGTTGTCTAGGAAGACGGGCAAGGAGTTCGCTGTAACTGCGGATGCACCGCAACAGTGTTTCGCAGCTGTTACTGGCGCATAATCAACAGTTGCGTCTCGAGACTGCGCCGTGGGGTGGTACTGCAGCGGGAAGCATTCTAGCAGTTTTCCTTCACTGCGCCGAGCCGTGGGGATCCACTGGCAAATTATTCTGCACTCGGCCTCACGACTCGCGCGCGCTAGTGCAAGCAAACACACACACACACACACACACACACACACACAGACACACACACACACACACGGCTGTAAGTGGTCACAAATCGTTCCCGCCGCCCTTTGTTCTGCTAGGCGTCGCGTACACACGCAGATGGCGGCTCGCGATAGCCTGTCTCTCTCTCTCTCTCTCTCTCTCTCTCTCTCTGCATGGCTGTTATCCGTAGGCAGGAGGGGGCGCCTCACCAGATGCGGCAGATAACTGAGCCTGGCTGGAGTCTGCAGTGCCGCTGCAGCAGACTAAGCTAGCCCCGCCCGGAACTTGGCGAGTACACGGCCCACGGGACGAGGCTGGCCGAGTCGCACTCAACACTCTCTGAATCTCTGCTGGTCCATCATAAGACAGGGGACATCAGCTGTCAATGTCAATGAAATTCACCAACAGCCGTGTAACTTAAGAAGTTATTTTATTTTATTTCGAAGGTTACCGATTTCAGCATTTCATTACGCCATCTTCAGGATTCAAAAGCATCTATTCAAATAAACGAGAATGTCATATAGTGTCAGAAATCTGGGTGTCGTGAAGTCAGTCGTTACACAAGTGCTTCGTTCGAAGACTTGATAGCATGTGTATTTCTTCATCGGCGTGCGTACTGCTTGGATAAGGAGGTTTAAAAATGGTTCAAATGGCTCTGAGCACTATGGGACTTAACATCGGAGGTCATCAGTCCCCTAGAACTTAGAACTACTTAAACCTAACTAGCCTAAGGACATCACACACATCCATGCCCGAGGTAGGATTCGAACCTGCGACCGTAGCGGTCGCACGGTTCCAGACTGAAGCGCCTAGAACCGCTCGGAAACACCGGCCGGCGGATAAGGTGGCTTGTACTGAAACACTTTCTGATTGCTGCCTGTTCAGCTTGCTGGTAAAACTAAAATTTCTGACTTTGGAGGTTCGTTATGAAAATGACTATAGACCAGAAATTGCCATAGTGTTCAAAAAGAGAATGAAAGAACGATCAAAAGAAGAAAGAATCATTTAGGCACTCTATGTTTGAACTTGACACATATGATTGTAAAGTCTTACTTATTGATTATGATTACTTATGCAAGGGAGCAGGGCTGGCTATGAAGAACCTTTTGCGGAGTGTAATACGGTCCATCATCATCATGCCACAGCGGATGACGTATTCATTCCTCGTATTCCGTTGAAACCCAGTAACATACAGAAGAATGTCGGTTTGCTTGTTATGCAATATACAGTGAAGCGCCACAGGAACTGATATAGGCACGCGCATTCAAATACAAAAAAAAAAAAAAAAAAAAAAAAAGGTTCAAATGGCTCTGAGCACATAGGACTTAACATCTTAGGTCATCACTCCCCTAGAACTTAGAACTACTTAAACCTAACTAACCTAAGGACATCACACACAGCCATGGCCGAGGCAGGATTCGAACCTGCGACCGTAGCAGTCCCGCGGTTCCGGACTGCAGTGCCTAGAACCGCACGGCCAACTCGGCCGGCATTCAAATACAGTGATATGAAGAGAGGGAGCATGTGGCGCTGCGGTCGGCAACGCCTATATAAGACAACAAGTGTTTGACGCAGTTGTTAGATCGGTTACTGCTGCTACAATGGCACGTTATCATGATTTAAGCGAGTTTGAAGACGTTGTTATAGTCGAAGCACGAGGAATGGGGCACAGTATCTCTCAGGTAGCGATGAAGTGGGGATTTTCCCGTACGACAATTTCACGAGTGTACCGTGAATATCAGGAAACCGATGAATCATCAAATCTCCGAGATAACTGCGGTCGGAAAAAGATCCTGCAAGAACGGAACCAATGACGACTGAAGAGAATCGTTCAGCGTGACAGAAGTGCAACCCTTCCGAAAATTATCGCGTCCAGAAAGCTATCACACAGGCCAAAGTCGTCAGACACCAAGAGTACTGTGTAACAATACACTATTCGGCATTCTACACGAACTATGGGAAAACACAAAATGAAACACACGCACCCATACACACACACACACACACACACACACACACACACACACACACACACACACACACACACGCAGACAGAAGAGAAACAAACGGAACAGATTCAAAGTTCGCTGACGTCAAACCAAAACAAAACAGTAAACGAACTAGTCGGAAACGCACCAGCGTCATAAACTGGTGCAGTGAAAAGCGTGTCCAAGCCACAATAACATAACACAATGCAGCATTTACAAATGAGCAAGGGAAAATCTGAGTAAACACTGTCAAAATACGAAAAAGAATCTACGAATAACGAACTACATGAAATACTTCGCCATACCTAATATTCACAAAAAATTTTATCGATGTCCACAGGCTCAGCTCATCTATACGAAACACGCCGGATGCATACAAGGTAACAATTATTGAACGATATGAAATAAAATTCTCATAACTTTTGAACCGTTTCCTTTACGACGTTCAAACTGCATGGTTGGCCGGGGGGGAGGGGGAATTAGTATGCGCTGTAGGGTTTGGTTTAGCGACGAAGCCCGCTTTCAGTTAGATGGGTTCTTCAATAAGCAAAACTGGTGCACTTGGGAGACTGAGAAACCGCATTCGCGATGGAGAAGTCTCTTCACCCTCAACGGGTGACTGTAGTGTGCACTGTCCACTCAGGTAATAATCGGTGCATATTCCTTGACGGCACGGTGACTACCCAACGATACGTGAATGTTTTGGAAGATGATTTCATCCCCATTAACGAAAGTGACCCTGATTTCGACAAGATGTGGTTCATGCAAGACGGAGCTCGATCCATCGCAGCAGGAGAGTTTTTCATGTCCTGGGGGAGCACTTTAGGGATCTGTGGTACCCAAAGGCCACTGGCATGGTCCTCAATTGACCGCCATATCCTCTGGGTCTGGACACATGCGACTTCTTTTTGTGGGGCTACATTAAGGACAAGGTGTACAGCAATAACCCCAAAAACCATTGCTGAACTGAAACGAGCCATTCAGGAGGTCGTCGACAGCATCGATGTTCCGACACTTCAGCAGAACTTCGCTATTCGTGTGCGCCAGATCATCGCCAATGATAGCAGGGATATCGTACATGTTATAACCTAAATCCGAAGATCTGTAGTGAATGTTACATGTTGAATAAAGTGTGCGCACGCCGTAGTTTGCAAATAATATACGCCGCGCGGGATTAGCCGAGCGGTCTCAGGCGCTGCAGCCATGGAGTCTGCGGCTGGTCCCGGCGGAGGTTCGACTCCTCCCTCGGGCATGGGTGTGTGTTTTTGTCCTTAGGATAATTTAGGTTAAGTAGTGTGTAATCTTAGGGACTGATGACCTTAGCAGTGAAGTCCCATAAGATTTCACACACATTTGAACTTTTTTTTGCAACTAATTTACGTTTTTTTTCATATTGTTCAATAATTGTCACCTTGTAAAAAAACTTGGCACAGCTAAGGACTGACAAAATTGTATAGTATAGTATATGCCACGAATTTTAACGGAACATACATTTTAAAGATTGGATAATAATAAAGAAATATCAAATGCAACTGATTTTGGTTGGCAGCCACAGGACACACACAATGGAAAATAAAAGGTAAGGTACACATAGTATTTAAATGACAACAAAATCTGATGTATCATATTCCTTAACCTACAGATAATCTTTATGTATGTGCTTCGAGAAAATAATAAAAAAATCCATTGAGGATGACACAGCTGTTGTGAAACATGTTCGGGTGATAAAACAAATGGACTCATTCCTAATTGATTATTAGGTATCAGTGAGTCCCGTAATCCGCATCTAAGCAGCCAGGTTAGTGACAAATGACGTCAATGTCGAGCGTACGTCCCTACGCTGCGACTTCCACAGCGACGTTTACAACGAGGCTCTGATTCGTGTCACCCTGCGATGGTCCGTATAAATCGCATACCGCTCGGGTTTAAAACCGGAGGCGAGCAGCAGGGAGGCCCATAAAGACGTCAGGGTGCGAGCAGCATCTGCCGCGGGCGCGCGTGCGCCATTCACACCTCCCGCGGTCACGCGCCATTAAGTCACTTTGCGTCCGCTTTGTGCGCCCGTAAACACAAGAGCGCATGCGCGATAGAGGGGCCCAGCGCCACAATGGCAGGCACCTAGCCGGCCTGCCCCTCTCTAAGTGAACTCGACTCTCCCGTGTTACGCGGGGGGCTCGGCGCACGTTGAGTGCTCCTATTGTGTCCCGGCAGTCGGCGATTGTTTCGAATAAACTCGACTGGTGTCCCGCGCCGATCCACTTTTACGCCCCAGACAGCGCCTACCCGTTGTACGGCTGATACATCTGCCGGCACACTGTTTGCTTTTCCTAGCTCTTTATTCTCACGAAGTAAAGAGTGCTGTCGAGAAGAGCCGTCAAACTAATTCCGTATTTTTAGATTTCCAGAAGGCTTTTGACATCGTTCCTCACAAGCGACTTCTAATTGCGTGCCTATGGAGTGTCGTCCCACTTCTGTGACTGGATACATGATTTCCTGTCAGGAAGGTCACATTTCGTAATAGTCGACAGAAAGTCATCGAGTTCCCCAGGGAAGTGTTATAGGCTCTATGTTCCTGATCTACATAAATGATTGACGAGATAATCTGAGCATTCCTCTTAGACTGTTTGCAGACGATGTTGTCATTTACCATCATGTACTATCATCAGATGGTTAAAACTAATTGCAAAATGATTTACACAAGAAAGCCGTGTGGTGCAAAAAGTGGCAATTGACTCTTAATCATGAAAAGTGTGAAGTTAAAGGCGCTTCAGTCTGGAACCGCGTGACCGCTACGGTCGCAGGTTCGAATCCTGCCTCGGGCATGGATGTGTGTGATGTCCTTAGGTTAGTTAGGTTTAGTTATTTCTAAGTTCTAGGCGACTGATGCCCTCAGAAGTTAAGTCGCATAATGCTCAGAGCCATTTGAACCATTTAGCTCTTGGGCTACCTCCACTAACCTAAGCCACCCAACCGCCACCTCCTTCTAGTAGGGATTGGTTGGGGAGAGGACTCGACCAGTGCTGGACATAAGTCTTTATTTAAACAATTTCATGCAGTACAGCCATCCAGTGTGTTCACCATGAGGTCTGGGCTCTAACTGAACTAGTACACAGTGCTGCAACCAGAGAGCGCTGTTGTCCAAGATGGCAGGCACACTGTTTGCCGCCATCTTGGATAACAGTACTTGCGTGATCAGCTGTCATCATGTCTGTCATCTTGGATGACAGCGCCCTCTGGTGGCAGTACTGGTACTAGGTCAGCTGGAGCCCGGACCTCATGGTGAAAACACTGGAGGGCTGTAGTGAATGCCGGCCGCGGTGGTCTAGCGGTTCAGGCGCTGCAGTCCGGAACCGCGGGACTGCTACGGTCGCAGGTTCGAATCCTGCCTCGGGCATGGGTGTGTGTGATGTCCTTCGGTTAGTTAGGTTTAAGTAGTTCTAAGTTCTAGGGGACTTATGACCTAAGATGTTGAGTCCCATATTGCTCAGAGCCATTTGAACCATTTTTCTGTAGTGAATGCAGTGAATGATTAATGTAGTGAATGATGTACAGCACTGGTCAAGTCCTCTCCCCAACCAGTCCCTAATAGGAGGTGTTGTTTGGGTGACTTAGGTTAGTGGAACTGCCCTTTCTTACCCGCCATTATGTTAGGTTAGTAAAGATAACGCAAGTGACCTTTCTTTACCACCAAAATTCAAACATCCCACCATTTCATAGGATGAGGTGGTGGGAGGGTAACAAGTTAATGGAGGTAACCCAAGTGACCTTTCTTTCCCGCCATTTTCTTAGGTTAGTAGAGGTTGCATTGTCCTGATGGAATTTGAACTTCCCATCGGAGGAGGGGGGGTGGCAGAGATGCGTGGCACTTTCCCGCCATCTTGGATAACGGTACTTACGTCATCAGCTGACATCACGGCCGCCATCTTGGATGACGTCATCAACTAACGTCAGTTGAAGATATCATCACCGCCATCTTGGATAACGGGACTTGGCATAGAAACTGCCTTGCCCCAATACTGCTGTAAACTACTCAACTAAATACTTATGGACATCAGTACTTTGGTGTAGAACCTGCCTCGCCCCAATACTACTGTGAACTACTCAACTAAATACTTATGGACTACACTCGTGAATAACTTAAACTGGAACGATCACATTGATAACATTGTGGGGAAAGGAAACCAAAGGCAGGAAAAAACTGCAACAGGTTTATTGTGGAGGCTGCTCACATTACGCTTGTCTGCCTTCTTCTAGAGGATCGGTGTGCGGTATGGGATCCTCATCAGATACGATTAATGGAGGACATCGAAAAAGTTCAAAGAAGGGCAGCTCGTCTTGTATTATCGGCGAAATAACTGGGAGAGTGCCATGGATATGATACACGAATTGAGGTGGCAGTCATTAAAACGAAGGCGCTTTTAGCTGCGGCAGAACCTTCTCATGAAATTTCAGTCACCAACTTTCTCCTTGAGTGTGTAAATATTTTGTTGGCGCCCACCTACATAGGGAGAAGTAATCATTATAATACAGTGAGACAAATCAGAGCTCGCACGGAAAGATTTAAGCGTTCGTTTCTGCTGCGTGCTGTTCGAGGGTGGCACAGCAGAAAAGTAGCTTAAAGGTGTTTCGATGAACTATCTACTAGCCAGTTAATTCCGAATTGCTGAGTAATCATGTAGATGTAAAACCTCCTGGCAGACCGTGACTCCAACTCAGGACCTTTGCCTTTCGCGCGCAAGTGCTAGTTCTTCCAGAAGTGCTAGTCTGGAAGGTTCGCAGGAGAGCTTCTGTGAAGTTTGGAAGGTAGGACACGAGGTACTGGCAGGAGTAAAGTTGTGAGGACGGGGCGAGAGTCGTGCTTGGGTTGCTCATACGGCAGAGCACTTGCCCGCGAAAGGCAAAGGTCCTAAGTTCGAGTGTCTGACCGGCACATAGTTTTAATCTGCCAGAAAGTTTCATATCAGCGCACAGTCCGCTGCAGAGTGATAATCTCATTCTGGCATTTAGATATAGATGTAAACGTAACATGTTGGTCTATGACGAAGATCTTTTTTCAGAAGAAGAGGACTTGTTCAAATCCATATACAACTGGAGGTGGTGCAGTAAGACAGCGTGGACTCGCTTTCGGCAAGACAGAGATCCTCGTCATCTAGATTTAGATTTTCTTTGGTTTCTCTAAATCTTTTAAGGAAAATTCTGGGACGGTCCCTTTGAATAAGAAACGGCCGATTTTCTTTGGTCATCCAATTTTCCATTCTATGTCCAGCGATCCGGTCGTCGATGGAACGTAAAATCTCCTAACAAGCCATGGCATAAGCTTTCCGTCGCCGAATCTTGTGAAATGAATTATCTTATGTTAAATGGTTTTATGATTAATGTTATTATATACATACCACTATTGTTCAACAATTTTTTTCGCACTAGCTTTCTCAATGGACAAGGCAGTTATAAAATACAGAATATGTTTAATGAAGAAAGCAACTAGCCACAGCTTAAATCTAATTATTTGTATTTAAAAGTCGCTGCTAACAAGTTCATATTCTAACTAAGGCATCACTGGACGGCGGTGAGGTGCTAACATAGGACCGTTTCTTAGTTTTATTTTCCAGTAGGTGATAACTCTTAATGTCTTCTACTGGTAGGAGGAAAAAAATAAAATAAAATACCCTCACCCAGGAAATACACTATACGTCATAAAAACGATGCACCACGATGGAATTACCCGAAAGGGATAGAAATCGGTAGGCGTGACACACACGCAAGGAAAAGCAAAAGCTTACAATTTCAGAAAAATTAGATGATTTATTAAAGAGGACCAGTTTTCCAAATTGAGAAAGTCAATAACGCTTGGTCCACCTCCTGGTCCTTATGCAAGCAGTTTTTCGGCTTGGCATTAACTACTAGAGTTTTTGGATGCCATCCTTATGGATATCAGGCCAAATTCTGTCCAACTGGCGCGTTAGACCGTCAAAACTCCGAGCTGGTCTCAATTGGGGAGAGATCCGGCTACGTTGCTGGCCTAGGAAAGCACAAAGACAAGCAGCAGAAGCTTTCGCCGTGTGTGGGCGGGCGGGCATTATCCTGCTGAAATGTAAGGCCTGGATGGGTTGGAATGAAGGGCAACAAAAAAAGGGGTTTAAAATACCGTCGTACCACTGTGCTCTAAGGGTGACGCGGATTACAACCAAAGGTGTCCTGCTATGAAGAGAGATGACATCCTGGTTATCGGGCTGTGGGGCGTGCGACAGTTAGGCTGGTATCCCAGGGCTGTCTGTGCGACTCCAGACACGTCGCCGCTGGTCATCCGTCTCAGCTGGAAGCGGGACTGATCACTGAAGACGATGCCACCCGAGTCAATGGGATTCCAGGCCGATGACGTGTCTGGAGACGCCTCGGACCGTGGTGCGGTAACAACTTGAATGTTCTGGATTTTTCTATAAAATATCTTGAAACATAATAATAAATAAATAATTATTAGATGATGCAAAGGTGATGTCTAAGGAGAAGTAAATCCGCTCTTAGGCGCTAAATGCAGGCACCAAGGCAAAATATGAAACTTGACGGAAATCTTTGTGACAATTCCTGTGGCGTCTGATTAACTATATCACCATACAAGCCCACAATACACTTCAGTTCCAAACACGATAATTCGATTGCTCCGTGAATACAATCTCTCACCACAAATCATCCATGCAAGGCCGCCACGTGAAAGGAGATTTGAGTAACGATGGCACCGGAATGTTCTTCGTGCTGCAGAGAGTAAGCGGAGGTGAAAAATACATATGGCTGTGAGAGTTCTGCCGCTCTTCCGCATTCCGGGAGGCGCCCATTGTGGCTGGAAATGGAGTTATGAGGAAAAGATTTCCTCACATTTAAATTGTCGCCGGCCGTGTATGAATAAGCAATGTAAGTGTGTGTGTGTGTGTGTGTGAGAGAGAGAGAGAGAGAGAGAGAGAGAGAGAGAGAGAGATGTGCCTGCGTACAGACACGATGACCGCCTTCGGTTCACGACTCGTTTGTCACTGTCTGGATACCCTCACAACGCGGGATGATAAATAGGTAAAAAAGGAGAGAGCAGTTTGAGAGGGGAGTGGGGGACAAAATAAAAAAGAGCACAATGAGGCTAAACGAACAGCTTGGCAGGGCCAACACGATACACAGTGGTCCAGTTACGTCTTTCTTCTGCAGTTGCCGTCCGTACGCCTGGAGCGGTAGCTGCACGGCAATGCACTGGTCAGTCGCTTGTTTACGACGGCGGCGTTCTCCAGATGTCTGAACCACTGTGCATCCGTACAACTCAGGTGAGTAACCATACAGGCCGGATGACTTGTGATATGGTCAACAGGATATGCCTTCTAGTGAAACAAAGTTTTATGTCTGAGTTTGATAATGCTTCACCAAAGTTGTGGCGTTCTCAGAGATAATTTACTTACTTTCTCTAAAAATATATTTGACAGAAATTTTGTGTATTTTGAACTTAGAGCCCTACTGAACTATTATCTGGTAACTATAGACGTAGTTTCTACATTTGTGAGGCCATAGTGTTCGTACAGTTGCTTTGCAGATATAAAAGTAGGTCAAGAAGCATAACCAAAATTGTTAATCTTCATTTTAAACGAAAATGCGCATAGTTAAATGTGCATTTTTAATAGATGCAAATAAACATTGAAAATATCTTTAATACTGGTTCAAAAATGGCTCTGAGCACTATGGGACTTATCACCTGAGGTCATCAGTCCCCTAGAACTTAGAACTACTTAAACCTATCTAACCTAAAGACATCACACACATCCATGCCCGAGACAGGATTCGAACCTGCGACCGTAGCGGTCGCTCGGTTCCAGGCTAGGACTGCTCGGCCACTCCGGCCGGCTCTTTAATACTGGCACAACGTCAGTTTCTAAAAGTTCGATTTTGGATTTGAAGCCATTTTGACTATTTTTCGACCGTGACTGTCTCAAGAAATAAAAGGTTTTTTTTAAATTACCGCTACCAGTCACAAACTTTGTCAACTATTGTATTGCTAATTTATTTAGCGACATGTTTCGAGGGTTATACCCATCTTCAGGCTAAATGGCATTACAAAAACAACTTTACAATAAGGTCATACTGATGTTACACAGTCTTTTCGTAAATACTGTGGTCATCTTTGTTCTTCTGGCGTGGCAGTCTCGTTGTGGTGCGTTGCGGTATTTCTATTTCCGTGGTTCTCTTGGTCACTGTTCAGAAATTGTCACTAAGATAGCAGTAACTTGGAAACACGATCACAAAACAACAAAGGTCGACTAGAGTAAGCAGGTTGCAACAGTTATCCAGAGATTAAGAGGCTCGCTCAGGACAGAATTGCTGGGAGTGCTGCATCAAACCGGTCTTCTAACTGAAGACCACAACAACAACAACAACAACGAAAAAAATAGTTCAGCGAATTTGTTGTATTCTGTATATGTGCTGATGTTTACTTGAGTTGGCCGGCCGGAGTGGCCGTGCGGTTCTAGGCGCTACAGTCGATCCGAGGGTCCGGTACGGTCGCAGGTTCGAATCCTGCCTCGGGCATGGATGAGTGTGATGTCCTTAGGTTAGTTAGGTTTAATTAGTTCTAAGTTCTAGAACTCAGAAGTTAAGTCGCATAGTGCTCAGAGCCATTTGAACCATTTGTTTACTAGAGTTGTTCTCGTTCACAGTTTTCCACTGTTATTCATCCGATAACACGAAGGTGGACCCTGTTATAAGCAACAACGAGCACAGTTATTTAAAAAAATCCAAGATGACTGACTGTACGAGTGTTGGAAGCAATCTTCAACATGTTTACTGATGAATTCTATTACTCGGCTGACTTCCCGAGGAAAAGTTCGCTGAGGAAGCCTGCATGTGCGTAAAGATAAGATACGTTTAACGTTCTGTTTTAGCGGTACTTTATACCATGTAGTAGGTACTGTGTATGTATGACGTAAGTATAAGTAAGAACCGAGTAACTGACAGCTAAAAATTCACTGTTACTGTAGTCCTTTTTTATTTGTCTTGTACTCTAGCATTTATTGTTAAATGTTAAAACCATGGCTCCTACAGCGTTATATATTTGTAATGAAGAACTGCACATGACAGTTCAGCAGCTAAAGCCTCGGAGCACATTGGCTTTCTCTTGGTGTTTCTTCACAATGACCTCTCATGCCGAAACCGGTCATCCTCGACGTGCGAGGTAACTTCTAATTGTTTACGAACATTAACATTTAACAAGTTCATAGCGGCTGGGGAACAGAAAGTAGAGAAGTTTATTGACCAAGCAATTATGTCTTAGCAAAGTATCAGACACACTTCTTAACATCGCAGAAAATAACTGCGCCACTCCAGAGCAGACACTTTTTCAAAATCTTTCTCTGTATCAGGAACCTGAATCTGTCCCACAATTTCACACAAGTTACGCAATTTTCAATGGGAGTTAATGATTCACTTCCTATCACATTTCCCACTCGACAGTAACAGCATTTACACTCCTCTATTGAAACAGTCTGCCATATTTTTCGTCACTGCCTTTACGGCCTGATATTCTCTCTCATAATCGTTCAGGTTCTATTGCTTTCTGAAAAGTTTCCTAACTACTCAGTTTATCAAAATTATTTTCATTCTTCTTAATTTGTATTATTGTTATTATTATTATTTAAGTTGAAACTATTGTAATATTGTCATTCTAAGATCTATATATATATCATAAGGATCTTTAAAAAATTTAAATCATCGAGAACTATTATTTGTAGGGTTTATATAAATGATGTTTCCTGACAGATGATATGAGGCATGATATTGTCGTATCAAAATTAATAACAATAAGAAATAAAAATAAATAATATTTTCTGTACTATTATCTTCACAGCATTGTTACTGATTACTTACGAACTCAGTACCTCGTAATAAATGGTCACAGTAAACGCAGCCACAGAAAACGCACTCACCTGAAACAGAAAGAAAAGGTACTTGTCAGTTACGTAAGTTAAATCGGAGCATCAAATAAAACCATCAACTAGTTCGTAAACGGGACGGAGAAATGCAAAGGAAAAAAACTTTTATGAGACTATTTCTTAATACAATCTTCAACTTTTCTGTTACCCAAAAGGTTTGCCGTTGGTCGACCAATGTGGCTATTCCTATTTCCAGCAGGGAGTCTTGACTTGTCCCAGCTTGGGGGACCAACTCGTAACAGGTGAGACTAGTGACGTGGCTGTCATTTCTGAGCTTGTCCGCAGCTCGTGGTCGTGCGGTAGCGTTCTCGCTTCCCACGCCCGGGTTCCCGGGTTCGATTCCCGGCGGGGTCAGGGATTTTCTCTGCCTCGTGATGACTGGGTGTTGTGTGCAGTCCTTAGGTTTAAGTAGTTCTAAGTTCTAGGGGACTGATGACCTTAGCTGTTAAGTCCCATAGTGCTCAGAGCCATTTTCATTTCTGAGCTGCTCTGAGCTTCCTCGTCTTGAGAGTGGTAGACCATATCATCTGCGCTATGTGTTATGATTGCACAGCCAGCACAGGGTACACCAATAGCAGGTTAGGGTGCATTTGAGTAGTAGAGGTTATAAAGGGTGTCTCGGGAGAAATAAAGACAAGTAAACATGGGTTCGCAAATGCATACTTTATGAGGTATGAGCATTTCTTTACCTTAGATTGAAACAAATGTCTTCTACTGCAAGCTCTTTCCTTTCAATATTGTGGGAGAAAAAACAAGAAAAAAATGTCTGGTAAACATGTGCCTAAAATGTATACCTTAGGACATAAGCATTTGTGCAGTAGAAGAGATGTGTCTCAAAATAACGGTGACGGACAAGTACTCATAGAACTGAAGATACACACTTTTGAGGCCATGTTAACTGAACAATTTTTTTCTTGATTTTGTCCGTACTACTGTATCCAAAATATGGAACGTAAGGAACTTGCTACAGAAAACATTTGTTTCACGTTACAGAAGATAAAGAAGTGCTCGTAGTACTAAAGTATGTATTTTACAGCCTGTCTTTACTAGAGTCTTTGGCTTCGAATGATTGTTGTTCTCATATCCCTGAACATTGACCATTCCTCATGGGACACACTGTGTGTCTGAAACAGGACACAGAATTTACGTTATAACATTCCTCTGTTATTACCAGAAGCTTAATCAGTAAGTTCTAGTTTTAACAAGCATAAAACATAAGTCTGTCTGGAGGCATTGTGTCACATCATTCTGAGATGTTGCGGGACAGAACATCGAGTTGTTTATTACTCACCGTTACTTGGCTCTCGTTTCGCCTCGCAGCTCATTTAGCGGCCATTGTCTAGCAGGGAAAGCTATTTGTCTTATTTTCCTTTTTCTGCGCGGCCGATGTGACATATGGTGGCGATAAGGCGAGCCGGAAGCGAGGTAGAGAGGCTCAAATGAGGTCGCCGGTGGCGGAGCGTAAAGGCGCGCGGGTCGGGGGTGGGCCAGCTTATCGCCAGGGTTGGAACCACCCCTGCCGGCGGGGCTATCTAAACAGCCGCCCCGCCAGACTACACAGCCAAACACACGCTTCCGAGGCCTCAAGAAAGTATTCCACGTGATGTTGTTTATGTCGCTGCAGTTCGGAGCAATAAAACACAGAGAGAAACTTGACTGTAGCTGTTTGAGATCATACACTGAAGAGCTAAAGAAACTGGTACACCTGACCAATATCGAGTAGGGCTCCCGCGAGCCCGCAGAAATGCCGCAACACGACGTGGCATGCACTCGACGAATGTCTGAGGTAGTACTGGAACGAACTGACACCATGAATCCTGCAGGGCTGTCCATAAATTCGGAAGAGTACGACAGGGTGGAGATCTCTTCTGAACAGCAAGTTGCAAGGCATCCCAGATACGCTCAATAACGTTAACGTCTGGGGAGTTTGGTGGCCAGTGGAAGTGTTTAAACTCAGAATAGTGTTCCTGGAGCCATTATGTAGCACTTATGGATGTGTAGGGTGTCGCATTGTACTGCTGGTATTGCCCAAGTCGGGCATGGATGTGTGTGATGTCCTTAGGTTAGTTAGGTTTAAGTAGTTCTAAGTTCTAGGGCACTGATGACCTCAGAAGTTCAGTGCCATAGTGCTCAGAGCCATTTGAACCATTAACGCCATATCAGACGCATGCTGTTCATGAGAGGGATTGGTTCACAGTATTAGTTTGGATGACAACATGCGAATGATTTGGGAATCTGTGTTGGTCATACTGCCGCAAATTTCAATAAACAATGCTAAGTCACACTTCAGGTGGTAAAGAATGACGCCAGTGGGTAGTGGATGTCCGCAACTCGTGGTCTGTTGGTTAGCATCGCGCGGGGTGCAGGATTCGATTCCGAGCCGTGTCGGACAGTATCATTCACTCGGGGGCAGGGTGTTTATGTTGTCCTTATTTCATCTCACCTCCATCACATACACGCGCTAGTTGCAGAGTGGCATCAACAGCAAAGAGTTGCACCAGGCAACTAAACGACCCCATACCTCCTGGTCAATAATGGGGTACCATCATTTTACTGGAGCATGGAATACGGAAACGATTGATATGGAGTGATCAGACTTACCATATCGTGTGGCAATCCAATTGAAGGGTTCGAGTTTGGAGAACATGAGGAGAACGTTACATGTCGTCATGTGTAGTACGAACAGTGAAATACAGAGGAGGCAGTGTTACGGTACGAGGGTGCTTTTCGTTGTTAGATTTCGGTCCCCTTATTACGCTACATTAGAAAGAATGTGAACAGATACTACAGCATCGTGTGCTATGTACACCAGGGAAAAAGTTCGAAGATGATCATTGATTGCATCAGCATGAGAACACAAACCTGCCATAAAGCACCATTTATGAAGCACCAGTTTGTGGGCAATAACTTTCCTAAAATGGACTGAACTGTTCTGAGACCCGGCTTGAAACCTTTTGGTTGAGTTAGAACATCGGATCTCAGGGTCTAACAGCAATACCGGTTTCGGCTCTTAAGGAAGAATGGAATGACATTCCTCCACAAACATTCAGACACCGCACTGAAAACGTTCGCATCAGTTCTGAGGCTCTCATGTGGACACACCATATATTAATGTCCACTAACAGGTGTCACCATACTTTTGAACAGATACTGTAACAGTGCCCTTGCAGGGATGTTTCCCTCTCTGAAGCAATGGAAGCAACAGTTGTGATCAATGACACAATTAACACACTGCCTGAACTTGTGCTATTCACGTGCAAATTAAAGTACAACTGTGCCTGTGAAGATTAAGTTAAGCAATGACGTAATACCGAAACTGTGGTATCACGATAACAACTACTTTAAGAGCCACAAGCGGAAAATTACTGCCTTTAAACTTGAGTATGAGTTTTGTTATTTGGGGAGCAAAATAACTGATGTTGGTCGAAGTAGAGAGGATATAAAATGTAGACTGGCAATGGCAAGGAAAGCGTTCCTAAGGAAGAGAAATATGTTAGCATCGAGTATAGATTTAAGTGTAATGAAGTCTTTTCTGAAAGTATTTGTATGGAGTGTATCCATGTATGGAAGTGAAACGTGGACGATAAATAGTTTAGGCAAGAAGAGAATAGAAGCTTTCGAGATGTGGTGCTACAGAATTGTGCTGAAGATGGGTAGATCACATAACTAATGAGGAGGTATTAAATAGAATTGGGGAGAAGAGAAATTTGTGGCACAACTTGACTAGAAGGAGGGATCGTTTGGTACGACATGTCCTGAGGTATCAAGGGATCGCCAATTTAGTAATGGAGAGCAGTTCGGAGGGTAAAAATCGTAGAGGGAGACCAAGAGATGAATACACTAAACAGATTCAGAAGGATGTAGGTTGCAGTAGGTACGGAGAGATGAAGAATCTTGCACAGGATAGAGTAGCATAGAGAGATGCATCAAACCAGTCTCTGAACTGAAGACCACAACAACAACATGGGTTACACAGATTTATTCCTAAACTGCGTGTCTCCAAATTTGTTGCGGTGGCTATACGTAATGGAGCCGGCCGCGGTGGTCTCGCGGTTCTAGGCGCTCAGTCCGGAACCGCGTGACTGCTACGGTCGCAGGTTCGACTCCTGCCTCGGGCATGGATGTGTGTAATGTCCTTAGTTTAGTTAGGTTTAAGTAGTTCTAAGTTCTAGTGGACTGATGACCACACGCGTTAAGTCCCACAGTGCTCAGAGCCATTTGAACCATTTGACTATAATGCCCCGCTGCCAAGGACTGTGAGCGGTTCAATAGCACTCTAGAATTCGTACCAATCGCGTCTTATAATCGATTTCCTTATTAAGGGAGTGTCGTGTTACTCCTATTTTTGTAATGGAACCCTATTGCCTTCTTTCCCTTTTGGATATTACCTTCCATCTGTCAACGTGACGAGGTAATTTGTAAATTAGATCGCTACCTTTGAAGTAGTAATGATTGAATAACTGTCTTTTGCTAGTGTCGCTGTAGAAACGTGTATTTCCTGTTATTCCGTACTCCCTGAGCGTTCAGTACAGTGCAGAACTTCGACGATTCTGTCCTGCGCAACGCAACATGACGTCCCGCTGCGTCTTTTACGGGTCTCCCGACCTAGAGTCATAAACTGCATCTGGCGCGTACGTTTCTCGTCCATCAAGACAAATATTTATACGCGACAGACGGCACAAGCGGAGTTACAACACCACGAGAAGACAGCAAGGAAACGCAAGGCGTTATGAAGACGACCGAGCTTGAAGTTGCAGACGTAACAACGACACCTTGTTCGCCAGACCTTGGCGAGGCACGAGCAATACAGCACAAGCAGTGCACAATTTGTTACGCCGGGGGAGAAAAAAAAGTAAGAAAGGATAAGAAATAAAAGAAAGTAGCGCTATGTTTATGGCGGCAATTAGGCTCGGAGTGTATCGGGGCAAGGGGCGCCGCCAATTTATCTTAGCGCGGTAATTAGTACTTTTTCCACGGATCACGACCGCAGAGCGGGCCTGCTCGCCGGGTTGATAAATGTACCGCAAAAGCTAACGGCTCCGGCAGATCTCATCGCGGGCGCGAGTGCTGGGCTGGCGCGTCCGGCACGGCTTTGTCGACAGGTGACTAATAGGCGGCCGCGGCGCGCAGTCGCGAGCCCCGCGTATCGCGGCAGCGGCGGGGCAGGTGCCAAGTACACGGCGTTCGCCTACACTCCTGTGTCAGCAACCACGTCCTCTCTGATACACAGGCTTGAATTCATCAATGGGTGAAGGTACAAAAATACCAGAAGCGGAATTTTCGAAAGACGTCATCGCTGCTTGTGATAAAATAAACTTACACTACTGGCCATTAAAATTGCTACACCACGTAAATAACGTGCTACAGACGCGAAATTTAACCGACGGGAAGAAGATGCTGTGATATGCAAATGATTAGCTTTTCAGAGCATTCACACAAGGTTGGCGCCTGTGGCGACACCTACAACGTGCTGACATGAGGAGTTTCCAACCGATTTCTCGTACACAAACAGTAGCTGACCGGCGTTGCCTGGTGAAACGTTATTGTGATGCCTCGTGTAAGGAGTAGAAATGCGTACCATCACGTTTCCGACTTTGATAAAGGTCGGATTGTAGCCTATCGCGATTGCGGTTTATCCTATCGCGATATTGCTGCTGGCGTTGGTCGAGATCCAATGACCGTTAGCAGAATATGGAATCGGTGGGTTCAGGAGGGTAATACGGAACGCCGTGCTGCATCCCAACGGCCTCGTATCACTAGCAGTCGAGATGATAGGCATCTTATCCGCACGGCTGTAACGGATCGTGTAGCCACGTCTCGATCCCTGAGTCAGCAGTTGGGGACGTTTGCAAGACAACAACCATCTGCACGAACAGCTCGACGACGTTCGCAGCAGCAAGGAGTATCAGCTCGGAGACCACGGCTGCGGTTACCCTTGACGCTGCATTACAGACAGGAGCGCCTGCGATGGTGTACTCAACGACGAACCTGGGTGCACGAATGGCAAAACGTCATTTTTTCGGATGAATCCAGGTTCTGTTTACAGCATCGTGATGGTCGCATCCGTGTTTGGCGACATAGCGGTGAACGCACATTGGAAGCGCGTATTCGTCATCGCCATACTGGCGTATCACCTGGCGTGATGGTATGGGGTGCCACTGGTTACACGTCTCGGTCACCTCTTGTTCGCATTGACGGCACGTTGAACAGTGGACGTTACATTTCACATGTGTTACGACCCGTGGCTCTACCCTTCATTCGATCCCTGCGAAACCCTACATTTCAGCAGGATAATGCACGACCACATGTTGCAGGTCCTGTACGGGCCTTTCTGGATACAGAAAATGTTCGACTGCTGCCCTGGCCAGCACATTCTCCAGATCTCTCACCAACTGAAAACGTCTGGTAAATGGTGGCCGGGGAACTGGCTCGTCACAATACGCCAGTCACTACTCTTGAACACTGGTATCGTGTTGAAGCTGCATGGGTAGCTGTACATGTACACGCCATCCAAGCTCTGTTTGACTCAATGCTCAGGCGTATCAAGTCCGTTATTACGGCCAGAGGTGGTTGTTCTGGGTACTGATTTCTCAGGATCTATGCACCCAAATTGCGTGAAAATGTAATCACATGTCAGTTCTAGTATAATATATTTGTCCAATGAATGCCTGGTTTATCATCTGCATTTCTTCTTGGTGTATCTATTTTAATGGCCAGTAGTGTACATGTTGTCGAGAAAGCGTTGGGGCAAGGATAACTATCGGAGATTATCAACTTGGCCGAAGCTTTTGCTTGCTTCTCTTGTGTTTTGGCTTACAGGGGTGATTGTGTATCTCATCGGCTCAATCATCCAGTTGCCGGCCTGTTGCTTGTCGGTGTGGCTGTGGCCTCTCTCTCGTAATAGGTACACATGATCCAACTCCTACTATCGATCTTTGCGCTATATCTTTGCCGACCTGTGTGCTGGCGCCAGTTTACGCCAGCACAAGCGAAAATAATACCTATGACATCAGGCATAACTGATATAAGACAACGCTTACTAAAGAAGTGCACATATTATTTAAATATATAAATAAAATTTTAATAAAGGAATCATATTGCACTAACATCTGCTATATTCAAAAGCTGCTACATTTTCAACAGAGAAAATAATAGAAATAAAGCCCTAAATAAATTTCAAACAAAACATTAAAAGCAGTATTAGGTGGCAAAATAAAAATTACAAGCCGCTAAATTAATGTAAAACTCTGAAATGTGTAAGGAAGGGAACGAGAACTTATTACGAGCGCAAGGAACCACAGCCAATTTATGGTCTAATAGGAGGTAATGCTTGTAGCATAGAAATCGGTCATTGCAAGTACACTACAAAAACTGTCAGTGACTGCAGTTATTATCAAAACGACGGTAGTGCCAGCACTTCAGACTTCCGGTATTGAACCTAGGAACACAGTGGATATGGGAGTGTTAGATCTGCAGATTTCGAGCGAACTATTCAAACAAAAGAGCATGAACGTAAAAAATGTTTTAAAAGTAATAATACATGATAGTCAAAATTTCAGCCACCCTACTGAATTACACTATACAAAGCTGGGAGCATGAGAAACTGCGCCTCCTACGTATTTAGTGTGTGATGCATCTATGTAGGCTTGATCTCGTTTTAGTGGATGTCGACGGCGCGCATGTCTGGCAAGAACATAGCGCGCGAGGCAAGGGCAACTAAATGTGGGGACTTTCATGTGTTAAATGCGCGGTTGACAGTGCATTTAAAATCTTCTGTATCAGACATCGCACAATGTTCTTTCAAATTCTGCCCACGGCGGTCTTCTGCTGGGACATTTGTATGCGCAGCATCCTATGTGCTTCACACCATATTTTGCCAGCCAATCTGAAGTTGCCTTGTATAATGTGAAATCATCATTGTAGGACAAATAAAATAAAAAAACCTTGTTTTGGAACCAATACTGTTTGTTCTTTCATATTGTTACCATTGGTTGCTGTATCACGCCGCCTTTGATGGAATAAAGTTTATTGCAATTTTATAAACCAATGGTATATGCCAAGAGATAGTTGCAGATTTGTATAATAATTATTCCGGTAACCAAGACAAGTGGATTTCTATTTAGTGCCAAGAATGGTACAGATCTCCTGAGAGACTTTTTTTTCTTAAGTCATAAAACAGTTTATCCATAAAATACACCATTGCAGTTGCCGCCATAGGGGCATTTTCAAGTGGAGTTTATTATTAATTTATTTGTTTATAAGACAGTTTCATCATCCGCCTCGGCTACATTGTGATCACAGTTATAGCAGATACACAATGTTTGCGTCCACAAAAAATGGTTCAAATGGCTCTGAGCACTATGGGTCTTAACATCTATGGTTATCAGTCCCCTAGAACTTAGAACTAATTAAACCTAACTAACCTAAGGACATCACACACATCCATGCCCGAGGCAGGATTCGAACCTACGACCGTAGCAGTCGCGCGGCTCCGGACTGAGCGCCTAGAACCGCTAGACCACCGCGGCCGGCTTTGCGTCCACACTAACAAGGGGAGGCCACGACGTTTGGAACGCGGATTTACTGCAAACTTCGTACACTCGTAGAACTTCATGAGGACAACAAAATGTGTAAGCAGTAGCGCGTACTTCTCAAGCGTTATTGAGAAAATCGCAAGATAATTTCGGTCGTCAAATATATACCTGGGCTTGGCCATTTTTACCATGAAGCTGGGGCAGCCCAGTGCCGGCACGGTAGCTCAGCGTGTTCGGTCAGAGGGCTGCTCGCCCTCTGTAATAAAAAAAAACTGAGTAAAAAGCAACGATCATGTTGAACGGATGTCTTGTGACGTCCGCCCAGTCCAAACGCAACGAGCAATACCGGGAAAAAAGTGGTTAGCGTTCAAGCACCCTAATCGCTGGATCGAGTCCCGATCGTCAGTTTTTTTATTTTCAACACAGTCATTTTCTTTACTATTTATATTACAACTGATATAATGGGAAAAATACATGTAATCAGATGAACTTGTATTAAATTTAAAATGTTATTTGGCAGTCTACAAATTTTTATTATCACAAATAATATAATATTCATAACTTTATGTTTTCCATGTTTTGACGTAAAATACCATCCTGCAACTTGTAATGTCGAAAGCGACAATTAATTGTTCATCTTTCGAAAGCCGTGTGTGCCGGTAAAACTTGCAGGTAACAAGTAGTTTCGGGCCCCTTCCAAGTATAAGGGATTTCTCAAATCACGGACAAGCATACATTTTCAGTATCACTTCATGCATTTGGTCGTTTACTAGTCCATATTTATGAATATTACCTTATTTGTGATAATAAAAATTTGTAGACTGACAAAATTGTAAATTTAATAAAAGTTCATCCGATTACACATATTTTTCCCGTTATATCAATTGTAATATAAATAGTAAAGAAAATAACTGTGTTGAAAATAAAAAAAGAAACTGAGGAACGGTACTCGATCCACCGATTACTGGGCTTGAACGCTAACCACTCGGCTGCCGCCGCTTCCTTGTAAAAATGGCCACGCGCAGGTATATATTTGACGACCGAAAGTATCTTGCGATTTCCTCAATAGCGTTTGAGAAGTACGCACTACTACTTACACATTTTGTCGTCCTCAGGACTACTACGAGTGTACGAAGTTTACAGTAAATCCGCGTTCCAAACGTCGTGGCCTCCCCTTGTAAGTGACTGTGCCGTGAAAATGGCACGTCACCGAAATAGGCTTATCTCGTAAAATAAATGACTAATCGTAATACAGCCAAGGTGAGAAATTGAATTGTCTTTTAATAAATTTGTGACTATGGCAAGCGATAAGAAAAAAAGTTAAATAATTATTTATTTTTTGTTTCAGCACAAAGTTTTTGTTGTGCTTCACCTGAAAAGGACTAAGTAGGCGCAACTACAATACCGGATTTTATGAATAAATTCGTAGGCGACGATGTTATCTTTCAGAAAGTTCTACTTGACTGAATCTGTGTCACAAAAAATTAATCGGTCATTCGATGATCATGATGACGATGACGATGATGTTTGGTTTGCGGGGCGCTCAACTGCACGGTTATCAGCGCCCGTACAAATTACCAACCTTTGCTCACTCCAAACTCGCCACTTTCAGGAATGATGATGAAATGATGAGGACAACACAAACACCCAGTCATCTCGAGGCAGGTGAAAATCCCTGACCCCGCCGGTCATTCGAGGTTGCTCTCTCTTGAAGTAGTTACGAGTCAAGTGCGTGTGTTTGTGATGCATATATGGAAGGAGGATGGTTCCTATGCCCTGCCATACCGCTGAGAGCCGTGGATTCCGGGGTGTCACGAAACAGCGCTTGGTTATTGCTGGTAGTGAATTTGCTCGAACTTATTTACAGGCTGGTGAAGGTAAGTTTGTTTCCATTCTCAGCGCTGTATGATGCGCCAGTTTGACCCCACACCACATATACCAGATCTGTCTCTAGAAGCTTTTGGTACCTTCCTCGTATCTGTATCGTGCTGCAAGGCTTTTGGATCGTGGTTGGCCGCATATCGCACCACGGCGAAGATTCGGAGAGCTTTTAGCGGTGGTTCTCTTTTGTGTGAGGTGGAGACCGTACTTTTTTTTTTTTTAACTCGTTCGAAGATTCTTTTCCAGTACAGAATGAATGGCACAGATACAGACACAACCAAGGGAAGTTACCTTTCCGTCGCTAGTGAGTATCACGTCGATGGGACGTTCGACTGTTGTTGTTGTTGTGGTCTTGAGTCCTGAGACTGGTTTGATGCAGCTCTCCATGCTACTCTATCCTGTGCAAGCCTCTTCATCTCCCAGTACCTACCGCAACCTACATCCTTCTGAATCTGCTTAGTGTATTGATCTCTTGGTCTCCCTCTACGATTTTTACCCTCCACACTGCCCTCCAATGCTAAATTTGTGATCCCTTGATGCCTCAAAACATGTCCTACCAACCGATCCCTTCTTCTAGTCAAGTTGTGCCACAAACTTCTCTTCTCCCCAATCCTATTCAATACCTCCTCATTAGTTACGTGATCTACCCACCTTATCTTCAGCATTCTTCTGTAGCACCACATTTCTAAAGCTTCTATTCTCTTCTTGTCCAAACTGGTTATCGTCCATGTTTCACTTCCATACATGGCTACACTCCATACAAATACTTTCAGAAACGACTTCCTGACACTTAAATCTAAACTCGATGTTAACAAATTTCTCTTCTTCAGAAACGCTTTCCTTGCCATTGCCAGTCTACATTTTATATCCTCTCTACATCGACCATCATCAGTTATTTTGCTCCCCAAATAGCAAAACTCCTTTACTACTTTAAGTGTCTCATTTCCTAATCTAATACCCTCAACATCACCCGACTTAATTCGACTACATTCCATTATCCTCGTTTTGCTTTTGTTGATGTTCATCCTATATCCTCCTTTCAAGACACCATCCATTCCGTTCAACAGCTTTTCCAAGTCCTTTGCTGTCTCTGACAGAATTACAATGTCATCCGTGAACCTCAAAGTTTTTATTTCTTCTCCATGGATTTTAATACCTACTCCGAATTTTTCTTTTGTTTCCTTTACTGCTTGCTCAATATACAGATTGAATAACATCGGGGAGAGGCTACAACCCTGTCTCACTCCTTTCCCAACCACTGCTTCCCTTTCATGCCCCTCGACTCTTATAACTGCCATCTGGTTTCTGTACAGATTGTAAATAGCCTTTCGCTCCCTGTATTTTACCCCTGCCACCTTTAGAATTTGAAAGAGAGTATTCCAGTCAACATTGTCAAAAGCTTTCTCTAAGTCTACAAATGCTAGAAACGTAGGTTTGCCTTTCCTTAATCTTTCTTCTAAGATAAGTCGTAAGGTCAGTATTGCCTCACGTGTTCCAGTATTTCTACGGAATCCAAACTGATCTTCCCCGAGGTCGGCTTCTACTAGTTCGACTGTTCAGACCAAATTAGTTGTTCCCCCTTGTGTGTGTGTGTGTGTGTGTGTGCGTGTGTGTGTGTGTGTGCGCGCGCGCACCGGTACACACAACCCAACATTATTTCAGCACGGAAGCACGCCGCCTGAGCATCGCAGCGCGCAGGCAGCTGGCGTCCACCGCAGGCGTTCTCCGCGGGCCCTCTTGAGCGGCACTGCGCGTCCCTCGCTGGCGGCCGTCCAGCTGCCCACCACTGCGCACCGGAGGCAGGAAGACGCGTGGGCGGCTGCCGCTGCGACTGCGGCGGTCGTTAAGATGTTCATCCAGGCCTATCGGCAGCGGGCGGCTATTAGCTGCTCTTTCCTCATTAATAGCCGCCCTGGAGGCGGTCGACGCCGTTTCCCATTTCCTGCCCTTTCATACGTTACCAGGTTTCCGTCACACCTGGCTCGAATTTGCAACGGTCTGTTCTGTTGTATAGGGAAGTCATATGACGACACTATCGGCACGAAATCGTCCCCATTTCCGGAACGATTGCAGCCTATTTTCAAGGCGACTACACTACCGTCAGTCATTAAGGGGCCAGAACCATTTCAGCCCTCGTAAAATTGTGGGAGATAACTCCCCCGTGGCGTGTGATAAGTAGATGCCAATATGGGGGCTCCAGAAAGTGAGCCCTCACACGCTAAGAGCATTACGCATGAAGAGTGGAGCATTGTCAGAAGAGAGTACACGTTCCGGCTTTCCGGCACCCTAAGTTCTGCTGCGGTGCGATTGAAACGGTGTGGGGCCTCGAAACGTACTCCACAGTTGTAAGCAGGACAGTACTGTTCTTGTTGGGAAGCGCGTCCAAATTGCACGAGATACACTATGAAGTTTGCATACAGCCGTAGCGACATGACCCCGAAAATTTTATCGAGACAGCACAGAAATGGGACGTACACCATGCGATTTCTAACTTTCCGCAATGCTGAATGTACTTCTGCGGGGTAAGAGAACGTTCACGCAGTGGTTTTCGAATGGCCTCTTTATCGAAGGGCGGGTTTCTACTGTCGAGGAACTGAACGACTAGTAGAACGTTCTGACGGTTGTCTGCAAAGACTTGATAAAATGTAAATGTCGTGTGACTATGGCCTTCCGTCGGGTACACCATTCGGCCGGTGCAAGTCTTTCGATTTGACGCCACTTCCGCAATTTGCGCGTCGATGGGGATGAAATGATGATTAGGACGACACAACACCCAGTTCCTGAGCGGAGAAAATCTCCGTCACAGCCGGGAATCGAACCGAATGTGATGAAAAACAATGTCATTTATCTGTGTCACTTTGAACTGCAGTGCAACAAGATAATTGGCCTACCATGATAATGTGAGGAAGTCCCTTCGTAGATTGTAAAGGTCAAATATACATGACAGTCGTTCGCGTTTGGCGCACTGCAGAACAGTAACAGCTCCCGCAAAAACGGTGCATATGTCTTTACTGCTTTAGATAAACGGAATTTCCCAATTTAAACACATGGGTAACGACAGTATGGGACAGGAGCTTGGAACACATTCAATTACAGAAAAAAATTGTTTATCTGAAGTGTGAGTACATGCACCATTTACTTCTCTGAGAATACCAACTTTTTTTAAAATAACAGATGTAAGCTTACAGATAAATGGCTGTAAATAAATGAAGAATCACCATCGTAATCTAGGCCATTTGAGCTAGTGCATTAGTTTAGCTGCGGAAGAATGGAGTACGGAATCGGCAACGAGCACTTCAAAGAAGCGTGTACCACATAGAGTAAAGTTTTAATAGCAAATGGACTTCACAATGTGACAGCGTGACAAACTATTTTTACTATGGGGTAGGCAAAATGAAAACGGCCTGGAAACCATGCGCCTTAAGGTACGCAGTCCCACTTAGCCATCTACCGCAGTTGTGGCTGGTGAAAGCTGGGTTGCCTATCTTAAGGCGCATGAAATATTTTCTAGAGCAGTTTGATATTGCCCAACCCATACTAAAAGTAAGGGTGAAGTTGTATGACACTGATAGGGATTGTTCAGCTAGCTAATTTGAAAGGCTTCTCTTCCTCGTGCACATCATAGGTAACTTTCCTTGGTGTGTGCCACGCGGGATAGCCGTGCGGTCTCAGGTGCCTTGCCACGGTTCGCGCGGCTCCCCCCGTCGGAGGTTCGAGTCCTCCCTCGGTCATGGGTGTGTGTGATGTCCTTAGCGTATGTTAGTTTAAGTTAGATTAAGTAGTATGTAAGCCTAGGGACCGATGACCTCAGCAGTTTGTTCTCATAGGAACGTAACATAAATTTCCAAAATTTCCTTCGCGCGCGCGCGCGCGTGTGTGTGTGTGTGTGTGTGTGTGTGTGTGTGTGTGTGTGTGTGTGTGTGCGTGTGTGTGTGGAGGGGGGGGGATGGGAGGGCGGGGTGTCATTCTATTCAGAGAGGTAGCAACCGCAACTAAATGTAGAGTTTAGTGTTTTCCTCGTGTTGTGCACGGCAACACGTGGACTGCTCCTCTGCAATGACACCAAACCGCCAATCGAGATAAACGTCTCCATCTGATGGGCAGACCACTATCAACATACCACATGTCTTTACTATACGAGATCTGTTGAAAACTTTACAATTTAACCAGCAGCACTGGCTCAGAGTCTGCTGATCGGGGAATTGTATACCACCTCCTCTCCTCCTTATGCCGGCCAAATAATGGATGTGAAAATTTCTGCCATCAGCAGCACTCAAACCGGTTACTCCGAGTCGAGCTCCACCACAGAAGGCGTGCTTTAAGCGATTTCGCCTACAGATGCAAATATTGACTGAAGTAGAAGAACTTTTGTACGTGTACCATGAGCTAGTTGCTGAATTTTGAACGGTGTCGGCGAATATGTAAATAATACGATACTTCCACTCGTTGTGGAATTGAGCAGCAAACAATACTTCTGGTGTTTCGCACTTTCTTTGTCTCATCACTATTAAACGCTGAAGAAAATGGTCGAAACTTCCGCGCGACAGTGCGAGGAGCAGCCGAAGTTACGGCCTTGTGAGCGGCTATCCATAAAACAGTGCGGTCGGTCATAAAGCGAGAACTTTCATCTGTATGCTAATTGGGATCTGCCGGAAGCGCGGAGCCGCGCTGGAGGTCACTTTCGCCCGCGCGCGCGCGCTTATGACTGATCGCGACTTGGGATGCGTTGGCGTCGTCTCGGCGCTGCAGCTACACGCGAGGTTCTCCCCGCTATAATGTGCGTGCGTGCGTGCGTGCGTGTCACCTTCCCACGATACAATCAAAACAACGCAGTGAAGTTGTACTACAAGCGTTTACATTACTGGCTGGCCGACGGCACTAACTTAATGGTTTTACAAACAAGGCGACAGCGGACGATGCTGAACAGAAACTTTTAGCGATTAGTAACGAACATACCGTTTTAGGATTGTATTTCTCACTTCGCAGTGGAGTGTGCGTCGTCTGGAAACTTCCTGACGGATTCAAACTGTGTACCGGACCGGGCCTCCAGGTCGAAACATTGCAATTTCACGGACGATACGCTTGCTGATTCAGCTATCCAGGCATGACACACGGTTTTCGCACAGTACGTGATTCAATACTAAACAATGTTGCGCCCCAAATGTAATCAAAAATTTCTTCCTCAGACTGAGGCTGCTTCTCCATGAGTGCCCTCTTTGCCTGTGATAATCTGCCTTTTTGTCTTCCTTGCTTCGTCAGTCGTGTGCTATTTCCAAGGTATTAGAATTCCTTCACTTCGTCTATTTCATTGTCCTCGGTTTTGTTATTGAGCGTATTGCTAATCTCAATTCTATTACCCCTCATTACATTCGTATTTCTTCTGTTTACTCTCAATCCATATTCTATATAATTAGACTTCATTCCATTCAAGACGTTCTGTAATTCTTCGCTTTATTAGTAAATCTTACCATGATATCCTTTCAGCCCGAATTTTAATTCTGTTACTGAACCCTATTTTTATTTCCGTAATTGATTCTTTGATGTATGGATCGAACAATAGAGGCGAAAGACTGCATTCATATCTTATACCCTTTTTAATCCGAGCACTTCGTTCTAGGTCTACGGTTCTTGTTGTTACCTCTCTGCGTAATGGACACTAACTGTGTCCATGCGATGTTGTGAACAGTTCGTTAAAGTGAGATACCTGCCTTCCGACGTGACGTCTGTAAGGAAAGAACAGTGTTAGGAAACATAACTGGTTCTTTTCTCCTCAAGTCCGCTTTTCAGTTCTCATTTCTCATAACGCTGGAAACCCACATTGAATTTGCCTCATTCATTGCTTGTCTTCAGGAGCCACATGATAGTATGGTTTTCCTTCGCTACGTATCTTTCTTCCATGTTGATAGGGATGGGATGTCGAAGGAATAATTGGTTCAAATGCCTCTGAGCACTATGGGACTTAACATCTCAGGTCATCAGTCCCCTAGAACTTAGAACTACTTAAACCTACCTAACCTAAGGACATCACACACATCCATGCCCGAGGCAGGATTCGAACCTGCGACCGTAGCAGTCGCGCGGTTGCAGACTGAAGCGCCTAGAACCGCTCTGCTACCAGCGGCCGGCGAAGGAATAATTATCTGATTCAGATGTCAGTCCGTAGAGCGTTCACACCGCGGCAGTTGGGAAGTCTTTCACAGCATGGAGTAGTCAGAGAATTTCACGTGCATTAATGGGCATCTTTCTGGTCGTTAGGTTATAAAGATGGGTCAAGTGTTCGGCGATATTATTAGCTGTGTAGGGGGCTGTGTTAATACCTTCCAACCCTTCTGCAGGTACATCTACATCTCTGTCTATATTTATACTCCGCAAGCTACTTTACGCAGCACGGTACAGGGGACTGGTGGTACAATTTGTACTCCCCTCTTGCCTATCTCATTCCGGACGCTTGTTACTGGGCATGAGTTCTATCGAACCTTCATGACTGGTTGGACTTTTCTGGGGACACTTTCAATGAGGTATCTGAATGAAACTTCCTGGCAGATTAAAACTGAGTGCCGGACCGAGACTCGAACTTGGGACCTTTGCTAGGCAAAGGTCCCGAGTTCGAGTCTAGGTCCAGCACACAGTTTTAATCTGCCAAGAAATTTCATATCAGCGCACACTCCGCTGCAGAGTGAAAATCCCATTCAGGTATCTGAATGTCTGTGGGGAATGGCAGCCCGTTCGTCCTCAACAGGCGGAACTATAGAAGGTAGTGAGTGATTTTTGATGCTGTGATATGGAGCGAAGGAGACTTTCTAACTCATTCCGAAGGTGTTCTACTGAGTTCACGTCGGGACGCTGAGGAGGCCAGTGCATTTCAGAAACTTATGGACCACAAAGACAATCCATCACATATGCTGCATTATCACTGTAATACTGATGTAAACAATCTTCGTCTCCGAACTGTCTCTCTGTTGTTTGTATGTTCCTAATCTTTCGCATTTAGATTTTTTTTTAAGCGCAAGCACGAAAGCATACCCCAAAGACTAAAAACACCGTCGTACAGTCCACTGTTAGAACTAGACATGCTGACAAGTAACGCTCTCCAGGAATCTGCCAGACACAAACGATTCCATCGAACTGTAACTCCAAATCACTCGTTCCTAGTCTTTCACTGTCCAGCGGCGTCGGTCTTTGCACCCCCTCACGTGTCAAAAAAACTGTGGCTTATGAGGCCGCCCACAGTACCCCATTCTTTTTAACTCCCTGCGCACAGTCATTGCGCTGCACGGCTGCAACAACACTTTTTGAGTTTTTCTGTATGAGTGTTAAGTTTTGTGACAATATTTCAGCGTAAGCCAAATTCTCTGCGAACGTGCGCTCTCGGAATATCAACAGCAAACCTCTTTGTGATGCACATCTCTTGGACGTCTGCTTCTTGTGTTTGCAGAGGATGTCTGTGAAGTTGGTTCAAATGGCTCTGAGCACTATGCGACTTAACTTCTGAGGTCATCAGTCGCCTAGAACTTAGAACTAATTAAACCTAACTAACCTAAGGACATCACACATATCCATGCCCGAGGCAGGATTCGAACCTGTGACCGGAGCGGTCGCTCGGTTCCAGACTGTAGCGCCTAGAACCGCACGGCCACTCCGGCCGGCTGTCTGTGAAGCTTTCGTGCTTTCTGAAGATGTTTGTGACGAAGTGTACGGTTCTTCTTTCTATCGTATCGATCTCTTACATTAATCCAACATAGAAATGGTCGTAGGCTGATGAGCACTACTCTACAATCTGGCGAACAAGTGTTTCGTAAAACATTTCTTTCGTGGGTGAATTAAATTTGCTTACAATTCATCCAACGAATCGCAGACTAGCATCTATTCTTCTACAGCTAGTTTTATAGAGGTAGCTCCAGGCGGTTACTATAGTAATTTTGCAGTGACATTTGTAACATGTAACTTGGTCGAGGTTTCGAGGACGGGCGGCAGATTTTGCATCACGTCAGCTTGTCTGGAGAGTCGGCACGGCGGACGAGGAAGAAATCCAATCTCTGGCGACAAGAGACCTGGTTACGAGACGGCGTTTGAAGAGGACGCCCCCAGACAAGCCGGAGTCCCGCCTTTCAGAACGGCCGCGACTGCCTACGGCCGCCGGCGACGCCCCCGTAAAGAAAAGGCGCCCGCCACTAAAGTGCTTAGCATCGATTCTACAAACACTGCCCCCCCTCCCCCCTCCCCAACCCCTTTCTCCCCTCCGGCTGTTTGCTCAGTTCGACGGCTATCTCATCCGCGCAAAACAAGCTTTTTTGTAGCCAGCGAAAAAATTAGCGCTTTATTGCAGCTTCCGCTTGTTCCGGCATGACGTAGGAAAACAAGCCAATTAAGATGGAGCTCAAGTACTTGGCAGGTCCTTTTATCCTTCTTTAATGAAGGGGGATCGCGCAGAACGAGGGCTGTAAGCAGCTACGATAAAGAAATTTCACTTCGCTCGTCGTTATCGACTCCTTGGATAGCTGGGAGTACCATTAGTTTTATTTCACTGTCACATGTTTGGTGTTTCGTTACTTGTGAAAAAATTATCTTTCGTAAAAAGTGTCTTTTATTGAATGACAGAAACAGTGAGACACTGAGTTGGAGAAGAGTAATACACAGAAATATTGCTGGAAAAGCAACGTCCCATTCTTCTTCATCCAAGCCGTTCCACTTACTAGAAGAGCTGGAAATTTATTTCCATAAATTTAAACAGAATATTGACTGAATGATTAATTCTACAACTACGATTTTACATTGTCCTGCAATATACTTTTACGTAAATACCATTATATATTTGTATATATCGTCTCTAAGTATATATCTTTAAATACATGAAACATTTTTATCAAAACACCTTTGTACGCAAACTGTTCGCTAGTTTATTGACTTGCAGTGTTTATATTGTGTAGCGTTTAACTTGATGTCTTATTATAGTGCTACATTGTATCACTTTCTGTCTTGCTGGAGCTAATTTATCCTGGTACCCTAAGAAATGCTTTTGTTGTTAAGACGTAACCAATTTTTGTCGTAATGCTTTTTTTTTAAATATAACATCGTATTTGTGTATAACATAGTATTTATTAACACTATTCTCAAGAAACCCTTTACGGAGACACCTGTTGACAATGGAAGAAAGGAAGCACTTAAAGATTGAAAATGACACAGTGCAAAATTTAAATAAAGTTATTTAGTGACTTAAGGTGTATGTGTGCATAAATCCATTTCAACGATCTGCCTACCTTTGTTAATATTACCATCTGTGCTTAGGATGCCCACTTAGTTATCACCAGCCGGTATTCAAATGTAAGGATTTTGGAAAACGTTTGGTACGAAGATATCCACACACTTGACGATACATTTCAAACGATGCAGCCCGTAAGAGCTGAATCAGAATGATTTATTAATCACGACTAGTTTCATCACATTACTGTCACATCTTCAGGTAACAAACTGTTGACCTTTCAGCACAAAACTGGCCTCACAAAGTATGGAGCCGTCATGAACAAAGTAAAAAAAAAAAAAAAATGAAACCGGGACATAAGTGGTACGTCTTCTCAGGCGGACTTCCATTATTTATCCTTCGGAGTTTTAAGGCCAACAGTTTGTTGCCTGGAAACGTGACTATAATGCCACGAAACTAATCGTGATTAATAAATCATTTTGTTGCAGCTCTTGGTTTTCTGTCACTTGAAATGTAAGGATTTTGGGCTAATGTAGGAGCGGTGTTCTTCTCGTACTTTTTTCACGGATGAGACGGGAGCACCGTCTCTGGCAGATAGTTTCGTTGGAGATGGGGTCAGATTGGAAAATCTACATCATTGAACGCAGCATTGGCATCTTCATAGCATGAAGATGTCTTTCAGTAGCTGCCTTTGCTGCTTATCAAGCGGCCTACTACAGGAGGAAAAAACCATTACTGTAATCGTGTAACAATGGTGTGTATGGACTTGCAAAAAGTCAATCACGACGACGATAATTATGATGATGATATGGCAATGACAGTGACAACAAAGACACGAGATGATGATGATAAATTTAAGACGATGAAGGGGCTGTCATGGTGCTTATGATAAGATCGCAAAGATGACGACGACAGAACCGACGGTGACGTGGCAGGAAGATAAGTCGACGAAGATAGCGAAGGAAATAACGGCATAATTGGTGATGATAATACTGACACGTTACTGATTACTGTGATGGCTACAATACTAAAAATTATAACAAGAATATAATTACAATGAAATGAACACCATTAGCTGCTTACAGGCGTTGACATACGTCAACGGGGACAGATGAAAATGTGTGCCCCGACCGGGACTCGAACCCGGGATCTCCTGCTTACATGGCAGACACTCTATCCATCTTTTTTTTCTTCTTTTTTTTTCTTATTGTTCATTATTGATCGTTGTGTTTGGTCGTTTCGGACGTCGCAGGACATCCTGTTCAAGTTCGGTGGTTGATCCTTCCACTCAGTTTTTTTTATTACAGAGGCCAACCGGCTCTCTGACCGAACACGCTGAGCTACCGTGCCGGCATCCATCTGAGCCACCGAGGACACAGAGAATAGCGCGACTGCAGGGATTTATCTCTGGCACGCCTCCCGCGAAACCCACATTCTCAACGTGTTGTCCCGCACTACATTCGTAGTGGCCCTGCCCATTATACTCATTACTCGCGGCGCGTTGCCGATTCCCGTAAGAGTTCGGGCACTGTGTGTGTATTCGCACAGAAGAAGCAAGTGGCCGGTGAGCCTTAACTATATATAAACTAAGATGGTATCTGTCCTTTGTCCGAAAGGACAGATACCATCTTAGTATATATAAAGAATATAATTTCTCATGTACCTTCTTAAGGTGCTGAGGGAGACTGGCATGAAAGACAGTATCGGAGAGAAGAGCACTGCAGTGATTCTACAGAGAAGATAAGGTGTGCAGATCATAAAGAAGAGGCCACTATTAAGCAGGTGTACGACAGGATTGTTAACTCTCCACTGTCTTGTTCAGAGAGCAATAGATGAAAGCTAGGGGGGAAACTAGGAGCTATAGCAGGAATTAAAGTTCATTGTAAGAAAATGACATGCTGAGATTTGCTGACGATATCACCGTGTTACTGAAGAAGCAGAACAATTACAAACTATGCTACCTCAAATGGGAACCACATTCAGCTCTTAGTGTTGAGTAGACAAAGCACGGCTGCCCAGTGGTCATTTAATAATGATCAGCTGAGACTGTCGAATCCTTTGCCTACCTAGGGAGTAAAATTACATCAGACGGAAGATCAAAGGAAAAAAAGACATAATATGTTGGAGACTGAGTGAGCTGTGTGGAGAATATTCCTGTGTGTGGACGCTTACACCAAGTCAGCGGCTTCCCCTGGACGCGAGAGTGGCGCGCGGTGACAGTGCAGCGAAACCGGCGCCTTATCTGTGCGGAATGTGGGCCGCGATAAACACCGGAAACCCGTGGAAAGCTCGCCGCGGATGGGACTTCGGTTTCTACGGCGGCCCCTGCGGCCGGTGACAACCAGTGCGACCTGTTCTCCTGAAACTTGTACTCTTGTCTTGCTTACTGCAGCAATCGCTGTGAAAGAGAAGGATGTTGCCGAATGGAGGAAAGTGCATAAGGAACAGTCACTGCAGCACACTTGAATAGCAGCCCCTCATCATCTTGTACAGTTGCCAGAGATCTCCGTCGCTACTCTGGCACAGTCGTCTCCTCTCTTCCGAATGCTTTCTTCCACTCTTATTAGTCACTTGTGCCTTGGCCTCTCGCCATTTTTCTTCTTTTTCGTCTTCTTCGTGTGTTACGGCTTCTGTGGTACCACGGGTAGACCCTTCACGAAACGCACTGTCCTCATATTTTCCCAGAACTTTCTCATCCTTTCCCTTCTTGTCTGCCGGCCGCTGTGGCCGAACAGTTCTAGGCGCTTCACTCTGGAACCGCGCGACCGCTACGGTCGCAGGTTCGAATCCTGCCTCGGGCATGCATAGGTGTGATGTCCTTAGGTTAGTTAAGTTTCAGTAGTTCTAAGTTCTAGGGCACTGATGGCCTGAGATGTTAAGTCCCATATTTTTTTTATTTATTGTAATTTTAGCACCTCATACAGGCGGTCTGGCAGCAGCATAGTACGCCGCTCTTCAGCCTTAAGTGGTACAATCATGTGACAAAGAGGCGACATAGACAATACAATGAAAATGGCGGGCAAAAAAAGTAGAGACAAAAAACAATAAACATGAAGCCGTTCACGCTGGACGATAAAAACACTAACACTTGTTGACACGGTGCACAGAACACGGAGGACGGCGACGGCACATGCGAACAGTGGAGTTGTAACTGTGAAAGAACGCGAAGCACAAAACGAAGCACACACACGAGACACTGATGGGATGATCTCCGGCGCGCGAATGTTCATTATGCGTGTGCGAGTCCGGGTACCTGCCAAGAGAGGAGGAGGTAAATCCCATAGTGCTCGGAGCCATTTGAACCTTCTTGTCTCCCGCTCTCCTTCCGAGATCTTCAGAATAGTCTTCTCTTGTCTGTTCCACTGGTGTCTCTATACTTTTCCTGTATCTTTCACTGTCATCGTTCTGTGCCATGGTGGTTGGTGTATAATTGTTTCTCCAATTTTCCTTTTCTATGGAAGAATCCCCAATTTCGACATCTACATCTACGTGATTACTCTGCTATTTACAATAAAGTGCCCGGGTTTCAATGAGCCTCATACATCTCTACCGTTCCACTCTCGAACGTCGCGCGTGCATAACGGGCATTTAAATTTTTCTGTGCGAGCCCTGATTTATTTTATCGTGATGATCATTTCCACCCTATGTAGGTGGGTGCCAACAGAATGTTTTCGCAATCGGTGGAGAAAACTAGGCTCTGAGCACTATGGGACTTAACATGAGAAAACTAGAGATTGAAATTTAATGAGAAGATCCTGTCGCAACGAAAAACGCCTTTGTTTTAATGACTGCTATTCCAATTCGCGTATCATGTCTATGGGTCTATCCCCTCTATTTCACGATAATACAAAACGAGCTGCCTTTCTTTGAACTTTTCCGATGTCATCCGTCAGTCCCACTTGATGCGGATCCCACACCGCACAGCAATACTCCAGAATAGGGCGGACAAGCGTGATGTAAGCAGTCTCTTTAGTAGACCTGTTACACTTTCTAAGTGTTCTGCCAATGAATTGCAGTATTTAGTTTGTTCTACCCACGACATTATCTATGTGATCGTACCAATTTAGATTATCTGTAATTGTAATCCCTAAGTAGTCAGTTGAATTTACAACCTTCAAGATTTGTGTGACTTACCGTGTAATCGAAATTTAACGGACTTTTCTAGTACTCATGTAAAAAACTGCACACTTTTCTTTATTCACGGTCAGTTGCCACTTTTTGCACCATATAGATATCTTATTTAAATCATTTTGCAATCCATTTGGTTATTTGACGACTTTTTTTGGAAATTTGTGGTAAGATCTTATGGGACCAAACTGCTGAGGTCATCGGTCCCTATGCTTACACACTACTTAATCTAACTTTAACTTGCGCTAAGGACAACACACACACCCATGCCCGAGGGAAGACTTGAACCTCCGACGGGGTGAGCCGTGCGGACCGTTCAAGGCGCCTAAGACCGCTCAGCTACCGCGCGCGGCTCTGATGACTTTACAAGACGCTAAATGACAGCATCATCTGTAAACAATCTCGACCAATCATTCCAGCGTTCCCAACTGCGCGGCCCCTCCCATCGGAGGTTCGAGTTAGGTTATATATATATATATATATATATATATATATATATATATATATATATATATATATATATATAATTATTATTATTAGTCGTAAAGCTCCCAACATGGAAGACGCTAAGTAAAGATGGTTCACTTCTGGGGCTTCTTATTCTTCTTGTTTGCCCACCAGGTCTTCATTCTTTGCGAGAATTCAGCTTTTCTTTCTTCGCTCCATTTTGTTCCAGTTCTCGGCGCTTTTGTCTCTGGTTTGACCTCCCATTTGTCAACTTTAAGTTTGAAATTGTTTCTTTTGTTCATGTCTTCAGTAGTAATGTTGGCTAATTCCAGATCTTTCTTTACATTTTTGATCCATTCTCCTCCATTAACAAGGGATGCTACGTATCTTACTATTCTTTTTGTAAGTCTGTGATCGGGAAGTCTCATTATGTGGCCATAGAATTTTAGACGCCTCTTCCTCATGTCTATCTCTATGTTAGAATATTCTTCAATTTTAGAATTTTTCTGTAATCTATAGCCCTCTTTGGTCCATCTTGGTCCCAGAATTTTCCTAATGATTTTCCTTTCCTCTTTCTTCAGGTTTTCCATATGTTTTTCTTTTAAGTGTCAAGGTTTCGCTGGCATATAGCATTATTGGTTTAATTTATATATATATATATATATATATTTGTGTGTGTGTTTTGTTCTTAGCATAAGTTAGTTTAAGTAGTGCGTTAAGTGCAAGGACCGATGACCTCAGCAGTTTGGTCCCTTAGAAATTCATTCCACATTCCAGCGTTCAACAAAGCACTTGTTTCCTGTCTTTTCTCGTGTCCTCCCTGTTGTTTCGCATACTCTTTTCGTCGTTCTCTTGCCCTTCATCCGTGCTGCTTCGTCTCATCCATTCTCTTCATAAGACCATAAATTTACAATATTTTTGACAATTTTTTGTTGTAGTGGTTATTTTCAAAAAGCACAAAAAATGGAAATTCTACTAATAGCTATTTGGAAAATTCGTTTTAGTTGTGTTACTTTACTGAATTTCACTCAGAGTGGTCTATTAATTACGGGCACTATATATATTATCGAAAGGGGTGGCACAGTCTAAATCATTCCGAATTTCTTTACACTCATGCAGCAACGTCGGAAAGCAATATAAGAGTATACAGATCAAAATGGTTGAAAAGGCTCTGAGCACTATGGGACTTAACTTCTGAGGTCATCAATCCCCTAGAACTTAGAACTACTTAAAACTAACTAACCTAAGGACATCACACACATCCATGCCCGAGGCAGGGTTCGAACCTGCGACCGTAACAGAAACGCGGTTCCGGACTAAAGCGTCTAGAACCGCTCCGCCACAGCGGCCGCCTATTCCCTTACACGCAGTTTGCTTTTCCTCGGCACGATGGCATCTACCGGCAGCACAATGCGACGTGTCACGCAGCTGGCAGTGTACTTAAACGTTTCAAGAGCAGCAGGATGAGTTTACCGTATTTCTGTAACGACCAGACTCCCAGGGTTGAAAGCTAACCTAGAATCCGGGGAACCACCTCGATCGGGTCGTTCACTTCCTGGATACTCATCTCAGAAAGCCGTCGCCGCTGGCCACAGCACTGGAGTCTGCATCCCTGTCGGTACTTTCCAGAACCTCACTTACTGCACGTCTCCACCGATCCGCGCTGCAAGAAGTGGTTATTCAGGCTTTTGACAGTTGCTCACATTAATGTGGTTCGACAGTGTACATTCCTTACCAAGTCACATGACTGCAACGTCACAAGGCGGCAGTCAATCTCTCGTTTGGCACTGATCATACAGCTTTAGCTTATCGGTGTATGTAGTTGTAGTATATCAACTCTTCAGTAGAGTGGTCAGGCCTTAACTGTCAGCGACCGGTGCCATGCTCACGGGCCTGGCAGCCGCAGAACTGAGGCATCAGCGAACAGCGGCCGCCCCTGGCGTCGGGCCGTCTCCTGCCGCAAATAGACGAGCGTCGGAGAAAGCGAAGAGCAGGTGCCCTTGGCGCCGTTCCATTAGGAACTAGCGCTAGTGCGCCAAGGGCTTTCCACTCGGCCCTTACGTAATGCCCGATAGCGCGGCTCAGCTGGTGGCTCGCATTACGCAGGCGCACTCCCGTGCCAGTGCGACGTGGCTCCTGCATTAACTCATATGTCAGGCCACTATTAAACGTGTTCTCGCGCTGTTGCTTCATCTACGCGTTTTGTTTATAGACTGAAAGCGCTCCCAAAGCTATAGCTGGGCGGGGCTTGCAACACCGGCGCGTTCCTATAAGTATCCTCTACTGACACCAGAAAGCTGAGTGAGACATACACTTGACTATAAGTATCCTCTACTGACACCAGAAAGCTGAGTGAGACATACACTTTAGAGTTGTGTCATTCACTGTACCTGTTCTGAACATTCTCTGTACTCTACAGAATCAGCCACAGAGCTATAAACTGCAGTGGTTAATAATTTACTCACGTCTGAAAGAGTAAATTGCAATTCCCCAATCGACTGATTTTTTTCCCCAGCTTATTCCCAAGCTTCAACTAATCTGTTTCTTGACTGACGTATTCACCACTGAATGTTTACGTTTACTGCAAATCTCCGGCGGCCAGTGTGGCCGAGCGGTTCTAGGCGCTTCAGTCTGGAACCGTGCGACCGCTACAATCGCGGGTTCGAATCGTTCCTCGGCCATGGATGTGTGTGATGTCCTTAGGTTAGTTAGGTTTAAGTAGTTCTAAGTTCTAGGGGACTGATGACCTCAGATGTTAAGTCCCATAGTGCTCAGAGCCATTTTTTTTTTGCAAATCTCCCGATTGCTAATTTGATTTTAAGTCATTATCATGCGGTCTATAAACAAAGTAACTTAAAAATAACTTTAAGTTGAAATTACAATTCTGGAATTTGTAACAAAGATCTGAAGTCCATGGCAAAAATGAATTTATGTTCTATCTCTGTATACTCTGCCAACCGAAGTGGCCGAGCGGTTCTAGGCGCTACAGTCCGGAATCGCGCTGCTGCTACGGTCGCAGGTTCGAATCCTGCCTCGGCCATGGATGTGTGTGATGTCCTTAGGTTAGTTAGGTTTAAGTAGTTCTAAGTTCTAGAGGACTGATGACCTCAGATGTTAAGTCCCATAGTGCTCAGAGCCATTTGAACCATTTTTTGTAGCTACCATCCCAAAAAGCGGAAACACATGACAAAATAATTACATTTCATTTTCAACATCTTCAGCTGTACCGTAGACATTTATTGTACCTACTAACAATTTTTTTAAAATCCATCAGGTCCTACGCGATGGTGTGAGCATAAGTTACTCGAAGAAGGAACGAGTGAGTAAATAATTCATAAAAACTGCCAAAAAAATTGAAAATATGAAAAGAAAAATTAAAATTAAAAGCACAAAATATGTGAAATAAATTCGTTATTGTGCAACACTCTAAATTCCTGCAATGAACTTCCTGTACAGAATAAATCTCAAAATCTTGGCCTTAACAATCAGATTTTTCAGTTACACTCGAAACTTATGGAAATGAAACCAACTATCGTTCTATTCAAAAATTTTAAACCCTTTAAGAGGATACCATGACAACTATTATAAAATTTGTGCTCTACGTCAGAAATGGATGAAGCTACCTGTACGTTAAAGAAGAATTGCAAGGCAATGAAAGACGATAGCTTTCAACAGATAGCTGTCATAAAAGAGATCTGACGGAGAAGCGTGTCTACGATACATTGGCATCAGACGCTTCCTGGAAACGGTTAATCACTGGGGACCGGACAGACATAGCCGAATTGACCCCGGGCCCTTGAGTCGGTGTGTCTAAAAGGCTCATGACTCACTGCCTGTTGACATCTGTGCGTCTCTCAATTAATATTCTCCATGAGAAAACGCAAATGCTGAGTGATGTCACCAAAATGTCACGGCTGGGCTCCTTGGGTTACTTCTGCTCTAGACTCCTCCTGAAAACCAGAAACACTTCTGCATTCATATTTATTGTCGTAGGTCACACTTAGCCATATCGGGCCAAGGTAATAATATAGATGTACCAAGGCGTGCTAAAAAGTAATGGCTCCATTTTTTGTCTGAAAACTCTTAAGAGTTTTTTTTAAAATAAAACGAACTTTGTTAACATTCTGCATCTTTGTTCTTCATGTCTTCATATTTATTTTTCAACACTGTCACCCTGGCGACGGACGCATTTCTCCCAACGAGAGACCTGGTTGTTGATTCCTTCACAGCAGAATGTTTGACTTTATCGACGGAGCCACAACCGCACTGTTTCATCGCTATCAAAGTGAAGTCCTAGAAGGAGTTCTTTAACTTTTGGAAACAGATGAAAATCGGAGGGGGCCAAGTAGGGACTGCATGGAGAATGACAGATGACAGTGAACCTAAGGTGTTGGGTTGTTGCTGATGTCGCGTCGCTCGTTCGTGGGCTGGTATTGTCATCCTGAAGGAGAGGATGCTCCATGTGTGGACGAGCTCTTTGGATTTGAGATTCGATTGCTGGACGCCGTTTCTCACGCGGCGACAGAGTTACACAGCGCCATTTTACACTTGTAATTCCGAGACCTCCAGCGGTATAGGGCTGAAAATATGCAGATATGAAGGACAAAAACGTAGAATTTTAATGACGCTTTTTATTTAAGAAGCTTTAAGAGTTTTCACTCAATAAGTTCAGAGACATTACTTTCCAGCACGCCCTCATATAATCGTACTGACGTCCGTGGAAATCGAAACTAGCAAGTAATTTTATACCAAACTGCGTTTTTAACTTTTTGTAAGGACGAAATCTAAATATACGTTGCCGTGATTGTAAGTCGATTACATGGTGCACGATAGCTATACTAAAAATGCAGCTAGTTTGAGTGACGTATAGGAGCCAAATCGCCCTTAGCTCTACTAACCAATGATGTAAATAAAATAACATTATTATATTACAATACATTATATATTTCATTGTTTTATTATTAAACATTCCGGCATCTGTGGCCTGATAAATGTGGGGGTGAAGGCCCTAATGTTTGGGGTTGGGAGATGGGGAGGGGGGGGGAGACGCCCGAGAAAAGCTGCGACAATCCCCCTCAGAATCAAGTACTTCGATTCGTGTCTACTGGTGCGTTAATTGCCCTACCTCCATGAAGTGAAAATTTTCAGTCTGCTTGACTTACAATGCTATCCTCTATAAAATGTTGAAGTTGCCGTGATTGTATGAAAAGATTAGTTGTGAAGTAGATAGCAATCACTAATTAACTTAGTGGTTGGCAACTGCTTTACAACTAGTCGTATGTTTGTAATTCTTATACAGGTAAATACCTTTATTCTGTTTGAGTACAAAAGGAAACAACATAACATGGAAACTGGGTTCAGTTCATTAGCCAGGCGTGTTTACTCGTTTTCTCATCAAAGACAGAAACAAAAGCAAGTCATAGTTTACACAAGCAATGGAGGAGAATGAGATTCACGAGGTTCTTCCTACAACTGGGTGATAACCAGAGGATATAAGGGTTATAAAGTTCCAGAAACTCGTCAGTACTGAGAGATGGTCTCCTCATCTGCGTCTTAATGGCTAATTCGTTTCCATCCTCACTTATTCTCCAAGCGGCACATCAAAACAGTATATGGTGTACCATAATCGAGAAAGAAAAGACAGAGAAAATATTACTGTTCTAAGAAATATCGAAGGAAGCACAAGACTAATTTATTACCTAAGGTTGTGTATGTGGAAAGAAGAACGCAAGGATAAATTCATCGTTGTACATCGCCAACAGAAAAAATAATTGATATGGTGCTTTAAGCTTTATGGCACGTCTCTATTGACGCATTATACTGTAGTGTTTGTCCCAAACGATGCTTCTGTTTGATAAACAATGCGGCAGTACACAGTTACAAAGCAGATGTGATGAGGTTAAAGCAAATCGAAAGTAATATTAGTCATCAATAATTTTATTTGGATGCTGTCTAAGCACCTCATAGAACTTTTTGTGACTAATTTCTTTAGTCAAAGGATTCGCTAAAAGCCGTTGAATACACGATGCGTTTATGACTAGTAGTAGCGACCTCAATGAATTTAGGCACACTTTAGTTACCTGCCTAGTTTCCGAAAGAAAAACATTCCGCGGAGTGCTTTCCGCTGGAGAAGTAAGTCACTGTTTTGTGAAATGGCGCGTCCCACGTTACAATTTACACGGCGTCAGTCAGTAACTCGAAAAGAGAGACCCCGAGCACAGTACCTGACAAGTCGAATTGGATTCCACAGCGACTTCCGTCCTTCACGGACTGGAACACCTCTTTCCACCTGAAGCACTCTTCTTGTTTTATTGACTAGGGTATGGACTTGTTGTTTGAATTAGTTTGTTAGTTTGTAGTCTACCACTACAATCGTTCAAGTTCTCAGTTACAACGTGCACCGTATGCGGGCTTTTAAGTACACTGTGTTTGCTCTTCAAGTTAGTTCAATAAATTACTTGTTATTTACGATTTTACGTAGGTGGTCTAGTTACTGGCGCGGCCGATGTGAATTATAGCTGAGTGCTATTCACCGCCGCAGAGAAGCAATATCGTGCTGTCCTTTATTTTCTAAACACACATTAAACAAGTCAAGGTATTTGTCAGACAGGACGTCATTATTCGTTTCTCAGTTTTATGACATTTCCGAGCGATAAGATGGTCTCCTCGGGATAGATCCTTCAACGTCGGCAATACACATGCGACATTAACTCTGCTATCCGCAGCTATCAACTCAAGCAGTCCAGATTAATAACCACAAATCTTCGCATTACTGCAGTATACACCTGCAGCAATACTCCGCAAGCTACCTGATGTTATCTGGTGGAGGGTATTTCTGGTAACATTAATTGATTCCGCCTTCCCTGTTCCACTCGCGAATTAATGCAGGTAAGCCTCTGTATTAGATCTAATTTCGCAAGGTGACAGTGGAGAAAGTAATATACCGTCCGATTCTTCCCCTGAAGTGGCCTATCGAAATAGTAAACCTCTCTGTGATGCACAACGCCTCTCTTGTAGTGTCTGCCACTGGAATTTGTTAATCATACATGTAACGTTCTCGCACCGACTAAACGAGCCCGTGACGAAAGGCGCCTCTCTTCGTTGGATCTTCTCCATCTCTTCTATCAGACAACTGATAAGGATCCCAGATTGATGAACAATACTTAAGAATCTGTCGAACAAGCGCTTTGTAACCAACTTCTTTAGTGGATGAAATATATTTCCGTAAGATTCTTCCTATGAATCTCGGCCTGGCCTCTGCCGTTGCTACAGCTCGCCTTACGTTGTCATTACACTTGAAGTTGCTCTGTATAGTTACTCATAGATATTTTACGGTAGATACTGTTTCCAGAAATTTGTCATCAACAGTATAGTTTTTACAGCACTGGATTTTTTTTCATGTGTATGCGTAATATTTTATTCATATTTCCGTTCAGTGCCTGCACCTTTCAGCAATTACCTTTACGTCTGTCGATTTTGTTCATTAGGAGCAACTTGTTGCGGTCTGTCTGCAATGTGCCTAATTATGTCTGGCAGAGCTCTACCACATTCAGAGTACGACAGAGCCAAATTCTCTCTCTCTCTATCTATTTCTTTCTTTATCTCCCTTCATTGCCAAGTTAGCTGTACACATTATACTGACCGTGCCCATACAGGCTAAAGACTGTGCCTCTCAATGGCAGATGCGCAATCTGGAGACAAATTTATGCCGTTGTAGTAAGATGACTAGCACATCGGAATCCACGACATTTTACATTACTGCAGCGTCTGTGTAGGGCTGATTTCATTTCCATGCGAACTCCTCCGCAAGGTCTTGGATAGTTCCGCTAGACAGTGGTATTTCAGATATGGTCATGAGATAATTCATTCCCACGCAAATTCCCCCGCAGTGTCTTGAGTAGTTTCACGAGGCAGTGCTTATCTGTTCAGGAAGGATTATGAGACTGTAATGACTGCACGGGCGTAAGTTCCTCATTCCTAACGTACCAACGAGCATTGTTTCCAGCTTCTATTCAGCTGTATTATTTCCAACTCTGACGAGGACAGTCTCCAGCAAGAAGTTGCCCATCTGATGTTCGTGTTTCTAAGGAACGGTTATAAGGAAAGGAAAATCCGGGATGCTCTACGTCCGACACTCGGAACACAACCTGCGGAAACTAATGAAGAACATGAGGAAAACAGGTCCATGGCATTAATTCCATTTTGTGGGGCCTTATCGGGAAAAGTTGAACGCATTTTACGCAAATATCAAGTAAAAACCGTCTTCTGCCCTCCAACTAAAATCAGAGCACTTCTTGGCAGTGTTAAGGACGACCTTGGGTTACGTAAATCAGGGTTTTACAAAATACCTTGCCAATGCGGTAAGGAATACATAGGTTACACAATTTGCACCATTGAAGACCGATGCCGTGAACACCAACGGCACACGAGATTGCAACAACCTAATAAGTCTGCAATCGCCGAGCATTGCCTCTCAGAACTTCACGGCATGGATTATGACAAGACCAAGGTCCTAGCACAGACTTCGAAATATTGGGACTGCATCATCAAAGTAGCTATAGAGATCAGAGTAAGAAAACCTGAAGTGAATTGTGACAGCGGCTATTCCTTTAACCCAGCTTGGGAACCAGCCATTACCCGGATTAAGGAGAAGATATAAATATCCCAGAGTGTGCTGACTTCGAGGGCAGGGGGAGAAACATCCGAAACGCCGTCGGCTAACCTCTCTGGGCGCGGACCTACGAGGGGACACCCAGACGCGGGGTGCAAGTCCATTCTCAGGAAAGCTCGCGACACCTAGAACTTGTTATGAAAGCCTATGTTCGCTATATACGTAATGTTCGACTTTTTCTGATCGTGTGTCACCATCATAAGCACAGATATCCTTGTTACGTTCAGATAAGCGCAAGAGATTTCCATACCCTCTGCCTTCTCTACTGTCTTATCAAAGTACACTGACTCTCATATCTCTCATCGATCTTAACGCTCTCGTCTGAACAAAATGGCAGAAACATTCTTTCCCATCAGAGCGAAGTCTTCCACCCCCAGCCCAACACCCCCCCCCCCTCTCCATCATTTCTCGAAGTCCTTCTCAGTGACAGGAATTCGACTCTGAAATAACCTCCCGCATATTACATAGCAGCGCCAAAGAAACTGGTATAGGCACGCGTATCCAAATACAGAGATATGTAAACAACCAAAATATGGCGCCTATATAAGACAACGAGTGTCCAGGGCAGCTGTTAGATCGGTTAATTCTGCTCCAGTGGTAGGTTATCAAGATTTAAGTGAGTCGGCGCATGAGCGATGGGAAACAGTATATTCGAGGTGGCGATGAAGTGGGGATTTTCCCGTACGATCATTTCACGAAAGTACCGTGAATATCAGGAATTCGGTAAAAAGTCGTATCTCCAAAATTGCTGCGGCCGGAAAAAGATTCTGCAAGAACGGGACCAACGACGACGGAAGAGGATCGTTCACAGTGGGAGAAGAGCAACCCTTCCGCAAACTGCTGCAGATTTCAATGCTGGGCCATCAACAAGTGTCAGCGTGCGAACCATTCAACGTAAAATCATCAATATGGGGTGTCGGAGCCGTGTACCCTTGATGAATTCCCGACACAAAGCTTTACGCCTCGCCCGGACTCGTCAACACCGCCATTGGCCTGTTGATGACTGGAAACATGTTGCCTGGTCGGACGAGTCTCTTCTCAAATTGTATCGATCAGATGGACGTTTACGGGTATGGAGACAAACTCATGAATCAATGGATTGTTCAAGCTGGTGGAGGCTCTGTAATGGTGTGGGGCGTGTACAGTTGGAGTGATATGGGGCCTCCGATATGTCTAGATACACGTACGTACTGGATTACGTGATTTTTGAGTGTTTACTACGAAGACTTGACAGCAAGTTGTCAAGTCTTCGAAGTGAACACTCAAAAGACGAATTCAAGAAATCCTGATATTGATAGCTCTAGAGTGCAAGGATCGATAATCTGATTGTCTATACATGGAGTGCATAGGACCGTGAAGATGGCATGATTGAGATGCCGAAATTGGTTGCCTAAATAAAATAACTCGTCAGAACATGCGGCTGTTTGGCGATTTTCTTTGGTAAATAATTATTAGTTCATAGTCAGTATTACATACTCACATTGTCACTATAGACATTCAGGTAATTTTAATACTATTTGTCATTTTAAAAGTGTTTTAACTACTAACTATGAGGTAACAAAGGTACTGTATGTGTGGAACCCTGATTCTATGTAAAAGAGAGCCTGATGTCTCTAACTAGATTAGATTAAATAAATAAAAATTAGTTACCCACAATGTATTCCGATTAACGTTTATAAAGAAATGGATACATAACACAGTTTTGCGCCAGTTTAGTTGCAGAGTTTCGACAGAATTCTAGTTTGGGTTCCTAATTCCGCTTCACTTTCCATACGTAGTAGCATACTGGTTAAGACACGGGAACGTACTCGGAATTTGTGTACATGTTCCGGGAAGATTTTGTGCTCATTACCAGAACAGATTATGGCGAATACTGGGACAGTCTCGTACCTAAGTCAATTGCCACTCTTTTCTTTATAATTAACGTTACTTCCTTAATTTTCATCCATTTATCTTCTAGAAAAATAGAAAAACAAGTGTAGAAACTCCGTACATCCTCGAACTGGAGGCGACATGCGTGATATGGATTTGCAGTGAAAGTGTGTGGAAGGTAGCTTTAGACACGCAACCATAATGTTTCCACATTCTCTCCCTCTCCCTTTTCCATTAGATTTTGGGCTGAAGTCCGCGGATTGTGGAAAAACCGGAAAATCATAGCACGGAAGATTTTGAAGATATATCGAAACACGCATAAAATTAAGTTGACTGATTACAAGTAGCGAACGTTCTCTTCAGAATTGGCGAGGAAAGATATGTGGCAGTCGCTAACTAGGAGGGACAGGGTGACAGCATGTGTGTGCAGACATCGGGGATTAGCTTGCATGCTACAACACAGAAAGAAAAAATTATTGGGAAAGATCGTAAATAGAGAATATTTTGTTATGTTGTGTAAGTGTCGCGCTGAGAAGAAGACTTTGGCACAACACAAAAAATGGCTCTGAGCACTATGGGACTTAACATCTATGGTCATCAGTCCCCTAGAACTTAGAACTACTTAAACCTAACTAACCTAAGGACAGCACACAACACCCAGCCATCACGAGGCAGAGAAAATCCCTGACCCCGCCGGGAATCGAACCCGGGAACCCGGGCGTGGGAAGCGCGAACGCTACCGCACGACCACGAGATGCGGGCAGCACAACACAGATAAAAGAAAAGTCTAGCATATTCCAAACATGTTGAGTGACTTGGAAAGTCTGGTGAACCAGTTCAAGGAGCCACCTAGAAGTGTTCTGGCAATTTTCCAGCTGTAACTGTGGATATGTGATATCGAAGTCGAGGTCTTCTAATAAATAGTTTCAAATTGCTCACCCAATTAAGCCAACCTTATTTAAACATGAGTAATGAGCGTAGTGCGAATAAGGAAAGCTGACACTGGTGCGAATAAGGAAAGCTGTTGAAAAGTTACGGGAATCTAGGCTGGCGCCTAGACTTTCGCTAATTTTCTTCCTGTGTCAGTGGTCTTGGATTTGGATTATAGATGACGCCACATTCAGACACTACAGTTTATCTGATTTCCGAAATGACATAGACAGTGTTGCAGAATCATTGCACCAAAGATATCGCTCACTGAGACATAGCAAGTGTGCGGCAGTCTGATACGCAAACGGAGAAAGTGGCGATGTCGGAACTTCGGGTTCCATGATCTAAAAGCATATTTCAATGAAATTATTCGAGTAACATCACAAGGGTTGGACACAAAGTGAAAACATACTAATATGGTATCTGTTATTTCGGACATGTCCGAAAGAACAGATACCATCGGTGACCATGCAGCTCGTTAGAATGAAATTACAATGAAATGAACACCCTTAGCTGCTTACAGGCGTTGACATACGTCAACGGGGACAGATGAAAATGTGTGCCCCGACCGGGACTCGAACCCGGGATCTCCTGCTTACATGGCAGACGTTCTATCCATCCTCTTTTTTTTAAAAAAAATCTCATTTTGTTCTCTTTCGTTCGTTACATCTGCTCGGGGCGGACGTCGTAAGACATCCGTTTAAGTTCGTCGTTGATCGATTAACTCAGTTTTTTTTTTTTTATTACAGAGGGCAGCTCACCCTCTGACCGGACACGCTGAGCTACCGTGCCGGCGTCTGAGCCACCGAGGACACAGAGGATAGCGCGACTGCAGGGATTTATTTCCGGCACGCCTCCCGCGAACTCACGTTCTCAAGATATTGTCCCGCACTACATTCGTAGTGCCCCCGTCCATTATACTCATTACTCGCGGCGCGTTGCCGATTCCCGTAAGAGTTTGGGCTCTGTTTGTGCATTCGCACAGAAGAAGAAGATGGTCAAGTGGCCGGTGAGCCTTATGGTATCTGTTCTTTCGGATATGTGCCAGAGAGAAATCCCTGCAGTCGCGCTCTCCTCTGTGTCCTCGGTGGCTCAGATGGATAGAGCGTCTGCCGTGTAAGCAAGAGATCCCGGGTTCGAGTCCCTGTCGGTTCACAGATTTTCATCTGTCCCCATTGACTTATGTCGACGCCTGTAAGCAGCCAGGGGTGTTCATTTCATTGTAATTACAAAGTGGAAAGACCAAAAATACAGCTCATTACTAAGCTTAATATTGTGTAGGAAACCCACTGGCATTCAAAACAGCTTCCGTTTGCCTCAGAATGGATGAAGACAGATCCTGTATGATTTTAGAGGAAATGTTACATCGTTCTTCTTGTAAACCAGTGGCAAGTTCAAGTAACGATGTTGGAGGACAGTGATCACACTCCCTTCTCTCCAAAGTAGACCACACAGGCTCAACAACATTGAGCGCTGGTGTCTCTGGTGGCCAGGCAGATGCGACAATTCCTCACAGAACCAGTCCTGGGAGATGTGTGAACAGGGGTTCTATCCTCTCGGAGAGCGGCATCACCACTGGGAAGCAAACATTATTCAATAGTATGGACCTGATTAGCCAAAATAGTCGCGTAATACTTGTCAGTAATGGGAAGTTGTAGAGTAACAATGGTGCCCATGGAACACCTCAGAAACCGCCCTGCTATGTTTCACCCTTGAGACGTAAATTGGTCCATGTGTTGGAAGTACTGCGGAACAAGACTCATCCGACCAAATGACTCTTCCATTGTTCTCCAGTTCAGGCTTTATGGCCGGTGCCATTTTTCCCTATTACGAATATTTGCATCAGTGATGAGCGGTTTTGGAATTCCAGGTCGCCCTATAATTCACTGCTTATGAAGATCCTTTCGTGTTGTTTTGGTGCCGACGGGATTCGCAAGTGCGACAAACGTTTCTACAGAGACTTATGTAGCTGTTCGTAACCTTATTTTTTATCACAATCCTCCTCAATGGCCGTCCGTGACGATAACTGAACACACACTTCCGTCTGCGTCAGCGGGTGATATCTTCCGCTTTCCTTGGTACGGTGCCTCTTGAAACCCCAAACAGCTCTTCTACCTTAGTTACGAAAGCACCTACTGTACAAGCACAAACATTTTTCCCGCGTTCGAATCTACTTGGCTCTGACAAAACGAACTCACACCTACACAGAACTCTGTTATGACCACCACTGACTACTGCAATGAACGGAGGACATTGCACAGTTGCCGTTCGTAGTCAAATACAACAGCAAAACCTGCAGGCTTGATTAGCATATGCGTTTATGTTCCATCACGCATTTATGCATGTTAATCCACATTTCTGTCCAACTGCTGTAGCTTCAGATGCATTTTTGCATATTCATCTATATTTCTGTCCAACAGCTTTGGCTTCAGATGCTGCAGTATGCAGATGGCGAAGTGAACACGAAAAAATCGTTAATATTTGTTGGAGAACCATTAGATATTGGCATAGCCGGCTAGTAAAGTAAACTACTGACGGAACGCTTGAAAACGGCAATTCGCTGCATACCATCTAATAAGAGAACAAGTCGTTGGCTTATCGCCATCATGCTACGCGTGATTACTAGCTCTCTTTCAAACATTACCATTTAAATTTCCTGAACATCTCCGTTATAGTTTCAAATACTTTACTGACAATAAACGTCCCCGTTGTCATTTATGTTTTACTTTTATTTAAACGAGCGGTGTCGACTCAATTACGAATCTTTTTCACTTGCATGAATTGTACAGGACATGGCGGTGCCGAGTACAGAACAGTGACATAATAAAGAGAGTTAATTTCGGACGGTATGAGTCAAAAATGGTTCAAATGGCTCTGAGCACTATGGGACTTAACATCTGAGGTCATCAGTCCCCTAGAACTTAGAACTACTTAAACCTAACTAACCTAAGGACTTCACACACATTCATGCCCGAGGCAGGATTCGAACCTGCGACCGTAGCGGTCGCGCGGTTCCAGACTGAAGCGCCTAGAACCGCTCAGCCACACCGGCCGGCCGGTATGAGTCGTCGTCAGGTGTAACGTAAGAACGACCCTAGAAGCACGTTTATGATTTCACGTAAGTCAGTTAGGAAAAGCAAATGAGAGTGTTAGATTTGTTTGGAAGCGTTGTGGGAAAATACATTGCCTCCGAAAAGTAGTTCGCGTACAAGATGCTAGTGAGGCGTGTTCTAGACAGCTGTTCCAGTGCCCGGAGTCCTATGTAAATATGTATGACAACAGGCAACGAAGGAATCCAGAGACACGCTCACAGATCCTTAATGTATTCATGATTTCACCCGTTGTGGTCAACAAGTTCGAGTCATCTCTTTCATTTTCTTCCCTCCTGTCTTATTGCTACAGGTTTTTAGTCAAGCAATTGTTTTGCATTTTCAGGCATTCTGTCAACACGTTCCCACGGCAGTGGATCATTTCCGGACCGCGACCGCCTGCGAATTCTCGTTGCTATTGTGGGCAGATGTGTCTGTTTTGCGGCTTCCGGAAGAACTGCTCTCACGCCTGGAACGAAATGGCAGCCTTTGCTTAATCCGGCTAACGGGTGGGGCCTGGCCCGACCCGATGGTTTCCACAGGCAATTGTTTCCCACATAATGGGTAGCGTTTCCTGGGACCCCTTGGGAAACAAATTACTGAAAGTGTCGGCGGCCAGCAGCATTTCGCAGTAGTACTACGTGGGTGTACGTCAGCATGTGAAAGGAGTATTGTGGAGCTGCGGGCATCTCACGAAATCGTGTAGGTCGGTGGACCTGGTAGGGTACACCAGGCGCGCTTTAGCGCTCTGGGGCGGAGGAGCTTTGGAGGGCGTATTTGGGAAGTTTGTAGTCAGGGGCCAGTAAGGGTTTTTTTCCACGCATGAAACGTTCAGAGCCGGCCGATGTGGCCGAGTGGTTCTAGGCGCTTCAGTCTGGAACCGCGCGATCGCTACGGTCGCACGTTCGAATCCTGCCCGCGGCATGGATGTGTGTGATGTCCTTAGGTTAGTTAGGTTTAAGTAGTTTTAAGTCTAGGGGACTGATGACCTCAGATGTTAAGTCCCATAGTGCTCAGAGCCATTTGAACCATTTTTGATTTCAATGGAATTTTATTGACTTCCTGAAGCCTCCTCATTCCCGAATAAATTGAGCGAAGTAATGAATAACCACCATCGACCATTTGAGTAAGCTCTAACGGTTCTTAACATTAGCATAAGTATGTGATCTTCATGCCGGCCGGTGTGGCCGAGCGGTTCTAGGCGCTTCAGTCTGGAACCGCGCGACCGCTACGGTCGTAGGTTTGAATCCTGTCTCGGGCATGGATGTGTGTGATGTCCTTAGGTTAGTTAGGTTTAAGTAGTTCTAGTTCTAGGGGACTGATGATCTCAGATGTTAAGTCCCCTTAGTGCTCAGAGCCATTTGAACCAAACGTTCAGAATGTGGAAGTGCGAACCCTTTCTCTCGCTTAGAAGAAATCTTAATCTATTGCTTGTTTTCAGGGTTAGCGAATGTACACGGAGTGTTAAGTAAGAGGTCGCCTAGTAGAGTGTGGGGCATCTCGGTAGCAGATGGAGTTACGTAACAAAATTAGCGGACTTTGTTAGGGTTATTAGAGGAAGAATAATAATAAATTGAGTTTGGCTCCAATAGAAACTTTAAGTGTGGATATCTCGTCTTTGTCCTTATACTCTTTGACTTTATGTTTAGTTTGCAGAAGAGAAGGGAGAAACAGGTTGTTGATGGTGTAGTGACTGACTGCGGTGTTTGTTGTCCAAAATTGACTTTAAGGGCAAGAGTGAAACCATTTCCGAAACGGCTGAGTTTGTATGCTGTTCCCATGTCGCCGTGATTAAAATACGCCGTGCTTGGCAAAATGGCCCCATTCAAAACCAGTGCCGAGGTAATTATGGTACACCACAGGCCGTAGATGACTGGGCTGAACGGCGGCTTCGGAGATGGGTATGGGGGAACAGACGTGCAACTGTTGAGTAACTGATCACCCAGATGAACCAAGGGGCTAGCAGCAGTGTCTCCTCAACGATCGTTCAGCCAACGTTGCTGCACATAGGCCTGCGCAGGAGGCACCTTATCCATGCACCCATGCTGACTGCTGTTCTTCGGCGACGAACGCTATAGTTTTCGCGCCAAAATTGGACGTCCTCTGAACGGCGACAGGTGGCCTTTTAAGACGAATCACGTTTTATTTTCCACCAGACAGGTGGCAGTTGGCGTGTGCGGCGCGGAATGTCCGAAAGCAAATACTTTGCAACACTCTTCGGAAAGGCCCACGAAGGCGAGGGACCGTTGTGATCTGGAGAGTGTTTTCGTTACAATGCCTGGGCGATCTTGTCGTTCTGGCAGGCACAATGGAGCAACACAAATATCATCTAACCTCGTCACGATGGCATCTACCAGCAGGATAACGCAACGTGTTATACAGCTCGCAGTGGACGTTCGTGGTTCGAAGATCACCAGGATGAGTTTACTGTATTCCCCTGAGAATCAAACTCCCCGGATTACAACCCAATCGTGAACGTGTGAGACCGCCAGGGTCAGGCTGTATATGCCATGGATCCTCAGTCGAGAAATCTGGTGCAACTGGCAACAGCACTGTAGACGGCATGGCTCCACATCCCTGTTGGTATCTTCCAGAACCTCACTGCCCCTCTTCCAGCATATCTCACACAAGTCCGTGCTGTGAAAGGAACTTAGACAGGCTTTGGACAGGTGGTCACATTAATATCACAGGCATCCTAGATTCATCATCTGAGGTTGTTTCTACAAACTTTCTAAGTCTGTTTCCATGGGATAGTTTGCGTCTGTCTTCAGGCGTCCGCCATTCATTTCTTCCAGCGTCTTCGTGTCACGCTCTCATGCGTCGAACAAATCCATGAACGTTAGTGCTGTCTTCTTTGTATCCCCTGCTAGCCCTGGAAGGCTGAAGACTCTGGACGACTAAGAAGCAGATAGTGAGGTGAGGTGACCGTAGATGCGAAGTGTTGGGCATTACTGAATGGAAGGAAGCGGCGCAAGACAGGAAGAACTGCAGGCACATAATGAGGGCGGCACGTGATCTTCACGGCCCTGAGAAGCCAACAGAGTGAGTGAGTTTGGAAATTTGGGGTAAGTTCCTATGTGACCAAACTACTGAGGTCATCGGTCCCTAGGCTTACACACTACTTAATCTAACTTAAACTGACTTACGCTAAGGACAACACAAACACCCATGCCCGAGGAAGGACTCGAACCTCCGACGGGGGCAGCCACACGGACCATGGCAGGGCGCCTCAGGCAGCGCGGGGTGAGTGAGTGAGTGGTCTTTATGACGTAAGTGAAATTTTGTTTCCAGCCCGTGGCTAGTGGTCGAGTGCACTAACCTCGGTCAATAGCCAAGGTCCTGTGATCACGGTTAAAAGTAAACCGCGTATAAATTCTCTCTGCAGTGGGACTGCCTTGATCGGGCTATACGTGCCATGGATCCTCAATTCAGAAATCTAGAGCAACTGGCCACAGCACTGCAGTCGGCATTTCTCCACATCCCTGTAGCTAGCTTCCAGAATCTCACTGATTTCTTTCTGCACGTCTCACACAAATCCCCACTGCGAAAGGTGGTTATTCAGGCTTTGGACAGGTTAATTTACAGTCAGCAACCTTTCGTCAGCTAATTGTGCGTTTGACTGTGGTTAACTCCACATATTTCAATGGAGACACCCTGGAGGTGCAAAGATATTCATGGAGATATGAGCTTGCTCACAGCCGCCTATACACACAATTTTATAGACAATCGCTGGTGAGTGACGTCACTGTCACATGCTCTCATTTTCGTTAAGAAGCAATGTGTTTATTCTTTGTTAGGTGTCCATTCATTTATGATTGGCTAAATGGAAAACAAAAGAAGAACATCAAATTTTTCGAAGTACGAAAAGGATGTACTCCTTGAATTTGTTAGTGTGAATGCATCAGTTCTTGAAAATAAAAAATAAAAAAAAACTGACGTCTGCAGTGTAAACTAAGAAACGTACAGTCTCGTTTCGGTCTTAGTTGTTCGTTCTTTTTTGTCTTCAGTTCGAATGCCTACGTCATTTAAACATAAAAATCATCAACTATATATGATGGTTACAACACCTAATAGTCATTTTTATGGTAAATACACATCTTCGTATTTCTAACTATATATTGTACAGAAAAATCCAGTTTCCGAGTGAGGTGGTGCAGTGGTTAGCACACTGGGCTCGCATTTGAGGGGACGATAGTTCAAACCTGTGTCCGACCATTCGGATTAAGTTTTCCGTGATTTCCCTAAATCACTTTATGCAAATGCCAGGTTGGTTCCTCTGAAAACGTGTGGAGCGGATTCCCTTCCCCATCCTTCCCTAACCCGAGCTTGTGCTCCATATCTAATGGCCTCGTTGTCGACAGGACGTTAAACACTAGTTTCCTCCTCCTCGTCCGAAAATCCAGTTTTCATTGGAAACAAAAAATTCTTCATTACCAATTTTTATAAAAGATTATTAACCAAGATTCTATGATTTAAAAAACCACACATTACTTTTCAATTTTTTGTGTTTTACGATTCATGTATTTGTTCATAGAACATGCAGATTTGAATAAAAATATGAATCCACCGAGAATTAAATTAAACCCCTCCCCAAAATCATCACACCCGACTGCACAGAAACACGCTGCTTTTCGACAGCGTTTTATCTTATTTTAGCATATTAAACGTGGCTGGAAAACTTAGATGTCGACTTTCTCGAGAATTTTTGAGAGTTCCATCGAACTGCTTTGCGAGAAATATACTTGAGTTTTCAGCTTCACGTACCATAAATGTAAAAAAGTACATAGTTCTGATTGTGTTGTGGTCTCCTTGTGGGTGAAAAATGGGCAATGTGGTCACATGTGGAGACACAATTTAATTATACTGCTGGTACGTTTGATCCGTAAATTAACAACTTTTTGAGTTCATCTGAAGTACTGGTTATGGTGTACAATGCCTTGAGTTTGTTTCAGTACATCGAAAACGGCCGCCATCTTAATACTTTACGCTTACAAAACCCTCGTCATCTTGAAGAAACCCAGGCAGTCAAATTTATCCACGATCAACTCCCACATTTAACTTTGATCGAGGTCGGCGGACCAGAACTTTGGGCTAAACAGCGTTAATGCCGACTTTACCGCCGTTAGCTACTCGAAGTTGGTACTTTCGTCCATAGGTCGTCTATGTGTTGTTGTTGTTGTGGTCTTCAGTCCAGAGACTGGTTTGATACAGCTCTCCATGCCACTCTATCCTGTGCAAGCTTCTTCATCTCCCAGTACCTACTGCAACCTACAATCTTCCTAATCTGTTTAGTGTATTCATCTCTTGGTCTCCCTCTACGATTTTTACCTTCCGTGCTGCCCTCCAATACTAAATTGGTGATCCCTTGATGCCTCAGAATACGTCTTAACAACCGATCCCTTCTTCTAGTCAAGTTGTGCCCTAATTTTCTCTCCCCCCCCCCCCCTCAATTCTATTCAATACCTCCTCATTAGTTATGTGACCTACGCATCTAATCTTCAGCATTCTTCTGTAGCACCACATTTCGAAAGTTTCTATTCTCTTCTTGCCTAAACTATTTATCGTCCACGTTTCACTTCCATACATGACTACACTCCATACAAATACTTTCAGAAATGACTTCCTGACACTTAAATCTAGCCGTCCGGAGTGACCGAGCGGTTCTAGGCGCTACAGTCTGGAACCACGCGACCGCTACGGTCGCAGGTTCGAAGCCTGCCTCGGGCATGGATGTGTGTGAAGTCCTTAGGTTAGTTAGGTTTAAGTAGTTCTAAGTTCTAGGGGACTGATGACCCCAGAAGTTAAGTCCCATAGTGCTCAGAGCCATTTGAACCACTTAAATCTATACTCGATGTTAACAAATTTCTCTTCTTCAGAAACGGTTTCTTTGCCAGTGCCAGTCTACATTTTATATCCTTTCTACTTCCACCATCATCAGTTATTTTGCTCCCCAAATAGCAAAACTCATTTACTACTTTAAGCGTCTCATTTCCTAATCAAAAATGGTTCAAATGGCTCTGAGCACTATGGGACTCAACTGCTGAGGTCATTAGTCCCCTAGAACTTAGAACTACTTAAACCTAACTAACCTAAGGACATCACACACATGCATGCCCGAGGCAGGATTCGAACCTGCGACCGTAGCGGTCTCGCGGTTACAGAGTGCAGCGCCGGAACCGCGCGGCCACTTCGGCCGGCTCATTTCCTAATCTAATACCCTCAGCATCACCCGACTTAATTCAATTACATTGCATTATCCTCGTTTTGCTTTTGTTGATGTTCATCTTATATCCTACTTTCAAGACACTGTCCATTCCGTGCAGCTGCTCTTCCAGGTCCTTTGCTGTCTCTGACAGTCTATGTAGATATAGAAAAGAGTTGGAGACAGGTCAACATCAGTTCCGAAATGCATTTCCAGTTCTTGAACCACTGCGCCTCCCTGCTCCGCTGCCTACTGTGGAATCCTGGTCTCAGAATAATTATGCGAGTCCGTGTAAACACGGGCTCCCGGTTTCAAAGGGTTGGGCGGAAGGAAGGTGAGCGTGACGGCAGCGCAGTACGAGGCGCACCTGCTTCCTGCGGCCGCCGCTAGGTGGCGCCAGCTGGCGCGTATCTGCAGCCCCGCGCGGCCGCGCACCCCTAATGGAGCGGCACTCAGCCACACACTTGCCGCGGCATCAAAGGCGCCGTGTTTACGCCACGCCCGCGATAGTTTTAGGGCCGCCAGCTTGTCTGACAAAACACGGCCTGCTGCCGGCTGCCGCCTGGCGCACGCGCTACCGCCAAAAGGAAAAAGCCCCCCCTCCGCTGTTTGGACAGCAGGCGACGCATTTAAATTCCTCTGCGCCGCTATGCACCTACTCCTGAGCCCGGTGACGACCTCCCGAAAGCAGACGTGAGATGCTAAGGTCATTAAGAGACCACCCTGTCTCCTATATTCTATACGGAAGAGGGAACCTCACAAAGGGTTTCTATGATACGCAGGTAGATGGAATTAGAAAAAAATAACATACGAGGTGTGATCAAAAAGTAGCGGGAATTATTGTATAATTTTTTTGGAATCTTTTCATCAACGTCAACTTTATCCCATTCAAAGTAATCCCCCTCTGATATAATACACTTGTGCCAGAGCTTTTTCCAATCTTGTAAGCATTTCTGGAACTCCCTTTTCGTTATGATGTTCACCTCCCTCAGCGACTCTGTTTTTATCTCATTAGTGGTGGCAATGCGACGTCCTTTCGTGGTTCTCTTCAGCCTCGGGAACAGAAAAAAGTCACAGGAGGCCATTATGGCGAATAGTGTGGTTGAGACAACATAATGGTTTCATTTTTTACCAAAAAAATCGCGAACAAGCATTGAGCAGGAGCATTACCGTGATGCAGTTTCCAAGGGGGTGGTTTTGCGGCAATTCTGGTTAATTTATTCGGAACAAACTTTGCTGCTACACGTTTCAGGCCCAAAACAACCGAAAAAATTGCTTGGCATGAGCCAAAGGATATCCCAACATCATCTGCAACCACTCTGATAGTGATTTTCCAGAACCATTTCCTTTATTTCTTCTGCAATGTCGTCGGTAACATGTGCTAGGGGGTCCAAGGCGGTCTTCGTCTTCAACGTCTTCTCGACCCTCTTTGAAACTTTCATGCCTCTCGTTAACTCTTGTCTTACTCATAGCTCGTTTTCCAATGGCCACAATCAAGATTAAGAATACGGTGATGATGTTTGGTTTTTTGGGGCGCTCAACTGCGCGGCCATCAGCACCCGTACAAAGTCCCAATTTTTTCACAGTCCAATTGGTACACAATCCAATCTATGAACTGTCACGAATGATGATGATGATGATGATGAGGAAGACAACACCAACACCCAGTCCCCGGGCAGAGAAAATACCCAACCCGGCCGAGAATCGAACCCGGGACCCTGTGATCCAGAGGCAGGAACGCTAGCCACTAGACCACTAACTGCAGACTTAGAACACGGTTCTGCACTTCACTTCCATTTTTTCAAACAAAATTTAATGCAAATTCTTTGGTCCGTCTTTTTCGAAAGTAAAAATTCGCCGAACACTCGAACACGCGTAACCTTTTCGACTGCCAACAGTAAAATAAATATTCAAAACAGCTGAAACAGCAAATATACATCAGGAACATCTGCACCAACAAGATAAAGAAAATTGGTAATCGTATCTATAAAGCCCGCGAAATTAAAAAAATTCCCGTTACTTTTTGATCACATCTCGTAAATCTCGCTGACTTACTGTCGTATGTTTTTTTATCGTTTATACTTTTTACGACACAATCACAAGAGCTTTTGAGAGTGCTGTAGCCTCTTTAGATCAGTCAGTGGTAGTCTTCCGAAAACATTTTTAGGAACTTTAAGGACATGTTTCTTACACTAAAACAAGAAAAAAATATTCATATAAACATATTTCCGAGAATTCTTCGTTTTTAATGAAAAGTTTACGTTCAGCAGCTTTCCAGGTAAAACCCAACAACTTCGTTTATCTATGGACCCGTTTGACTCGTTGTATGCTAGATGGCGTTGTGTTGCCTGGGAGATTTGTTTACTTTCGTCATTCGATTGTCTTCATCGTGTTACTGTGTACATGTACTACAGATAGTGCCTTAGCCTAACTGAAAGTGCCCCATTCGAGTATGGACGATATTCATTCCGTGAGTAGGCAGACATAGTTTTTATGTATGGAAGGACGAATGGTTGTGTGCACAGGTATATCAGACGGCATTTCCAGACCGAAAACAGCCGATTCATCCAATCTTCAGTGCTGAGGCAGGATCCGTAGCACCACAGACCACTGATCGAGAGGGACCACGTGTTGCCCGTATGCCTGACCAGGAACAGCACATTTTACAGGCTTTCGAAGAGGAGCCATCTGGTACATCACCACTTTCAGCATGGAGGATACTTCATGAGCAACTCATGTAACTCATCTTCAACGCGTGCAGGGCCTTACGCTTGCCGATCATTCACAAAGGGAGAACTTTTACCGACAGTTTGTTGCACAATCTGCCAATACGTTTTTTGTCTCTTCTGTTTTGTTTACAGGCGAGGCAACGTTTGTAAGAGTTGTAATCTGGAAGAGATGTAACACCAGATTTCCAAAACAAACACATCTGGGCCGATCTCAATCCTTATTCTGCAGTACAGGACAGAAATCACCATCATTTTAATATTAATATGTGAGCTAGAAATGTAGATGACTGTCTGGTAGGGCATACGTTCCCCTAGCACATCTTACAGGTGCTGTCTACAGGGACTTTATTCAGAATACCCTCCAAGAACTACAAGAAGATGTATGCAAATAAGAAGAAACGTGTGTTTTATGCACGATGGAGCCCCAACGCATTTCATTCTCGGTGCTGAGATACACTGGCTGTTTATCTACCATGACAGGTGGATAGATAGAGAAGGATGATTTCCATGGCCCGCACGTTACCCCGGCCTCAGTACTTTGGAATGTCATCTCTGTGGCCTCCTTAAACAACTCGTCTATGCAGAGATCACCTAGATTCAGAAACTCTTTATTGACGTGTCATGGAAGCCCACAAAAACCGTCAATGAGCATTTGAAAGGGTGCGATAGTCCATGATTCGACGAATGCATGCTTGTTTAGAATCAATATGAGGACTCTTCTAGCATTTATTATGACTTTATGTTGATGAGCTCCACTCACCTAATTTATAAAATTCCATTAATAACTCAAAAACGAAGGATTTTCGAACATGTCCATACGAACATTTCTCTTGTTTTGGTGTACTGCAGATGGTTTACTTCGAGTAGTCAAAAGTATTAAAAAATAAAAGGAGATAGATGGTTTTGACAGAGCATACCACAGCACTGCTAAAGTGCCTATACAAATTTTCATTTGGAATGCGAAAGTTACCAGACACAGATGATAAAAAAACCTCGTTTACTTTTATTCGATAATGCCATACGAGATCATTTTTTGGGGCAAGACCTGTAAAGGACTGTTGACAAATCTGGAGGTACCAACTATTCCTTCTCTTTATATTTACCTCTTAATTAAATATGCCACAAAGAAAATATCTCTTTTTCAAACAGACAGCTCAGTTCATGGAATCAGTATTAGAAATAAGAAATAAGAAAAATCTTCATGTAGAATTTAAGTCACTTACTTTCACCCACAAAGGTGTCCATTTTTTAGGGAGACAAACTTTCAGTGACTTGTCAGTTACACTTTTCGTGACAATTTTGTGATCATGTCGTCTTAAAGGGAAATATGTTTTTAGATTTTTTTTACTTATTTCACATCAGTGAGGAAGATTCCGCTTAGGATCTGTGGATGGTACGGTAACATATCTATTTTTTATTATTGTAAATAAGTAGTATGTCTTGTTGTTTCTTGACATGTTCTACAGCCTCAAAGATTTCTTCACTGAAATCTCTGGAATAAAAATATGTTTAATCTAACCTACTTTACTGTGCTTCTCTTCAGTACAGTAAAACAATAGTATGGATCGCTAATCAGTACAAAAATATTCACATCAAATATTTCAGCAAGTCATCCCTTTCGACGAATGTTGTAGGAATATTCACAAAACGCGCCTTCCGAAGCTAAAGAAAAATTTTGAAGTTTGAATGCTGTACTTCTGTGACGTATGTCATGGAGATCGTTTTTGACAGGTAAGATCGACAAAAGCTGCTTGTATTATTTCCTTCTACGAGGGACGTACAGTAAGTAATGTAACACACTTTTTGCTGAAAGCATGTTGATTTTATTCAGGATTCCAATACACCACATTATTCCCCACTCTTTTGGAAACAAAACCCTATTTTTCATCGTAATCTCCATTCAGTGTGACGGCCTTACGTTATCTAACTGAAAGGTCCTTAATGCTCGCATTATTCTACTGGTCGACGTCGAAACCGACGTCTTGCTGTATCAATAACCTCCTTATCATCCACGTACTGCTTCACGCAGAGCGCATGCATCATTGGGCCAAACAGATGGAAGTCGGAAGGTACCAGATCCGGGTTGTAGGGTAGATGAGGAAGAACAGTCCGATGTAGTTTTATGAGCTCCTCTTAGGTCTGCAGACTTGCGAGAGCCTTTGTCTTGTCATGGAGAAGGAGAAGTACGTTTGCGATCCGCCGACCACCTGGAATGTGAGTGTAATCACGCTCCAAAACTGCAGGACTCGCAGCTGTGTGCGGCATATGGGAGATCGGACAGGTTTTCGCGATCTTGTTGCAATGATGACAGACGCCTCGCCCAACGACTCACCGTGCTTTTGTTCACTGTCATTTCGCCAGAGATTTTCTGTAAGCGCTTATGAATGTCTGCGATGCTCTGGTTTTCCGCCAAAAGAAACTCAATGACAGCTCACTGCTTGGAAGGAATCTGCGTTACAGACGCCATTTTGAAGGCTACGTATAGCGTCGTCATCTATCGGACCTTCATGGAAGCGGGAATATTCCACAATGCCCCACAACAAATTATTTCAACAAAATTGGCCAAGAAAAAAAGTGTTATATTAGTTACTGAACGTCCCTCGCATTTATTCAAACTTTTTGGGGCATTATGAGCAGTCATCTGCGGCTAGCTATCAAAAGATTGACCAAATTTGTTACGTACCATCCCGCAAAGAAAATTTAAGCAAGATAAACTGTGTCAATTCCGATAACATACTTAGAGCATGTAAATTCAATGTGTGTTTTCATGCCTCATTTAACTAGTCTCTTATTATGAAATATTGGGAAGACACAAACTGAGTAATGGAGACAAAGTCAAATTAGATAAAACCAGTGTGGAATGTAGCCTCTTAAATTAATGTGAAACTTCTTCTTAAATATGAAGGGCATACCTCTCTCAAATCTTGTTTTCCAACTGAAAACGACGACAACTGATAGGCACTCGCATTACATTTTCCTCCGTTATCTCCAGAACGATAATGTTCTCGCGGAATCGCTTGCAACAGAGATAAAAGACCAATACTTTGCAGAGAGGGCCGAGCCTGATAGTCGCAACGCGGTAATCAGGAAACGATCGTCCTTCCTTTTTATTTGGGAGCGGAGGGGAATCAATTATACGTTTATGCTAGACATTATCAAGTTAACGAGAGATCTGCATTAATATCATGGAGAAGATATAAAAACTTTGAGGTTCGCCGATGACATGGTAATTCTGTCAGAGACAGCAAAGGATTTGGAAGAGCAGCTGAACGGAATTGACAGTGTCTTGAAAGGAGGATATAAGATGAACATCAACAAAAGCAAAACAAGGATAATGGAATGTTGTCAAATTAAGTCTGGTGAAGCTGAGGGAATTAGATTAGGAAATGAGACACTTAAAGTAGTAAAGGAGTTTTACTATTTGGGGAGCAAAATAACTGATGATGGTCGACGTAGAGAGGATATAAAATGTAGACTGGCAATGGCAAGGGAAGCGTTTCTGAAGAAGAGAAATTTGTTAACATCGAGTATAGATTTAAGTGTCAGGAAGTCATTTCTGAAAGTATTTGTATGGAGTGTAGCCATGTATGGAAGTGAAACATGGACGATAAATAGTTTGGACAGGAAGAGAATAGAAGCTTTCGAAATGTGGTGCTACAGGAGAATGCTGAAGATTAGATGGGTAGATCACGTAACTAATGAGGAGGTATTGAATAGGACTGGGGAGAGGAGAAGTTTGTGGCACAACTTGACTAGAAGAAAGGATTGATTGGTAGGACATGTTCTGAGGCATCAAGGGATCACCAATTTAGCATTGGAGGGCAGCGTGGGGGGTAAAAATCGTAGAGGGAGACCAAGAGATGAATACACTAAGCAGATTCAGAAGGATGTAGGCTGCAGTAGATACTGGGAGATGAAGAAGCTTGCACAGGATAGAGTAGCATGGAGAGCTGCATCAAACCAGTCTCAGGACTGAAGAGCACAACAACAACAACAATAGAAACATAAGTAAAACTTCAGACAACCAAGATCGCTGTTGTGCATCCTTTATTGTGACGACCGATTTCAGCAAACTATGTTGGCATCATTTGATCGTCCACTGTAAATTTCACTGAATCTTGATGAAATGCATATTCTGATATAATATAGTACGCTTCTGATCAAGATTCAGTGAAATGTACTGAGGAAGATCTGATGATGGAAACGTAGTTTGCCGCGCGGGATTAGCCGAGAGGTCTCAGGCGCTGTAGTCGTGGACTGTGCGACTGGCCCCGGCGGAGGTTCGAGTCCTCCCTCGGGCATGGTTGTGTGTGTTTTTCCTTAGGATAATTTAGATTAAGTAGTGTGTAAGCTTAGGCACTGATGAATTCAGCAGTTAAGTCCCATAAGATTTCACTCACATTTGAACATTTTAGAAACGTAGTTTGCTGAGACCGTCCCTCACTGTAAATGCTGTACGATAGCGATATTGGCTGTCTGAAGTTGTACTTCTGTTTCTATGGACATAAACTACGTAATCTATATAAGAGTGTTCGTCGGTTTACAACATCCAGCCCGCTTGTCAGCTACTGGGAGGTGATGACTCAGTGTACTGGCTGTACGCAGACAGTGAAAGTTGTTAACACGGGTCGAAATTTTCCCAGCGTAACTCATGCCTGGAAGGGACATGTCGCTTATGAAAGCGTGTCGGGCAAAGCGGTTCTTATTTGGCGATTAAATTACATTCTACGGTGCTGGAAGGCTGTCCGCCGTTTTTCGCAGTCAGATACGGATCAAGCGCCCACATCCGAATATGGTCGCCGCTACCGCTTAATCCTCTGGATAGGACGTGAGCCGCTTTCATAATTCGTGCACCAAAAGCAGAAAGTGCGCAGAAAATCTGTTTACAGTGTTCATGATCGAGCACGCAAAATACTAGAATTTTTTTCCGAGCAGCACCGGCACACGAAAGAGCGCTGATCAGCTACGTTTTATACATGAAAATCGCGCACATTTGCGGTGAATTTGCTTCTTCTGTCTTTACGTCAGATGTAACTAATCAAAAGGGTTAGATACCGTGATCAACCTAATAGATCCGGATGATAAGCGTAAAGACATACGTGCAAAAAATTTCCCGATAAAGTACCGATGGGCAACTTTTTTTCGTGGCTCTGTATTTGATTTCTGTTTCTGGTACATCTACATATATGGAAAGAACACCAATTCCCATTGTGAAAAAAACGTAACAGTATCTAATGAAGCATTTCAGATTGAGCGCCAGCTGGCAGAGAAAGATTCGTTCACGATCTTCGTAAGGGAAACATCAAGCGACACCATGGATTTCTCAAGGAAATCACGGAAAACCTATAACAGAATGTTGATACGTAGATTTGAATCACATGCCTACCCAATAAATTTTTTGTGGTTCGTTATTGTATTAAACTGAAATTTCTCTTTCTTTGCAGTTACGTAATACAGCCTAAACACTGAATTCAAAACAATGATAGAGTTGGCCGATTTAACTAGAGGGATTCCTAAACACGCAGCATACTTCCAAACGTAACTATCACAGTTAGGGAATTTCTTTCCACATATATCTTCCGCGATGATTTCAATGGAATTTAATTGACTTACTGGAGCCTCCTCATTACCGAATAAATTGAACGAAGTAATGAATATCCACCATCGTCCATTTGAGTAAGATCTAACGTTTCTTAACATTAGCCTAAGGATGCAGTCTCCATAAATACATTCGCGGAACTTGAGAATTAAATTTAAAGGAAATTTAAATGTTTTTGGAAGGAAGTATATAGTTTTCCTTATCTTTGATAAAGCTGAAGTGAACAGATCACACAAAATCCTACGCAGTCAGTGTCAGAAGCTGCTTTTTAGACCCACACGTCGACTCAGTCATAACGGAAAAATCACATTACACGACAGTTTCTCATCTCTGATAATCTTGCGCAGTGCGCGTATTGCACAGGATCACGTTCAATAAATTTAATCGTTATCACAGTATAGGCGCTAAGGAATAACACCAAGTGATCCACTGTCTACTGTACTGTGCAAACTACCAATTGACACGAATAAAATTAGAAGTACCGTGCACGTCTATTTTATTACGAAATATGTCGCTGCAGACATTAAAATGTACTGTATCACTGAGCTATTATTTGCAAAGTAATATGTAATTCTGTTAACAAAAAGGGACTTTTCGTCTTTCCTTGGCATATAAAACAATTCCTTATGAAACATGACATAAATGAAAACCTAAGTGCAACCACTAAGTTCTTATGCACAAAATCCGTGTGTAAATGAATGCCTATTTTTAATTCGTTTCCAATCACTTTGTGATAATAATTCGGCTTCAGGATTTAATAATCTGCCCCACATCTATAAATGTTTCTCTACTAATACAGTTCCGACCACTGCTCAGCAATATACAGAGTGTTAACTAATGTCTATTAAACCTCAGGAGAATGGATTGAGAACTTAAAAGGTAGCAAAAGAGCTCATATTGGTTATTTTTTTTTAATTTTCGTAGTTACAGACACTTTTTTGTTTTAATTACAGAAAGTAACTTTTTTGTTGTTAGGTGTTTGTTCCGTTTCTGTCTTTCTGTTTTCAAGTTTCCTTCATGGTTGTACAGGTATTTTTTCTTTCCTTTTAGAAAGTTGTCTTCTGATGGTTAAAAGAAATGCTCAATGTTCGTACCATTAGCTCTATCACAAGCTTCTAAACACCGATTCATGGATTATCCAAGTGTCTGCTGTATCTGCCGAAATCCTCCTTGAACGCACTTGCGAAAAGTTTCAAAATCTGCAGTGTGTCTTGAATACATTATGTCCTTAAAATGCCCTCAAAGATATAAGTCAAATTTATTGAGGACAGGAGATCGAGTAGAGCAAGATGTTGCTGCCCCACGATCCATTTATTTGGGAAACGCTGATTTAAAATTGTTCTTGCTTGCAGAGAAAATTGAGATGGTGTCCCATCGTGCGTGGACCACATGTTCGGAATGAAGTGTTGTGGAACGTCTTCCAGCAAAACATTTAAATGTTGCAGTAAAACTTCACTGTGAGATGCTCCAGTCAGTGTTCCATGCAAAACGAAATGTCCAGTTCATCTGTCACCAATGATGCCAGCCAGTACGTTAATACTAAACTGTTGTTGAGGTCAAATCTCCAGAAGTGGAGAAGGGTTCTCATGCACCCATACATGAGTGTTGTGAAAATTCTGCACTCCATTCCTGGTAAACGTTGCTTCGTCAGTGAAAAATATGGTGGACAGAAAGTGTTGGTCGTGAACTCACATTCCCAGTAACCGAGTACGAAAAGCTTTTCTGGACTGAAAATGTGTTTCAACAAAACCTTGCACTGTCTGAAGATGGTCTGGATAAAGCAGATGCTCTCGTAACAGTTTCCACATTGTCATATGACTCACATTCTCTGTTTCTGTTATTTCTCTGATAGTGTTGCTGCCTTTATTATCCTCTATATGATGAGGTACTCGATCTTCTAAATCAGCTGGTCTAACACTGGTCTTTCACAATGAAATGACCTTTTATTAAAAGTGCCTGTATCTACAAGATGTTCACATATTCTTCGAAAGGTCTTATTATTCGGTAAACGTCTGTTAAAAATATTTCAGTTTACAAAAGTTTCGCTTCAGACGCTTTGTCGGCTACAGGTCCATACATCAGGTGCATTTCGCCACGGACTGATTACAACAGATTTTAACCAGAGACGTACAGTACACACTAGTCCAATAACAACACGGCCGAGCAGGCGTCAAACCAACGACGGGAAGTCAGACACGACACGTCGGTCTCCAGTACGATTTGGTGTTTCCCCTCTCGGAAATAACCGATTCGATGCCTGGTAGGGGAATAAGATTCAGTACACACGACACACGAAACACTGGTCCAATAAGAACTGTAGAATAAGCCTTCACTACTGATTGTGTTCTCAATACTAGAAGAATGCATTTATTTAGTACTAGCGTGACCACTAAGATAAACATATGAAGACTGACTCAAGACTTCCCAGAGGAAACAATATTTGCAAAGAAAAAACGCCTATAGAACCAAGCTGTAAACTTGAAAACATAAAGACAGAAACGAAGCAAACATATGACAGCAAATAAAGTGTTTAACTAAGAAGGTCTATGCATGAAGTTTTTTCCATTTATTGAGTCCTCTACCCATTCCCCAGGGGTTTACATATAATAGTTAACACCTTGTATACATCTCTTACAGTTCCTACACCGCCTCCATCTGGCTCCCTTCCATTTCCGCGAATATCTGTTGTGAAGCCATTGTACAACTGTCTCATGAAACAAGAATGTATTTTATGCTATCTGTTGTTGACGTTCGTGAAGTTGTAACACCCGCTCCATTCACCGTCAACTCCTACCATAATGGTATGAGGTCTGAAGATGGTCAAAGAGTGACCGAAACTGGTTGCCACAAAATTACAAGTTTTTGCGGTCGAGGCTGTTTGTGTTTATTTTTAAAGTAACCCGGCACTCCTTAGTCCTCGATCCAAATTCTCACTGCCGCCCCAGTTTAATCAATGCAGTTCTGTTAACCGCAGAGCCAAGGTGGCTTAGTGGCTAACACACCTGCTTAAGCAGGAGATCCGGGTTCGATTCCTGGTCTTGGTACAAGTTTTCACTCCCTGATTCAGCGTGTACACATAAAATCATATCTGTTTGAGACCAGTAAAGACTGCATCTGGGTTTCAGGCTGGATCCCCCATTTACGTTCGATGCTGAGGTGCTATTCCAGAATATGGAGAGCTTTGGCAGTTCTGTTCGTGGTAACGGGGAATTTCGATCGAGTAAGGGGGCGTGTCAGGGTAATCCGTACAGTTATGTGATCTGCTGTGCCAAGGTGGCTTAGTGACTACGCACCTGCCTACTAAGCAGGAGACTCGGGTTCGATTCGCGGCCTTGGTACAAATTGTCAATCACCGCTTCAGTCTACATACGTATCACGATATATTTTGGGAGCCGGCCGGTGTGGCCGTGCGGTTCTAGGCGCTTCGGTCTGGACCCGCGTGACCGCTACGGTCGCAGATTCGAATCCTGCCTCGGTCATGGATGTGTGTGATGTCCTCAGGTTAGTTAGGTTTAAGTAGTTCTAAGTTCTAGGGGACTGATGACCACAGATCTTAAGTCCCATAGTGCTCAGAGCCGTACTTTGGGACTACGTTGTCCCAGTATAAAGTGCTATAAAACAGGGAAACAAATCGACACATCGTAATACTACACGTACTGACTACTATGTAAATATTTATAACGTCCCGTAGTATATCTTACAACTGATATCGCAATAGTTACCGTCAAAAGTAAAATGCCAACAACAAACATGCATCGTCAGATATAAAACTTTACCTTGCACATCTCACGTTGGGTACCAGACTCTCACAAAGCTCACCTACCAAAGATAGCAATATCCTAAACTGTATAGGTCTCAGCTCCCAAAACGAGAATACTGAAACAAACAATGAGCATTTTTGGGTCCGCTTTAGTGACTTCCTCCTTGAAAATCAACCACCAATTTCTTTTAATTATCGACGTCGAGTGTTAAATCACAGTTTCTTTAGGAAAAGTAATGGCACGAGAGAGGCTACTCTGGCGTTGCGGTTGATAATGGATACAAGACTGAAGAAAAGTCAAGACACATTCATAGAAGTTGTCGACGTGGAAAAAGCGATCGACAGTGTCAAATGATGCAAGATATTTAAATTCTGATAAAAATAGAGGTTATATTGCACGTGTACAAGAATCAAGAGGGAGGAATAAGAGTGGGAGGCCAAGAACGAAGTGCTCGTACTAAGAAGGGCATAAGACAGGGATGTAGTCTTTCGTCCCTGTCTATAAATCGAAGAAGTAATGATGGAAATAAAAGAAAGGTGGAATTAAAATTCAAGGTGAAAGGATATCAGTGATAACATTCGCTAATGACATTGCTATCCTCAGTGAAAATGAGGAATTACTGGATATTCTGAATGGAATGAACAGTCTAATTAGCATAGAATGTAGACTGAGAGTAAACCGAACAGCGACAAACTTAACATCAGAAGTAGATTAAGTTACGGAATTATGACACCTAGGAAGGAAATTAATCCATGATGGACAGAACAAAGAGGACATAAAAGCGGACTATCTCTGCAAAAGAGGGCGTTCCAGGTCAAGAGAAGTACTACTATCAAATAGAAGCCTTAACTGGAGGAAGAACCTTCTGAGAATGTACTTTTGGAGCACAGTATTTTACGGTAGAGAAACATTGACTGCGAGAAAGTCTAAACAGAAGTTAATCTAAGCACTGCAGGTGTGGTACTGCAGAAGAACGTTAAAAAATAGGTGGACTGAGAAGGTAAGGAAAGAGGAGGTTCTCCGCAGAATCGGCGATAAAAGAAATACCGATAAGAAGGAGGTTGGTTCAAATGGCTCTGAGCACTATGGGACTTAACTTCTATGGTCATCAGTCCCCTAGAACTTAGAACTACTTAAACCTAACTAACCTAAGGACAGCACACAACACCCAGCCATCACGAGGCAGAGAAAATCCCTGACCCCGCCGGGAATCGAACCCGGGAACCCGGGCGTGGGAAGCGAGAACGCTACCGCACGACCACGAGATGCGGGCTAAGAAGAAGGAACAAGACGATAGAACATGTGTTACGACATCAGGGATAACTTCTAAGGTACTAGAAGGAACTGTAGAGGGAGAAAGAGATTGTAGTACATCCGGCATGTAATTGAGGACGTAGGTTTCACGCGCTATTTTGAGATGAAGAGGTTAGCACAGGAGAGGAATCTGTGGCGGGTCGAAGGAAAAAAAAAAAAGAAGGCACAGATTTTGTTCTAGCTGGACTGTTGGATTTGATGCGAGTTTTCACAACCATGCTTCTTAATACTCGACGGGTCGTTGTGTGCCAGCACTTTAGGTCTGTCTGGTCTTGAGTTAACTGTGGTTGTTCCTTCGCTTTTCCATTTCAAAATCACACCACCTGCGCAGCTTTAGACGGGTTGAAATGTCCCACTGGGCTTGTTAGGTGACATTCAAGTGATCAGTCCATCTTCGAAGTCACTGAGCTGTCCTCACGGACCCATTCAACTGTTTCTGCATTCCTACTGAGACACGCTACTCCCCTCCAATATCATTCTAGCGCGTCCGTCTCTCTTGGCAACAAGAGGCTAATTCCGCATTACATCTTTTCGTACACTATTGGTCTCATAGTGAAGGTCTCCTACAGAATCCGTTTCTCGAGGATTAGTGGAAGGCCGGTCTATGGTCTTCAGGACGAACAAAAACATCCTGCAAAGAGAAACTGGCCGTGGTCGCCACTTTAGCTCACAGAACTGGCACATAAGGGGTTACGGGGGCCGAGAGAATGGAATGTAAAACGCATGCGGCATGCAGTCATTCATTCAGTACTTGATACAAACACAAAAAAAATTCTGCATCACCTCGTTTCCGAGAGTTCCGGAATCTGTACAGAAAATTGGAATAGAGATCAGGATAAACATCATTTCCGCCATTTTTATTGCTCATGAAAACCACACATTGCATGTTGCACCAAGATACAGCGAGACCTTCAGAGGTGGTAGTTCAGATTACTGAACAGCAAATCCTATTGCATTGGTGTATGCCCGTATTCGTGGCATACTATCGACAAGTTCATCAAGGCACTGTTGGTCCAGGTTGTCCCACTCCCTCAACGGCGATTCGGCGTATCCTTCAGAGTGCTTGGTGGGTCACGCCGTCCATAAACAGCCCTTTTCATCCTACGCATGTTCAATAGGGTTCGTGTCTGGAGAACATGCTGGTCACTCTAGTCGAGCAATGTCGTTATCCTGAAGGAAGTCATTCACAAGATGTGCACGATAGTTGCACGAATTGTCGTCCATGAAGACAAATGCCTCGCCAATATGCTGCCTATATGGTTGCGCTATCGGTCGAAGGATGGCATCGTACATACCTTACGGCGCCTTCCATGACCACCAGGGAACCCCCACTTTGCTTTACTCGCTGGGCGGTGTGTCAAAGCGTTCAGCCTGACCGGGTTGCCTCCAAACACGTCTACGACGATTGTCTGCTTGAAGGCACACGCGGCACTCATCGATGAAGAGAACGTGATGCCAATCCTGAGCAGTCCATTCGGCATGTTGTTGGGCCATCTGCACCGCGCTGCAAGGTGTCGCGGCTGCAAAGATGGACCTCGCCATGGACGTCGGGTGTGAAGTTGCGCATCATGCAGCCTATTGCGCACAGGTTGAGACGTAACACGACGTCCTGTGACTGCACGAAAAGCATAGTCCGTAGGTAGCTGTCAGCCACTCCAGTAGTAGCCCTTGGGCTGCCTGAGCGAGGCATGTCCTCGACAGTTCCTGTCTGTCTGTATCTCCTCCATGTCCGAGCAATATGGCTTTGGTTCACTCCGAGACGCCTGGACACTTCCCTTGTTGAGAGCCCTTCCCGGCACAAAGTAACAATGCGTACGCGATCGAACCGCGGTATTGACCGTCTAGGCATGATTGAACTACAGACAACACGAGCCGTGTGCCTCCTTCCTGTTGCAATGACTGGAACAGTTAGGCTGTCTGATCCCCTCCGTCTAATAGGTGCTGCTCATGCGTGGTTGTTTAATTTCTGGGACGGTTTAGTGACAACTCTGAACAGTCTGTGATACAACATCCACAGTCAACGTCTGTCTTCAGGAGTTCTGGGAACCGGGGTGATGCAAAACTTTTTTTGATGTGTGTGTTACTGCGCTTATATTTGCAGCACAGCATGTCACGAGTAAGGATTGTAAGCAAACATACTGTCCTGTTTCTGTTCTGTGCAGTATAATTTGGTAGAAATCGTATTTGGTTAGCGCTAATAGGGACATCCTGCCCTTAATGAGCTCTCCGTCCAGCGAGTGGCGCGCACTTTCGCTAAGAGGCGGTTCCTGCTGGAACCCAGAACGGAGAGCGAGAGTATATTCCTAAGCGGCTGGCTGTAGTACGGGGAGGACACACACGGCGGCAAAAAACGCGCGTGCCTCTGACGTCTGCCACTTGCCGCATCGTTACGTCACGGCGACCTCGCTTCCGGTCAGGGCTGCCAGACCCGTGGCGCCTCCACAGCTACCAGCGCATCCCTCCATGTTCCTCCTTACCATTCATTCCGCGTCCTCGGACACGTTCTTCACTTTGAACAACATTTTGTCTCCGCATTACTGCTTGCTCTCTAACGTTGACTGTCCGAAAGCTTTCCACCTCGCGGTAACCATGTTTTGTTGCTGCACCTGCTGCTGCTCTTCTTGTGCGTGTACGCTCCAAACCGCGTTGATCTTGATCCGTTTGGTTACCATGTATATTGGTCCTTAGTTTGTCAGCAGTATCCGTACCTTCACTACTGTATAATTCATACTGCAATGGTGTTGATATTGTATTAAAGTAAACTCCTTCCGAACAGGCCTTGGAAGGCCCAACGGTACCGACCGGCCGCCGTGTCATCCTCAGCCCATAGGACGGATATGAAGCGGCATGTGGTCAGCACACCGCTCTCCCGGCAGTACGTCAGTTTACGAGACCGGAGCTGCTACTTCTCAATCAAGTAGCTCCTCAGTTTGCCTGACATGGCCTGAGTGCACCCCGCTTGCCAACAGCGCTCGGCAGATCGGACGGTCACCCATCCAAGTGCTAGCCCAGCCCGACAGCACTTAACTTCGGTGATCTGACGGTAACCAGTGTTACTACTGTGGCAAGGCCGTTGGCTTGATATCGTATTAGCAGCATAACAACTCCCATCCTTCAGTGTCTTGACCAGTTCTGTACGAGTTCAAATCGGTCAATCCGTTCCTACTTTACACTTGGTATAAATTACAATGAACCAACACACGTTCAGGCTGAAGTGTATCCTTCCGTGCGACTATTTAGTTTTTGATGTGCTGATGAATTTTAAAGTGTTTAACGAAAGGTCTTACTTCAACATGTATGGAACGAAATTTATTTATCGGTTGCATTCAGTGAGCCACTTGACTTTAGTTTCGTAAGTGTTCTGGCAAGTTATTTCTGAATATTTTTAGTTCCAAAGAAAAAAGACAGGCCAAAGTTTGATATTGATCGTCGGCGTGCTTCGTGACGCTTGGCTTCGTGACACACAAAATATTTTGTAAAAAATTATCGGACTTTGTAATGAAATTGCAGGTTCACCCTTAAGTTAACAAGCAGGAAATGGCAGAGCTAATGGCGATCGATGGTGGCGTCACCAAACGAACCGCCTTCAACTGAGTTAAAACGACCAGTGAGCACTTCCATAATGCAATTAATATCAGAGGGGTAATGAGTTACTTGCTTACTGAAATGAAAATAGTCTGAGACTGAAAACAACAATATTTATTATTCACAAAAGCGACACAGTTCAATCAACTTTATCCATACTAGTCCGTGTCCATAAAAGGAATAAATTCAGTGCTCAAAAGAATTAGGAGAACGTGACTTCGGGCGTCTACCATATTCCACTGAGCAATAATTGAGGACAAGGCACGATACCTAATTATACCTTTATCTTTCACAAACGAAGTACACAGCGAAACATCATTACATCCACGTCCATTTACATAACAGCAACTAAAGTGTGCGACAGGTGTCGGAAATGAAGTGGAAGGAATGATTCATCCCATCATCCTGGATGATTTTCATTGGATTTTGAGAGCTTCAATAACGTCTGTGCTCTCCGCGAGCGTTTATAACCACTTGATATAGCTACACAGCGCGATCCGTATACGTCTGCTGAGGCCACCGTGCGATATCGGTTCCCATTCTTCTATTAGAGCCCTTGAGAGTTCTTAGAGAGTCTGTGATGGAACAGGACGCATGTTCCATAGATGTTCCATGAGGTTTAGGTGGAGACTCACTACTGGCCATTCCATTACTTCAATCTTCAGGCTTCACATGACATTCCTGGGGACGTCTGCCACATGTGCACTGGAATTATTGTGCATGACTTGGGATTCAGTACCACCGCAGTATGGAGCAGCGACCACATGGTCCAACATGATGATGATGATGATGATGATGATGATGATGATGTTTGGTTTGTGGGGCGCTCAACTGCGCTGTTATCAGTGCCCGTACAATTTCCCAACCTTTGCTCAGCCCATTGTCACCACTTTCCTGGATGATGATGAAATGATGAGGACAACACCCAGTCATCTCGAGGCAGGATGGTCCAACGGAATCTGTTCGAAGTACCGCCTGACGTTAAGGCGATCATGGACAACAAGTTCAGTACGGATATCAACATGAATGGCTCCCCACACCAACACGGAACCTTGGCCGAATCTGTCCATTTCCTGGACAACATTTGCCAGGTACCACTCACCACGGCTTCTCCACATACGAACAGGCCTCCACCTTGCGTCACAGGAAATATGGACTCGTCTGTGAACAACACCTTTCGTCAGTGGCGAAGTTGCCAGTCGATATGGGAACGGCAGAACTGACAGCGAGCTGCGAGATGATGTCGTGTCAAGCGGGTACTCGAACAGGATGTCAGGGTCTTAAGGTCCTTTCTCGCAACCTGTTCCACACAGTCTGATCGGACTCAACGGCTCCACTGAACCTCCTGAGATCGTCTTGCAGTGCCCTGCAGGAAGCTGTGCGACGCTACAACCCAAAGTTGGTCAGACATCGGTCTTCAAGTGCGGCTGCAATGCTTCGGCGACGTCGTCTGACTCGCCTTGTGTACTGATCTGTCACCTGTTGCGACCCTACAACCCGTGGGTGATAATGGAGAGAAGTTGACATCGATAGCTACAAGTCCATTCTTTTTGGATCAAACTGACTGTACATGCAACTCGCGCTCCATTAAGATGTCGCATTGCATGTGATCGGTTAAATAAAATGTCCACAAATGACAGTAATCGTCTATACAGGGTGTTACAAAAAGGTACGGCCAAACTTTCAGGAAACATTCCTCACACACAAATAAAGAAAAGATGTTATGTGGACATGTGTCCGGAAACACTTAATTTTCATGTTAGAGCTCATTTTAGTTTCTTCCACCTACGCTCAATGGAGCACGTTATCATGATTTCATACGGGATACTCTACCTGTGCTGCTAGAACATGTGCATTTACAAGTACGACACAACATGTGGTTCATGCACAATGGAGCTCCTACAAATTTCAGTCGAAGTGTTCGTACGCTTCTCAACAACAGATTCGGTGACCGATGGATTAGTAGAGGCGGACCAATGCCATGGCCTCCACGCTCTCCTGACCTCAACCCTCTTGACTCTCATTTATGGGGCATTTGAAAGCTCTTGTCTACGCAACCCTGGTACCAAATGTAGAGACTCTTCGTGCTCGTATTGTGGACGGCTGTGATACAATACGCCATTCTCCAGGGCTGCATCAGCGCATCAGGGATTCCATGCGACGGAGGGCGGATGCATGTGTCCTCGCTAACGAAGGACATTTTGAACATTTCCTGTAACAAAGTGTTTGAAGTCACGCTGGTACGTTCTGTTACTGTGTGTTTCCATTCCATGATTAATGTGATTTGAAGAGAAGTAATAAAATGAGCTCTAACATGGAAAGTAAGCGTTTCCGGACACATGTCCACATAACATATTTTCTTTCTTTGTGTGTGAGGAATGTTTCCTGAAAGTTTGGCCGTACCTTTTTGTAACACCCTGTATACCTCACTAGAGAACACTGGGACACTAGTATTCACTTCCTTAAAAGGGGTCACATAACACTTTAATCATAACATAGCCGATACATGGTGAACGATTTTACTTGTTGCACACATTGATCGCGAAGATCTCAACGCAATTAGCCCAAGGTACCAAATGGTTCAAATGGTTCTGAGCACTATGGCACTTAACATCTGAGGTCATCACTCCCCTAGAACTTAGAACTACTGAAACCTAACTAACCTAAGGTCATCACACACAGCCATGCCCGAGGAAGAATTCGAATCTGCGACCGTCGTGGTCGCGCGGTTCCAGACTGAAGCGCCTAGAACCGCTCGGCCACTCCGGCCGGCTAGCCCAAGGTACCGCCTGTATCAAAACAGGTTTAACATAATGGACGTTTTTCCCCAGTTTGTTTGAGCAGCGTACAGTTACAAAGCAATCCAAGAACGGTTCTCTGTTACAAAGATAATTTTTACTTTAAAGAACTCTCGACATTTCACGCTGTATTATTTTTACTGTGCTTTATAAAATAACGTCACGCTATGAATACTCTGTATCATAAGCACAATGGACTCGCATTCGGGAGGACAGCGGTTCGAACCCGCGTTCTGCCATCCTGATTTAGGTTTTCTGTGATTTCCCTAAGTCGCTTCAGGTAAATGCCGGGATGGTTCCTTTGCGAGGACAAGCCCGACTTCCTTCCCCATCCTTCCCTAATCCAACGGGACCGATGACCTCGTTGTGTGGTCCCCTCCCCCAAATCAATCATCAAACGATGATAAGCGATAACAGTAGCTCACTAATAATTGTTTATACTATAATATTTTTTGGCACTGTAGTAATGTTACGATAGGGGGTTTATGACAAAGAGGCGCTTAAGCCACTATAGAGCTTTTGCCTGCCTCCCTCTCTTTATGTATACGGGGAAAGGAATATATTCAATAATGAAGTGCGCCATTCCCTTAGTTGGGTCATATAGGGGGCGCTTGTAGTTTGTTTTCAACACTTGGGAAAAAAATCATACACACGCCTACCGGTGGTCCTGTGGTTCCAGTCTTAAGAATATGGAGAGCGCCCCACTCACTTTCCCGCGCGCCACGTGGTGCTGGTAATTGCAGTAAGGAAGTTCAGGCCGTTGCTGGGCTCTTGTGTTTGGCACGCGTGATTCGGCGCTTCCGCGTCGCGGGACGCACTTGCTCAGAGAAAGCAGCTCCTGCCCCCGTAATTAGCAGACGGGTTGCTCTCTTTCCGCACAGGCAAAAAACGCGCCGCATTCCATTCACGCTGACACTCGCATTGCGTGTGTTGGCACACAGTAGCCGCTGCCTCTGACAACACTCCAAGACGGCACGGTGCCACGAAGCAGTTCTTAGTCACTGCACTGGAAGAAGCCCTCATCGACCATGAATCGCTGAGCATCAAATGTGAAAGTTTTGCGTGTGTAGAGTGCTTCTTCACTAGCAGGACCAGAGAAATAGGACACTGCAGTCGTGGCTGAAACATAAGTTTTATCCTTTTAGACCTCATTGGTGGTCATGTCTGGACACGTAAGTGTCCACAAAAACTGTTTGTGTTTTTTTTTATCTTCGTGTTGAGCAACCAGAATCACTTAAGAACTTCAATTCCTCTTCATTTGTTGCAGTTTTCTATTTTTATAGTACTCCTACATCTTCTCCCCATGCTGTCCTTTCCTCATTTCCATCTACTTCTTACTTGTTTTGCCCTGACAGCCAAATTTAGTATTTTATTCTTAAAAAAGTCTATTTTTTCGAATCTTCGATAGGATTTCTTTATTCTGCAATTCAAACTACTGTTGACTTTTTCAGAAATAAAGGAATATTTGATTCGTTAGCCTGTTCGTTTTGGACAAGTGACCAAAGAAGCTTAACCATTTTACTGCAGACTGAAGACAGTGTGCAACTTTCGTTGGCCGTTTTTCACCATTCCGCAACATTTTAATGACTGCTGCTCTTGTATTTCCGTTTCCGCTGCTGTTGAAGAAGACGCGGCAGAAGCAAACCACTGCCTTCGCTACTGAACTATGTCACAGCGAGCCACTGGAATGCGTATAAAAAGATGACCAGTCCTTTCACCCAACCACAGTTACAATTCTCCAGAAACTATTCAAGACGACACTTCTGTGGAGACAGTAATTTCATTTGATCCTGTGCTTCAGAGGGAAAGCATAACAGAGGACACGACTGCTTTGGTTCTTCAAATGGCTCTGAGCACTATGGGACTTAACATCTGTGGTCATCAGTCCCCTAGAACTTAGAACTACTTAAACCTAACTAACCTAAGGACATCACACACATCCATGCCCGAGGCAGGATTCGAACCTGCGACCGTAGCAGTCCCGCGGTTCCGGACTGTAGCGCCCAGAACCGCACGGCCACCGTGGCCGGCTTTTCGTTCTTCTTATAAATCCATGTACTTCAGTCATGATCATATTTTTCCGATATTAACATAGCCCTTGGAAATAGATTAACGAATCGCAGCAAAATGTGAATAATGTAAATGGAGCATCATAGTGTTGTACGTAAGTACCACTACTTAACTATGACGTTAGTGAGTCAAAGTCTGATACATAGTTTATCCGAGATTTCTTGCTGACAGTTGCTACAACTCGTGACAGTACTGTTTATGTGGAAAGTGCACCCGTTCCCAACAGTGGGATATGTTTATAGCCTCTCTTCGTAAGGCAAAGCTAATATTTGGTTGATGAGTTGCGTGTTATGACTCACAACTAGCAAATCAATAACATGCAGTGTCCGATAATTTCGCAGCGGATCCTTTCCTATATGAATTTACTCTTAAAAGTTGTACGTTAGAAGTTACAAAAACAGACAGATAATCCCTTATAATACCCATGGACTAATACATGATATAATACCCATGGACTAATACATGCTCGAGCCGCAGATGATGGAAGGTTGCGAGAGAAAATGATATGGCAAACATGAAGCTAGGTCCTACGTGTTCCAAGGAATTTCGAGTAAAAAAAAAATCGCGAAACTGAACCAATAATTCTGCGAAGAAGTCAAGTGGAGTTAAGGCAGATTTCTTAGCTTTGCCAAGCAATTTTGAAATACTTTCAGAAAATCTAAAGAAGCAGTTACTCAAATAAACCTTCTGGAAGGAACAGCCAACATCTTAGAATCAATGAAAAATATAAAAAATGCACAAAACACATACGAACACAAATAAGTAAATTAGAGCGAGTTAGTAAACTACAATATCTTGACGCATTTCTGGTAGATGAAGGAGATAGTAAACTGGAAAGAGCATGTAGTGTAACAAATCATTTGTATCAAGAAGCGCCTCTTGGAGAAATACAAAGTATTTTATCACGGCGTAAGACGAGAATTCATGCATGCGAATGGTTAAACGATGAACTAGCAACTGCACAGAATAGTGACAGGCTATCAGAAGAATAATAAGTGCAGCCAACAGACGGTTGGAAAAGAAGAACTGAGATCTTCTAACAGACACACAAAACCTCAAAAGTGATGGTAAACTGTCTGCATACTAAGCATCTGATTTAATTTGTCGTCACTGGAACAGAAATCGCGCCATCTAAGTACAGAGTGACTCAGAAGTCCATTAACATTTAAAAATGCATTACTTCACGCGGTAGTGTAGGTAGAGAGGTAAAAACTGTCATATGCTTGAAATGACAATGGGTTTTATTGAAGCCAAGAAAAGTGCACAAAATGACAAACAGTTGGCGCTTCGTGTGATATGCAATAATTAACATAACAATTGATTAGCAAAGACTATGTTCCTTATAACAAATGCTCAGGATGCTGGTATTCATCAACAATACCTATAGTCGAGAGACAATTTTGTGAACAGCACTGAACAGTATATCGGTAGGTCTGGTGAGAAATTGCCGTCGGGTGCTGTCTTTTAGATAGGACGATCGCGGTAGACTTGCGACTTCAGGTAACCCCACGACCGAGAGTCATAGGGGTTGTGGTCTGGGGACCTGGGAACCAAACTTGACAGAAGTGGCGGCTCAGCAAGCGATTCTCACCAAACGATGTGCTCAAGATATTCACACTTAAGTGGTGGAGGGCCATCCTGCACAAAAATCGTACCTTCCAGCAGGTGTTCATAAGCCAAACTAGGGATAATGCGATACTGTAACATAGCGGCGTACCTCACATCAATTACGCTGACGATTATTAAGCGGCGTCACTGACGTGTTGTAATCTAGCTCCATGTGTTGGCCAGTTTTACACTTCAATAAAATCTCATGTCATTTCAGGCATGTTTGTCACTTTTCTTTTCTCTCTACCCACATTATTGTTAACGGACGATTGGTACACCCTGTGGTATGCAAAGCAACTGGCTACCTTGTATCCAACTCTCTCTCTCTCTCTCTCACACTCTCTCTCTCTGTTACGTGTACGTGCGTGTGTGGGGGGGGGGGGGGAGGGGAGGAGGGGAGGAGAGAAGACCGATTACGACGATGTTACATATTTGGGACTTAAGCAAACGAGGATAAAGGAAAGTTCTCAGCTGACATCCCACCGAAGTAAGGGGTCGCCTTACATGGCTTTATAGCTGGTACGAGAAAGTAATTTTCGCGAATCGTCTGACGAAAGTGGACATCAACCAGTCAAAGCCAAACTGACATGGTAATTGTATCCCGCAACGTGACACCAAGAGGAGAGTTCAGCTTCTTGGTCAATAGAAAGTTGGCTCTGTCGAGAGCAAAAATACTTGGCAAATTGTGGACTATTAACTCTTTCTACTGGAGGTAATTTCTTTTGATTAGTTGCAACGAATTCCAGTCGCAAGAGGCAAGCTATTGAACAGTCAATCCTTTCACAGATTTACAACTTACCTCAGTTTGCTAGAACAGTAAACATGAAAAAAAAAGTTGAAGGAAGATTTTACGTCATAGCCTAATAGTCATCGAGTAATCCACAGAACACCATTTCGTATATGCGAGGTGCCATTTTGTTAAGCCATTTTATCGTTTCAGCGAGAGCGAGATTAAAATCGCCTTAATCACTAAAAGCGAATGTTTAGTATTTTATCCATCTTCAGCAATCGTATGTGTGTTCATTGAAATAATCAACAATTTTGTAGCAAAAAAGAAATTTTTTTTCTTTAAAATGTTTCAGCCAATTAGTGCCCTTCTTCAGAAGGTTATAATTATCGCATTACTTCGACACTCGCAAATAATGCGATAGTCATAACCTTCTGAAGAAGGGCACTAAGTGCCTGAAACCAGTTAAGGAAATAGGAATTTCTTTTGTGCAACTGGCTGCTGATTGTTTCAATAAATAAAAGCAAATGATGGAATGATCCCTCTGAGAAGCTCAAAGACGGTTTCCTATCCCCACATTACTTTGTATTCCAATCTTGTGATTGCTCTCTAATGACTTAGTCCTCGACGGAACGTTAAACACTAAATTTGATTTTTTTTTTTTTTTTTGATGAAGTATCGCACAGGGATTCAGCTTCAATAATCTCAGCATACTCTTCAAGCGAATAAGATAGAAACCTAAATTAAGATGGCCGGAAGGAGGTTTTAATTCCCACTGAGCGTCGCTCCAGTGCGCATTTAGGGGCATCATTACTGTCGTATTTTGACTCTTTATTCTACTGCACTACTATAGGCGCACGTCAGTTATTTGTAAATCTCATAGGTATTATTGCTGTGTATCTCGATGCTTGCTTTATGCTTACTGTTTACCGGACGTAGTACATTGTGTTAGTTTATGTACTTCAAGAAAGCTGCGCTGATGTTCTGACGTAAATGTCCAGTACGTACGCATTTGTGTTTTAAGACGTAGGGTGTTTATATTTTACAGCACCTTGCTGTTTCTATCGTTCCTCTTTGTATTCGGCACAGTAACGCCGAGGGCCTTTGAGAGGCTACAGGTAACTTCCGCTAGCTGTGATCCTGATGAATCACACGTCGCAGCCAAACAGCTGTGCAGGTGATACAGTCCGTAGAGTCAAAGTTGAGCAAGTCAGCACTGCAAACGCCTCTGCCTAGAGGTGCGGCCGTGCGCTGGCATTAAAGACCACTCAATAAACCACCCAACACACTGCCGTACGCATAACGACCGTAGCGTGCGCAGAGCGAGCTATAACTCACTGCCGCAAAATACCACCCAATAAATATTTTATATTTATTACTAACTCCATATTGTTCAGATTAAATGCTATTTCAACATTATTCGAAATGACGATAGCGGTAGCGCATTGCTGACCATCAGTTACGTTCTATATACGTTAAGAGCCAAAGAAACTGGTACACCTGCCTAATATCGTGTAGGGGCCCCACGAGCACACACAGGTGCCGCAGTACGACGTGGCATGGACTCAACCAATGTCTGAAGTAGAGCTAGAGGGAACTGACACTATGAATCCTGCACGACTGTCCATAAATCCGTAAGAGTATGAGCGATTGGAGATCTGCCGGCCGGAGTGGCCGAGCTGTTCTAGGCGCTACAGTCTGGAACAGCGCGACTGCTACGGTCGCAGGTTCGAATCCTGCCTCGGGAATGGATGTGTGTGATGTCCTTAGGTTAGTTAGGCTTAAGTAGTTCTAAGTTCTAGGGGACTGATGACCTCAGAAGTTAAGTCCCATAGTGCTCAGAGCCATTTGAACCATTTCAATGGAGACCTCTTCTGAACAGGACGTTGCAAGGCACCCCAGACATGCTTACTAATGTTCATATCTGGAGAGTTTGTTGGTCAGCGAAAGTATCTGTATCTGCAGCCACTCTGTAACAGTTCTGGACGTCTGGGGTGTCACATGCCGGAATTGCCCAAGTTCGTCGGAAAGCACAACGGACATTACTGGATGCAGGTAATCAGACAGGAAACTTACGTACAAGCCACAGTCGTATCTAGACTATCAGGGTTCCCATAAACTCCAACTGCACACGCCCCACATCCTTACAGAGCCTCCAACAGCTTGAACAATCCCCTGCTGATATGCAGGGTCCATGGATTCATGAAGTTTTCTCCATATCCGTACACGTCCATCCACTCGATACACTTTGAAACGAGACTCGTCCGACCAGGCAACATGTTCTAGTCATCGACAGTACAATGTTGGTGTTGACGGGACCAGGCGAGGCGTGAAGCTTTGTGTCCTCCAGTCATCAAGGGACACCAGTGGGCCTTCGGTTCAAAAAATGGTTCAAATGGCTCTGAGCACTATGGGACTTAACTGCTGTGGTCATCAGTCCCCTAGAACTTAGAACTACTTAATCCTAACTAACCTAAGGACATCACACACATCCATGCCCGAAGCAGGATTCGAACCTGCGACCGTAGCAGTCGCGCAGTTCCAGACTGTAGCGCCTAGAACTGCTCGGACACACCAGCCGGAAGTGGGCCTTCGGCTCCGAAAGCCCATATCCATGATGTTTCGTTGAACAGTGCGCACGCTGATGGCCCAGCATTGAAATCTGCAGCAATTTTCGGAAGGGTTGCTTTTCTGTCACGTTGAACGATTCTCTTCAGTCGTCGTTGGTCCCGTTCTTGCAGAATATTTTTGCGGCCGCAGTTATCTCGGAGATTTGCTGTTTTACCGGATTCCTGATATTCACGTTACACTTGTGAAATGGTCGTAAGGCAAAATCCCCACTCCATCGCTACGTCAGAGATGCTGTGTCCCATCGGCCGTGCGCCAGCTATAGCACTACATTCAAACTCACTTAAATCTTGATAACCTGCCATTGTAGCAGCAGTAACCGATCTAACAACTGCGTCAGACACTTGTTGTCTTATATAGGCTTTGCCGACCGCAGCGCTGTATTCTGCCTGTTTACATATCTCTGTATTTAAATACGCATGCCTGTAGCAGTTTCTTTGGTGGTTCAGTGTATATGAGCTTAGGAAAATATACACTGATTTTCCAACACTGTCTGTATAATAATGTTGACGTGACAAAGTTGATCAATGAACTTAACTACTGTAGTTCTTCGAACTCTGCAACAGTTCACATAAATGTAAATAAAGGTTTTCCGAAACATTGCTTGAATTGTGTAATAAATCCAAGTCTTTTACTGTTTGTTATGGAAATTCGTTATTCCGCATGTCCTGTAGTTTTTCTTAGGTGTCTAACCTCGTCTACAGTACGTCACTTTATGCTTTACTTCTGCACATCGGCAGGGAGACTCAAACTGGTTCCCGTGCCGACTCAAAAGTCGCCAGTGTTGCGATGCACTGGGTGGCGCTATGAGCAGTGAGATACTGGCGCTTCCTAAACTAAGCGATCTGTTGCCTGCTGCGGTTTGACAACTGACATTCTCTTCCTCCACCGGCTTTGAATCCATAGCGCCTAACGACGGAATCCACCCCGCTGGAGCTATCGGCAGGTTTGTTTTTCTGGCCTCGTATTGTCAACGTCGGCGTCTACCACTCAGTGATCCAATTTGATAATGGTCGCCTGTACGTGTTTGTTAACCGTGGTGTACCTCGTTGCACGTACAGAAGTGCTGCGTGGCCTTATTTGTTATCTAGAAGGGCTCTGTTCGTGATTCATAATACCATTCATGTGGCTGGCCTAAGGCAATTTAGCAGTCTTAAGCTTATGAGCGCTGCGGCGCCGTTGTTGTTGGTTTGCCCTATTTAACTAAAGCTCATTGGTGGGAAAAGTATCATAAATGTGTTGATGATTGTCTAAAATATATTTTTCCTTCATCATTAACAGCATTCCAAGGTGTGTTTTCCACGTAACACTGTTGTAACCCAACATGCTCGACATGTTGTATTGGCCTGCTCGATTACCAGATCTGTCTCCAGTGGGGCACATATGGGTTTCCCACGCGATACGAGTTACAGTAGGTTAAACCGTTAGTGGAAGTGGAAGAAGGGAGGGGGGGGGAGACAGAGAGAGAGAGAGAGAGAGAGAGAGAGAGAGAGAGAGAGAGAGAGAGAGAGAGAGAGAGATATTACGCACTTTTATTCACCGGATTAATCGTGCGTTGTGAAATTCCCATAACGTAAGCTTTTACTAATTTTCAATATCAAAAAACGTCTTTAGTTCGAAGTAATTATTATATTGACCTACCTGCGTGTCATTGTGTTACTTCTGACTTGATGTAATGTGAGATTTTGCCAGTTCCAGGCAGGTTGACGTGGTTGTTGCACTTTTCATTATAACACATTACACATTATTTTAAAAAACTCTCATTAAAAGAAACAGTATTCAAAACTCTCAAACAATGAATTTAAGGCAACATAATTATAAACAGTAAAATGGATGTAATTCCACACTTTCTATGACAAGATGAAGTTCCTTTACAGTAACTGGTAGCCACCTGAAATCCATTGTGGATGTGAGAAAGGAATAGAGGTCATTAGAGACCACAAACCTATATAGGACAAAGACGCGATGGACAGCGGGCATCATACACTGATGGGGAAAAAAAATCTCAGCAACAAAAAATAATAAATGCGGAGTAACGAAATTTCGGGAATATATTTGTGCAGATAACGTATTTAAGCGGTTAGCATTCCAAGATCGGAGGTTAATGTTAACGCGAGGTAAGGCATTGCAAATGTGAAATGGTAGTGCATTCGTAACGGGTGTAACCACCAGAACGTTGAATGCAAGGAAGCAAACGTGTACGCATTGCGTTGTATACGTGCCGGATGTTATTTTGTGGGATGAAGTTCCATGCCTGTTGCAATTGGTCGGTCAATAGAGGGACGGTTAATGCCGTTTGTGAATGACGCTGGAGTTATCGAATGATGTCCAAAATGTGCTCTACTGGAGACAGATCTGGTGATCGAGCAGGCCAAGACAACATGTCGACACTCTGTAGAGCAATCTTGTTGGTTCTTCAAGGCCAGGGGACATCAGCTGGTTAAGTAATTGTCAATGCAAATAACATTCACCAACAGCCTTGTACTTTAAGACATGATTTTATTTTATTGTTAAGGCTACCAGTTTGGAGTTGCTATCTCGTCTTTGAATGAAACAATTGTATAACGATTGCATTCACGATATTTACGGCGCTGTACTACAAGTCCATTTATTTGGATAGATGCGTATGGGGCGATGGAATGCTGAAATTGCCGAGCGCTGTTGGCCAGCGGGATGCACTCAGCCCTTGTGAGGCAAACTGAGGAGCTACTTGATTGAGAAGTAGCGGCTGTGGTCTCGGAAACTGACATACGGCCGGGAGAGCGGTGTGCTGACCACATGTCCCTCCATATCCGCATCCAGTGATGCCTGTGGGCTGAGGATGACACGACGGCCGGTCGGTACCTTTGTGCCTTCATGGCCTGTTCGGGAGGAGTTTATACATTTTCTTGAGCACTCAGTTACACAGTATTAAATCATTAGAAGTTGTAATAAAATAAAACAACACCATAAAGTACAGGGCTGTTGGTGAATTTTATTGAGACTGACAATTACTCTGTAGAGGATGTTGGGTTGCAACAGCGGTTCGTGGACGAGCGTTATCGTGCTGGAAAACACCCCCTGGAATGTCGTTAATGAATGGAAGCACAACACGTCGGATCACGAAATAGACGTACAAACTTGCAGTCGAGGCGCATGCGGTAACAACGAGACTACTTCCGTTGTCACATGAAATCGTTCCCCAGACCTTAACTGCAAGAGTAGGTCGAGTGTGTCCAGCACGCAGACAGGTTGGCCTCCTCCTAACCAACAGACGCCCGTCACTGGCACCGAGGCAGAAACAGCTTTCATCAGAAAACACAACAGATCTCCACGCATCCATCCAATGAGCTTTCGGATGACACCACTGAAGTCGCAAATGGCGGCTGTTTGGGGCCAGTCGAATGCACGCTGCAGGGCTTCTGGCTCGGAGCTGTCCTCGAAGTAAGCTATTTGCTGTGTCACTATGGTGCCAACTGCTGCTCAGACTGCTGCTGCAGATGCAGTACGATGCACCAGAGCCACACACCGAATACGATGGTCTACCCTCTCGGTAATGCCACGAGACTCTCCGGAACCGGGTCCTCTTGCACCCGACCATTCCTGTGACCACCGCTTCCAACAATCACGTGCAGTGGTTACATTCCTGCCAACTCCTCCTGCAGTATCGCAGAAGTAAATTCCAACTTCTCATAGCCCTATTTCACGGCCTCGGTTAAACTCAGTGAGGTGTCGATAATGGCGTCTTTGTCTCCTTAAAGGCATTTTGACACCAACACTCACCACGTCCAGTTTCAAAGTTAGCTAACGCCCACGACCGCTACAGCCTGTACTTAAGGCAAGCCTGATTTGCATCCTCATAGTGGCGTTACTGTCTCCTCTCTTACGTGAAATTTGAACAGACATCAATTTTCGGAAGTAGAAATACGCCTAGCAACTTTCGTTTATGTCGCACAAATTCTCCTAGGTGTCGTGATTTTTTGCTGCATTAGTGGTTATCGGAAACCAGGGAAAACATTAATCAGGTTAGACAGATGGGAGCTGGACAGTTCTCGAATCTCCACTTAGTACTCTAACGCGGTAGGTACCTCTGCCTCAGTAGGTACCGCTGCCGATGTTGGAATACTTGCAAAAGAGAAGAAAAGACCATCATCGAACAAGTTACATATTTGAAGAAATTGCGGTGGTAAATAAAATGTCTGTTTTGAGAGTCAAGGTGGTAGCTACTAATCGAGTTATCTCACTGCAGCGCTAGTGTGCTTTGTCTTGTTTCTGGACGCGCGGTCTTAAATGCGCAGCGATTCGCGGAATCGTGGGCTCGGGGCCCATCTGATGCTGGAGGATAGTCGTAACTTTGAGGCAGTAGTTAGCCGGGAGCTGTCGAGTGTCGCCACGACGCGGCAGAACAGGCGGAGCGCGTGCTATCTGGCAGAGCATCGGCGCCGTGACTGCGGAAGCTGGAAGCGGCGGCCGACGCCCTCCCGGTGGTCACGAGTCTCTTCTGCAGACGTGCCGCGCCGCCTCCACCGCCAACTGGATGATCCTGCTGGTGTCCGACGTCTGCCGTCCACAGCTATTCACATAAAAGGTTGCCTTACTCCCTGCACCAGAGCCTCTAGCGGGCTGTCCGCTGACTACCGATACGTCTATAGCTTCGAAGAACCGTGGTAGCTTCGTACTGAATTTGTAAGTAGTAGTTCATATCGTCCCGCCCTTTTCCTATGCGTGATTTCCAGCAGATCTGGTGGTACTCTTATTTCTCTCATACTTCGCCTTCTACGTATTGCAGTAAGCAGGAGCTACATTAGAGAGACCAACCAGCTACAACCTGGTGATGATAGGGTTCTATGCTGACACCTCGTTGGGTAGCCATCCTGATCCATGAGGGTATAACCACCAAACTTAACTCACGGAAATTTGTAAGGGCTAGGCCCGAGGCACGCACGACTCAGTCAACAGCGTCCCATATGTTGAAAATGGCTCTGAGCACTATGGGACTTAACATCTGAGGTCATCAGTACCCTAGAACTGAGAACCACTTAAACCTAACTAACCTAAGGACATCACACACATCCATGCCCGAGACAGGATTCGAACCTGCGACCGTAGCGATAGCGCGATTTCCGACTGAAGCGCCCAGAAGCGCTCGGCCACACCTGCCGGCTGCTGAAAATGAACGAGGTGTCAAGAGGTAGAGGTGGGATAGCACACAATCGTCCTCAAGTTCGTAGAGTACTCCTATAACGTTTCCGAAACTACACTCCTGGAAATTGAAATAAGAACACCGTGAATTCATTGTCCCAGGAAGGGGAAACTTTATTGACATATTCCTGGGGTCAGATACATCACATGATCACACTGACAGAACCACAGGCACATAGACACAGGCAACAGAGCATGCACAATGTCGGCACTAGTACAGTGTATATCCACCTTTCGCAGCAATGCAGGCTGCTATTCTCCCATGGAGACGATCGTAGAGATGCTGGATGTAGTCCTGTGGAACGGCTTGCCATGCCATTTCCACCTGGCGCCTCAGTTGGACCAGCGTTCGTGCTGGACGTGCAGACCGCGTGAGACGACGCTTCATCCAGTCCCAAACATGCTCAATGGGGGACAGATCCGGAGATCTTGCAGGCCAGGGTAGTTGACTTACACCTTCTAGAGCACGTTGGGTGGCACGGGATACATGCGGACGTGCATTGTCCTGTTGGAACAGCAAGTTCCCTTGCCGGTCTAGGAATGGTAGAACGATGGGTTCGATGACGGTTTGGATGTACCGTGCACTATTCAGTGTCCCCTCGACGATCACCAGTGGTGTACGGCCAGTGTAGGAGATCGCTCCCCACACCATGATGCCGGGTGTTGGCCCTGTGTGCCTCGGTCGTATGCAGTCCTGATTGTGGCGCTCACCTGCACGGCGCCAAACACGCATGCGACCATCATTGGCACCAAGGCAGAAGCGACTCTCATCGCTGAAGACGACACGTCTCCATTCGTCCCTCCATTCACGCCTGTCGTGACACCACTGGAGGCGGGCTGCACGATGTTGGGGCGTGAGCGGAAGACGGCCTAACGGTGTGCGGGACTGTAGCCCAGCTTCATGGAGACGGTTGCGAATGGTCCTCGCCGATACCCCAGGAGCAACAGTGTCCCTAATTTGCTGGGAAGTGGCGGTGCGGTCCCCTACGGCACTGCGTAGGATCCTACGGTCTTGGCGTGCATCCGTGCGTCGCTGCGGTCCGGTCCCAGGTCGACGGGCACGTGCACCTTCCGCCGACCACTGGCGACAACATCGATGTACTGTGGAGACCTCACGCCCCACGTTTTGAGCAATTCGGCGGTACGTCCACCCGGCCTCCCGCATGCCCACTATACGCCCTCGCTCGAAGTCCGTCAACAGCACATACGGTTCACGTCCACGCTGTCGCGGCATGCTACCAGTGTTAAAGACTGTGATGGAGCTCCGTATGCCACGGCAAACTGGCTGACACTGACGGCGGCGGTGCACAAATGCTGCGCAGCTAGCGCCATTCGACGGCCAACACCGCGGTTCCTGGTGTGTCCGCTGTGCCGTGCGTGTGATCATTGCTTGTACAGCCCTCTCGCAGTGTCCGGAGCAAGTATGGTGGGTCTGACACACCGGTGTCAATGTGTTCTTTTTTCCATTTCTAGGAGTGTATTTGGCGGTTATGGGGCGGTGCATTGTTTTGCTGGATGTACAGGTAGCGATGTTCCAAGTCCATGCTATTCTTGACGAACCGAGGCACACATGTGGGGGTGGCAGCTTCTAAACCCTTAGCTAGGGGGTGGGTGTTTGGATCTTTGTGGTACGGATGCTCACTAACTGTTGTCGTGTACTGAAGTAGTGAGGGGCTTATTATTCTCTGGGGCTTAGATCAGTTGTTACAGTCGGCGATAGTCGATGGATGAAGACAGTATGTTTTAACCATGGCGCTACTTAGCCGCCGGCCTAGGTGGCCGAGCGGTTCTAGGCGCTACAGTCTGGAACCGCGCGACCGCTACGGTCGCAGGTTCGAATGCTGCCTCGGGCATGGGTGTGTGTGACGTCCTTAGGTTAGTTAGGTTTAAGTAGTTCTAAGTTCTAGTAGACTGATGACCTCAGAAGTTAAGTCCCATAGTGCTCAGAGCCATTTGAACCATTTGATACTTAGCCATTTCGAAAATATTTCCACCCTTGCCCCGAAAGCCAGCTACTATGCCCTTTTGGACCTCAGATGAACGGCTCCATTTCCTCATTGAAGAGCCGGCCGCTGTGGCCGAGCGGTTCTAGGCGCTACAGTCCGGAACCACGCAGCTGCTACGGTCACAGGTTCGAGTCCTGCCTCGGGCATGGATGTGTGTGATGTCCTTAGATTAGTTAGGTTTAGGTATTTCTAAGTCTATGGGACTGGTGAGCTCAGATTTTAAGTCCTATAGTGCTTGGAGCCATTTGAACCATTTTGAACCTCATTAAGACAACGATTGCTGTTTTCTGCGTACCGCAGACACGCTTTACACACCCTCCAATGCTAGGGCTGTCACCTGCCGTGTCTGAGTGGTTATTGCAAATGGTTCAAATGGCTCTGAGCACTATGGGACTTAACTTCTGAGGTCATCAGTCCCCTATAACTTAGAACTACTTAAACCTAACTAACCTAAGAACATCACACACATCCATGCCCGTGGCAGGATTCGAACCTGCGACCGTAGCGGTCGCGCGGTTCCAGACTGTAGCGCCTAAAACCGCTCGGCCACCAGGCCGGCCATGGTTATTGCATATTGAGGTCGGACATAGCAGGAGAACACATTAACGTGACGTGCCTGTTGTAGGTCGTGTGTGGTTTCGCTGAAGTATTTCAAGCGAACGCTCGGATGAACAGGTTACGATATTTTGCAGCCACCAACGTTTTCTGGCAACTAAATTGCTGCCCCGTGCCTATGGGTGCGCTCAACATTGCCTCCTCCGGTGCGACGGCGCTTGCCGGCTGCTGGCAGCACTCTCGGCGTGAAGAGGGCGTGCCAGTCGCACCGCGTCTGCAAATATGTGCGCCGCGAGGCCGGCGCGTGGGCGTCCGCCGGCCGTCGCCTCCCATTGGCTGACGTAGGGCCGCGGCAGGTGCCTGCAGAGTGGGCAGTCACAGCCTTCATTAGGAGACCAGCCGCAGCGGCGTCGCGCGCCCGTTTCGCAATCTCAGCCCAGCGACGGCCGTCCCGCACTCTCTTCCGTTTTCCCTTCTACTCCGCCGCCCGGAGCCGCTAAGGTCGTCCTTTCACGGGACGTGCAAACGCACGTGAACGCAGAGTTGGTGACGTCACAGGCAGGAATTCCACTTTCAACTACCTTCCGGAGCTTGAAATAAAATAATCTGGCATCTCAGATTATTGGCTCGTGAGGAGGAAAGTGGCCAGTGATAAAGAGACAGCAAAACGTTCGAATGTGTTTGAATTCCTAAGGGACCAGACTGCTGAGGTCATCGGTTCCTAGACTTACACACGACTTCAACTAACTGATGCTAAGAACAACACACACACCCACGCCTGAGGGAGGACTCGAAACTCCGGCGGGAGGGGCCGCGCAATCCATGACATAGAACCCCAAACCGCGCGGCCACTAAGAGTTGGGTTGGGGTTCTTTGGGGGAGGAGACCACACAGCGAGGTCATCGGTCTCATCGGATTCGGGAAGGACGGGGAAGGAAGTCGGCCGTGCGCTTTCAAAGGAACCATCCCGGCATTTGCCTGGAGCGATTTAGAGAAATCACGGAAAACCTAAATCAGGATAGCCGGACGCGGGATTGAACCGTCGTCCTCCCGAATGCGAGTCCAGTGTCCAACCACTGCGCCACCTCGCTCGGTGGCTATTAAGAGACTGCAGTTTTCGTCACAAGCACAACGAAGGAGCCGCCATATTGTAAGCTTTAAACGTCGAATTTGTTGATTTTCGTTCTCAGGGAGTACGTAGTATGAACACAAACTGTTTCAGAGCTTCAGCATACTGAGGATCTCTTGAAAACGTGTCCTTTTAGCTACATTTTTTTATAAGAAAATGACAGTAACCTACATATCGCTAGGCAAAGGCCCTCTGTAGTTGATGTTTTTAGCACTATAACCTGTGAGCTACGAACGTATAGCGATTTAAAACACAATGATGACCAATAAGGGCTATTCGAAAATTAAGTTCCGATCGGTCGCGAAATGGAAACCACTGAGAAAAAATTTCAAATTTGTGTGAAATCTTATAGGACTTAACTGCTAAGGTCATCAGTCCCTAAGCTTACACACTACTTAACCTAAATGATCCTATGGACAAACACACACACCCATGCCCGAGGGAGGACTCGAATCTCCGCCGGGACACTGAGAAAATACCATGAACTTTTGCACAGATGTGTTGGGTAGTGTCTCTAGTAAGCCCTAGATCGCTGCACGTCGCTGTTTTCATTTCTGAGCGATCAGTGAACGTAAAGATGCCTAGAAAATATTGTCTCCCGCCAGGTATGAGGGCCTGGTGAGGGATTTCGCCTGATCTCGTGCAGCTCATATAACATAACTGACATGCGTTTCGTCATGACAATTCTCGGCCGAGGCAGGATTCGAACCTGCGACCGTAGTGGTCGCGCGGCTCCAGACTGTAGCGCCTAGAGCCGCTCGGTCACCACGGCCGGCATCAATGTTTCCCGTCTCTCTGATACACTGCTTGCCTTTTCTTCCAAGAAACAGTGATATTAGCTCCGAAAGATACATTAGTTGTATTCAGTGCGAAGGGATATTGAAAAATGCGTATCACCTCATTCTAGCAATACAATATGATAAAAAGAAACCGGATTCACGCCAAGAAAAGGCTGAGCTCGTTTTTGCGTGAAGTAAATGGCAGGCGACAAAACGATAATAATGTAACGCGTGTGTAACACACTAACAGCTACCAAATCATTAGGCCATTTAAAGCTTATTGACCGGTGTTATTCCTGGCACAACGTTGTAACTGCTGGAAAATGTATGCAAGAGTTGTCTCCGTTTGAGATCTGACACCGCTGTGTGTGTTTGGCGATGGCCAGAACTTACGCGAGAGCAGCGGCATTAATTATATCCTGTTGATACTTGTCTCGAACGGATAGAAATAAAGTGTCGGCATAAAAATGAAAAATGAAAGTTTCATACACATGATAGCTAACGCTGGTATGGAAACAGCAATTTCGATGAAACCATCGACAGAACGTTCATAGCACTACAAGAAGTGAAACAGACCATCAGTTCGAGACTATCTAATGTTGAGAATTATTTATCGCATTTTTGTAATAAAATAAGGGAAAGAAGTATACATAATCAACTACAATTCAAGAGGCAATAATAATTAGGTTTACTATTGCGAAGCGACCGACCGAGGTTGCGCAATGGTTAGCACATTGGACTCGCATCTGGGAGGACGACGGTTCAAACCTATGTCCGGCCATACAGATTTAAGTTTTCCGTTGTTTCCCTAAATCGCTCCAGGCAAATGCAGGGATGGTTCCTTTGAAAGGGCAAGGCCGATTTCCTTCCCATTCTTGACACAATCCGAGATTGGGCTCCGTCTCTAATGACCCTGATGTCGACGGGACATTGAATCTAGTCTTATTTGCTTCCTTCCGTTTACTAACGTGACATCGTAGATACATGTCTCTACCATAGTGTTTCACTGATAAGCATTGGTTTCGTGGTAGTAACATTCCTTACTTTGTAGCCCTTTCAACCTTGCTAGATATTTTTCTGCGGACTGACCATAACTGCACCCTACTTCTGCGACGTGCAGTGTTGTAACAGGTACTACTGCTTATCTACAAATCAGGTGACACTTAACGTATGAAAAGCAAGCTCATCAAGAGCTCCTTTAATTCCGTTGACGCTGTGATTCAAGGTAAACCTTCCGTGTTGTTAGATGGCGTAACATTAGTCTCGAAACTACGTCTTCTACAGTAGTCACGTTTCGACATCTCTCCTGGCTGGTCTTCAGAACTCTATTGATGTTCCCGGTTGCTGAACGCCCAACAAAGTACAATGTATGCTTGTCTGTTGAACGAACGACCTGGTATTTTACATAAATCTGTCTTATGATGCTAGAATAGTGTTCCTTTTTGCTGATATTCGAGTGGATCTAAAGTAACACTTCGGTGGAATTGCAATTGCAGCTTTGTATTAAGTTACTGACCGCAGATCCTGTAACTGAATCATGAACTGAATAATGGTAAACCGGTAATTCGACGCATGTTTATCCAGTTTGGACACTTGTTCTCATGTTCTATCCTTAGAATGCCTTAAATCTTCCCTTTCTACGTAATTTCTTAGTGCTCTCTGCGACTATGACTAATTTATAGTTTCGTGTACGAGAGTCTCGGTGACGTGTGGTCACGTATTGGGCACCTTCACCTATTGCACCCCCCCCCTCCCAGTTGTTTTTGTTATTATTTTTCACTTTAATACAAAGATTCAATGAAAGTCGCTGGTAATATTTCTTGTATACCCCAACCATTATTTTCCTTAACTCCCGCACATTCATTCTCATGTTGTAAGTTAATTTGTCGTGTACATCTCACTCACTTGTACATAAATGTTTTTAGCGTAGAGGGGAAGTTCGTCTATGCACTAGATGCGGGACAGATGCACAGAGAATATCGTTTGCGCATGGTTACAGGATAAGGGTGCAACACAAATTGTCAGCGTTTCAGAACATTTCATGGCCATTAAGGTCATATTAGAATCAAGTCTTCTTCAAGGAATCAGCTCAGCGCATTTATGCAGGGTGTCTAACAATTCTTATTACAGGCTTCTAGGGGTTGTAAACGGGGCCTAGTAGATTAAGTTTTTCTAAGGAACCCATGTCCGAAAATGTAGCCGTCATCAGTTTCTGTTTTGATAATGACGTCACACATTATTTCCGTGCGACTACAATGGCTATAAGAAATTGGTACATTCACAGCTAGGCGGGTTGACTGTGGCACTCCACGGACATGCCACTTTTTAAAATTTCAATAGGATGGCCATCATCAAGAGAACTCGACGGTGGATTCTCGAAATATAGCGCATGCCTTAGGTTCCTGTTGAGTACAGAGGTCAGAGGCCAACGTCTTCTAGGGGCTTCAGTCCGGAACCGCGTTGCTTCTACGGTCGCCGGTTCGAATCCTGCCTCGGGCATGGATGTGTGTGATGTCCTTAGGTAGGTTTAATTAGTTCTAAGTTCTAGGCGACTGATGACCTCAGAAGTTAAGTCCCACAGTGCTCAGAGCCATTTGAACCATTTGTGCTCGTCTTCGCTGTGTGCGGGCAATGATGCAGGAAATTTAAACGTTATTGGCTCTTCAAAGTCATTTTACATCCAAACGGTACATTTTCGGATACGGTTGTGTTATTAAAATCCGATCTACTAAATCCGCTCTACAACACTTAAAAATCTTTAATAAGAATTGTGGTACACCGTGTATAAATGAAAATAGAAGTAACAAACTTGAAAATGCCACGATAGCTTTAGTAAAGCATTTATTCAGATATCGGTTGCCGCAGAAGTATGTATCTTCGTATCTTATGCACTACACCTCAAAGTATAAGCTCCAGAGATGGCAACACAGTTTTGACGAAACTGTAAATAGAATAAATGCTCTACCAAAGCGACCGTGCCATTTTCAAGTTTGTTATTTTTATAAATTTAGATCGCACATAGAGTGGAATAATTTCAAACACATGCCTCACGTATAAAGTTTATCTCGAGTGAGATTAGGATCTAAGTCCCAGGCGCCGGCCGGAGTGGCTGAATGCTTCTAGGCGCTACAGTCTCTACGGTCGCAGTTTCGAATCCTGCCTCGGGCATGGATGTGTGTGATGTCCTTAGGTTAGTTAGGTTTAAGTAGTTCTAAGTTCTAGGGGACTGATGACCTCAGAAGTGAAGTCCCATAGTGCTCAGAGCCATTTGCACCATTTTTTAAGTCCCAGGCAGTGCATTAAACACACGATGTATGATCAGGGGAACATGACTCCCAGTATAGCTTCCTGTTGAGGTAGCTGCAGCTGAATTCATCCATGTTTTCAGCTGTATACGAACTTTTACAGGAACGCGACCGGTTTCGTGATGTCTGATCACATCTTCAGGTGTCAGTTAAACATTAAAACCCTGATACGGAAGGGATGGGCTTAAATGTTTTACTTACTTATGTAAATCTGAAGATATGATCTGACATCACCAAACAGGTCATGTTGTTCATACACAGCTCAAAGTGGTTTATTTCAGAAACATGGAACAATTCCAGTATGTCGAACAGACAGTGACGCCGTACGGCTAAAGAGACGGTACAACTAGCGCCGTCATTGTCACCAGAGAGGGGCGCCCTTGTGGAATGCCGCTAAGAGGGCACCCCTGACATTCCGCCGGCCGCGCTGCTAAGTCGGCCAAGGCAGCCAGGACGCAGGAGCCGGTGTGTGCACGCCCCCGCAGTCCGGAGCGCGGGTATCCATCACTCGGCGCGGCCTCGCTAGCCGCCGGCCACGGCAACAAATTGCCGCAGCCGCCTCCCATCAATCACGCCTGTTTGTTCTGGCGCTCTGTAGGTAGCCATGATAGCTGCTGGCAAGTGGCCGCCGCGTTTACACAGCGGAAGAGCTGGACCACAGGGCTCTCTGTCTGTGCCCATCACGATAGCCCTCCCGCGTGCCAAATTTGTAATCCAACATCTCGGGGCTACATTACCAGGCAAACCCATGGGATTGTGCGGGTTCTTTTTTTTTCTGCCGGACTGAGTCCCTTCTCTTGCTTCCAACCGAGCTGCAACGCATGTGCAGTCCTCTTGATTATATTGCCACTCGGCGCCAGTAGCTCAAATGTAACCACCATGCCGTCCCTACGTCAGTAGGTCGTAGTTACGCTGGTGTGCAAAATTTAAGAACGAAAGAAACTGTCGCATGGTGTTTCACTGCCATGTAACAAAGAGAGAACTATGAACGCAGAGAGTGAAAGGAAGAGAGAGGAGACTGTGAGGGGAAGGAGGAGATGGGAACAGATAGGGGGAGAGTACGAGAAAGGCAGAGAGAGAAGGCAAATGGACAGAAAGAAGGGAGAGGTGGAGTAGAAAGGAAAGAGGAAGGGATAGACAGAGACAGGGGAAAGAGAAGGTACGAGGACTGTTCGGAAAGTAAGGTCCGATCGGTCGCGAAATGAAAACCACTGTGAAAATAAAAAAAATGTTTTATTTGCAACAGTTAGCTACACCTTTTAGCTATTCCTCTACTTGGGCACCGCTGCGACTTAGACATCTGTTGAAGTGTTGCACCAATTTTCCAATACCTTCGTCATAGAAGGCAGCCTCCTGTGCTTTCAGCCAATTCTCTACTGTGGTCTACAGCTCGTTGTCTGTGCCGAAACGTTGACTTCATAGCCAGCGGTTCATCTGAACAGAGATGAAACTCAGGGGGAGCCACTTACAGGCTGTGTGATGGATGGTGGCTTCCCATTGACAGCTCTGCAGAAGCACCTTCATTGCCTCTGGAGAGTACGGTCGAGAACTGCCGTGAAGAAGGAAACGCGTGAGAGCTATGTTACGTGGGCTGCAAGACATCAGGCGAAGTCTCTCACCAGGCCCTCAAACGAGGGCAGCTTGGAAAGTAGGTTCCGATTGGTTGCGAAATAGAAACCACTTTGAAAATCCGAAGAAGTTTTGCAGAGTTGTGTTGGGTAGTGTGTCTAGAACGCCCGTCGTTGGCGGCACGTCGTTCTTTTCAATTCTGAACGCACAGTCAGCACGTAAAGATGCGTAGAAAATAGTGTCTCCCGCCTGGTGAGATATTTCGCCCGATGTCGTGCAGCCCTCATAACATAACTGTCACGCGTTTCGTTCTTCATGACAATTCTCGGTCTCACTCTGCGGGAACAGTGAAGGTGCTCCTGCATCGTTTTCGATGGGAAGTGTTTAATCACCCACAACACAGCCCGTAACTGGCTCGTCCTGAGTGTCATCTTCGCTCACACGAACCTCTGGCTGCGAAGAAAACGCTTTGCCGCGGACTAACTGTAGACGAGCGTAGAGAATTGGCGCAAAGCACAAGCGGCTACCTTCTATGACGAGGTTATTGGAAAGTCGGTACAACTTACGACAAACGTCTAAGTCGGAATGGCGACTACGTAGAGAACTAGCGGTCTACATCTACGTCTACATGATTACTCTGCAATTCACATTTAAGTGCTTGGCAGAGGGTTCATCGAACCACAATCACACTATCTCTCTACCATTCCACTTCCGAACAGCGCGCGGGAAAAACGAACACCTAAACCTTTCTGTTCGAGCTCTGATTTCTCTTATTGTATTTTGATGATCATTCCTACCTATGTAGGTTGGGCTCAACAAAATATTTTCGCATTCGGAAGAGAAAGCTGGTGACTGAAATTTCGTAAATAGATCTCGCCGCGACGAAAAACGTCTTTGTTTTAATGACTTCCATCCCAACTCCCGTATCATATCTGCCACACTCTCTCCCCTATTACGTGATAATACAAAACGAGCTGCCCTTTTTTGCACCCTTTCGATGTCCTCCGTCAATCCCACCCGGTAAGAATCGCACACCGCGCAGCAATATTCTAACAGAGGACGAACGAGTGTAGTGTAAGCTGTCTCTTTAGTGGACTTGTTGCATCTTCTAAGTGTCCTGCAACCTTTGGCTCGCCTTCCCCACAATATTATCTATGTGGTCTTTCCAACTGTAGTTGTTCATAATTTTAACACCCAGGTACTTAGTTGAATTGACAGCCTTGAGAATTGTACTATTTATCGAGTAATCGAATTCCAACGGATTTCTTTTGGAACTCATGTGGATCACCTCACACTTTTCGTTATTTAGCGTCAACTGCCACCTGCCACACCATACAGCAATCTTTTCTAAATCGCTTTGCAACTGATACTGGTCTTCGGATGACTTTACTAGACGGTAAATGAAGCATCATCTGCGAACAACCTAAGAGAACTGCTCAGATTGTCACACAGGTCATTTATATAGACCAGGAACAGCAGAGGTCCCAGGACGCTTCCCTGGGGAACACGTGATATCACTTCAGTATTACTCGATGATTTGTCGTCTATTACTACGAACTGCGACCTTCCTGGCAGGAAATCATGATCCCCTGTCGATAGCGGCCATTGCTTCGTGCGAATAAAGAGCTAGCTGCGTTACACAAGAACGATGTTTTCTGAAACCATGCTGATTATGTATCAATAGATCGTTCCCTTCGAGTGATTCATAATGTTTGAATACAGTATATGCTCCAGAACCCTACTGCAAACCGACGTAAATGATATAGGTCTGTAGCTAATGTAATGCACACAGGAACACCGTCGAAAATCATCGTTTTCACGGTCCAGGTGTTGTGGTGTGGGGAGGCATAACGTTGCAAGAGTGTACTGACCTCCAGATCTCTGAACTCGGTACACTGTCCGGTAAACATTATTGTGCCGCTGTAATCTTTACCCAGATGCGCCTTTTGAGGAATGCATTCGGCCTCGACTTTATTTTTATGGATGTCACTGCGAGACTGTGTCAAAGAACTGAAGTGAAGGAGATCTAAGAACGAGATGGAGTGCAGCGAACAGACTGGCTGGCCCGTTCTTTAGATTTAAAATTCCACCGAACACGTGTGAGATGTGTTCAGGAGTCATACTGCAGCAAGTCCGCATGCGCCAAGACCATCCAGCCGCTGTCAACCGCCCTAGTTGCCAGCATGGGAGCACTTTCCAGAGTATGCACTCCCGTTCGCGGTGATCAGGTACAAAATGGTTCAAATGGCTCTGAGCACTATGGGACTTAACATCTGAGGTCATCAGTCCCCTAGAACTTAGAACTACTTAAACCTAACTAACCTAAGGAATCACACACACCCATGTCCGAGGCAGGATTCGAACCTGCGACCGTAGCGGCAGCGCGGTTCCAGACTGTAGCGCCTATAACCGCTCGGCCACTCCGGCCGGCCGGTGATCAGGCCGAAGAACCATGTCATCATTAATTGCGGTGACTTCAGTGTAAGTATTGTCATTCGAGGAAAGTGTAATTTTCTCCTCATTGCTTATTTCTTTCAGCTATTTTCTGTACTATACTGTAACAGTTCTTTCCACCTGGCCGGCCGATGTGGCTGAGCGGTTCTAGGCGCTTAAGTCCGGGACCACGCTGCTGCTGCGGTCGCAGGTTCGAATGCTGCCCCGGGCATGGTTGTGTGTGATGTCCTTAGGTTAGTAAAGTTTAAGTAGTTCTAAGTCTAGGGGCCTGATGACTTCAGATGTTAAGTACCATAGTGCTTAGAGCCATTTGAACCATTTGAGCTTTCCATCTGTGTTCCAAGTTTCATCGAGCTTTATTACTTGGCAGTGACACATCGTACGAAAGTTTCTTTCGACTTTAACTTTTGCACAACAGTGTATGCCATTTTAAGTTGTTCCGGCGATCTGCTAGGTGTAGTTGTTTTCAAGAACTATACAGGGTGTTGCAAAGTGTCTGCCCAAACACTTCGGGGTAATATCACGCCAGAGAAACAAAATCCTAGGCGTTCTTCCATATTCGTTATGCCCCTGAGAGGCGGCAGGGCGTAGGCACTCTGCAGCATGCGTATGCCTTTTGTGTTGCCTATAACCCTGACACCTGCTCCGTATGAAAGGCGATTGGCCCAGCAAAAGGAAAGTTCCTGATTCGCTTCTAAAATATCTTTCTCGCCTTAGGGATAATTATTGTTTCTTGTTGAAAATTACTCTATCAGTTTACTGTAGTACGTAATATGCAGCACAACTGGTTCTTCCAACGGATGCTTAGCGCCGCCGGGGACCTTCAGCCAACAGTCTGTATCTAGGGGGGGGAAAAAAAAAATGTTCAAATGGCTCTGAACACTATGGGGCTTAACATCTGAGGTCATCAGTCCCCTGGAACTGAGAACTACTTAAACCTAACTAACCTAAGGACAACACATACATACATGCCCGAGGCAGGATTCGAACCTGCGACCGTAGCGGTCGCGCGGTTCCAGACTGAAGCGCCTGGAAGCGCTCGGCCACACCGGCCAGCTCTGTATCTAGCAAACGTTGTTCTGCATGACGTGAAGTGTCACGCCTAGACTCTGAAACACTCTATTTAATATTGCACTATCGACATTTATTACTAATCTCATGTCTACATATAATAATTTTGAGTTAAATATGTACTATCACAATTGTGGGGATTAGATGTTTACTTCATAACTTTACCCTTGAATAGACGTACGATTGTGGTCTAGCACTATTTTTGCGCATTTATGATGGGAAAGCTTTGATGAAAATTAGCTTTGTTTTATGCAGTCCGAATAGAAGGTTCATTTTCTTTAAACAAAATTGTTCAGGAGGGAAGGGCTATTGTTCCCCTCCTTACTATTCCCTGTTCACCTCTACCCTCATCCTAATTATATGCTACCATACTACATAACATGAATGTCAGATGAACCCAAACTCCATCGCCAAAAGTTCGATGATTCTTCCGCGGTATTTTGGAGTAAGGAGAAATGGGGTTTCCAAAAAATGGTTCAAATGGCTCTGAACACTATGGGGCTTAACATGTGAGGTCATCAGTCCCCCAGAACTTAGAACTACTTAAATCTAACTAACCTAAGGACATCAAACGCATCCATGCCCGAGGCAGGATTCGAACGTGCGACCGTAGCGGTCGTGCGGTTCCAGACTGAAGCTCCTAGAACCGCTCGGCCACTCTGGATGGCACGTGGTTTCCCGTGACTCGTTAAGGAGTAATGACATTTTGATTTCTTACCTCCATATGTATTTCTACATCCATTGCACTGAAAATATCAGCACGAAAGTGTACATATAGATTCCTTGCACTGTGTTTCTTGTTTGGAAACGAACTAGTACCGTTCCTTTACAGTATTTGTTGTCTTAATCCTCTAACTTACATTTCGTATTGCTCAGTTCTGTCACGGGTTAATTACACTGTCACTCTCTGACAAGCACGGGAGGTCACGGGTCTCCGACAACCAAATACTAACACAATATTACTGAGCAACCTCCGAAAGGTTGTTGATGGATTTTGGGTTCACCCCGTACATCTAGATGATGATCATTAAAGAACTGTAGTGCGGAAAACTCCTGGCATACTGAAGCTATGATATGTTTGTTCGGCAACAACAGCAGTAGCTGTATTAAATGCACGTAATGAAGATGGGAATCTGTCGTCTGTTTTGTTTTGTGTGTGTGTGTGTGTGTGTGTGTGTGTGTGTGTGTGAGAGAGAGAGAGAGAGAGAGAGAGAGAGAGAATCACATGTTCTTCTGTGGGACAGATAAAATGTTACAGCGAAATATAAAGGGGAGACATGAGTATCAACAGATAGCCAACGGTAGTAATACTAGCTACAACACTGGGCTACACATTCAAACATTTATACGGTGATTATTTCCCCGCAGCAAGGAGAAACATACGAAAATTAACCAAGTTTCGTAACTGTCTCTGTATTCCTTTTGGGACAGATACAGTATGATTACCAGCGGTACATCAGTGAAATGTTTACCTCCGCTGTGAACTGTCCTGAATTTTGCGAGCCTTTACGAGGAAGACTTAAAGAACTTGGCTTACAAGGTCAAAAAGCAGATGATGTAAGTTTCTGTAGCAGATGGCGAGCGTAACGGGGAAATGTCATCGAACTCTATAGGAATGACAACGTTGGGAAAAAATCGTATGGACCGAGTCGAACACACAAAAAGGTCGTCCACCGATGTCAGATGACCCATGGACACATCAAGGTTCAGTAGTTCAGTACATGTTTAGGCTGTGTAAATTTGAGCTAAAAAAAAAGAAAAAAAAAGCTTGTTACATAAAGTTGCGTTACACGACTTGTTTAGCGTTGTCCAGCAAGCGTAGCAGAGATAAAAATGTTAATATTTTGCTCCGACATAAAATCGGCGATCAGATGACCCGTTCCAGAAACCATTTCGGCGGGAACTGCCACAGTGGTTAATGCCGACCTCCTACGTCGCCGCATGTTATTACGGGCATCAGGTGCGACCGCAGAGAATCGCGAATACCGCGTAGCGGATACTCTGTCAGCCCTGTAAAACCAATACCGAATGACCTCGGCGCGCATCTCCGGAAAGCAAAAAACATAGTTAGTCCGAAAAGCGATGTGCAGAATTTTACCGATAAAAAAGGCGCAGGAGTCAGCGCGTCGTCCACAGGACGTGCGAGCCGAGGCAAAAGAGACTGAATTTATGGTTGGCTCACACAAGACCTTGACGACTCGCCGACCGGCCCCGCCGTTTCGGGCAGACACGAGACAAACATCCTCATGACGCATGGCCCCGCCTTCTGCGGTCAGGTTATCGGCTGTTTATATCAGGAACCGTAAACTTTGCGACAGGATTCCGCTCAGTTTCGAGACATTTGGAACCGACGACTCTGGGCGTTGGCCAGTCGAGGGGCTATTAACCACATCGCCGGATACGGGACCTTCACCAGTTTCTTATTTTGTTTTGCGACGGTGTCACGAACTTGTTGTTCCAACTCACAAGCAGGAGAATCACTACACTACAATCGTACGCTATCAGCGTACGAGGTTCTGTAAGCTTCGTTTCTTTGTGCACCTGTTCTGTCTATCTCGTGTTTCATCAGCCTCCAAGGGAATCGAGGCAAGTATAATCGCTATGACGCTCTATCCGCTACGAACTCGGCAACTGGAAATTGCGCTATCGACGAATTTCGCAACAAGCGGAGGCAATGTCTCTGTTTATAGTTCACGTTCACCCGACTGCACGCCAGTCACTGAAGTTGTAACTACAAGGTGATCCGTAGTCTGAGTCCATTATCAATGGTTGATTGTGTAGGGGAGAGAGGATGACATCCGCAATGCCTAACGTCCCTTTAACTATTTCAGGATTTCATAACCGTGGAGAGTGACTACTTTTGCCTTCCTTGATGTACGGGGTGTTTCAAACAATAATGTCTAAGGGAGACTACTACTATTCTTGGGAGACTACTACTATTACAGAAAAAATGTTCGATTACAATTCCCGGCAATGGTTCAAATGCTTAAAATGGCTCTGAGCACTATGGGACTTAACATCTGAGATCATCAGTCCCCTAGAACTTAGAACTACTTAAACCTAACTAACCTAAGGACGTCACACACATCCATGCCCGAGGCAGGATTCGAACCCGCGACCGTAGCGGTCCCGCGGTTTCAAACTGAAGCGCCTGGAACCGCTCGGCCACACCGGCCGCCTCCCGGGAATGCTAGGCGTATTTACATTGAATTCATCGGCCCTAGATTATGCCGGACTAGCGCGTCCTACTTACCAGGTGTGCTGCAACTGGATAATTAAAACTACACTGTGCCCGGACAGGCTACGAAGGTTCATCGGTACCCACCGGTTGCCGTGTCATCCTCACCCACAGGCGTCACTGTATGCGGAAATGAAAGCGCATATGGTCAGCACACCGTTCTCCCGGCCGTGTGTCAGTTTACGAGACCGAAGCAACTACTTTTCAATCAAGTAGCTCTGCAATTTGCCTCACAAGGGTTGATTTCACGCCGCTTGCCAACAGCGCTAGGCAGACCGGATGGTCACCCATCCAAGTGCTAGCCTAGCCCGATAGCGCTGAACTTCGGTGATTTGACTGGAACCGTTGTCACCATTGTGGCAAGGCCTTTGGCCAACTGGATACTACAAACGTCACTAAATTGATAGGTTTTCAACAAAGATATCATGAGAAAGAGTGTAAGTGAAGAAAGATATTTCAGAAGCGTGGCCTGCCCTCTTTCGTGAGGATCAGTTGATTCCAAGAGCCGGCCGGAATGACCGTGCGGTTCTGGGCGCTACAGTCTGGAACCGAGCGACCGCTACGGTCGCAGGTTCGAATCCTGCCTCGGGCATGGATGTGTGTGATGTCCTTAGGTTAGTTAGGTTTAATTAGTTCTAAGTTCTAGGCGACTGATGACCTCAGAAGTTAAGTCGCATAGTGCTCAGAGCCAGCCAGTTGATTCCAAAATAGTCAACACACACTGCATGCCAACGCTGCAAAGTGCCTACGCCTTGCCACTTCTCAGGGCCATAATTAACTTAAGAGGGACGTTCAATAAGAAAGTGTACACATTTTTTTCTGAAATCAGGTTGGTTTTATCCAGGATTCTAATATACCATATTACTCCTTACACTTTTGGCTACAATACCCTATTTTTCATCATGCAACGGTCTTGCGTCACTTTACTGGGGAGCTTGTATGCCCACTCCACTGGTCTACGGCGGAATCAACGTCTTGCTGCATCAATAACCTCCCCCTCATCCGTGTACAGCTTCCCGCGGATTGTATCCTGCACTGGGGCAAGCGGATGGAACTCGGAAGGTGCGAGATCCGGGCTGTAGTTTGGATGAGGAAGAACACTCGAATGAAGTGTTGTGAACTCCTCTCCGGTGCGCTGACTTGTGCGAGGCATTATCATGTGAGAAGCTGATGTTCGTTTGCATTTTTGTGACGACGAACACACGGAAGGGTAGCTTCCAAGGCTGTTCCATGAGGGAGGGCATCAGACAGAATAACTCCTTCAGGTACCAGAAGACCGTTGCCATGACTTTATTGGCTGAGGTTGAGACCATAAATGTTTTCTTCGGAGGATATGTAGCGTGGCGGCACTTCAGAGACTGGCGTTTTGTTTCGGGTTCGAAGTGATGAACCCACATTTCATCGCCAGTGCTGATGTTCGACAAAAAAATTGTCGCGATCAGCCTCACAACGCGCGAACAATACCACACATCTGATCCTTCGTTGGTGTTTATGGTCTCCTTTTAGGCGGCGAGAAAGCCAGCGGACATTTACCTTTGACTACCCCAATTGGTGGATACGTTTGTCAGCAGTACCTAAGGAGACGTTCATTTGAGCAGGGAGGTGTCTGACTGTGACCCGTCGATCACCTTGAATGGAAGTGTCCGCACGGTCCATCACGATAGGTGGGGTCCTTAGTACGAGCCGCAATTCAGAATACAGTGGCGACACGCGAGTAGTCGTTAAAGAGTGGTTCAGTACAGCCTTATGTAGGCAAAGTTATGTGCACAATCTTCTGGGATAGGCAGGGTGTAGTTCTTTTGGATGTCATGAAGCCTCAAGCATTGGTCAAGACTTGGTTGTAAGTCCGACTCAGGTCTGAGAACTTCCGCTTGCAACAACATTAAAGCCACGTCCCAAAACAATTTTCCGACCATGGGACTCATTGAAAATTAAAAAAAAAGTAGTTCAATTGGCTCTGAGCACAATGGGACTTAACTTCTGAGGTCATCAGTCCCCTAGAACTTAGAACTACTTAAACCTAACTAATCTAAGGGCATCACACACATCCATGTCCGAGGCAGGATTCGAACCTGCGACCGTAGCGGTCGCGCGGCTCCAGACTGTAGCGCCTAGAAACGCTCGGCCACCCCGGCCGGCTGTCAAATTTCGCTGTACTGCTCAACCAGGACAACTGTACAGTAATTTGGCACCTTCAGGTTTCTATCTCTTTGGAACTATGACAGATGGACTACGCGGTCGATATTTTTCAGTCTCAGCTGCTGTCGCCAAAGCTGTAAAACATTACCAAGCTCCAGCTGTTTCAGGTTTTTTACGAGCGCCATATGCAGGCTATTGTTCATTGTTGGCAAAAATGCATAATGAATGGTGGTAACTCTGTGGAAAATGGCAGTATGTACCTGAAATCTTGCCTTTTATCTATGTTTTAGTGCTTGTAACTATTGTAGTTTACATGAAAATAAATGGGAGTCACTAGCTTCGGAATGTCGTTTATGCCCCAGACAGTATATTACGCAATCTTACTTATCGTGATTGCAGACTGTTGCTTACACAACGGGCGGAAACGTCGAATGGGAATTTGCTGGGACCTGTTGGATCAATACAAGGTTGAATCTGACAATTTTCTGAACACAACCGTCATCGAACATGTGATCGTCAGTTTCCTTTGTTCTCAAGCGAATGGCGTTACATAATGAAATTCTGTACAATTGCACACAAACATTCTGCACAATAGCTACAACATGGGAGGCACATGGTGAACCATTCAGCACCCTAAAACACAACAGAATTTTTTCGTGTTTTTATGAATGATTAAGCGAATTTGGGTCAGATACAGGGTAATGAATAGTCCAGCATGTATATGAAAATGGTATCTTCATAAGAAATAAAAGGCTTTTTGCAAATGTGAAAATCGATTAAGTATTTAGTCATACGGGGCTTCTTGGCGTCAGGACACAAATGTCTTGTCATTTGAGACGGATTGGCGAAAACAGGTAGGTGTTCGATCTCTGTATGATTCTAAGATTTTTTTGGACGTTTTGCATATCTTTTACTTCTGAGGAAATAAGTGTACAGTACGTCAATTTGCAGTCTGGACCACTCAACGCTAAACTGTAGATCTGCTAGAACTGGTTTGGCGAGTGGGCTGTCAATGCGATTCAAGTCAATGACGTACTCCGCAACAGGACCATTCACTGTAGCACACAAATCAACTTGTGTGTTGAAAACAAGTTTACAGCTCGAATTATCCATAGGAATTTAGTTCTGCAACATCAGTATTCGCGATCGAAACGATGTTAAAGACGGCCTTCTCAGTTACAGCCAAATACAGAAACTCCCATATGTGCCAACTGGAGAAGAAATTCTGCGAGTAGTGTATGCTTCTGAAGAGCGAAGCGATTTTCGTAACGCGGAGGGAGACGACCTTTACATGCGAGGTGCCACTTTTTTAGCGCATTAAAATTGGCCGTATAACTTTACAGCCTCTTTTTGAGCTTCCAAAAAGACGTACAGCAACGGTAGTTTTCTTATGCTCCTCGAATAATTGGTCGTTAATCACTGGCCCTCTTAGAGCTTGGGATGAGTGGCGAACCAGTTATACGATAATGGGGTTCTATGAGGCTGCTCTCTTGCTCGCCTCGCAGGCGTTCCTCTTGAGCGTCAACATCCAGGCAGCGCAGCAGTCGGACGGAACAGTTCCTGCCTGACACTTAACAAGGTAAAGTCTAACCAACAGCACGTCAAATTTGGTGATCGATGGCTGCGAAGGTTCTCTGAAACGCGTGCACAGATTATCGTCATATCTGTGTACTTCGCGTGAACTTCTCAGTTTTAGCCTGAGTAAATGAAACAGTGACTTCTTGAAGACATCTTTGCTTGGTAAACACGGGCGTCGCACAGAATTATACAGACGAGATATGCGAGATTAAATGTAAACACAGCATTTTTTTTGTTTTTGCTGCAGCATCGTGTTCATGCGATTTCAAGTGTAAAGAGAATGGATAATACCAAGCAAAAATATCCTATCGTTAAAAATCATAATCAGAATCGCAGTCTTTTCTAATATGAAATTTAAGATTCTTTACTAGAGTCAACTCATTCGTAAAGCAATCAGGTTAGTTGTAATTTTGAAATCTTTGTCTCTATTATAGTAAAATACAGTGTCACATTAGGTTTAAAGTTACCGGTTTTTGTGTAAGTAATCGATCAATGCAGGTTATCTGCGGCCGATAGCCTCGTCTGGAAAAGGCAAGAAGCCGTGTTGCAGAGCTAATTTTATGCCTCAGACAGGGTTTTACGTGCAAAAATATTTTGCATGTGCTTCAGCACTACAAATATGATTAAGAGACGATAGCGGAGACACGTTACAGCATATTTCTCGGTGCTATGTCACTTCATAAATTACGTTTTCGCCTCACATCGGATTTTACCGAAGTATTTTGCTAGTACAAGCAGGATAACTTTGAACCTCTATCTAGGAAACGCACAGACTAAATAAAATTTTCACGGTTGGGATCTTAGGAATATGTCGTAAAAATTGCAGCCATTTGCTATGGACAGCCCTCTTGCTATCAGCTAGGTCTTGGTCCGCTGGTGAGGCGAAAATATAGTAAAAAATCCCGTTTGGGGATTTACCGTGGAACCGCCCATGAAGTAATGGTGCCTCCACAAGACCCATCAAGCTCACCACATACCACACAAAACGCAAAAAGGACCAACTGATTCGCTCTATTTGCCTAGGCATGAGGAGGAGTGTAATATTCATACTTTGGCCTTGTACTGTACGATAGTGAAACGAAGACGATCCTTCTGTTGGGTATACGAATGGTCCCTAGTCCAAGGGTTACCCGAAACAATTGAGGCTGCTGTCGCATGCATACCAGTGCTGACTGGAAGGTTGAGTATTCGCTGTTCAACCAGAGACTGAATGAGTTTGTCATCCACTCTCTAGCTCAGAGCTTGGGTACCCTCCTGCGTGCATATACCACTATAACACCTGCGAATTCCACTCGAAACACTTGACGTTTAACCACCGTAAGTGGATAGCTTTGCAAGCACATGAAAAATCTGATGTACAACGTGTGCCAGGTGGACGAATAATGCAGCGCTTCACTAACCTGTGTCCAGGGCCCTCGTTAATGCAGAGGCTCAGCTGGGTGGAGGAGGTTAGCACCTCGGCGGGCCACGTGCAAGCCATAACGGACCGTGGCCGCGCCGCGTCGGGCCAGTTCCGGCCGAAATCCTATTAACTGAGCTCGTCTCGCGCACTCCGGGCGGCCGAAAAAGAAGACGACGAGGAAGCGCTCGAGTGACAGGGATTTCGCCGGTACTCGCTACCGCCGGTGAGTCAGCGCGCTGCAGCGCCCGATCAGTCTCCTTTGTGGACGCTCACGACTCCATTTGCCCCGACAGCTATCCGGATTACCGGTAAAAGCGCCGACGCGCGCCGTCCTAGATCTTTGCACACAAGCCCGACTGAGGGCCCGCGTCTTCCACACATGCAGAGGGTGAACGAAAATATGGAAAAAGCAAAAGACACACACAAATTTATGTGATTTCCTAAGGGACCAAACTACTGAGGTCATCGGTCCCTAGACTTACACACTACTTAAACTAACTGATGCAAAGAACAACACACACACCCATGCCCGAGGGAAAGCTCGAAACTCCGGCGTGAGGGGCCACGCAATCCGTGACATGGCGTCTCAAACCGCGTGGCAAACACAATACGTTAACATGCCCAATTCGGTGCAGGAAAACAGCCTCTAGTCGTCTCCCAATGGATAAATACAGGTCCCGCGTAGTTTTCAAGGTAATCTATTACCACTCTTCCTGCAAAATAGTAGCAGTTCAGGCAACAATGACAGAGGCAGATAGCGATCACATGTGCTTCTCTCCAAAGTAGACTACGAAGGCTCAGTAATATTGAATCAGGTGACCATGGTGGGCAGGGAGGTGCGACAATTCATTCTCACTAACCAACCAGTCCTGGACGATGCGAGCTGTGTCAACGGGAGCCCTGTTGTCTGGGAACAGAGCGTCACAATTGGGGAACAACATTCTATCGTGGTATGGACTTAATCACCCAGAATGGTCACATAACCCTTGGCAATAATGTGATTTTCAGAGTACCTAGAGGGCCCATGGAAAACCACGATACGGCTGCCTGAAGCATCAGCCATGTTTTATTGTTGAGTCGTAAACTCGGCTAGGATCTGGAAACAGTGTACGGCAAGACTATTCCGAACAAACGACTTTCTTCCATTGCTCCAAAGTCCATGTTTAATGGCTTCGGAACGACATTTTCCTGTTACAGGTTTTTGCATCACTGATATGTGGATTTGGAAGCCCATCTCGCCCTGAAATTCCCTGCTCTGGAGCTCCTTTCGTGTTGTCTTGGTGCTGACAGAGTTCGCGAGCGCTACATTCAGTTTTGTAGTGACTTTCGCAGCTTTTTGCGGGACAATCCTCTTCAGTGACCGTCTGTCACGCTCAGACAACACACACTTCCTCCCACGTTGTGACTTAGTGGTTGTCTTTCCTCTTTCCCTTTATGCAGTACAAATCTCAGATACAGTGTCTCTTTAAACACTGAAGACTTCGGCTTCCTTGGTTACTGTAGCACCCACCATACGAACACAAACAATCTGCCCACGTTCAAATGCACTGTTCTCCGAGATAACGCAGTCACAACTGCACAGAACATTTTCCTTGCCACGATAGACACTTGCAACGTAATTGAGGACACTGCATAGGTTCCTTTCGTGCTCAAGTACAACAGCACAACGTGCAGACTTGTCTAGCACCTACGTTTACGTTGAAGCATCCATTTCTTGCGGTGTTTCCACATAAACTCCATGCTCCACAGCACGATGGTCACGATAACCTCCATATCGAAAGTTACGGCTGCGATGCCACAAGAGTGTACCAAAATGCCTGAAGACCTGCAGAGGATCGGCGATTCAGTATTAACTAGTAGGGTCCAACCACTTTAAACGTACTTCACACACAACTGAACAACGTGCTTTGTGGGAATTCTCTCATCGTCAACTGTCAACATAGCTCATATGATTAAAACATCAGCTGAGTGTCGACACCATCCTGGTGAGAGAATTGTTTGTCGAAACTTGTCGTTAAAGTGTGTGAAGCACATTTAAATAGGTAGCTGAGAAGCTATTTCTGGTACAGTATAACAACCGCTACCTCCCCTCCGCGTAATGCATAATATTAAAGACTCGATTGGTTCAGGGAATGGCAGTTGACACTGGACGTAAATGGATGTAAGGTTTTGCATATAAATAGGCGAAGAGATCACTGTTCGTTTACACTATTGCTGCTAAATCAAAAAATAAGTAGGCGTAGTCGTCCGAAGCGACTCAAGGTGTACCATCTACGTGAGAGTAATTGAAGGAAAGGCTGAGATTCACTGGAAGAATCTCGAGGAAAAGTCATTCAAGCAGGAAAGATCTAGCTTCTAAAACAAATTCATGAGTAATGAAGGTGTCACATAAAGTCATGTAGGAGTCTAGAGACTATTCTAGTAAATAAGCTTATTTCCGTAGTACACAAGCAAAAGACTCTCTGTATTAAAGTACGAAGGATGAAGACAGAGCCCTACCAGACGGCACCTGTGTAGCATCACGTTGTGAAGTGGCTCCGAGCACGGGCGGGTTCTCTGGCTGCCACGCAGCCGTCCTACACTGCGGCAGCAGAGGGCGCTGGAGGTACAGAGTTCTGGAGGTGTGGCTCAGCTGGCGTGCATGCTTGGCTCCGCCAGATACTGCTATCGGCGTCAGACGGGAACTCAAATTCCGTTGCTATGACGTTGTTGTTGTGGTCTTCAGTCCTGAGACTGGTTTGATGCAGCTCTCCATGCTACTCTATCCCGTGCAAGCTTCTTCATCTCCCAGTACCTACTGCAACCTACATCCTTCTGAATCTGCTTAGTGTATTCATCTCTTGGTCTCCCGCTACGATTTTTACCCTCCACGCTGCCCTCCAATACTAAATTCGTGATCCCTTGATGCCTCAGAACATGTCCTACCAACCGATCCCTTCTTCTGGTCAAGTTGTGCCACAAACTTCTCTTCTCCCCAATCCTATTCAATACTTCCTCATTAGTTATGTGATCTACCCATCTAATCTTCAACATTCTTCTGTAGCACCACATTTCGAAAGCTTCTATTCTCTTTTTGTCCAAACTATTTACCGTCCATGTTTCACTTCCATACATGGCTACACTCCATACAAATACTTTCACTACTATATACTATACTATGACGTAGTGGGATGATATCGATATGTGAGGCTATATTGAAGAATGACTTTACTGATCCTTAAGTATGCATGACGTGTTTCAGAATTATTTCAATCTTCAGGAATCCAAGTGCAAAGTTAGCACAAGGAGAACAACGTTATCAGTTGTGTACGTAACATGAGATGACAGACTTACTGAGTATTCCTCGTTAGTTGCAGCACTTGTGAGGTTGAATGAATAGACGAGATGGAGTAGATCCAACAAAGAGCGGCGCGTTTCGTTACGGGATCGTTTAGTACATGCTAGATCTTTACTGATGGGTGGACAGATTGAAAACTGTTAGGCGCTTAAGGACGTGGTCATCAGTGACCTTTGCCGGCCGGGGTGGCAGAGCGGTTCTAGGCGCTACAGTCTGGAACCGCGCGACCGCTATGGTCGTAGGTTCGAATCCTGCCTCGGGCAGGGATGTGCGTGATGTCCTTAGGTTAGTTAGGTTTAGGTAGTTCTAAGTTCTAGGGGACTGATGACCTCAGAAGTTAAGTCCCATAGTGCTTAGAGCCATTTGAACCATCAGCGACCTTTCTCAAGATCTTGGTAGTGTTTAAGGAGTAATTACTCTTGTTAAACATCTTGGCATAGACCATAAACTACAGCCACGTCATAAAAAAATCTCCGTTATAGCTGTTCATATCCTCTTCATAGGTAAATATCATTAATACAACAACGGATGGTATTACGATGACCGGTTGATTGCAGAACTAATAAGTTGAGCCAACTAACCAAAAAGTTACTTCGCCAATTTAAACTGGACAGGACTCCTGATGGCAGGCAAAATGCCGACAGTTTTCTTGCTACTGTTTCGTCATCTCCTAAAATTAGGATACGTACCTCGAAAGGCTTCTTTCCTATCAGAACACGAAACATACGAAGATAAAACGTGGTGCACCGTGAGTGTGAAGCCACAAACACGCCGTAAGAGGCAGTCATCCGTCATTGGGCCGTGTCCAAAAAAATGGTTCAAATGGCTCTGAGCACTATGGGACTTAACATCTGCGACCGTAGCAGCAGCGCGGTTCCGGACTGAAGCGCCTAGAACCGCTCAGCCACAACGGCCGCTTCTAAGAATACACTAAGCCTCTTTGTGTACTATAAAATCAAAGGTAAACCTGTCATCAACTCGAAGATTGGTTTGAACACGGCGTTGCTTTAATTATGCATTGTTTTAGTGGTCCATCCGTCACATGAACTGACTCATACAACCAGCTGCATGGGCCGGAAGAAGGGTGGGTGGGTTATAGTTTAACGTGGTTCTCAATCACTGCACAAATCAGCATTCTTCACATTGATAAACACCACAAGAGATGATAGACGTGATAAGTGAGAGATCAAAGTCTTTGAAGAGACCGGGGACTGAACTCGAGACCTTTGTAGTGCGGCACCTGACTAATAAATAAAAAAACAACAAAAAACCGATATCTTCAAAGATTTCAAAATGTTTTAATTGGTGACACGTTTATTGAAATGAAATGCACGAGTTACCATTTAAGTCGCTACTTAATTTCCACAGACGCCTTCGATTTCTTTCTGATTGATCTTCAAGTGTGTTAATTTGTGAAAGTTAGCGTCCTACATCCTTTGAATGAATAGGCCATTTGACAATGATTTATGACTGAATAAAACCGACAGTTCGAATTAAGTAATGACTTAACAACTTGAGCGTTTCATTTGAGAAAAAAAAATCAACATTTTCTGAAAAGCTATGGTGCTTCCTTCATGAACCAAACCATTTGATGACTCATCTTGTGTAATTTTATTACGTAATATTAAATTCTGACGATGATATACTAAAGATGGTGCGCGTACGTATCTTGTTACTGCCATCCGGTTCTGTGGATTAGAAAACACGCATACTAGAGTTCATCGCCTCATTGTAAGTATCTGAGTATGGGGGATACAAGTATTTTGTGAGCAGTCATTTTCGCATAAGCACTGTGCTCTCAGGCGATGCTGACGAAATGAGTTGTTTTCCTATTTGGGACGACTAGTACAGTGGATCAGCCGCTCTTGACACGTGGCTGACAACATCGTCACTATCTAGCCGATAACCAGCCGAGAGTTATTGGCCGTCACTAATAAATCAGATTAGCTCATCTTAGCTTCAGTTTCGGTGACCTCACCCTGCGTGTTCGGTTATTCTTGGCTCTCCACATACTACATAAAAAAGCGACATTAAAGTCGTCTAGCCTCTATACACTCAAGTATAACGTCTTTGAGAATTGCTAGCAAAAAGTGTTGTATTTCCTGTGATTTGAAGTGACTGCTTCCAGGAAAGACTTCGGTACAGCACTGTACACACATACACGAGCAGGGAATATCGCATCATAGTCCTGTCGTAACTATTTATGTTATTTAAAAATATGTTCACACCCTTGTCCACGTAGGTGATTTCTTCAGCTGTGCCGGCCGAGGTGGCCGAGCGGTTCTAGGCGCTACAGTCTGGAACCGCGCGACCGCTACGGTCGCAGGTTCGAATCCTGCCTCGGGCATGGATGTGTGTGATGTACTTTGGTTAGTTAGGTTTAAGTAGTTCTAAGTTCTAGGGGACTGATGTCCTCAGCAGTTAAGTCCCATAGTGCTCAGAGCCGCTTTTTCTTCAGCTGTAACACTTCTTTCTTCTGAGGGGCTACCGGTGAAACAAATTGCTGCTACTTTTTCTCACAGAAATCGTGTCGTACAGTGACACGGCTTGTCACATGGTTACTAGAAACGATATTATGACCAATCCAGGTGGCACAGTGGTGAAGACAACGTATTTGTCTTCAGGAGGAAGGCGGTTCAAATCCCAGTCGGCCTTTACCGTGATTTCTCTAAAATCGAGTAAGGCCTGGATGATTCCTTTGAAACAATGCGGTCGACGTCCTTTCCCAGAACGGTCTTCAGTTTCATCTCTAATGATCTGGTTGTCGTCTGGACGTTGAACCCTGATCTTCCTTTTGCATTTTTAAGATATTATGAAACGCCTGTCTTAGATTCGATGTTATCATATTAGCACAGTTATTTTAAGAAAACGGCTAATATTTGGTTGCGCTGAGAAGCAAAAGGAAACAGGCACACAGTGACCAGAACACTCAGAAGTTATAATAAAAGAGCTAATACCAAGATAATTACACTACTAAAAACTAAAACATTATCAATTACATTACTAACGTCTCTTATTTGTCTCACTTATTTTCAGTGAAGTTAGGAGCGAATTGTGAACTTACGGAAGTTTTCCTTCGACTGAACTACAAACAGCGATTTCGGCAGCAATTACTTTCAATTGAATGCCAATGAAAACGAGTGGAGAGAACAACTGGTATCTTTCAACCTTCGATCGAATGGAAACGATGTGGAACTAGGACGCTTTTAGCAAGTTTCTTCAGAGCGTTTCTTTGATGATGGTGGCAGGTCGCCGCTACTCAGTGAGATTTCAGAGACGACAGACAAACATGTCGTCACAAATGGAATCCCCCTCATACGACAGCATGGCCATTTCAAAGCTCACTCAGCTTAAATGTAGAAAGGCTGAAGGAGAAACGTGACATGATTTTTACAAAAATGTGGATGTCCGGATAAGGCTGGAAAGATTGTAAGTCTAGTGCGTTAAGTGTTTGCCGTATATCACTCGGTCCCAACCAATGGCGGATACAGAGAAACCTCAAGGAGGGGGCGGTAAGAATATGTTGAGCTACCATTACTTTTACCATGCAAAGTTTCAGAAAGTTTTATTTAAACTGATTAAACACATATACAAGGCAATCCCATATTACGATGTAAAAAAGTTACAATTGTGGTTCTCTTGCTTAACTGATGAATTCTAGGGCCTATTCTTCCTGGCAAATTGGTTAATTACATAGCCAATAGGACAATCAATGTCAGGGTGAGTTGTACGACTGCCGATGTACTAACGAAGACGAGACTCAGCTGAGAGTTCTCAACGGAAACGTCTGCGTGAGGAGGTCACAGAAGGAAGGTCGAGTGACAGACCCCCTGCGAAATTGGTGAAATGTGGATACCTTGTACTAAAACGAACAAAAGAGGAGCGCTTCCGTGTTCGTAGATCCAGCACACCACACTCCTGACAGTGATTCCACTGCGTTCACATTTAGATGTGTTGAGGTCAAAGCGCTTGACTGCCCTATTTCGAAGAAATGAAGGAAGATTGAGGTTTAATATCACGCCTTCGACGCAATAGAGACGGAACAAATACGCAGATTGAACATTGATGCCGAATGATTGTGGCTGTGTCCTTTTGACGTACCACCCCTGCTTACTCCTTAAACGATTCTAGATGGCTGCATGGAGGTTTGAGCCACACTCCTGCCGACCGGTAGACCAACGTGTTACCTAATGCGCGATATAGTTCGGTAGCTCCGTCTGAAAAGATGAGGAAAGATATGTATAACTGAGAATAACGAAATAGTAAGACAGTTGCTGCGGGTCACGGTTCTACGCCGCTAAGTGTTCAAGCACCGCGCTATGGGCATAGGTACGATCAACAACTAGCAAGTGCTGGGCACTGCACTGTGTGTAGACTGCTGAACAAGTGACAGACCGTAAGCTGTACGATATTGTGGTGTCACCGCCAAACACCACACTTGCTAGGTGGTAGCCTTTAAATCGGCCGCGGTCCGTTAGTATACGTCGGACCGGCGTGTCGCCACTAACAGTGATTGCAGACCGAGCGCCGCCACACGGCAGGTCTAGAGACACTTCCTAGCACTCGCCCCAGTTGTACAGCCGACTTTGCTAGAGATGGTTCACTGACAAATTACGCTCTCATTTGCCGAGACGATAGTTAGCATAGCCTTCAGCTACGTCATTTGCTACGACCTAGCAAGGCGCCATTACCAGTTACTATTGATGCTGTAATACATGTACCGTCAAGAGCGATGTTCACCATTTATGGATTAAAGTTAAGTATTCCACAGCTACGTCCTTTTTTTTTGCTAGTCTCATTTCCTTGACCTGTTCCAGACCTCACGCCAGCCTGCGTGAGCTAAAACGCGTGCCTTTCGGTTTCCTCTCATAGTGGGTTGGCTCTCTTGCCAATCCACAACAGATATATTTAGAGGGTGTTTCAAAAATATTAATCCAACTGCACCACACTATATGTTCTAAATGAATGCTAGAAACTTAAGGTAAATTTTAATTTACTCATACGAATGCAAAGTTCTTATACTGAAAACCATTACCCGATTTTGTGCGGCCAGAGTGGCTGTGCGGTTCTAGGCGCTGCAGTCTGGAACCGAGCGACCGCTACGGTCGCAGGTTCGAATCCTGCCTCGGGCATGGATGTGTGCGATGTCCTTAGGTTAGTTAGGTTTAATTAGTTCTAAGTTCTAGGTGACTGATGACCTCAGAAGTTAGGTCGCATAGTGCTCAGAGCCAAGTGCCGATTTTGCGAGGGGCGTCCGACGAGTAATGCAACACATTTTTGTCTGAAACCATGTTGGTTTTATTCAGGATTCCAATAACCACATTATTCACCCTTCATATGGCTACAAAACCCTATTTTTCAACATAATCTCCGTTCGATGGGACGGCCTTCCGCCAACTTTGTGGGAGGGCCTGTATCACAGCATGGAATCCACTCCATTGCTCTAACTGGCATCAATAACCTCCCCATCACACACTCACTGCTTTCCGTTGAGTGCATTCTTCTTTGGGCCCAGACAGATGGAAGTCGGAAGGTGTGAGATCCCGGGCTGTGGGCTGGAGGAGTAAGAACACTGCAATGAAGTTCTGCGAGCACCTCTCGGGTGTGCAAGTGTCGGTGAGGCCTTGTGCTGTCGTGCATAAGCAGAAGTTCGTTTGCATTTTTGCGGCGACGAGTGAATGTCCACACGTTCCCAAATTGCAGGAATCGCAGCTATGTGCGGCCCGCCGGCACGCAGACCTGACACGTTTGCGCGATATTCTTGCGACGATGACAGACGTCTCTACGAACGACTTACCGCGCTTTTGTTCATTGCCCGGTCTCCGCATAAATTCTGCAGGCGCCTTTAAATGTTTGAGATGCTCTGGTCCGCAAAAAGAAACTCAATGACAGCTGTCTGCTGAGACTGCATCTTCGCTATAGATTCGACTTTTAAGGCTGGATAGTGAGCCGCCAACTTGGAACTTTATGAAACCTTAGGGGCTAACGCGGAAATATTGCACGGTGCCCCACAACAAATTTTGCATATTTTGAGAGGAATTGGCCGCGAAAAAATGTGTTGCATTATTTATTCAACGCCGCTCGTACCTTCTACACTGTACTGCAGAAATTCTTTGTGTATGATTCACATTTCATCGAACTACACTACTGGCCATTAAAATTGCTACGCCACGAAGATGACGTGCTACAGACGCGAAATTTAATCGACGGGAAAAAAATGCAGTGATATGCAAATGATTAGCTCTTCAGAGCATTCACACAAGGTTGGCGCCGGTGGCGACCCCTACAACGTGCTGATATGAGGAACGTTTTCAACGGATTTCTCATACACAAACAGCAGTTGACCGGCGTTGCCTGGTGAAACGTCGTTGTGATGCCTCGTGTAAGGAAGAGAAATGCGTACCATCACGTTTCCGACTTTGATAAAGGTCGGATTGCAGCCGATCGCGATTACGGTTCATCATATCGCGACATTGCTGCTCGCGTTGGTCGAGATCCAATGACTGTTAGCAGAATATGAAATCGGTGGGTCCAGGAGGGTAATACGGAACGCCGTGCTGGATCCTAACGGCCTCGTATCACTAGCAGTCGAGATGACAGGCATCTTAACTGCATGGCTGTAACGGATCGAGCAGCCACGTCTCGATCCCTGAGTCAACAGATGGGGACGTTTGCAAGACAACAACCATCTGGACGAACAGCTCGACGACGTTTGCAGCAGGACGGACTATGAGCTCGGAGACCATGGCTGCGGTTATCCTTGACGCTGCATCACAGACAGGAGCGCCTGTGATGGTGTGCTGATCGACGAACCTGGGTGCACAAATGGCAAAACGTCATTTTTTCGGATGAATCTAGGTTCTGTTTAGAGCATCATGATGGTCGCATCCGTGTTTGGCGACGTCACGGTAAATGCACATTGGAAGCGTGTATTCGTCATCACCATAGTGGCGTATCACTCGGCGTAATGGTATGGGGTGCCATTGGTTACACGTCTCGGTCACTTCTTGTACGCATTGACGGCGCATTGAACAGTGGACGTTACATTTCAGATGTGTTACGACACGTGGCTCTACCCTTCATTCGATCCCTGCGAAACCCTACATTTCAGCAGGATAATGCACGACCGCATGTTACAGGTCCTGTACGGGCCTTTCTGGATACAGAAAATGTTCGACTGCTGCCCTGGCCAGCACATTCTCCAGATCTCTCACCAACTGAAAACGTCTGGTCAGTGGTGGCCTAGCAACTGGCTCGTCACAATACACCAGTCACTACTCCTGATGAACTGTGGTATCGTGTTGAAGCTGCATGGGCAGCTGTACCTGTACAAGCTATCCAAGCTCTGTTTGACTCAATGCGCAGGCGTATCAATGCCGTTATTATGGCGGGAGGTGGTTGTTCTGGGTACTGATTTCTCAGGATCTATGCACCCAAATTGCGTGAAAATGTAATCACATGTCAGTTCTAGTATATTTGTCCAATGAATACCCGTTTATCATCTACATTTCTTCTTGGTGTAGGAATTTTAACGGCCAGTAGTGTATGTTACGTGGCAGTGTGGCTTCATGCAAAAGTTACCTTGGTCCAAAGTTTCGTACACCAGTGTATTGTGCCGGATCGTCGTTTGTGTAAGCTGCGAATAAGGCTGGTCTGGGCACATTTCCCTGAGGGACTGCGTGCCACGGGCAGGGACAGGGGCAGGGCCGCGGCCGCCGGCGGTCAGGGCTGGACTCGTGACTCAGGCGGGCGTTTAGTGCCGTGTTTATGCGCCGGCGCACCAGTGGGCGGCGCGAAGGCTGCTGCTGCTGCTGCCGCCGCCGCCGCCAATCCAGCACACCTGCATCGCACATCCAGAGCGCACTCTGCAGTCTCCTGGAGGCCTCCTAGGAAGCCACGTAAGTCCCCTGCAGCCTCATTCAGTACTGACGCTACTAACGCTCGAGAGCCCTTGTTTAAAATACTCATGACGGCCACAAACTGTAAATAAATAAACTAAAGAAGAAAGACTATTTCAAAAAGAATCGACCTTGTTTTATATGATTGTATATGTTCTAAATTAATCATGACAGACACAAGGGGTGAATTTTTCGCATGGAAAAATTCACACCTGCCTCAATAGTAAGTTGCCGTTTTATGTGGTTCCCGGTAGGGTCTCGCTGGTGCAGCTAGCTCACCGCTTGTTTTAAATACATATCTATGTGTAGTACACAGCATCTACATCTACATACATACTCCGCAATCCACGATACGGTGCGTGGCGGAAGGTACCTCGTACCACAACTAGCATCTTCTCTCCCTGTTCCACTCCCAAACAGAACGAGGGAAAAATGACTGCCTATATGCCTCTGTACGAGCCCAAATCTCTCTTATATTATCTTTGTGGTCCTTCCGCGAAATATAAGTTGGGGCAGTAAAATTTTACTGCAGTCAGCCTCAAATGCTGGTTCTCTAAATTTCCTCAGTAGCAATTCACGAAAAGAACGGCTCCTTTCCTCCAGAGACTCCACCCGAGTTCCTGAAGCATTTCCGTAACACTCGCCTGATGATCAAACCCTCCAGTAACAAATCTAGCAGCCCGCCTCTGAACTGCTTCTATGCCCTCCCTCAATCCGACCTGATAGGGATTCCAAACGCTCCTGCAGTACTCAAGAATAGGTCGTATTAGTGTTTTATAAGCGGTCTACTTTACAGATGAATCTTCCCAAAATTCTACCAATGAACCGAAGGCGACTATCGCCTTCCCCACAACTGCCATTACATGCTTGTCCCACTTCATATCGCTCTGCAATGTTAAGCCCAAATATTTAATCGACGTGACTGTGTCAAGCGCTACACTACTAATGGAGTATCCAGACATTACAGGATTCTTTTTCCTATTCATCTGCATTAATTTACATTTATCTATATTTAGAGTTAGCTGCCATTCTTTACACCAATCACAAATCCTGTCCAAGTCGTCTTGTATCCTCCTACAGTCACTCAACGACGACACCTTCCCATACACCACAGTATAAACATTGCTATTGTAACCTAACATGCTCTACAGAGTGTCGACATGTTACCTTGGCCTGCTTGATCACAGCATAGGATACTTCCCACTGTAACACTTCATTTGCGTCCCACACGGAGGTGAGCAGCATTTCAGAACGTTTCGCACGTGTCTTCAGTACCAAACGTGTGTTAACTGAGACGGCGACATCACAGCAACAAAAATCTTTTTAACTGTCGATAGGATGGAGCAACAGCGTTCTGGCACCTGCTGTAAGACCATTTATTGATCATGAGCTGCCTCAACGGTGACCGATCGTACGCAGGCGTACGAATCTCTCACTGCAACCGTTGGGCTACATCATCATCTGGTGTCACGATACTTGAAGTCAACTATGACGCTCTACAGCAACAACAGACATGCTCGTCAGAGTATGGGGCGAGTTCAACTATCGTTTCGGTATTTATTGATCCTCCGCTGCAGGGCATATGTAACAAGTTTCAGACGTACATCGCTACTTAAATCCTAAACGTAACTATAAAAAGTATCACAAGGCTGTGTGTGCCTGCATGTAAAACCACTGATAGAGAAAATTCGCAACACCAAAAAAGAATTATAGTAACGAAATTTCGGGAATACATTTGTCAAGGTAACATATTGAACAGATTAACATTGCAAGATCACAGGTAATCTCGAGATAAGATGTTGCAAATGTGAAATGCAGATACGTTAATAACCGATGTAACCGCCAAAATCTTGAATATAAGCATGCAAACGTGCAGGCACTGTGTTGTACAGGTGCAAGATGTCAGCTTGTGGGATGGAGTTCCATGCCTGTTGCACTTGGTTTATCGACGCAGGGACTATTAATGCTGTTTATGGATGACGGCAAAATTGTTGTCCGATCTTGTCAGATAATTCCTCGTTTGGGAATATATCTGGTGATCGACCAGGCCGAGGGAACATGTCGACACTCTGCAGAGCCTGTTGGTTTCAAATGATTCAAATGGTTCTGACAAGGGAACCTCCCCATCGCACCCCCCCCCCCCCCCTCAGATTTAGTTATAAGTTGCACAGTGGATAGGCCTTGAAAAACTGAACACATATCAATCTAGATAACAGGAAAAAGTTGTGTGAAACTATGAAAAAATAAGCAAAATATACAAACTGAGTAGTCCATGTGCAAGATAGGCAACATCAAGGATAATATGAGCTCAGGAACACCGTGGTCCCGTGGTTAACGTGAGCAGCTGCGGAACGAGAGGTCCTTGGTTCAAGTCCTCGAGTGAAAATTTTACTTTCTTTATTTTCGCATAGTTATGATCTGTCCGTTCGTTCATTGACGTCTCTGTTCACTGTAATAAGTTTACTGTTCACTGTAATAAGTTTAGTGTCTGTGTTTTGCGACCGCACCGCAAAACCGTGCGATTAGTAGACAAAAGGACGTGGTTCTCCAATGGGAACCGAAAACGTTTGATCGCAAGGTCATAGGTCAACCGATTCCTCCACAGGAAAACACGTCTGATATATTCTATACGACACTGGTGACGGCATGTGCGTCACATGACAGGAATATGTTGTCGACTCACCTAACTTGTACAGTTGGCGAATGGGTAAAAATATTCTTCTACCTTGCCGGATTTAGGTTTTCTTGTGGATGTGATAATCACTCCCAAAAAAGTGATGAAAACATGAGTTTGTCACCTTAACTGAAAATAAAAAATTAAACTTTTCACTCGAGAGTAGACTTGAACGTAGGACCTCTCACTCCGTAGCTGCTCACGCTAACCACGGGACCACGGCGTTCCTAACTTCATATTATCCTTGATGTTGACTATCTTGCGCATGGACTACTCAGTTTGTATATTTTGCTTATTTTTTCATAGTTCCACACAACTTCTTCCCGTTTTCTCGACTGATCTGTGTTCAGTTTTTCAAGGCCTATCCACTGTGCAACTTATAACTAAATCTGAGGGGGGTGCGATGGGGAGGTTCCCTTGTGAGCACTGTGGGACCTAACTTGTAAGGTCATCAGTCCCCTAGAACTTAGAGCTACTTAAACCTAACTAACCTAAGGACATCACACACATCCATGCCCGAGGCAGGATTCGAGCCTCCGACCGTAGCGATCGCGCGGTTCCAGACGGTGGCGCCTAGAACTGCTCGGCCACCTCGGCCGGCAGCATGTCGGGTTACAATAGCGATATGTACCCTGTTGGTAAACACCGCCTAGAATACTTTTCATGAATGGCAGTACAACGGGTCTAATCACCAGATTGACGCGTAAATTTGCAGTGAGGGTGCGTGGGATAACCAAGAGAGTGGTCCTGCTGTCATGCGAAATCGCACCCCACACCATAACTCCAGGTGTAGGTACAGAGTGTGTAGCACCAAGACGGGTTGGCTGCAGGTGCTCAACTGGGCTCCGTACGTACACACGGCCATCACTGCCACCGAGGCAGAACCAGATTTCATCAGAAAATACAACAGACCCCCTCTCCGCCCTCCAGTGAGCTTTAGCTCGACATCACTGAAGTCGCAAATGACGGTTATTTGGGATGCACGCTGAAGGCGTCTGCCTCGGAGCTGTTCTTGAAGTAGGCGATTTTTGCCGTGTCACCGCGGTGCCAAATGCTGCTCAAATTGCCGCTTCAGATGCAGTGCCAGAACCATAAGCCGCACACGACGGTTTTGCCTCTCGACGGCTCCACGTCGCCATCCGGAGCCCGATCTCCTTGCGACTGCCAGCAGCCATGTACATATTCTGATGGTGGTGTTACTAGCGCCAATCTTATGCGAATGGCACGAAATTTGAACAGACATCATCTAAGATATAGAAACAAGCCTGCCAACTTCTGTTTACGTCTCACAGTTCCTTCTCGGTGCTACGAACTTTTTCCGTCAGTGAATATACCCTTATGAAACACGATGGCTCTTTTGGGCAAAAACTCTGTAAACCTTTCCGTAATTTACTTTTGAATGCATTACGGGAATAGCAGTGATCAATGTCTTATAAATAATTACTATTAAAAACAGTCTTGATCACAATTTATTTAACAAGGTGACCGGTTTCGACCACTACTGTGGTCATCTTCAGACCATTGAGTAGGAACCTCTTTCTGTTGGAGAATCACAGTAGTGGTCGAAACCGGTCACCTTGTTAAATAAATTGTGATCAAGACTGTTTTTAATAGTAATTATTTCCGTAATTTAACATTCACGCCGTTTGCATCTTTATTCATGTAGAATAAACAGTCTTGTGAAATCAGCTGCGTCTTTTTGAAACGCACTGTACTTTACATCTCTGGAGGCTAAAACATTATTTTTTCTTATTTCCATTGGTTTCGTATACAATCGGCAATAAGCTCAATGGCGACATATGTAACTAATCCTCGCCAGTATAACATACAACGCTACCATCTATTATTATCGAACGTAAGTTCTCCTGACATGTAAATGATGATGTAGAAGAGCTGAGGAAGACTGTTGCAGCTCAACGTGAGTTATACTTCACTCTGCCTTGTAAGAGCAGAAGCAAGGCGTACTGCTTTGGAGTGAGTATTCTACTTTTTAAAATTTTTATGCTCGACCCACACGTATTCCGTGTGTGGACTCTTGGTAGAATGACTCCATTAAAACAAACGGGCCATTGGCGGTAATAGTCGACTTCGAGACAACGCAGAAATGCTTTCAGTGAGGCAAGGTGTGATAAAGATGGAAACTGTTCGATGAATAAAGTGGAATCCACCCTCTGTGAACTGGCTGTGCTTAGTTGGGTGGACAGTGATACACAACTGCGGTGCAGACGCAACAACAAAGACGTTATGCGTCACGGAGAGGTGCGCCGTTAAGATTTCGAGAACACACTGTCCGGGAAGAGCTAAGTTGCATATTAATATTTTCAACTGCTCTCAGATTTTGCAGTATTTGCGCAAGATGACTTCCTGTCCCATCAACGCCGCCCGAAGGTGTCAAGTAAGCTTGCCGAGGTAGTGCAGTATCTGAACGCCGCTATGGGGCGGAATAACTAAGAACAGTTTCATACCCCGGTAAAATCTATGTCATACAAGAAATTACTGCGCTATATGAGCATAACAATAAAACCAGAGAAACAGGGAGGGCAACTGGATGTGTACCTATATTCTTCCTTAGCGTTCAACGTTTGCCGGTAGAACAGATGAGGTGGAAATGGGAGAAATGATGGTGCAACGCTAAATTCGCTCCGCCACAAGCCATAAGATGGATTTCGCCAACGCACCTGCGAACACTCTCCTCGCTATCCTTTCTTGATACACGACATTCGTCTGGGATCCAAGAGAGGAATCATTACTGCTATCCATGATCATATAATTAATGTGAATTCTTAGGATAGAGATGGCGCAGTGGTGATACAATGGACGGTTCAAACCCTCGTCCAGCCATACAAATTTAGATTTTTAACGGTCTGCCTAAATCGCTTCTTCCTTCTTTCTGTAACTACTGGTCGCGGTTCAGATGGAAGCAGGACCTTTGTTACTTTCAAATTATTACAACTGCTATATTAATACATGTTTTTTGGTGAAAGTGCTCATTAGTGAAAGCTCATTGAACTTCTTCAGGTGCACTGTAATATATTAATGTCATCTAACTATTGTATCTCGGCGTCGAGTACAAGCTGATGTTTAGCAGATGAGTAACTCACACTTAACGGTAATATTGTAAATTGTTTAAGGCCAATGATACATGTTTTTTTTTTCTTTTTTTGCTCTGATGATCTCCGTATTCTCGAGTATGCAGTACAATGGAAGTTATCCTTTTCCTACGATATTAAAGCCTCTGTCCCTGAGGCCACAATGAAACAGCGTGTTCGACTGAGACTCGAATATGCGGTTTTTGCCTTTCGCAGCCAAGTACTCAACTGACGTAGCTATCCAAGCACGACATAGCAACTGCCTTCACATCTCTGCTTCCGCCAGTACATCGTCTCCTATGTTTCAAACTTCAGAAAACTTCTCCTGGGTACTGTCCTTGTTGGTTAAATTACCCCACACCCTATCTCTATCGTCACGTCAAATTTTTTAAAATTTTTTTGTTTGTATTTTTGGGAGAAACCACAATCTAAAATCTAAGAACTGATAGCTGCATTTGATTTTGAAATCCTATATCGTACGTCAGTTGCCGGCAACATAAAACTAGCACGAAAAATATTTCGTGCCTCTTGTAATAGGCAACCCAGCTTTCATCTTACGCAACCCGTGTATATGATGTGAGTTGGATTGCCTACCTCAGGCTGGATGAAATATTTTCCCGGGCCAGTTTTATTTGCTCCACGCAGCAAGAGGCGTCAACAACCTCCGTAGCTGCTTGTGCAAGGGGCGCAGCCCCAGGGAGATGACAAAATGCAGTGTGATAACTGGCTGCAGTGAAAGCGCCGGCAGTTCCCACTGCCTGTCTCTTCCGGCTGCGCATGGGAACCCGGCAGGCGTAACCGGGAACTGGGCAGTAGCAAGCAGTCTGAAATTATGGCTACTCACGTGAATGCACTTGAAACTTTTTACAGCCTTACTTCCACAACTGAAAGGGCGGTGCTTATGAATGGCAGCAGTTAACGACTAGACGATACTCAAGTTGCTACGCAACGAACGCGTAAACGAATTTCGACAGCACGTGAGGAAGAGCATTAACAGCACTTTTCAACCGTGCGGTAACCAGGTTTCGCCGAAAGAGAGGAAGTCCCAGGTTTGAAACAGGATGACGCATTTAGGGGATCCTCATTCGGGAGTGCTATATCTTTCTCGGTTCGACGCAGCTAGAAAACAGAAAATTTGTAACGTGTAATTGCAAAATAATTGTAACCTTTGTTTTGTGGAATTCTGAAGAAAAAATACGGCGTTTGTAAACATTCATTGGGGCAAAACATTGGCAACTCCTATAATGTTTCACATTTCTCATAAATAAGAAAGCGCAGGCATCAACAAGTATTGTCGAAACATATTCGAGCAAAATGAAAAAAACAAAAAGAGAATGGTTAGGATCAAGGTAGATCTATAAATACGTAATCTTTTGCTTCTTCTGGCAGAAAGGACTTCAAAAAGGCGTTCTGTTTTTTACTTAACTGGAAATTCTCTCATTTAACGGAGCCGATACTGTAGCTATTCCATTTAGAGCTTGGGAGGTTTGTACATAAAGTTTGAATGCCAGATTTTTTCAACTAACAACAGAGGTCTGTATGAGGTGTATCTGAATTCTCTTTCGGATACAAGAGCCTGCTTAAGCATACAGGCCGTAACGTGTGTAAGTGCACATATTTGTACTATTGGCTTACGACGGAATACTAAACAACATTACTTCAGTATTTACGTTATCTGCAACTAATAAATAGAGCTATACAAGTCGTATGTTTGAGGGTTGTGTAGTACCTCCAAGTAAATGGTTCTAATGTGTGTGAAGTCTTATGGGACTTAACTGCTAAGGTCATCAGTCCCTAAGCTTACACACTATTTTACCTAAATTATCCTAAGGACAAACACACACACCCACGCCCGAGGGAGGACTCGAACCTCCGCCGGGACCAGCCGCACAGTCCATGACTGCAGCTCCTGAGACCGCTCGGCTAATCACGCGCGGCATACATGCGTCTATAGCAGGCCACTGATGCTCATTTTCCCCTGGGTGACAGATCAGGTGTTGAGAATGTCAAATAAAGAACATTTCAGTCGTCTAAATTTCCAGATAGTTATTCTCTTGATCTACCAGTTTCGGCGGTATAGTACGCCCTCTTTAGGCCCCTTCACCGACGTGTAAGAAGATTCCCAGCTCAAGTCCAATCAAAATAAGGTTCAAAATGGTTCAAATGGCTCTGAGCGCTATGGCACTTAACTTCTGAGGTCATCAGTCCCCTAGAACTTAGAACTACTTAAACCTAACTAACCTAACGACGTCACACACATCCATGCCCGAGGCAGGATCCGAACCTGCGATAATAGCGGCCGCGCCGTTCCAGACTGTAGCGCCTAGAACCGCCAAGAAAACAAGGACAGCATAAAACGAAATGGTCTGATACGCAATACAACTATTATATAGAAATGGAGTGATCCGAAAGGAAAAAAATAAAAAATACGAACAGCAAATGTATATGACTGTAAATGGTGTTCTCTTTACTAGATTTTAATGCCATGGACAGCGAGATGGTTGGATTACAAAACGGTTGGAGAAGTAAGAGATACGGAGTATCGCACAAAAAACTATCACAAGCTTCGCCTAGGATGGCCCAGAAAAAAAGTAGTAGTTTAGTGGAAATGTATCTATAAACAAATCATTGTCTGTAATGTTTCGCTCACTAGGCAGCTAGCTGTGATGCTTCTCATTATGGACGTTCTTCATATTAAAACAAATAGGTTCAACACTCTATACACCGTGAGGGAGAAGAAACAATAAAAGAAATATACGCATCTTTCCAAATTAGTGTGACAAAATAGTTTGAAGGAGATGAGACTGGGTTGTAGCCTAGCCTCCGATGTTACTCAGTCCGTACATTGAACATGCTTTGAAGGAAATTAAGAATAAATTTGGAGCGGACATTAAAGTACAAGGAGAAGAAATAAAATTTTCAGCTTTGTCGATGATGATGTAGTTCTGTCAGCGCAAGCAAAAGACTTGGAAGAGCAACTGACCGGAATGAATTGTGCCTTGAAAATCAGAAGTAATGGAATGTAGTCGAATCAGGTCAGGCGATGCTGAAGGAATTAGATTAGGAAATGAGACACTAAAAGTGGTAGATGAGCTTAGTTATTTTGGCCGAAACAAAGTGGATGAAGGCCGGCAACAGCAAGAAACGCGTTTCTGTAAAAGAGAAACCAGAGGAAAAATGCTCTTATCACAACAAAAATGGAAAATACGCTCCTGATTAAAATGAAAAATGGGGAACCAGATGCCTCATTCTAAAAATGTTGGCATTTTTCCACTGGTTCTATTCTTTTCACTGCTAAAGCAGAGCATGTCACTCATATGAAAAGAACTTCACGGGTCAAGAATTTTTTGATGTTTTATTTATGTGAACCTGAAATAATGCAGATCTAATTTTACACAAAAATTTTGGATGTGCTTCAGCACTATAACATCGGGTTCCCAGAACCGCATATTTTCCCGTGGTACGTCACTTTATAAACTATGTTTTCGCCTCACACCAGTTTTTAAGTGCGTATTTCACGTGAACAAGTAAAGTAACTTTGAACCTGCATATCACAGAACGGATAAAGTTATCTGGAATATTTTCAAGGTTTCTGGACATCGAGATATTGGGTTCAAATGGCTCTGAGCACTATCGGACTTAACATCTGAGGTCATCAGTCCCCTAGAACTTAGAACTACTTAAACCTAAGTAACCTAAGGACATCACACACATCCATGCTCGAGGCAGGATTCGAACCTGCGCCCTTAACGCGCCTAGAACTGTAGCGCCTAGAACCGCTCGGCCACCTCGGCCGGCGAGATATTAGGAATATAAGGTAAAAATTATAGCCATTTGCTGTGGACAGGCGTCTTGGAATCTGAGGTACCCAAGAACCGTGTTTTTGGGGCGTTTCTCAATAACAGATAAAGATTTTTGCTGTGCACGACTTCGTACAGTTCGGTAGGGAGAGGTGGGCTGCGGAGTGGCGCGGTAACTGTCGCCGTAGGAAAGCTGGACAGGGGCAGAAACGATTAGCGAACAAATTAACACATCAAAAAGAAGGTCTACCTAACTTGTGTTTCTCCAAACTACTGTGTACTCGTTATGAAGAATGAAGCAACAAACCGTGTCCAACTACAACAATATCCACAAGCAGAAGTGTCTCTGCATTAAAGCACGAACGATGAAGCCGGAGCCTCAACCAGGTGTCTCCGTAGCATCAATTTGCGTAGTGGCTCCGAGCACGAGTGGGCTAAGCCACTACAGCCGACACTCCCATACTGCGCTCGAAGTACCGAGCTGAGGGAGGCGTGGCGCAGCGGGCGCACACTATTGGGTCCCCAAGCTACCGCATGTGTGCTCTCGGCATTGGACAGAAACTTGCTATTCCATATCGATTCGTGATATCACAATTTTTGAAACTGGGAAGATGACTTTTCTAGATAGTAACCTAGGGAATACGTCGTTGAAAATTTGAGCGATTTGCTGGTATTAAAATGTATTGTATGGAACTGGGCATCTAGACACGACGGAGAGGCTTCGTCCCCGCCGCTGCCTGCAGTAGTACACAACCCCACAACAGACCACAGCAGTCCACTCACCCCACCGCCGCCCCACACCGAACCCAGGTTTATTGGGCGGTTCGACCACCAGTGGACTCCCACGGGAACGTCTCACACCAGACGAGTGTAACCCCAATGTTTGTGTGGCAGAGTAATTATGGTGTACGCATACGTGGAGAAAGCAATCGCCGACATATGTAACTGAGGCGGAACAAGTGGAACCACCTCGCATTGGCCGAGTCAGATGAAAACAACCTTAAAAACCGTCCACAGACTGGCCAGCACACCGGACCTCAACACTAATCCACCGGGCGGATTCGTATCGGGGACCGACACGCCTTCCCGCCCGGAAAGCAGTGCGTCAGATCGCACGGCTAACCGGGCGGGCCTTGCTGCTGTTAGTAATTTACAAAAAATGGCTCTGAGCACTATGGGACTTAACATCTGTGGTCATCAGTCCCCTAGAACTTAGAACTACTTAAACCTAACTAACCTAAGGACATCACACACATCCATGCCCGAGGCAGGATTCGAACCAGGATTTACATATCTGCTGCTGATGGCGAACAAAAGGTGAAAAAACTGTGTTTTCGGGTTTTACCAGGAACTGCCCGTGAACTAAATGGTACCTCCATAGTCCCCTTACGGCCAGCGTAGCTCACTTCTAATACAAAAAGAACCAACCGGTTTCCTACATTTGGAGGAAATGTATAACATTCAAATCTTGACCATATGTTGTAGGATGTTTACAATAAGACGATCCTTCTGTTTGGTATACAAATGGTCTCTAACTGAATGGCTGTCCAAACACTTTACCATGTCAGAGGTATGAGCCCTGGAAAAATCTCGTTGTTGTGGGCGGCGTTTTGGTACATACTAGTAGTGCAAGCTGTCGCTTGCGCTCCGGTTTGTTAACTTCGAATACAAATTTAAATTGTTGGAAGTCTTTTTTGAAGGTATTGTCAAGAGCGTTGCTTAGCACGGAAGAGAAACGCAGGATACAAGATGAGAATTTGAAACGGGGTATTACAGGGGTGTAGATGGGACAAGTAATTAAAAGGGGCCAGCTTCAGTGGCCGATCGGTTCTAGGCGCTACAGTCTGGAACTGCTGATGACCACAGATGTTAAGTCCCATAGTGCTCAGAGCCATTTGAACAAGCCCATTAAAAGGGGACAACTATGGAATAACTTGACTACGGGGATAGATCTGTTGACAAGAACACATTCTGAATAGTAAATTCGGTAATAAAGGAAAGTGTTGTTGGATGCAACTTGTACGCCGGCCAAGGTGGCAGAGCGGTTCTAGGCGCTTCAGTCTGGAACCGCGCGACCGCTATGGTCGCAGGTTCGAATCCTGCCACGGGCATGGATGTGTGTGATGTCCTTAAGTTAGTTAGGTTTAAGTAGTTATAAAACTAGAGGACTGATGACCTCAGATGTTAGGTCCCATAGTGCTCAGAAGCATTTGAACCATACAACTTGTAGAGACCAAGGCTTCAGAAGTCAGGTTCAAATTGTTGTAAGTTGCAGTAGTTATTTGGAGATAAGGAGGCTTGCACTATATAGATTAGCGTGCAAAGCTGCATCAAACCAGTATTCGGAATGAAGACGACAACAAGATCAACAACTTATTTTTAGCCTCCACGGTGTTTTTATATCCTGTTACTATCGTTGGCATTCCGCATTACTCACGCGTCCCTTCTGCTCACCATGCATTTCGTCGTCCATCTCTCCTGACACAGGCGGCTCGGAAGCTTCAAACGCGGAAGGAGGCAGACGCTTACAGATGAGCGAGCGGAGCCGCCCCAGAAGAATTGGTGGCAGCCGCCCTGCCCTAACAACCCAGGGAAAGGCCGCTTAACCGCACAGACTGGCACGCCCCCTCATTACCGAGGGAGCAACACCTCCGCCACTCCCACGCAGCAAACGATCGGCCAGCTGCGGACTCACTCGTAATGGCAAGTCAGTCCCTCGCCCGCGTCTGCTTTCTCTTCTGGCGTGGTTCAGCTACGCCCGACTGTTTCACTGCACAAGACCCGATAAGTCGCTAACGCGAAACAGCAGTTCGTAAAGGAGAGGTGAACTCAGACATTGCATTCATTACAGTCGCAGTTTTCGCTTGCCGTATTCGGTACACATTTTCCCCGTTGAAAGGAGCTTTCGCCGTAAAGCAAGTAGATTTCGTTGCCTTCGAATGGAGCTGTTAAAACAGATCTGACCATTACGCACGACAGCCCAATTAACAATATTTTTTTCGACAACGTTTTGTTGGTAGCGAGGTCATTGGAAAATAAATTCAAAACTCCCGCCAAACAGGTCTCGGAAGGCCCAGTGGTACCGATCGACCGCCGTGTCATCCTCAGTCGAAAGGCGTTGCTGGGTGCGGATATGAAGGGGCACGTAGTCTGCACACCGCTCTCCTGGCAGTTGTCAGCTTTCGCGACCAGAGCCGTTACTTGTCAGTCAAGTAGCTCCTCAACTGGCCTCACACAGGCTGAGTGCACCCCGCTTGCCAACAGCCATCTGACGGGGAACGGTGTTAACACTGGAAAATAAACACTAATCACTAATGATGGAGAAAATAGCAGGTTAAGGCTTTCCTTAAGGAACCAACGTACACCACCGGCCAATAAAATTCCTACACCACAAAGATGACGTGCTACAGACGCGAAATTTAACCGACGGGAAAAAACATGCTGTGATATGCAAATGATAAGCTTTTCAGAGCATTCACACAAGGTTGGCGGCAGTGGCGACACCTACAACGTGCTGACATGAGGAAAGTTTCCAACCGATTTCTCATACATAAACAGCAGTTGATCGGCGTTGCCTGGTGAAACGTTGTTGCGATGCCTCGTGTAAGGAGGAGAATTGCGTACCATCACGTTTCCGACTTTCATAAAGGTCAGATTGTAGCCATTCGCGATTGCGGTTTATCGTATCGCGACATTGCTGCTCGCGTTGTTCGGGATCCAATGACTGTTAGCAGAATATGGAATCGGTGGGCTCAGGAGGGTAATACGGAACGCCGTGCTGGATCCCAACGGCCTCGTATCACTAGCAGTCGAGATGACAGCCATCTTATCCGCATTGCTGTAACGGATCGTGCAGCCACGTCTCGATCCCTGAGTCAACAGATGGGGACGTTTGCAAGACAACAACCATCTGCACGAACAGTTCGACGACGTTTGCAGCAGCATGGACTATCAGCTCGGAGACCATGGCTGCGGTAACCCTTGACGCTGCATCACAGACAGGAGCACCTGCGATGGTGTACTCAACGACGAACCTGGTTGCAAGAATGGCAAAACGTCATTTTTTTGGGATGAATCCAGGTTCTGTTTACAGCATCACGATGGTCGCATCCGTGTTTGGCGACATCGCGGTGAACGCACATTGGAAGCGTGTATTCGTCATCGCCGTACTGGCGGTGGGTGCCATTAATTACACGTCTCGGTCACGTTTTGTTCGCACTGACGGCACTTTGAACAGTGGACATTACATTTCAGGTGTGTTACGACCCGTGGCTCTACCCTTCATTCGATCCCTTCGAAATCTTACTTTTCAGCAGGATAATGCACGACCGCATGTTGCAGGTCCTGTACGGGCCTTTCTGGATAGAGAAAATGTTCGACTGCTGCCCTGGCTAGCACATTCTCCAGACCTCTCACCAATTGGAAACGTCTGGTCGATGGTGGCCGAGCAACTGGCTAGTCACAATATGCCAGTCACTACTCTTGATGAACTGTGGTATCGTGTTGAAGCTGCATGGGCAGCTGTACCTGTACACGCTATCCAGGCTCTGTTCGACTCAATGCCCAGGCGTATCAAGGCCGTTATTATGGCCAGAGGTGGTTGTTCTGGGTAGTGATTTCTCAGGACCTATGCACCCAAATTGCGTGAAAATGTGATCACATGGCAGTTCTAGTATAATATATTGGTCCAATGAATATCCGTTGATCATGTGCATTTCTTCTTGGTGTAGCAATTTTAATGGCCAGTAGTGTAATATGTCCCTAAATGAAGGCGAAACGTTACAGTTCAGCACCACTTGTTTCTATCTGCTACATAATACTAGTCCAGAGCTTAAACAGTGCTTCCACGTGGCAGGTTACGTGCTGCCTCTCGGAACAAGTTGTGCCACGTGTTTCTCTTTCATAATTCGCATCGATTAATGTTTTCTTATTGACCTACACCGGTCATAGACATCTTTTGGTAACCCGCAGGCCGCCTAGTCACGCGACGCGATAGCAGCGCTTCTAACGCATAAAGTCAAAACTACAGTGCCCGTGACGTTAACGTTTAAGCGGTAAGGCACTGATATAAATGGTATTCCTTTTCCGACACGCCACGCCAGTAAATTATGCCTCAAAATAACTGTCTTTGAGAAATTCTATGTTGTTCTCATCTTGAGATATTTATACAACTGAAGTGTTACGCACACGAATTGCATAATTTTACACAATAAACAGAACCAAAAAACTAAAACTAAATTTGCAATCTATTTACGTTCTGCCTTTGTGACTGCAAAGAAATCTTCTAGATTTCCAGCGTAAGCTCGTCTGCTACGGCTTGTTACTATGTGTTTGACGGTCCGATGCTCATTACCAAAGTCAGAGTGAGAATCTGAAGCCTTTCCCCATGGTGGAGTCTTCCTGTACAGATCCCATGGGTTTATGCGTATCCCGTTAATTGTTTTCCAAGTATGTCGCGGTATTTCTATCCCGGCTGGTCTTGTGCCAGATCTTATGAGGGTCTGGATTCTGCCAAGACGATGGTGACTGCCTGAATTTTAATCGGCTCATTTTACGTGCAAGCACGTCAGAGTGGATCGCGATCCGAGGAATTTCAATTAATTTTTCACTTTCCTAGAGAGGGGTCTTCTGTCTTCGAAGATCTGTTGCCACAATGTGGCTTACAGTTAGTAACCAATGAAGGGCGGATCATGCAACCAATAATTGTCCAAATCATATCTTAAGCTCCACATATTTCCTGGATGGTGCTAAACGAGTATCAGAGCAGGCACCCAGGCCTACCGATTACAGATCTCCTAGCTTAACCAGCATTTTTTTTCTACTTACGACATTTTACAATAGCTGTATTAAAAAATTCCGTAGCAAAATTCTACAACACCGTTAGTGAAGAAACAGCGTCCACGATACTTAAATAAATGTTAACATTCGATGATGGGATGGCTCGCATTTCAAAATGCTGATATCATCAAGAAAGAATAAACATCTATAAAAGCAACACGTCGAAACTAATACACTTTAAATTACTTTCAATTTGTACAGCTGTAGTGTTCTTTGTCTTCTTGGAATTTCTTCCGCGGGGCTTATTGGTATTAATCGAGGGTCGGGCCCGGCTTGCGGGCCGTCGATTGTCCACCCGCGGCCCAGACGCACATTTGGAAAACTGATTAATTTCAGTTTCTTGTATTCTATCTAACAACATACGTCAGCTATCACGTCACCGGTTATGCAACGAGTACCCTTGCCTGTTTTGTGCCTCTTGACTTCACTGTAGCCGGCCGCTGTGGCCGAGCGGTTCTAGGCGCTTCAGGCCGGAACCGCGCTGCTGCTACGGTCGCAGTTCGAATCCTGTCTCGGGCAGCTGCGCGGGGGTTAGCCGAGCGGACTTCGGCGCTGCAGTCATGGACTGTGCGGCTGGTCCCGTCGGAGGTTCGAGTCCTCTCTCGGGCATGGGAGTGTGTTTGTCCTTAGGATAGTTTAGGTTAAGTAGTGTGTAAGCTCAGGGACAGATGACCTTAGCAGTTAAGTCCCATAAGATTTCACACACATTTGAACTTTTTTTTTTGTCTCCGGCATGGATGTGTGTCATGTCCTCAGGTTAGTTAGGTTTAAGCAGTTATAAGTTTAGGGGACTGATGATCTCAGATGTTCCATAGTGCTTAGTGCGATTTGAACCATTTTGAACTTCACTGTATGCTTGATCGGGTGAGTATAATACACAGGCCGAAATGTGCACCTTGACCAAACGCTACTGAACTGACACTCTGGTATTTCCGTTCTTTTAGGACATGTTGATTAAAATTTCACCATTGTGCGAACGTGTTTCCTGTTTCAACACTACATAAAAAGGCCATTCCTACGAATGAAGAGTAGTGTGATTAAATGTTGGCTACTACTTGAAGCTTTTAGGTGGAGATTACATCACAGCATGATCACCATACCCATAATTTTTTTTTCGTACTGTGAGAAAGGTTCAGTTATTGGCATGGGAACAGTATACCGATAGATTGCACAGACATTAATGCGTACGCAGTGGCTGAAAAACTAGTGGCGGCGAGATGGTCTCAGGGCAGCAGTGGGGTAAGTATGTTTTGTCACAGTTTCTTCCAGAGAAATACATCGTGGGAAAGTCATAGTTTTTTTACTGCCTCTGATGGATAGGGGGATAAGAGAAGCTGAAACTTCGACAGAGGTCATGGGGCGTGTGTCACTACGAACCGTCGGGACAAGGAAGGCAGATTAAGGTGTAACGTCCCGTCGACATCGAGTTCTTGAGAGACGGAGCACAAGCTAGGAATGTTTCAGGGACGGGGAAGGAAATCGGACGTGCTCTCTCAAAGTAACAAATCCGCATTTGCCAACAGAGATTTAGGGAAATTACGGAAAACCTAAATCAGGATGGCCGGGCGCGGATTCCGAATGCGAGTCCAGTGTGCTAACCACTGCGCCATCTTTCTCGGTCCCTCGGGAGCAGAACACGGGATTGAAATCTCGAGTCGCGGAGCATAATTTACCGCTGATGCCTTACCAAAGACAATAATGATTTGCACAGTGTAAAACCAGAGCCAAACGGGACTTTCGTTAGCATTCCGTGGTAATCAGCGATGAGTCTCAGTTCTATTCGTGGTAGTCAAATCGATGCCAACGTCGACCTGGTGAAAAATAACAGGGAGCAGCGATTATCGAGACACCTACAACTGTTGGAATCATGGTGCGTAGAACTACTGGATATGGAAACAGGACTGATTTGGTACTCGTTGAAGGGAGTATGTGGTAAATCCATTTGAAAGTTGTAGATACAGAAAAATCCTATATTAGACAAGTTCGCAAGTACAATGTTTATTGGTAATTACTTTCCGGTAAATTTCGTAATCATCTCCAGATCAAAATTTTTGCTTGTCTGTTTAGTGTACATCACCAATTGGCGGGATACATCGTCGTAATTTTATTTCAGCTGCATTGCTTATAATACATCTCAAATTTAAGAGGTCGTTGTGTGCCACGTAGAACAACAGAATCAAACATTCTCACAATATTGACTGCATTTGTTCTGGTGCTACGAGTTAACAATAATGCAGGGCGTCAGTTATGTTTTCTTTATGAATATGTGAAAGTGTTTGATTCTGTTATTATACATGGCACGCAACGATTTCGTAATCTTGGGTTCTGTAATAAGCAGTGTAGCATAAACAAAATTATGTCGATGTATGCCGCCATTTGGTGATCTACACCAAACAAAAAATTTTATTTCGATTTGATGTTAGCCATTTAATTTAACTGAAACGAGCAATGAACAACAAATTATGCATGCGATCTTTCCTAATAATGAATTTTCTCAATCCGCAACTTTCAATAACCACATATCGCTTATCTCCAGTTTGGCTATGTCAAATAAAAACATAAACCCTTTTACCATACCCTTCATGAATAGAGTACCAAATGGCATATTTCCGCTTAGCGCCACTGCAATCCACACATCGAAAACTTTGAAGAGTGTTGCAGTCTTTGACCGACATGTCCTCTCCCCTGATCTGAGCATATTTGGGATGCGATGGGGCGACCCATACTTTCACACTATCCTCCAGCAAACTTCATGAACTGACAAAGCATGTGTTTAAGGCAAGGCAAGAAATTCCTCAATGAGTTTCAGAGGTTGTCTGCTTCCATGTCACAACCAACACAAGAGTGTTTCGCGCTTGTGATGGGGTCACACTTCATACTGTTGAGGATGACGGTCATCAGTTCGGAACCGAATGAAAGTTCAATCATTTAATAACGCTTATTATAAGTTTTGACAAAAATCGGACTGGTGCTTCATGGTCTAACATTTTCCATTTTCGTAAGTGTTCACTTAGAGATTAATGAAGAGAAATTCAAAATTCAGCACCTCACGAAAAAGTGGTGCGCGCGTCCAATGAGCGTAAGATTAATGTGACACCTCGAGTCAGTCATGTTAAGGGGGGTAAGACGTGAAACGGCCGACTTGGAGCAGGAGAGGCACCACAGGACATTTTATTTTGCGCTGTCTATACTTTTACAAATAAATTCGTAAAACTTTGTCAGCATGACCAGGAAGGATTCAGGATTCACACTCATAGCAGAGGAAATTCAAAAACATAACACAACAATTTTTTTGTATGTGAAATTTCAGCACTGTGGTAAAAATTGAGATAATTAACTATAAAATTCGAGTTTTCTCTAAACACGAAGTTTAAAACGTAACAGCCCATTCATTTTTCCATAGATGAAATAAATTCTAGAGTTTCATACACCTGTAAGTATGGTTTGTAAGCTGTGCAAAATTCATCGAAGAATCTCTCTTACTTATGGAGGGAAATGTACCTATAGCAACAAACACAGCCATCAGTAAGTTAAAAAAAAAAATCATAAAATTTCACATTTAAAAAAATAATTTTTTTCGTGTTTTTGAACTTCCACTGCTGTGAGTGGGAATCCTGAATCCTTCATGGTCATGCTGACGAAGTTTTATGAATTTATTTGTAAGAGTATAGACAGTGCAAATTAAATGTCCTGTGGTGCCTCTCCTTCTCGAAGTCGGCCCGTTTGACGTCCTAACCCCCTTAAGCGAATAGCGGCTGTTTCACAAGCTCTGCCTCCTGTCGTAGGCAGGCCGTTTCTTGCAAGAATAGCAAATGCAGCTATCTCGCGTGGACCGCATTAGTCACGCTCTTCTGTCTGCGACGGAGAAGAAATTGAAACGAAACTCGGCTGTAAGTCACGCGGCCGTATGTGCGCGCGTGTGCAGAGGAGCGTGAAAGCGCCGTCATAACAAGCCAATCGATCAAACTGGCGCCGGCGCGCCGTACGGCTGCGAGTGTGTAAGCTTTCACACAAGACTGCGCTCCGGCTGCGAACGGGACCGCGCGGACAAAGCGTCCCGGACTCTGGCCGCTTATCTGTTCCCGGGATACGCGGCGCTTTCTACCGTCTCGCCGATGATGTATGCGCGCCACGAGGAAAGGCTAGCTAGCGCCAGGCTTTTGTCCGACGTTTCGTAACGCGGATTAGCTCGCTCCGGCTGAGTTATGGGGACGTCCGCGAGATGGAACCACCGACGGCGAATTAGGACACGCCGCCGGCGCACGCCTGTACGGGGGGGATCAATCACCCTACTAATTAATAATCCCGGCGTTACCCTCGTACTGTTCGAAAACAATGGCACCGGTGTTGCCGACCGCGCCCAAATTCGTGGTTACATCGCGTGATAATCCTCATCAAACACTCTGTTCAGCCTTCCAGGGACAACAAAATAACCTGAAGAAGATTCCAGCAGAGGGCTCGAAACGTCGAGTGTTCTAAAAGTAAAGGCCACGAACTACCGCAGCCACATCATCAAAGAAATTTATTTCAAACGACTAGTTTCGGCGCAACAGTTACGCTATATTCAGGTCCACTATAAACCAAAAGAGTACTTTCATTCTTTAGCCTATCTATAGTAGTAACCATATAAGAACAATCGTCGTAGACTGCACACATCAGGAGTGTATACCCTACAACATGTTGCCACCACTTTGACCACATGGACATGGAACCAATCTTATACAGCTTTTGGATCTACAGCTCACGTCCTTCCTTTCTGCATTTGCAGTTCAATTATAGGACATAGGTTCCTCCTCTTAGCAAACACACTGCTTTTTATTTTTACCCAAACATGTTTCAGCACCTCTGTGCCATCACAGTGGGTTTATTTGTTTATTGAAAACTATAAAAAGCGATTTAAAAAAAAAATCAAGAGTTGCATTAACTCGCCGATGAAATTCACATTTACATCGCTTGGCTTGCAGATGACAAGCTATCAGTGCAGGACTCGTTACAGTTGGTCCTGCAAAATCACATAATGTAAAATTACGGTAAGAAACAAAACGAACAAAAGCTTTCTTTAGACCTCAGTTTGTTAAATCAGTTATAACCTAAAATATTTTCATTTTTTACCGTTTCCAATAAACAAGCAAACTCACTGATGATGACACAGAAGTGCCGAAACATGTTTGGGTAAAGATAAAAAGCAGTTTGTTTGCAAAGAGGCGGAACCCAAATCCTATAATAAAACAAGTCGTCTGAAATTGATTTCTTTGATTAGACCGCTGTCGTGATTCGTTTTCTCTATGTGATCAGCCGTTGTCCCACGTCCGCGATAATGATGGACTTCCATAAATGCTCTATAAGGTTGAAAAGGAACATGGCGCGGCCTAAGAACTCGGAAGGTTTTACAATGTGACGACGGCCAAGTAAACGTTTAAACTAATATAAAACAATTCTCGTAGCTGTTATACGAGGACGAAGTGGCTCAGATATGCAAATGTATTCTTACCACGTCTTTGAAAAACACTCGCACCACCTCCTGCCCACCCTTCCCCCGATAAAAAAAAGCATCTGCTGCTATTTATTTCTTTCTCAAGTCAACAGATTCCATTTTTCGACTATCGCAATGCCCGAAAATCTTGTTGCTTCTATCGCGCTGGTTAATGGGAGCTCAGACTGTAAAATTACTTTGTTTTGGAACACAGTGGCTGTTTTCATACGACTAATTTTCCACTCAGTTGCATTTGTTGATTACTTTATTTACAATCAATATCGAAGCCGTTCTTGGCTTCATCTTCGGGTATTTAGGCACTGTTAGCAACATTTCATCTCTGTACTGTAGATGAAGCCAAAACCCGATTCGAAATTCACTGTAAATAAAATAATGAACCAATGTAATTTAATGGAAAGTTAATGTGAACGTAGCCTTTGTGCTGCGAATACAAAATATTCCCCAACAGTCTCAAGTTGTACGCCGCTACTGTGACAGTCAAGTTACGTACCTTTTTCTTTTATGCATCCTTAAAATCTGAAATTCAGATATGAAGCTAGGATGAATATCAAACTATTGGTCAGTGGCGGAGAAGGGTGACAACTGGGCAACAATCACTTTGTTAATAACTTTGTGAAATGACTGTCATATATTACTAAGCGATATTATTTCATTTCCTGTCACCATTTCATGGTTATTTTATTGAGTGTAGTGGACATGTGTGCATTGGAGCTTTGCGTTTTTATCGCTAGGAAGGTGTGCTCCCAGTATTGGTCTCACTGTTTGTCAGCATAAGGTGATCAGTGAGTCTCAAAGGGGGGCGAACGTCCCTGGGAAGTTGGGCAGTTTTCGCGGAAGTCGGGTTGTGGCCTACTCTGTGCTTTTGTTGGTAGAGCCAGCAAGTGCCCTCACTGAAGGCAGAGGACGTTGTGACGCCACTACGGTCCCGAAGAGTAATTGAGAATGACCTTTTTTTTGCCTTTCTGTAAGTACATCAAAGGTCAGAGCATTGTACCACTGCCTGACCCGTAGTATCATTGCCACAGAATGCACCTCGTAGTGGGCTGTGCAGCTCGACGGAACTGGAGTGTGCCTCGTTCACTTCTTAGCTAGATTTCAACCTAGGCAGACGCACTTTCATAATCGGCCCTCAGCCAGTTCTGTAATGTTTGCATTGATTCTCTGAAGGAGGCCCATCAGGCTTAGTCCCTGAGAATATGTTGTGTTAGTTATAGCCGTAGCTGCAAGTTCTACATACTACTGAAGATAAATAATTTCATTGTACTATGTGTTTCTTGAATAATAATCCTTCTGTCTAACAGAGTGCCGCACCGCATATTATTGCAACCTGGGCTCCCTCAGCTCCTATCAACTCGGCGTCCTACTTATTTGCATTTAGTAGCGAGCTGAAAACACCCACGCGTTTTGTGCCTCTAAACAGTGAGACACAATATGACCATCATGGGAAACTCAGTTGTTCTCGCTCTAAAATTTTGGCTTTCCAATCGAATGAGTTGCCCCCACCACCACGCTTGGCGCGAACAGACTGACCAATTGAGAAGACATTGCTCCAGAGGAGTACCAATCTCATGTTTATTAATGTGGATTTTGTGCGCCGCCAGTGGGAAGTTATTGCTATATTTTCCTGCTGTAATTTCGTAAAATAAGCGATATTGTCGTTCGTTACAGTCGTAACTACACTGAGTCGTCCCCTCCAAAGATATGTTTTAAGGTTAGGAGTTCAGGATTTTGAAGTATGATTGCGGTTCACCCATTGGCCTCTGTCTGGTGCTAATCGGCGAGCACTAGTTGATTTTTGGGGAAATTTTAAGTGTCGCAACTGCAGTAGCGAGATCCATATTCTGGGCAACTTGGTACTTACTTACTTTTCCATGACACTTCGGTTACTTAGTTGCTTAAAATTTGTGGCCTTTTTTTTTGTCTAGCTAACTTCGAATTCTCGATCTGCCCAGATGAGGAAATTTTGTGTTTTCTCCGTACAGTTTTCCATATAATTTGTTACAACTCCATAACGTAAGAGTCATATTTTAGTTTTCGTTTGAGATTTCAGAGAACTTTCCTCTACATTAATTTTATGTGACGTCAATCATTAAGAGGAAATAAATATCTGTTACTCTGTCTTGACTTAGACTTCAAGATCTCTTAGAATTGGTTAAGCGACAAAAAAAAAAAAAAAAAAAAAAAAAAAAAAAAAAAAAAAAAAAAAAAAAAAAAAAAAACTACTATATTCTGTACACCCTAGTTGTTGATCTCTCTGTGGCGGTATTTTCGTCGTGCACAGAAGCCAAAGTATAGTACGATTATAGATTTGTTTATTGGCTAGAGAGAGTGGTTTTGATATCCCCTTGGTCTGTAACATGGCTGTGTGGTATTTTATGACAGTGCAGCTAGCGAACTTTAAAAACTCAAAACTTTCAATTTTGAAAAATGTTGTTGCATGTTCATACGCATAACCACGAAAACTGATGTGAATGCGAGCGAATGGGAGCCTCCACATTATTATGTAAAACACCATCCGAAAATGAGATTTATTTATTTATTCACACTCAATTGATTTTTATCTTTTCGAAGAACACTCGGAGAAATTCATTAATATAAAATAGGCATGCTGTCTAAGGCTTTCGACTTATTACCAAGTTATCAGAATATTAATTTTCATTTTAAATTAAGGAAAACCATCATTCCAAGTTAATTCTCTGTGAGTTTAAAAATATATGTCCCTACTGCGAGTAATAACTGCTGCCAATAATATGCCCACAAGCACCTCAATCATTGTCAGTATCGTCTCGGAACCAGGCTGATCATACTATAAACGAAGTGTAAGTCAACTAGAAACGCTGAGCCGGCTGCTATGGCCGAACGGTTCTAGGCACTTCATTCCGGAACCGCGCTGCTGCTACGGTCGCAGGTTCGAATCCTGTCTCGGGCATGGATGTGTGAGATTTCCTTAGATTAGTTAGTTTAAGTAGTGCTAAGTCTACGGGACTGATGACCTCAGATGTTAAGTCTCATAATGCTTAGAGCCATTTGAACCAGTAACGCTGAGGGTAGTTGAAGTAACTGAACGCGGTACTCACTCACGTGAAACAGGCAGTTCGTACTTTACTCCAGTAAACTGCATCGCAGTTGCGCTGTACATCGAGCAGTTTTCAACATTTCGGAAGGCGATGTCCAGCCGGCGCGCTTCCAGTAAGTCGGGCGGATCGTTTCCGGTGTCCGTCCTGCTCCAGTTTCTTTCCTCAGTCTGAGAAGAGCGGGGCACGTTTTCTCCCTGGCAACCCGTTTTTGCTGCCGCGATGAAAGAACCGCACTGACTTAGTCATGCCTGAAATTCTCCCGCTGCGCCTGTGTCTAGGCGAGCGGGCGGAATCGATTGATCGCAAGAACGTCTGTAGGCGGCCTGTTGCTCGGCGGTTCGTCGGTAGCCAAAAAGAAAGCAGTATTGTGCTGGAGACTGCTTAGAAAGTAACCTCAAGCGACGGGAGATATCTACTGGCCCCGAACAGCCGTCTCAAATTAGGAAAAGAAAAAAATCTGGACAGATTGGTGTAGAACTTTCTTTGAAAACCATTTGTGGACAGAAATGGGAACATATTTAAGGAAAGTATAAGCCGAACACTATTGAACGCCAGGCTAAAACGTGAACATTAAATCACAACGGAAACAGTATCTCGATTAGCTGGAAACGGCGCCCTCAGAAAAGCAGTCCGGTAAGATAATACATTTATTTCCGTCTATGATTTTTTTTTTTTTTTTTTTTTTTTTTTTTTGTACGTAGACTGTCGGTTCTGTTAAGCGATGACCATCTCCAGATCTCGGTACTTGGTGCGTGCTGCTTCAGTTTACAGAATTCACTACTATGTCGCAGCTTGTGAAACTAGTGCCAGTTCTGGTTTACGACAGAGTCAATAAAGGCTCTTTCAACTGAAGCAGCAAATAGGAACCGAGATCTGAAGATAGTAATCACTGACCGGAACCGGTAGTCTAGCAACAAAAAAATTTTTGATTCACAGATGGAAATAAAATAAATTTATTCTACACTTTCTGTATCACTGTTTTATTCGCGACTGTGTCGCAGTTTGTGAAGGATACTACAATGTCGTCCCCAATGCCCAAAAGAAATATCTGATTTCGAACGAGCACTTAGTCCAATAAATATAATATGCCGTATTTCGTATTTGTTTTGACACCCGTGAAATTTGTTTATGATAATCAGACTGAAACGAAACTACACAGTCTGTAGCGTGATCCCGTGCCATGGCCGACACTTCCGTAGCGGTGCATTTTTGTAACCGAAAAACAAAAGAAAGAACAAATGCAAAGGGCAAGAAGAGGGCGAACGAGGAGGCAGCAGAAGAAGAAGACGGGAAAAAGAAAGAGAAGAAATGCTGAAATGAACAGAATAGAACACATGAAAATTTCAGATATTTTCTCGAATCAAGAAGGCAATGTTATAATTCTGATAAAGAGGCCCTAAACAATAAATTAGAATTATTTTATTCATGGCTGTAGCCTTCAACAACTGCAATATTATTTTTCCATGATAAATTTCAGTCATCAGTTGAAAATAAATTCTAAATGCTTAACCGGTTTCGACAAATTATTCTGTCATCTTCAGAAGCCTACAAAATTAGGGTGATTATAAATCTTTAGACCTCGGCTATACATTATTTGAAGCGTAAAAAGTATATCACAGAAACTTACTTAGTTTAGTAGACAGTCAATATCTTCTTCATAGAAGGATAATGTCGTGGTATGTTCAGATTAATTATCTCCGATATTTACAAGATATGTACCACAACAGGTGACGTTTCCCTTTCGAGCACAAATTGTTCTTTCACACTAAGATCGAACGCATCAGTGAGGTGCCCGTAACCCCTTCTAGTGTTGCTACAGAACTTAGTAACTTAAGGCATGTAGCGGTTCATAAATTATATGAAACAAACTTTGTACAAAAACTTTACAATAATAAAACAAACAAGAAGATAAATTCCTGTACACTTAATAAAAACGGCCTTACTGTTAAGAAATACACTAGAGTTCAATTTGTAGGTAACATTTCATATTGTATAAGCAATTTATTTAAAATATATAACATCACTGTGTCCTTTACCACCAATGATGGCACCACTTCGCTCTTTATACGTAATGAGAAACCTCCAACTGACGAATTTCTCAACTCTGGATTCTATAAAATACAATGTATTACATATCCGAGTTTTTATATAGGACAGGCAGAGAGGGCATTAAATACCCGCTTTCGTGAACACTTGCTTAACAAAGATGATGAGAATTCATGTAAGTCAACTTTTGCAGAATACCTCTAAACAGAAGAACACACACACTTCCTGCCCCATCCTTGCTTAACATGGAAATCTTACAAATAATTGGTAAGGGCTACAAAATGAACCTTTTAAAAGAATTGGAAATATACAAATACTCTCACCTAAATTCGAAAGATTTGTAGAATGATCAAGTTACATTAAAAAAAAAGACACTATTTTGATTGCATATCAGCTCTAATAATACGTAAAAATTAGCCCTTCCCTTTGATACATTAGAATTGTGAGTCACGTTTTTTGAAATGTATTAAATGTAGCTTCTTTATATGCCTTGGTTATATTTTTATATACGCATTTACACATATTCCATACTACTAGGACAACAAATAGATAGATGTGATTAAGACAATGTAAACAGTCAAACAGTGTTTAAAATAATCACATAAAATATGAAAAATTCTGAACGTACCTTGGCATTGTCCTTCTGTGAAGAAGGTATTGACTGTCTGATAAAATAGTAAGTTGCTGTAATATACTTTTTATACTTCACATAAATTTCTGGCCAAGGTCTAAAAATTTATAATATAATATAATTGGCTTCTGAAGATGACAAAATAATTTGTCGAAACCGGTAAAGTATAATACAATTTATTTGGAACTGATGACTGAAATTTATCCTGAAAAAACCAAATGATAATATTTTGGCTACTTTTTACGGCCAGGTGAAGAAGTGCGTGCAGAAAATTCGGACCGCAGTGTGTTAGTACCAAGCCGCGATACCACCGAAGTCTCAACATAACGTCTCAGGTCGTTGTTGAAAACGTGACGAAAATATGTTACTCTGCATAGGGGGAGCTGTCCATATCAGGCAGAATATTCGCTATCTCTATCTCTAGCTGCAAGAAATACACTTTTAGCAAACTTCAGCTCATATTTTCGTATTTAAGATTATTTATGACACAAAGATGGCTCAATTAATCTGCTTTCCTTAGTATTGAAAAGGCACAGACAGAACGACGTAGCTTTTCCGGAGTGACTGAGCAGTCAGCAGTAGCAAATTGCGTCGGGTGTTTTTTGATTGAATCAGTCAAATGTGAGTAGAAAAACAAAATAAAATAATTTTTATTTTGTTTTTGTTGAAATAAATATAATTTACTACGACCAAACTGCAGTCAGAATTTCTGTGAAAACAGTGATCTGAAAACCAAATCAATTAAAAAACTAATGGTTTTTGTCGGTTTGAAATTTCGGAATAACGATACGAGTTTCTTTTTTGTTACAGCTCTAATTTTCTTCTGAACTTAAACTTGCTTTTTTCTAAAATACTGTTTTGCCTTACTGACTCATTCAAACACAATAAAGTAACTGGAATGGAGGAGAGAAGGTTTGGAGTGAGGATTAGACAAAATTAAATGGGGAATTGCGGACGGATGTGGAAAAGAGGGGGGGGGGGGGGCTATGCAACGTCGAATTTTTCCCCAGGCGCCAGTTACCATATTTACACCAGCGAACACACTCGAGCATGATTCGTTGTTTCAGAATACAAGATAGTTAACACGATAACGAATCGTGAGTAATGACAACTACGACCTTCTAAATGCCGTTGACACCCACATACCACCGAATGTCGGTCCTCGGTTTTCGAGCTCCAGTACCCGCAGACGGAGAATGGCTCCGTTAAAGATTATCTGTGGTCTTCCGTTGCTTAAGTATCGGACAGCGGGCGGGTGAAAGCCGTTGAGTTAAAAGCAGGTAGTGCTGAAGTGAAATATTGGCTCCTAAAAGCTACTGATAGCACTTCGGAGGACGTTCGGTTTCTCTTTTCGAAGGACGCTTTAAATTATGGCTGATTCGCCACTTCAGCCAACAGCTACGACACACCAATAAAATAAAATTTGTATCTTTTCTCTTCTTTTGCAAATAGTGTAGTTAATAGAATGGGACATACCTTTGAATTTATTTTATTGCCAGCAGCATATGTGTTCCTTTCTGCGCAAGAATCAATCACATTGGATGCTTTTACGGCACTATAAAGAGATTGGAAGGAGGGTATACAACTGAAGGGTCCACTGACAAGACTTGTCTTTCAGAATGTCTTTTGTTCAATGAAATAAATGAGTGGCATGAAACTTGTTGTCTTTCAGAATGTCTTAGTTACAGTTTGCTATTTTTTTCAAGGCAATAACGAGATGGAATAGAGCTAATGTTTAGCATCCCTTCGACATCGAAATCGTAGACTGTGAAACAGAAAACGTACGAGAAACCAAAACCAGGATTACCGAACACATGTTGATACGTTTTACGGTACAGATTATGCCACCGGTAACGGAACCATCAGGAGTATCTATACTTAGTCCCTTATTGTGTGTATGCATACTTTGGTTCACATAGTTATACCAGGCACGGTCGTGGCTGTGAATTTCGTGGTACAAGCTGTGGCAGTAATGTACTTAGCCTTCCAACAGGCACTCTGGTAGAGTACTGTTTTTAGAGCCACAAGAGTCTGATAGGATTGACAGTAGATTTCGAGCACTCAGACATCTAGCCTGTTGTGTAGACCACGAACGATCATGTGACACTGATCACATCAGATCTTCTAATTCCATCACTTACAGTGCAGATGCTTTGGGTCATTTACGCATGACTGACTGGCAGTGGATTTCAAACTCTCGTGCATTTATGCGACTGTGCAGGCTACAGACAACACGACGTGCATCAGGCCATCAACTGCCGTCACTATATCTGGGACGTCTTTTGAGTGGTGTCCACATATTTTGAGACAAGTAGCTAGAAAGTGGCACTGACAATGAACTTTTAGCTCACATCTGTCTGAGGGGCAGTGTATGAGCCTTGGCGAGGATCCACTAGATGCGTAAGGCCTTCCAACTGAATATACCTAGAAAACTCTGGTAGTGTCGACGTTCAAAATGGTTCAAATGGCTCTGAGCACTATGGGACTTAACATCTGAGGTCATCAGTCCCCTTGAACTTAGAACGAGGTATGGTAATGAGAAAGTGCGGCTTCCAGCTGTATAACACCCTATTGAGGTGGTGTCCTCATACTTTTGAAGACATTCTTGTGTCTAGCAGGTCAGAATGCCAGTTGATTTCGACGTCTGAACCATCTGGACTGCTATACTCTTAGGTGAGATCTGTTACGTCACGATTTCCAACTGCCTCGCTGTATCAACAACGCTCACACATATATTGGGTCAGATGCGTACGACTTAAGCGAATTTTGCGTTAGCACGCACGTAGGCAGCTGCGCAGACGCCGGCCACGTCCGGCGCTGCCCGGCAGGTGCCGAGTCGTCCGTGGGACCGGGAGGCTCTCCCGTCTGCCACCAGCCAACGAGGCGCTCCGTAAATTTTCTGGGAAGCTACGCGCCGCGCAGTGCTTCGGCTCTCGCGAATAAATAAACGTTTCTGAAATACGCCCCCTCCTCTCCTCCCACTCCGCCCCGCCCGTTGCCGGTGCATACCTGCGCGCCGACGCTCGGGGTCGAGGTTACGGTCGAGTCGTTAGCTGGCCGTCTCCACAGAGGGCTATTCTGCCGAGGTGCCTGCCAACCTTCCGTCCGAGACGTGCATGAGACTCCAACGTGACAAAGAGTGAGTGTCGTCATTCCCTTTCCAAACGGTCGCCCCGCTTTTCCCGCGCACATCGTGTGTGAAGGGCAAACCAGAAGGACCGCTGAGCCCTACATTGTTTCGAAAGCAGACAGAGATCTCGCCATCAGCCGCTCTCAGATATGTCACGAGAATCTGGCCATTCGCCTAAGTACTCTCCATGCCTGACACATGATATTAATACACTACTGGCCATTAAAACTGCTGCACCACGAAGATGATGTGCTACAGACGCGAAATTTAACCGACAGGAAGAAGATGCTGTGATATGCAAATGATTAGCTTTTCAGAGCATTCACACAAGGTTGGCGCCGGTGGCGACACCTAAAACGGGCTGACATGAGGAAAGTTTCCAACCGATTTCTCATACACAAACAGCAGTTGACCAGCGTTGCCTGGTGAAACGTTGTTGTGATGCCTCGTGTAAGGAGGAGAAATGCGTACCTTTACATTTCCGACTTTGATAAAGGTCGGATTGTACCCTATCGCGATTGCGGTTTACCGTATAGCAACATTCCTGCTCGCGTTGGTCGAGATCCAATGACTGTTAGCAGAATATGGAATCGGTGGGTTCAGGAGGGTAATACGGAACGCCGTGCTGGATCACAACGGCCCCGTATCACTAGCAGTCGAGATGACAGGCATCTTATCCGCATGGCTGTAACGGATCGTGCAGCCACGTCTTGATCCCTGAGTCAACAAATGGGGACGTTTGAAAGACAACAACCATCTGCACGTACAGTTCGACGACGTTTGCAGCAGCACGGACTATCAGCTCGGAGACCATGGCCGCGGTTACCCTTGACGCTGCATCACAGACAGCAGCGCCTGCGATGGTGTACTCAACGACGAAACTGGGTGCACGAATGGCAAAACGTCATTTTTTGGATGAATCCAAACAACCACCGTCATTGCCATGATGGTCCACTAAGCTCATACTTCAGACGTGCTATTAAACTATGTGTAGCATGTGCCATGTTTGGGATGTTCCTGAGTATGACCTAAGCTGACACTACTTCCACCGGCTCCAGACGCGCGGGCTTAGCCGAGCGGTCTCAGGCGCTGCAGTCATGGACTGTGAGGCTAGTCCGGCGGAGGTTCGAGTCGTCCCTAGGGCATGGGTGTGTGTGTTTGTCCTTAGGATAATTTAGTTTAAGTAGTGTGTAAGCTTAGGGACTGATGATCTTAGCAGTTAAATCCCATAACATTTCACACACATTTGATGTGGTATTTTAAGTAAGAAAACATTAATGAGGTTCAACGGCAATGGCGAAATGAGTGTCGAACAGAGCCACCGACACGTTTAACGATTCGTCGCATTCGAGACAAATTTGAAGCCGAAGACTGTGTTAAAGATGTACACAAACAACGATCTGGTCGACCTGGAACAGTAACAAGTCCAGCTAACTCCCGTCGTGTGTTACAACAATTCACTCGCTCACCACAGAAGTCTGTGAGACAGTGTGCGCGTGAAACTGGAGTGAGTCGCTCAAGTGTTCGGCGAATTTTGAAGACAAAATGGTTCAAATGGCTCTGAGCACAATGGGACTTAACATCCGTGGTCATCAGTCCCCTAGAACTTAGAACTACTTAAACCTAACTAACCTAAGGACATCACACACACCCATGCCCGAGGCAGGATTCGAACCTTCGACCGTAGCAGTCGCGCGGTTCCGGACTGTTTTGAAGACACCAAAGTGGAAGTGCTACATCCCACGATTGCCACACGCATTGAACGAGGACGACCCAGATCGTAGAATGGAGTACGGCGAGTCGTTTACTAACGTAGTGCGCAAAGATGAAGAGTTTGCAGAGATGATTGTGTGGTCTGAAGAGGCACAGTTCAAACTCAATGGTACAGTAAATCGCCACAATTGCATCTACTGGGCCGCCGAAAATCCGAACGTCCATGTAGACAAAGGCGTGAATTTGCCAGGAGTAAATGTGTGGTGTGGGTTGTCTTACCGGGGCTTGATTGGGCCATTCTTTGACGGCACAGTTACCGGTGAGTTGTACCTTCAGCAGCTTCAGACATCCATTTTACCTCCCATCTGAGATTTGTATGGAGACGGAAGAGATTACTTTCAACAAGATGGTGACCCAGCCCACTACCAAAACCCTGTTAGGGCGTCTCTCGACGAAAATCTACCAGGAAGATGGATAGGCCATAGAGGTGCTGTGGAGTATCCACCACGTTCCCCAGACCTAACTCCTCTGGACTTTTACCTATGAGGAACACTAAAGGACGTCGTTTATCGACAAAAGCCACGCACATTTTTCCACCGGCTCCGATTTAAGAGGTCGGTGCCAGAAAGAGCGTTTACCTATGAGCCAACAAGGAGGAAATGGACAGTGGCAATACGGAGCGTGAGGAAGACGAGGACACTTGCGACGGCTTCCCTCGTAAACATACTTTCGAAGCTGGTTTGGTGTGTCTTTTTAATTTTATGCGCTGAAAGACTGTATGTCGGACATCTGTATCCTGGTGATGCTGTATGACCGACGAATGCGTATTTGCACTGTGTGTAGAGCGTCTGGGCTGCGCTTGTTTTTTACGCTAAAAGGTATGTTATACGTGCTGACTTCCATCTTGGATGGCAGTGAGCCGCACATGAATCGACCGACAGACTGTGTTCCTGTGTTAAAGCATACACAGTGTTTCTTTGGGCGCTGACATTTCTGTTTGCTATTTTCTGAATGCGAATTGTACTCACGTGATTAACTATTAGTTACTGGGATGTGTGCTAGTGATATTTACGCTGTCCAGCAGTTGTATTGAAAGGAAGAAGTGCTGAACTGCATTGAACAGTGATTACTGGCTATTAAGTCTGGTCTGTCACAGATTCGATTCCCTTTTCACTTAATACTTGAAAGAATCGATGTGGTAAATGGCTGCCACGTGTAGGACGGAGAGTGATGCCGGTGCAGCACGTAGTGAACGAGGGGAGCTAACGTTGTTTATGCCTTATATCGTCATGAATGTACTGTATCTACAGTAACAGCATTTTTTAATGTTAGCTGGACGTGTTGAAAGATAGTTTTCCTTATGAGTGCTGTAACAGTTTCTAAGCAGCTTCATTCCATGTGTTTGAGTAATAATATGACAAAGAGAGCCACATAATCAAGAATTTCCTTTGGTAGTAACGGTTGTATGTGTGTATTGGGCCTTGTTTAATCTTTAACACTTAAGCCGCAATTGCCATCTGTCTTAATTAAAGTATTTCTCCTTAAGGACATTAATTCTTTCTTCAGTAATAATTTTTGACTGTTGCATGACGTGTTGGTTTTCCTTTTCTTTAATATTGTTTCTGAATTCACTGTTACTGGAAAACTTGTTTAAACAATTGATAGACATTTTGGCTATAGCTATCTTGATGAAAGGTTATTTGCTGAACTGTTTTCTTAAGTGATTCGTATAAGTAAAGGTTTAAGTCTTTTAAGTAATCTTGGCTTGTTCTTAAAACCATATTTATTTGAGCTGTGACTCCACGTAAGTTGGATTTGGCATGTTGAACTGGGTCAATGTTCAGTAAAAGTTTTAATAAATGATTTTTGTAGCGTATGTGAGCCAAGCCCAATCAGTTACTGGACTTTTTAATCCTGATGGCCGAGTACTTCGCAACAAGCGCTGGTTTAATGGTAAAAGACAACCATGCTATTTATGTAAGTAAGAGTGTCAAATGCCTAATGAATAATGAAGAATTGGCTGAACGCTAAGCAAATATTCTGTGAACTTATTCAGAAGTATCAAAGATAACTTCAAATATCATAAAATGTACGTACCACAGCGATAATGCCACTACACTTGGAAAGCAGTTGGATCTCTGTGATTGGTACTCACCTGAAAGAAAAAGAAATAGAGTTTAGATGGCAGAGGAGCTTGTTTCAGAGCAGACACAGTAATAACGAAACAAGAACAAAACATTTTGTAAAATATTCATCATTTTTAGGGTTGTTTTATTTATATATACAGGGCACGCCGATTATGTAAGGGCACGATAATAATAACGACAAAGCCTGAAATAAAAATCCTGGCAGATTACTCAAATTTTACGAGAGAAGAAGAAAACTTTAGATACAGATATCCCCGTTCTGGGAATACAGTTCCGCTTTTTATGCAAACAAGTGTTCCTTATGAAACTTATTGGCAGACTTAAAGCTTGCTGCCACGGGATGGCAGATCTTCAACTGTTCAGCACTTAGGAAACTGGATAAGCTTTTATTTCTCAGTTACACTAATATATAATTTTTCTGCAGCTGGTACCGGTATCGTGCTGACACGTCCACGCTCAAACCACACACCATGCTATTAACCATAATTATTCATACAGTGTGATGTCAGAAGGGTCGAACTGCTTCTGTACCCCAAAGTACACTGTGGCCAACAAGCGCCCCCGTTGATCTTAGCCTACGTGTTGCCTGTGCCAGTCAACTGAACACATACATGAGCTAAGATCAACGAGGATACTTGTAGCCCACTGTGTACGTGGCTTTACAGAAGCAGTTCATGACCTTTGGAATCATATTGCATGAATAATTACGGTTAATGGCAAGATGTGTAGTTTGTGAATGGGCGTGTCAGCCCGAAACCGGTAACCACTGCAGCAGAGTCTTATATTAGTGCAACTGAGAAGGACGAAATAAAAAATTATCGAATTTCCTCAGACTTGAAACTGTGTACTGGACCAGGACTCGAACCTGAGACCTGTGGCTTTCGGGTGCAAGTCTTTCTACCGACTGATCTATCGAAATACAACTCACGACCCGCCCTCACAGCTTTCCTTCCTCTTACTCTCAGTAACGAGTAACGATGTGGCGTACAGTTTTAAGCCACCAGAACGTTTCAGATCAGCACACACTCCACTGCAGAGTGAAAATTCATACTGGGATCCACTTTTCATAAGGCCGAACGTTTCGGCATCTTTGTGTCATCGTCAGTGGTTACTTTTATTCGTCATAAATTCCCACGATGTAAATTTTTTTAAATAAGTCCTGATCAGTGAGTTACATCAAGTGCTCTTTGATTCACGCCGCCCTGTCACCGGATAAACGTTTAAAGGCAAAAAATGTAACCCGTGCATCCGCCACAGCCAGTCCGCAACAATGATTTCGTCACGACAGGTGACTGCGATGGCCGCGCGGCCTCCACGTCCGGCCCAGCACAAAGCGCGGGAAGTGCAGCCTGACACGGCACAAAGCAACCTGCTTGCATATCCGGACGAGCGCGCTGTGCTGTCTGACCCTTTCACGCACGTATCCGGGCCATTCGGTGAATTGCTATTTTTACGAAATAAAGTAACATCAAATTTTGTACCCCAGCTATAGACTGAGGTGATAAAAGTCAAAGGTTGCAATGTGCACATAAATAGATGGCAGCAGTGTCGTATACACAAGGTATAGAAGGGGAATGTTGGCAATGCTGTCATTTGTACTTAGGGGACTATGTGAAAATGTTTCCGACGTGATTACGACGCGAATTAACAGACTTTAAACGCGGCATGGTACGAGGGTCAGTCAAATGAAAACCTTAAATTTGTAATAACAAATCGAAATTTCGCGCCGTTATCCTCTCAGTTGGTAAGCGTGCTACAAACAGCGTGTAGATCGGTCTGTAGATGGCAGCATAGTGCAGATGCACACATACCGTCGCAGTATCAGTATAAAGATGGCCTCTCCACTTGCAACTTGCACCAGGGAAGAAAAGCGTTCTGTTATTCGGTTTTTTGCGTAGTGAAGAAGTGAAACTTATTGAAATGCATCGACACCTGAAGGTTCACTTCGGTGATGCATGTTTGTCACAGCAGCAAGTCTACGAATGGAGTAGGAAGTTCGCAAATGGTGTGACTTCAGTGGAAGATGCTCCTCGTCCAGGTCAGGCACAACGAGTTGTGACTCCACAGAACATTGCAGCAGTTGAAGCCATAGTGAAGGAAAACCCTCGAGTCACACTGAAAGACATTGCAGCATGTTTACAGATTAGTCATGGGTCAGCACACCACACTGTGCATGATGTGCTCCAGTTTCACAAAGTGTCTGCAAGATGGGTACCACGGCAGCTGACTCCTGAAATGAGAGAACGACGAGTTGATGCTTGTGAAGAACTTCTTCGGCGCTTTGAACGAGAAGGTGATGGCTTCCTTGCAAGAATCGTTACTGGGGACGAAGGCTGGGTTCACTTCCACCAACCGGAAATTGAAGAGAGCGAGCAAGGAATGGCGCCATTCCTCAACACCAAAATCAAAGAAGTTTTTAACAGAACCATCAGCAGGGAAGGTTATGCCGACTCTCTCTTGGGACTAAAAAGGCGTCATTTCGGAGTGTTACATGCCCAGAGAGACCACTGTCACCAGGGCATCATACACAGATCTCCTAAACAATCATCTGCGGTCTGCAATCAAATCAAAGCGACGTGGATTGCTGTCAGCAGGTGTCCTTTTGCAACATGACAATGCAAGGCCCCACACTGCCCGTACAACAGTTGCAACAATCACAGACCCGCACTTTGAGTGTCTTCCTCATCCTCCATACTCACCAGACCTTGTCCCAAGTGATTTCCATATGTTTGGACCACTCAGAGACGCAATGGGAGGAAAGAACTTCCGTTCTGATGAAGAGGTACGCCCCGCGGTGCACGAGTGGTTGCGTGGACTACCAAAAGAATTTTTTTCTAAAGGAATTTATGCACTTTGTAAGCGCTGGAGGACTTGCATTGAGCGTGGGGGAGATTATGCTGAAAAGTGATACAGCCTTGTACTACTTTTGCACAATAAATAATATTTTAAAAAATATTTAAGGTTTTCATTTGACTCACCCTCGTAGTTGGAGCTTGACACATGGGACATTCCATTCCGGAATTCGTTAGGAAATTCAGTATTCCGAGATCCACAGTGTCAAGATTGTGCCGAGAACACCACATTTCAGGAATTACTTCTCACCACGGAAAACGCACTTAACGACCGAGAGCAGCGGCGTTTCCGTAGGGTTGTCAGTGCTACAAGCAGCAGTGCGTGACATAACGACAGAAATCAATGTGGGAAATAAGATGAACGTATCCGTTAGGACAGTGCGGCAAAATCTAGCGTTAATGGGCTATGGCAGCAGACGACCGACGCGAGTGCCTTTGCCAACAGCACGACATAGCTCGCAGCGCCTCCCCTGGGATCACGGTATCTATTGCAATCTAGACGATTGGAAAAGCGTGGACAGACCAGATGAGGCCCGATTTCACTTAGTAAGAGCTGATGTGGCGTGGTGTGGGCTGTGTTTACGTGGAATGGACTGGGTCCTCTGGTCCAACTGAACCGATCATTGACGGCTACTTTGAGATCATTTGCAGCCTTTCCTCGACTTTATGTTCCCAAACAACGATGAAATTTTTATGGATGGTGGTGTGCCATATCACAGGGTCATAATTGTTCGCGATTGGTGTGATGAACATTGTGAACAATGAGAGCGAATGATTTGGCCACCCAGATCGCCCGACATGAATCTTATGGGACATAATCGAAAGGTCAGTTCGTGCACTCCCGCAATTATGGACGGCCATAGAGACAGCATGCCTTATTATTTCTGCATGGGCTCCCAGTGACTTGATGAGTCCATGCCACGAAGAGTTGCTACACTACGCTGGGAAAAATTATGTTAGACACAATATTAGGAGGTGTCCCATGACTTTTGTCACTTCAGTATATGTAGGCCTTCCAGTGTTGTTGAAGGTACGGGGATTCCAGTCGTATGGCTGGTTAAGAAAAAAAATTGTCTTTGACTTAAATTAAGTGGCCTTCATTTTGGCCTCTAGCCTCATGATGAGAGGCATCTATTCGCTGTATAGACATACAACAAACTAGAGCAAACATAATGTAATTATATTGCATATTCTGTAAGTGCTTGCAAATTTATTGATTAACGACCCTTACATTAATATCAATACTGTATACAAATTGCAAATATCTATAGTCACTAACAGGCAAAATATATGCAGTGGTTAACTTTCTTATTTGCCACCAACACGGTGTTGATAGTTTGTTCATAATTCTAGCTTAACAAAAACATGATAATGGAAAGGAGGGTGCGTGTTTGTCGTACTCTCATGCCGTCGAGCGTTCTCATTTTTGTTTCTGGACGAAAAAGGCTCGATGACACGAGAGTATGACATACACCCTCACTTCCAGTCTCCAATCTTTATTAAGTTAGAGGTATAAACAAACTGCCAGCCATCAGGTTGTTCTCTAGTACGTAAATTTATCATCGTCACTGAATACGTATGTCTAGTATCACACACACAGTGTGTAATTTAATTGTATTATTTACTGCATTGCTGTCCCCTTTCTCCCCCCCCCCCCTTAGCTGAGTAGTCAGCGCGGCGGAATGCCACGCCAAGGGGCCCGGGTTCGATTCCCGGCTGGGGCAGGAGATTTTCTCCGCTCAGGGACTGGGTGTTGTGTTGTTCTCTATCATCATCATTTCATCCCCATCTCCGCCGTGCAAGTCGCCCAATGTGGCGTCGAATGCAACAAGTACTTGCCCTCGGCGGCCGAACTTCCCCGAATAGGGGACTCCCGGCCACAATGCCGTACGCTCATTTACATTTCCACTGCATTGCTTTGTTGGACGTTTCTGTGGTTAATATATACTACAAGCCTCGAAATCGATTATGTTATTAGAAAATGAAGACCACTGAAATGTACACTGGACTCGCATTCGGGAGGACGACGGTTCAATCCTGTCTTCGGCCGTCCTGATTTAGGTTTTCCGTGATTTTCCTAAATCGCTTCAGGCAAATGCCGGGATGGTTCCTGTGAAAGGGCACGGCCGATTTCCCTCCTCATCCTTTCCTCACCCGAGCTTGCGCTCCGTCTCTAATGACCTCGTTGTCGACGGGACGTTAAACACTAAAATCTCCTCTCTCCTCCACTGAAATGTAGTCTGAAGTAACTTTTTATTTTTTAAGAGTTGTATACCATATCCTTCCGTGTCTGAACAGTTCTACAGGAATTGAAATTTTCACTGCTGACAATGATGGATATGACAACTCTGACTTGCCACATTTATTTTGTCACTGATGAAGGGACACAGTATTGGGTTCCGTATTACTGTGGAAGAAATCAACCAGTCAGTATTTATGTTATCAAATTTGTGTTATTATCCTTTAGCTGTTTCGAGAGCTTCCACACGCCATCTACAAATGGTGCACGCTTAGGTCTTTACATAAAACTAATAGGACGTGTAATAATTGTACTTAACAATTACAGTGTCTTCTCCTTTTCATGGCTACCAAATTTGAGCAGAATTCCTCGTAAAGACAGTCTGTATGTCTTTTTACGCGTGAGGTTACAGCGCAATGACGCATGTTTGTCACGAATCGAAAGCTGCCAATCAGTTTTCCTTTGGCAAATTTTTTCTGAGTGCTCTAGCATTTGGGAAAGCAAAGTGCAGGGTGAATATTTAATACGTCATTCCAGAGTTCCTTTGAAGTTATTTGAATAAATTGCGGAAAACGCCACGCACTGTGGCCTTAGGCGATCTGAACCTTGCTTTACCTGAGTACGAAGCCACGGGATTAGCCAATGTGTCATACCGCACAGCGGAGTTTCCGAACAACGCACAGAAAATAACCACTCTAAAGAACATGGTAACGGTTGTGCCTGAAATAAATTGAAAGGAACAGTTACCAGAAGCGTGTAAATTCGTGCCAAAAGAGAAATGAATAACTTAGGATGACGGAAAGTTTTGTCGGAATGCTACTGCCGTCAGATTCTTTTTATTTCCGCAGCAAGAGCTTAATATTGAACATTCGTCTCTTTTGTAATCGCGCTGCTTAAATGTCTCTTGCCCTTGGAGTTACTACGACACGGTGTCCGTAACTGTAAATGTTATTTCGGAAAAAAGCCGGCCGTAGTGGCCGAGCGGTTCTAGGCGTTTCAGTCTGGAACCGTGCGACCGCTACGGTCGCAGATTCAAATCCTGCCTCGGGCTTGGATGTGTGTGATGTCCTTAGGTTAGTTAGGTTTAAGTAGTTCTAAGTTCTAGGGGACTGATGACCTCAGAAGTCAAGTCCCATAGTGCTCAGAGCCATTTGAACCATTTGGGAAAAAAAGGGTGACCTAATTGGCCAGTCATTTTTGCATTTGATATGTTTTGTGCTAGAGCCTTGGGGCTTAATAAAGACGCGATTCAGCTATGTGCTTTACAAGCACTCAGAAAAACAATAAAGATTTCATTATTGCCTACGCTGATTCCCGATGGCATTGCACTGAACAGATACAAGAAGAAATCTCTGAGTAGCGCCTGAGAGCGTCAACAAAAAACTGCTTTCAACAGCTAATACGCCTTCCCGAGCACATAATTAATTATCAGTTTGATAGCAGCTAGGGTGAAGACAGGCGAGTTGGTATCAAGTCGAGGTCCCCGGCGTTAATTTGGGCTCACGCATCATTCCGCGTCCGGAGTAAGCGGTCATCACCCCGCTGTTTGCTGCCGCCATTGTTTTTCATTCATCGGAAGAAAAGGAGCCAGCGGCGTCTCATTACGGCTTTTTTAATGGCCATTAGTTCCCATTCACTGCGAGAAATATAACGACGTGCCGTTGTAATCGCAACGCTGGGTGATTAAAGGCGCCGAAAACTGGAGGAAGTGGCGAGTTGTTATCTTGCTGGCTTAACCGGTTGCGCAAGCGTGTGTTGTACTGACTAAATATTTACTTCTCCGCGAAGGCTGTCCCTTACCAAGAGTAGGGGTATAACGGTAAACTACAGACGAAGGAACCAACAAGTTACTGTGTATAAACTGATTAAAGCAGATACAACCATATCGGGAGGATGGTTTCGAATCACCTCTTTGTAAGATCGTTTTTGAGAAACATTATGAGGACTCTGCATATGACTGCAGCCACTTTTGCTGTTCACTGCATGTGATCACAGTTTACTGGACTCGACTCTACAACTAGCAAGTCACGTGCTCGACACGTGATCTTCACGTGCAGTGGCACATCAATTGACACTCGTATCGATTGTAGTCCACGAGGTCAATCAAACAGTTAACTCAGCGGGGGACCTCGTTGTGCTTTAAGGATATACTTCACGAAATTGGCCATGCGTGCGATGTCTGCCTAACACATATGTATTGCTGACCGCGTTTCGACAAAATGACTGAATGTGTTTACTAAGTGCTTTGTAGTGAGATCACGCCAGGCAACCGTTGGCTCTAAAAATCAAAACCACTTACTTGAAAGGGAAGACAGGAAGAAAAAAAAAAAAAAGGTTCAAATGGCTCTGAGCACTATGGGACTTAACATCTATGGTCATCAGTCCCCTAGAACTTAGAACTACTTAAACCTAACTAACCTAAGGACATCACACAACACCCAGTCATCACGAGGCAGAGAAAATCCGTGAGCCCGCGGGGAATCGAACCCGGGAACCCGGGCGTGGGAAGCGAGAACGCTACCGCAAAAGAACAAAATTTCGGTGTTCTGTCGACGACGGGATCATTAGAGTATAAAGACAAAATAAACGAGGAAAGAAGTCTGCCATGTCTCTGTTGATGGGACCATCACGATTCTCAGCTGAACTGACATTTTACGGAAACCACGGAAGAACATAAATCTGGATAACACAACAGTGATTCGATCCTGACAACTTTCCAATACGAGTCAGTGGCTCACCTACGAAATAAAGAAAATAATACAACAGAACTGGGAAACTACGAGGGCGTACTGAAAAGTAATGCCCCCGAATTTCTACAGCTCTTACAGTTTTTTAAATAAAACGAACGTTATTAACAATCTACATTTTCATTCTTCATGTCTGCACATTTATTTCTCAGCGTAGTCATCTTGATAAAAACCCAACGGGAGACATGCTTGTTGATATCGTCACTGTAGAATGTTTGACTTAATTGACGGTGACAACCTCTCCTCTCCTTGGACGAAGACCAGCTTGTTTATATCGTCACTTTTTTGACTTTATTGGATAAAAACAGTGGATAAAAACAGTGTTGTTGTTATTGTGGTCTTCAGTCCTGAGACTGGTTTGATGCAGCTCTCCATGCTACCCTATCCTGTGAAAGTTTCTTCATCTTCCAGTACCTACTGCAACCTACATCCTTCTGAATCTGCTTAGTGTATTCATCTCTTGGTCTCCCTCTACGATTTTTATCCTCCACGCTGCCCTCCAATGCTAAATTTGTGATCCCTTGATGCCCCAGAACACGTCCTATCAACCGGTCCCTTCCTCTCGTCAAGTTGTGCCACAATTCTATTCAATACCTCTTCATTAGTTATGTGATCTACCCATCTAATCTTCAGCATTCTTCTGTAGCACCACATTTCGAAAGCTTCTATTCTCTTCCTGTCCAAACTATTTTTCGTCCATGTTTCACTTCCATACATGGCTACACTCCATACAAATACTTTCAGAAACGACTTTCTGACACTTAAATCTATACCCGATGTTAACAAATTTCTCTTCTTCAGAAACGCTTTCCTTGCCATTGCCAGTCTACATTTTATATCCTCTCTACTTCGACCATCATCAGTTATTTTGCTCCCAAAATAGCAAAACTCCTTTACTACTTTAAGCGTCTCATTTCCTAATCTAATTCCCTCAGCATCACCCGACTTAATTCGACTACATTCCATTATGTTCGTTTTGCTTTTGTTGATGTCCATCTTATAACCTCCTTTCAAGACAATGTCCATTCCGTTCAACTGCTCTTCCAAGTCCATTGCTGTCTCTGACAGAATTACAATGTCATCGGCGAACCTCAAAGTTTTTATTTCTTCTCCATCGATTTTAATACCTACTCCGAATTTTTCTTTTGTTTCCGTTACTGCTTGCTCAATATACAGATTGAATAACATTGGGGAGAGGCTACAACCCTGTCTCACTCCCTTCCCAACCACTGCTTCCCTTTCATGTCTCTCGACTCTTGTAACTGCCATTTGGTTTCTGTACAAATTGTAAATAGCCTTTCGCTCCCTGTATTTTACCCCTGCCACCTTTAGAATTTGGAAGAGAGTATTCCAGTCAACATTGTCAAAAGCTTTCTCTAAGTCTACAAATGCTAGAAACGTAGGTTTGCCTTTCCTTAATCTTTCTTCTAAGATAAGTCGTAAGGTCAGTATTGCCTCACGTGTTCCAATATTTCTACGGAATCCAAATCTTCCCCGAGGTCCGCTTCTACCAGTCTTTCGATTCGTCTGTACAGAATTCGCGTTAGTATTTTCCAGCTGTGACTTATTAAACTGATAATTCGGTAATTTTCACATCTGTCAACACCTGCTTTCTTTGGGATTGGAATTATTATATTCTTCTTGAAGTCCGAGGGTACTTCGCCTGTCTCATACATCTTCCTCGCCAGATGGTACAGTTTTGTCAGGACTGGCTCTCCCAAGGCCGTCAGTAGTTCCAATGGAATGTTGTCTACTCCCGGGGCCTTGTTTCGACTCAGGTCTTTCAATGCTCTGTCAGACTCTTCACGCAGTATCGCATCTCCCATTTCATCTTCGTCTACATTCTCTTCCATTTCTATAATATTGTCCTCAAGTACATCGCCCTTGTATAGACCCTCTATATACTCCTTCCATCTTTCTGCTTTCCCTTCTCTGGTTAGAACTGGGTTTCCATCTGAGCTCTTGATATTCATGCAAGTGGTTCTCTTTTCTCGAAATGTCTCTCTAATTCTCCTGTAGGCAGTATCTATCTTACCCCTAGTGAAATAAGCCTCTACATCCTTACATTTGTCCTCTAGCCATCCCTGCTTAGCCATTTTGCACTTCCTGTCGATCTCATTTTTGAGACGTTTGTATTCCTTTTTGCCTGCTTCATTTACTGCATTTTTATATTTTTTCCTTTCATCAATTAAATTCAATATTTTTTCTGTTACCCAAGGATTTCTACTAGCCCTCGTCTTTTTACCTACTTGATCCTCTGCTGCCTTCACTACTCCATCCCTCAGAGCTACCCATTCTTCTTCTACTGTACTTCTTTCCCCCACTGCTGTCAATTGTTCCCTTATTCTTTCCCTGAAACTCTGTACAACCTCTGGTTTAGTCAGCTTATCCAGGTCCCATGTCGTTAAATTCCCACCTTTTTGCAGTTTCTTCAATTTTAATCTGCAGTTCATAACCAATAGATTGTAGTCAGAGTCTACATCTGCCCCTGGAAATGTCTTACAATTTAAAACCTGGTACCTAAATCTCTGTCTTACCATTATATAATCTATCTGATACCTTCTAGTATCTCCAGGTTTCTTCCATGTATACAACCCTCTTTTATGATTCTTGAACCGAGTGTTGGCTATGATTAAGTTATACTCTGTGCAAAATTCTACCATACGGCTTCCTCTTTCATTTCTTAGCCCCAATCCATATTCACCTACTATGTTTCCTTCTCTCCCTTTTCCTACACTCGAATTCCAGTCACCCATGACTATTAAATTTTCGTCTCCCTTCACTATCTGAATAATTTCTTTTATCTCATCATACATTCTACAATTTCTTCATCATCTGCAGACCCAGTTGGCATATAAACTTGTACTACTGTAGTAGGCATGGGCTTCGTGTCAATCTTGGCAACAATAATGCGTTCACTATGCTGTTTGTGGTAGCTTACCCGTACTCCTATTTTTTATTCATTATTAAACCTACTCCTGCATTACCTCTATTTGATTTTGTATTTATAACCCTGTATTCACCTGACCGAAAATCTTGTTCCTCCTGCCACCGAACTTCACTAATTCCCACTATATCTAACTTTAACCTATCCACTTCCCTTTTTAAATTTTCTTTCTCCTGGTAACGACGTCCTCTTGAGTAGTCCCCGCCCGGAGATCCGAATGGGGGACTATTTTACCTCCGGAATATTTTACCCAAGAGGACGCCATCATCATTTAACCATACAGTAAAGCTGCATGCCCTCGGGAAAAATTACGGCTGTAGTTTCCCCTTGCTTTCAGTCGTTCGCAGTACCAGCACAGCAAAGCCGTTTTGGTTATTGTTACAAGGCCAGATCAGTCAATCTTCCAGACTGTTGCCCCTGCAACTACTGAAAAGGCTGCTGCCTCTCTTCAGGAACCATACATTTGTCTGGCCTCTCAACAGATACCCCTCCGTTGTGGTTGCACCTACGGTACGGCCATCTGTATCGCTGAGGCACGCAAGCCTCCCCACCAACGGCAAGGTCCATGGTTCACGGGGGGTGGGGGGGGGAGGGGATAAAAACTGTCTTGGTTGCAATTTTAGCTTTTTATTTTTTCAACTACGCGTTTCTCCTTATTTAGGCATCTTCAGGTGGATCTTAATTTGATATTTCTTAGAACGATCCTTTAGACAGTGTAGCCAAAGGGCATCGTCGAATATATCACCTTCGTTAAACTCGGTAAAAACAGTAAAACTCAGTTTGACTTTATTGACGGTGACAACCTCCCCTCTCCTTGGAGGGAGACCAGCTTGTTGGTATCGTCACAATAGAATGTTTGACTTTACTGACGGTGACAACCTCCCGTTCCTTGCACCCCTTCATCAACTTTGAAAGTGAGATCCTCGAAGGAGTTCTTTAAGCTTTGGATACCGATGAAAATCGGATGGGGCCAGGTTGGAACTGTATGGAGGGTGATAGAAGATAATGAACACAAGGCCTCGCAACGCTGAAGATGTCGCAGCAGTCGCGTGTGATCCGGTACTGTCATACTGAAGGAGAGGGCGCTCCATGTCTGTGGACGATCTACTCGAATTAGTGCTTTCAGTTTTCTGTGGGTCCCGCAGTTCACCAACTAACACAACCGGGAAAAGAATAGTATAAGGACGTCGACGTCGATTTTGATCCGATGACGGTAGAGGTATTGATAATGTCGTGCGCAACAGATAGCACTGTGGTATAGCTATCACAGCGTCATCTATGTCCATCCTCACAGCCAGAAGGCTTAGTGTGGTACACATGTGTGAAGCAAGCAAGTAGCCATTCCTCGCGGAGTGGCCACGCGGTTTGGGGCGTCACGGATTTGCGCGTCCCTCCCGCCGGAGGTTCGAGTCCTCCCTCGAGCATGGGTGTGTGTGTGTGTGTGTGTGTTGTCCTTAGCATAAGTTAGTTTAAGTAGTGTGTAAGTCTAGGGATCGATGACCTTAGCGGTTTGGACCCTTAGGAATCCACACACATTTGAACATTTTTAGGTAACCATGCCACGGAGATGCACTCGTGCTTCCTACAGCCAACTGATAAGTTTGAAAGGGATTAAACTGTGGCCTTTTGAGCGGGAGGATGGACCTTTTGGAGAACTGCCATGCAAGTTAAACGTGCTGCGTCAGTTGCGCGACGACGCTGGTATCAATGGTCACGTGAACATTCTCACAGCCGCGGACGTGGTTCTGGACGTTCACGCTGCACAGACGCTCGTCACGATCGTGGCCACGTGGTGACGGTCTTCTGAGACCCTGAAGACGTTATTCTGTCTGATGAACCGCCTCATGATGCAAACGATCGATTCTGAAGGTTATTATGTTACCATCAGGAAATTAAAGGAGCGTGTTCGTCACCCCAAAAATGCAAAGGAACTTCCCGCTTTCCAAAACAGCGCAAGGTTTCACACAACCCGACAGGAGCTCACAAAATGACACTGGACTATTCTTCTTCATTCACCCTACAGCCTGGAACTCGCACCTTGCGACTTCCATGTGTTTGGTCCAATGAACGATTGACTCCGCGGGAAACAGTACGTGGATGATGGGGAGATTATTGATGTAGCAAGACATTGGTACCATGCAAGCAAGCAGGCCCTCCTAATAAGGTAGTATAAGGCCGTCGCACTGAACGAAGATTATGTAGAAAAATACGGATTTTAACCACAAGAGTGAATAAAACCAATCCGCCTTCAGAAAAAAAAATGTGTTGCGTTATTTGTTGAACGCCACTCGTAGAAGAATTTAATTAAGGCTGTGACTTGTTTCAGTATATTATACGTAATGGCCGAACTTACATCTGTCTATCCCTGACAGCCACATATTGTAAACCGAGCGAGGTGGCGCAGTGGTTAGACACTGGACTCGCATTCGGGAGGACGACGGTTCAATCCCGCGTCCGGCCATCCTGATTTAGGTTTTCCGTGATTTCCCTAAATCATTCCAGGCAAATGCCGGGATGGTTCCTCTGAAAGGGCACGGCCGACTTCCTTCCCTAATCCGATGAGACCGATGACCACGCTGTCTGATCTCCTTCACCAACCAACCACATATTGTAATTGTTACTGTTGTTCCCCTGTGGCAAAGGTTTGATTTTCATTCTGCTTATTGCATGTGAGAAACTTTAATTGTATTCTATTGTTTCAGCCCTGCTTGAGGAACTATACGGTGCTACGGACTTATATTCTGTATCACTGTTATCCAGAAGTATTTTATGTTCAACAAATTAGTTGTTAAATTGAGCCTCACGTCTGCGCAACCTATGCCTGTACCCCGCTCGCCGCAAATCCGACGGCACAGTTCCCTCTAGAGCACGACTTCAAATTTCAACTTGTCCGATTTAGGCTCTGACCAGCCATCATCACGTCTGTACAAAACTGGTTACGCATTTTAACCGTCAATGTGTGGGTTATCTTCGTGCGACTAACAAGTCCATTCTCTTTTTTTCTCTTTTCAGTTTCTTCACTTTGTATAGTGACTGATATGTACTTGAATGAAGTTGTGGTTTTCTGACAAGACCCTAAACCAGCCACGAATAAAAACAAAATGTTAAATGTTGACGGAATGAAAGGTGACGTGTAATTTCGTTGAGACGCTTCACAAAACGCAATTACCCTACATGGTTATGATATGAGAGTAAAATGTAATATGTGCACCTTTGCCGGACGTGTGCGCTGAATCTGTACATGAAACCTCTGGATTCACTGAGCCACTGTTTTGTTTCGAGTCCGCCTGTCCCTGCCGCATTTGCGTTACCCCCGTGGCGCCCAACCACGGATTTGCATTGTTAATTGCGTCCTTTATTTCGCGCGAAACGTAACGAACAGGACCCAACTACAACGCAGCTGTTACGTTTCATTTGCGTAAATCGATTGAACATTCGTGTCAAAAAAGAGTAGCCTTTTTTAAAGAGAATATCGCCTTAGCTTTTAATTAGTTGTAAGGATTCAATCAACGCAAAGGTTCGTATTTCGCCGATGTTCACGATAGGTCTACTTAACGCTTTACAGTATTTGTTTACGCAGTCTGCAATGGACAAGCTAACTTGATACAGCTCCAATGCTTAACATTGCTCTCCCAGTAGCAGTAAAACAGGGAAACAATTTTATTATTTGATGAGTGGGTTCTGCACTGCAACTTTATGGTGTTAACTTTTGTCAAGTTTTCTACCGACTGAGCGACCAATAATGTTTTTCCTCAAATAAGTACAGTGACAACAAACTACTGACATCTGTGTAGGCTAATCTGAACCACTTACTATTTTTTGTGAGGGAAACCAATTCTGGTATTCATAACTTCAATTTGTATCATGGTTCTCTGTAATATCATACTAACATACCGGTTTGCACGACACTGCGCGAGTTAGGTGGATGCAGTTACTATTTACGGATGGCATTTAGTAAGTTCAAACTAAATTCTTATTTGTGCTCACCGAAAGCCAGAAACTTAGCAATACGACCAAAATACTCATATACTGGTATTTTTCATTAAATCCGCTGTAGCGTTGGGAAGCTTGGGCAACGAAATTTGTGTTGTACGTTTTCAAAGAAGCAATGTCTGTCTCTGACTTTTATTACTTACGGAAGCCGTGGAAACCTTTAAATTTAGATGGACGCATGTGGATTTCAACCTCCGTCATCTGGAATATGACAACATTGTTAGAAAGAATAGTGTGTGATGAAACAAGAACAGAACTTGAGACAGTAACAACTACTTTTATTTTAAGGTATTTCTTCTGAAACTGGTATGTGTAGCCGCGAATCGTAGATTATGGGAAACAAGAGAGGATGAATCCAAAAAGATCGCCGAAAAGAATTTGGAAATTGGTGGTCTCAAGGAGAAGCAAGCTAGAAAGACCACCTACAAGAATTCTTTGCCTCTTCCTATCTTGGGCTTTTCCTTTGGTTTCCATACGTCTGTCACATTACAAATCCATAATAACCTGCTCCAGATAAGCTAAGCTTTATCTGGCTCTACAACGGTTCCTCTCTTGGCTGCTCCCAGAGTCACGTGATGTTGTGTAAAGTAATTCATATCTCAGGAATTTAGCGCTACCGCTGGCAACAGTTTCTCATCCACATATTTTTCACTATTGCTTCTAGTAAATCTACATTTCGGTTTTTATCTATTGTCTTTCTTCCCAGCAACTTGCAGCAGCACCACAAGTACTTTCAGCTCCATTTCTTAGTATAGCATAGTCATTTCCGCACAATGCATTGCTTAATACGTGCTGATTCAGAAGAGGTACTGTAAATACCAACTATCTACAATTAGCGCTGCCTCCGGTAAAACACCGTCAAACATTCTCCCATGGCAAAACAGTGCGTTATCCGTAATTACAGCATATCTCAAGTACCGCTTACTGGTGTACCTAACTAGTGACAACCGGAATTGTTCGCGATTAGATTCACCTGCCACAGACGAAAAGAGAGCGTCATTTCGCCTATCAGTAACAACGACTACAAACATGTATTCTGCTTGCAAGCTGTGCAGTTTGCAGTAGACTGTGGTTCCCACTTTCTGATTCGATAGCCTTCAACTAGTGTAATTTTGGCAAAAAGATGACTTCAGCGGCCCGTCGCACTAAGCCAGAGTCGTAAAATCGGGCTTTAAAATCACGCAGCCATAAAGTAACCGGTGACCGTCGTTCGTAACGCTTTAACCCAGCCAAATGGTGTTCCGTCTACTTCAGTCCATCCCACAAACCATTTTACAATGTTAGGTCAAAGTCCTTTTACTGTCGTCTGTAATCCCTCGACCTCAAAAGCCATACATTCTCGATCGACACAGATCTAATTAATTAATATGAAAAATATTTGTACGCAGTTTCATAAATCGAGATCGACAACATCACAGGAACTGACACGGCACATTACGACGTGGCTGAATTGTGCAAGGCTTCGCTGCAGGCGCCGGACACTTTCGCTTGCATGCGAAACAGTGAACGCGATTCTTTCGTGTCTCGTAACTTCGTGCGTTCCCATGAAATTATGCTGTTAGCCGGTCGTTGTTACGGGGAAAAATGTTTTCCCGTCTTGGCAAAGACGGCTGCATTGCTTCCTGGAACCGGTGGAAAACTGACACCCATTCATTAGTTCCTTCGGGTGGAGCAAAGGCAAAATAGCCCCGCTCTTGTATGTATAGGCGACAGAAATCACCTCTTGTAACTGTGGTCACGAAGCGTTGTTTCGTATTACTACATGAAACGGCCACACTGAAAGTTTAAAAATAACCTTTAGTCTTAAGAATGATGCGATGAACGTGTCTTAATTCTTGAGGGTATTTCTGTTCTGTCGTTGCAACTACAAAAATGCGTGATTTTTTTTTTTCACCAGACGCGTTTCTCTTTATTAAGGTAAAGCATCATCAGTAGTCTGTAATTAAACTAATTACAATTTGATTTTCTTTTAGATCGAAAAACAGTTCGTTAAGAATAAGTTGATTTGTACTTAAAGCGATTTTCGGTTGATTTCTCGCTTACATCGGGGAATGCCGTCTGCTAGCACATCGTTGTTTTTCTGCCTTAGACACAGATAATTTTGGTCTAAGTTTTAGTTGTTCTGCAGCGTTATACATTTCTTATGTTTTGCATGATGCCCTTTTATGCACATCACTGTATTCTGTTTGTTTTTGTACTTCTAAATACGTATTGTGGTTTTGTTTTGTAGCGTTGCCAACATACCCTTTCCACTACTTTGTCTTTGACCTACAACTTGTTTTTATTAGATTACTTTATGTGTGTAATTCTATTTAATTGTCTTTCTGTGTATTTATGTACTGTGTAAGAGTAGGGAAGGAACAGCGATAGAGGGATTTTTTTCTTTTATTGTGTAGGGGAGGGAGAAAACATGACGCGTTTACTTAAGTGTATAGCAGTTAAGTCCATTCGAAAAAAAGCTATTATACACTTTTAAAGCTTGCAACTCCTACAGGAGGTAGTTAATTTACTTGCAAAAATGTTGTTCAACGGGGTTCTAGGAGAATTTAGAATAAACTGTAAAGGCCAACTAATCGAGACCACGATCCACGAAGAAGCCTATTCCACTAGTATCATGGGGACCACAATTAAACACCAGATTTGGTGCGCTGGTTATGGTGCTTCTTATGCCAAGTTATCGTCCCGCGAACAAATCATATTCGCTCTGCCGGAGAATAGAAAATTTACGCTGGGAAGACTGCGTAAAGGGTATAGAGCTGCAGTGAAATGTAACACGCACGAGAGCTTGATTATACTGAAAACTTCGGCGCTCGAGCATCTAATTCACAACCATGTAATCGACTTGTACAATTCGTACAGGTACTTGGAAAACATGAAGCTGCAGGGGAGTTAGGGACGAATGACAACTCAAAGAAAAAACCCTTATTACTCTATTTTACTGTAAACATTTGTTAACTCTGTGAAATAAATTGTGGTCCATGATTGATCTATATAACCAGCAGTGGACCCACAACCAATGATTCGAGATCCAAAAAGAAGAATCGTGCTAGTTTGTGCGTTATACCTTATGACGACGACGACGATTATTTTTGTTTATCACACCCATTACCTTCATTTCCAAGTTCCAACACCCGACCGAGTTTTAGTTTTTTGTTTTTGTTTACTCTGCGTTATTTTTCTCAGCTTTGGCTAAATTTTATTAGATTCGACTCATAATCTTTTGACCTATTGCTGTCCTCGTGATTTGTACTCGCTGTGTGGAAACCAGAGTGATGTATATTTAACTAGCGTGCGCCACCGCAAGCACACAGAAGCGGGCATGTGCATTTCATTTCACTATTGTGGTGGCACCAGCGTAACTGGGACGAGTCGATAAAAGCTGGCGTGAGATAATCGGCGGGTGTAACGGGATCCACCCACCAGTGTGTCGCTTCTTGCGACAGCGTAACGAGCAACGAGGCTGCTTTTTTTGTACCCTGTTATATACTCTTCATACAGTTTTTGTACAACGTTTGTATGGAGGAGAGATGTTCCGACCATTGACGTTCATTAAACCATGCCACGTACTGCTGTTACATTCTTCGTTTTTCTAACATCGTTTGTTCTGAATTTTGTAAGCTGGAGAACATCTACGTCTGACTGCGCTAGTATTAACCAGAACTTTGTTCGTAATACAATAAAGCTTCACTGCAATGGATCTTGTCAAACGTAATTGGCATTCTCCGGAATCTGAATAATGAAATGATTTCGCCAAAATCACCCTTTTTCCTTTTTCCAAATTCCTTTTATTTATTATGTACACATTATAGGTATATGCAATTTAAAAAACACACGACTTTAAGAAAGTGTCGAATACGTCACAAGTAGTAGTACATATCCAAAATATAAAATACCATGCAAACACTGGTACACTGGTCCAGAAACTCATATTTTGCAAGATGTGAATGAGATATCACGAGCGACAGAGTAATATATGATGACCCTATGCACCGAGATTTAATACGACTGTGCTCGTATCAACAATCAAATGCTTTCAGACCCTCATATAACAAATGTTATTATCTAAAAAAATATGCTTTTCCAGCTTCAGGTTGATTTTCTTATTACTACAACCTCTGAAAGCAGACATTTGTTTTTATACCCTGTATACTTACAGTTACTTTGACCCGCCAGGGTAACCGAGAGCACTATCGCGCTGCTTCCTGGACTTGGATAGGCGCGCCGGCCTCTGATCGACTCGGCCCGGCGGATTAACGACGAGGGCCGATATGCCGGCCAGCCTGGATGTGGTTTTTAGGCGGTTTTCCACAACCCGCTAGGTGAATACCGGGATGGTCCCCATGCTCCGCCACAGTTACACGGCTCGCAGACATCTGAACACATTCGCACTATTTCATGGATTACACTCGACGCCGACAGTTGGGGTCCACTAATTCCGTTCCGGGGGGTACGGGGTGGCTGCAGGAAGGGCATCCGGCCACCCCTTAAACATTAACATGCCAAATCCGATTAACGATGGCTGACCCTGCAGGGCAAGGCTCAAGCGATAGAATAGAATAGATACTTACAATCGTAATCACAGACAATCAAAAGCCATTGTGGCTAAGAGTCGAAACCAGAAGAATTTGAATCAACCAATTTCGGAGGAGGAAATCTAACCAGAGGGAGACATTCGGGTTTCACGAGTGTGAACGAACAGATGATACATGACGAAGGAATAGCAATTGGATGGAATATACATCATATATATATAAATAATTATTTACATCTACATAGATTTGCGCAAGCCACAGTACGGTGCCTGGCGGAGGATACGCTGTACCAGTACTTGTCATTTCCTTTCCTGTTCCACTCGCAAATAGAGCGAGGGAAAAACGACAACCAATATGCGTCCGTATGAGTCCTAATTTTTCTTATGTCTTCTTCGTGGTCCTTACGCGCAATGTACCTTGGCGGTAGTTGAATCGTTCGTCAGTCAGCTTCAGACGCCGGTTCTCTTTAGTTTCTCAATAGTGTTTTTCGAAAATATCGTCGCCTTTCCTCTAGGGATTCCCATTTGAGTTCCCGAAGCATCTCCATAACACTTAGGTGTTGTTTGAACCTTCTGGTAATAAATCTAGGTGCCCGCCTCGGAATTGCTTCGAATTATAGACTTAAAGTCTCAGCAATTTACGTATTCTAAATATCTCAGAGCTCTTACAGATTGTATCTGAACACAGTGGTTCCGAATGACAGTTTAATACACGCACTAGATGTACACTGCCTGACAAAAAAAAAAGTTAGTCACCCAGAATTGCAGAAGGAAACTTCATGGGCTGGCAGAGTGCCCAGTGGTCATGCATTGGATATGCACGGCCTGACGAAAAACGTTAACAGCCAGAAGGGCAGAAGGACACTTCATGGGTTGAGAGAGTATGTGATGTCCTTTCAGTCATTATAAGAGGGTAATCCCAAAAGTAAAGTCTCCTATTTTTTTATAAGCACATAGACCTGTTTATTTCTACAATGGTTTACACCAGTTTACAGCTTGAACATTTAGCTATTTTTCGAAATAATCACTATTTTTGTCGATGCATTTTTGTAGACGCTGTGGCAGTTTTTGTATGCCCATGTCATACCAGCTCGCCGCCATGCTGTTCAGTTATGAACCTCGTCTTTCGCTTCGTCGTCGAAGCTCAATCGCTGGGACCACAATTAACGCTGACAGGTACTGTGAGACACTGAAGAAACTCAAACGGGCAATTCAGAAACGGAGATGTTGAGCAAGGGCGTACATATTCTCCATGACAAACCTCGCCCACACATCGCTCGGCAAACCGTTGCTCTTCTGCAACAGTTTCAGTGGAACACAATCACCCTATAGTCCTGACTTGGCGCCCAGTGACTGTCACCTGTTCCCAAGGTTATAAGAACATTTGGCCGGAAAGCGATTCAGCTCCGACGACGAGGTGGAAGAAGAGGTTCATAACTTTCTGAATAGCATGACAGCGAGCTGGTATGTCATGGGCATACAAAAACTGCTACAGCGTCTACAAAAATGCATCGACAGAAATACTGATTATGTCGAAAAATAGCTAAATGTTCAAGCTGTAAGCTGATGTAAACCATTGTAGAAATAAGCAGGTGTATGTACTTATAAAAAAATAGACCTTACTTTTGGGATTACTCTAGTATACTCGAGTCAAATTTACGAAGAAATGGCAGAATGAGCTCAATTACAGTTTGACGTTGCTCCTCTCTGGCCTGGATGCGAGCACTGATTCGACTGGGAAAGCTGTCATAATGTCGTTGTATCCTTTACCGAAACGAGCTTGCTCACAGTTTACTTGTCCCTGATATCCTGGATACTGCCCTGGGACGGAGTTAGCGTCCGGGCTGGTCTGATACGTATTCTATTACGGAGGGATCTGGAGACCTTCCTGGCCACTGGAGTACCTCAGCATCACGCACAGCACATGGCTAATATAGACAATAGCGATGTGTGGACGAGCGTTGTCCTGCTGACAAATGAGTCCATGATACTTCCACACGAGAGGTAACACATGAGAACGCAGGATGTCTGTGATGTCCAGAGTCAGAGCTCTTTCAATCGCTAACAGCTTTGCATGAATCATATGCGATGGTTCCCCATCATGACTGCAGAAGTAACACGGCTGCGTTTCTCCAAAATGTTGGAAGAATGGTATTTCTCAACAGGTGGTCGACACACACACTGACCACAGCATGTAGGGTAGACAGAACCACGATTTATATCTGAATACAAAGCGACGCCATTTATTATCAGTCCGTGATTCCCAGTTGCGGCATCAATCCAAAGGCAATCGGTAATAATGTGGCGTCAACAGCAACCTAGGCATGGGACGGTAATTCCCTAAACCTATGGCTTCTAATCTCCGATCGGTGGTAATGGGTGAAAAAGAATGTTGCAGAGATTCCGTTAGTTGTTCTCGGATGGCAGGCGAAAATGTGGAGGGATTCATCTAAATCTGCATGACAACTCTGGATTACTTAATTGCCTGGCAAAGGATTCATCGTTCCACCTTCACACTACTTCAAGTTACATTCCATTAGGGGTTGGGTGCACTCAGCGACTTTGATATGATTTTCAAATGATAGAGGATAGCGATGAGCCATCATTATATTTCAGGTTTTATTAGGCAAATCTAGATTTCGGCTAGTGCCTAGCCATTATCAGTGAACTATTACACGGCATCAATGGCGTAGGACGTGCATTGATACCATGAAACAGTGCACTGATAATGGCTAGGCACTAGCCGAAATCTAGATTTGTCTAATAAAACCTGAAAGGAAAGGATGACTGATCGCTGTGCTCTTTCATTTGTAACTAAGACTACTTCGATTCGTTTCCACTCTCTAACAAAAATGGTTCAGATGCCTCTAAGCACATGGGAATTTATTTAACATCTGAGTTCATCAGTCCCCAAGGACTTAGAACTGCTTAAACCTAACTAACCTAAGGACATCACACACATCCATGCCCGAAGCAGGATTCGAACCTGCGACCGTAGCGGTCACGCGGTTCCAGACTGAAGCGCCTAGAACCGCACGGTCATACCGGCCGGCTTCAATCTCTAACAGTGCGCGGGGAAAATCAACAATTAGATCTTTCCATACGAGCGCTGATTTCTCTTATTTCATTAGACGATCATTTCCACCTAGGTAAAATAGTGCAAATGAAATATTTTCGGATTCAGAGGAGATAGCTGGAGACGAAGATTTCGTGAAAAGAACATGCCGCAACGAAGAACACCTTTGTTTTAATGATTGTCATCCCAACTCGCATATCATGTCGTGACAATCTCTGCTCTGTTTAGCAATAATACTAAACCAGCTGCCCTGCTTTGGACTTTTTCGATCCTCCCCCCCCCCCCCCGGTCAATCCTGTCTGGTAATGATCCTATACAGCAATACTGTAGGAGAGGACGGACAAGCGTAGTGCAGGCGATCTTTTTAGTACTGTCACGTTTTGTAAGTCTATCCTACAACATTATCTATTTTATCGTTCCAATTTAAGTTGTTCGCAACTGCAATTCCAGACTTTATTTATCGTGTAACCGAAAATTAACCGTTTTCTTTTCGTACTCAAGTGGATGGCGTCATCCTCCACTATATTTAGTGTCAACTGTAACTTTTCGCACCATACAGTCACCATGTCTAAATAATTTTGCCACTGGTTTCGATCTCTCGATGAATTGACCAGGCGGTGAATGACAGCATCATCCTGCGAACAATCTAAGACGGCTGCTCAAAATGTCTCCTAATGCAGCGATCCACCCTTGTTTTGGCCAGCCTTGTTTCGGGCAGACATGATCAACCAGAACCTTGACGGCTACCCATTCAGTCTAACAGTGTCACAACCGAATGACAAATTTGGATATTGCACGAATCGACCAGCCGGCCAAATGATGATGATGTTTGGTTAGTGGGGCGCTCAACTGCGCGGTTATCATCGCCCGTACAAATTCCCAGCCTCTGGTCAGTCCAATCTCGCCACTTTCATGAATGATGATGAAATGATGAGGACAACACAAATACCCAGTCATCTCGAGGCAGGTGAATATTCCTGACCTCGCCGGGACTTGAACCCGGGACCCCGTGCTCGGGCCGGCCGGAGTGGCCGTGCGGTTCTGGGCGCTACAGTCTGGAGCCGAGCGACAGCTACGGTCGCAGGTTCGAATCCTGCCTCGGGCATGGACGTGTGTGATGTCCTTAGGTTAGTTAGGTTTAAGTAGTTCTAAGTTCTAGGGGACTTATGACCATAGATGTTAAGTCCCATAGTGCTCAGAGCCATTTGAACCAGCCACCCCGTGCTCGGAAAGCTAGACCGCGACTGGCCAAATGAAGACCCACAGTGAGGCACCATTCATACAGCCATGTGCTGATACCGCTCTCTCACAGGAGTACGCAACATCTCTGTCTTCTTCACAGTGAACACTGAGCATCTTACGCTGTTCGCGCCTCTTATACATGGTGGTCCATTGATCGTGACCGGGCCAAATACCTCACGAAGTAAGCGTCAAACGAAAAACTACAAAGAACGAAACTTGTCCAGCTTGAAGGGGGAAACCAGATGGCGCTTGGTTGGCCCGCTAGATGGCGCTGCCATAGGTCAAACGGATATCAACTGCGTTTTTTAAAAATAGGAACCCCCATTTTTATTACATATTCGTGTAGTACGTAAAGAAATATGAATGTTTTAGTTGGACCACTTTTTTCGCTTTGTGATAGATGACGCTGTAATAGTCACAAACATATGGCTCACAATTTTAGACGAACAGTTGGTAACAGGTAGGTTTTTTAAATTAAAATACAGAACGTAGATACTTTTGAACATTTTATTTCGGTTGCTCCAATGTGATACGTGTATCTTTGTGAACTTTTCATTTCTGAGAACGCATGCTGTTACAACGTGATAAGCTGTAAATACCACATTATTGCAATAAATGCTCAAAATGATGTCCGTCAACCTCAATGCATTTGGCAATACGTGCAACGTCATTCCTCTCAAGAGCGAGTAGTTCGCCTTCCGTAATGTTCGCACATTCATTGAAAATGCGCTGACGCATGTTGTCAGGCGTTGTCGGTGGATCACGCTAGCAAATATCCTTCAACTTTTCCTACAGAAAGATATCCGGGGACGTCAGATCCGGTGAACGTGCGGGCCATGGTATGGTGCTTCGACGACCAATCCACCTGTCATGAAATACGGTATTCAATACCGCTTCAACTGCACGCGACCTATGTGCCGGACACCCATCATGTTAGAAGTACATCGCCATTTTCCATGCAGTGAAACATCTTGTAGTAACATCGGTAGAACATTACGTAGGGAATCAGCATACACTGCACCATTTAGATTGCCATCGATAAAATGGGGGCCAATTATCCTTCCTCCCATAATGCCGTACCACACATTAACCTGCCAAGGTCGCTGATGTTCCACTTGTCGCAGCCATCGTGGATTTTCCGTTGCCCAATAGTGCATATTATGCCGGTTTACGTTACCGCTGTTGGTGAATGACGCTTCGTCGCTAAATAAAACGCGTGCAAAAAATCTGTCATCGTCCCGTAATTTCTCTTGTGCCCAGTCGCAGAACTGTACACGACGTTCAAAATCGTCCCCATGCAATTACTGGTGCATAGAAATATGGTACGGGTGCAATCGATATTGATGTAGCATTCTCAACACCGACATTTTTGAGATTCCCGACTCTCGCGCAGTTTGTCTGCTACTGATGTGCGGATTAGCCGCGGCAGGAGCTAAAACACCTACTTGGGCATCATCATTTGTTGCAGGTCGTGGTTGACGTTTCACATGTGGCTGAACACTTCCTGTTTCCTTAAATAACGTAACTATCCGGCGAACGGTCCAGACACTTGGATGAAGGCGTCCAGGATACCGAGTAGCATATATAGCACATCCCCGTTGGCATTTTGGTCGAAATAGCCATACATCAACACGATATCGACCTTTTCCGCAATTGGTGAACGGTCCATTTTAACACTGGTAATGTATCACGAAGCAAATACCATTAGCACTGGCGGAATGGTACGTGATACCACGTACTTATACGTTTGTGGCTATTAGAGCGCCATCTATCACAAAGCGAAAAAAGTGGTCCAACTAAAACATTCGTATTTGTTTGCGTACTACACGAATGTGTAATAAAATATGAGGGTTCCTATTTAAAAAAAAACGTAGTTGATATCCGTTTGACCTATGGCAGCGCTATCTAGCGGGCCAACCATAGCGCTATCTGGTTTTCCCCTTCAAGCTAGACGAGTTTCGTTCTTTGTAGCTTTTTCGTTTGACGCTTATTTCGTGAGATATCTGGCCCTGTTACGATCAATGGACCACCATATATACCCTACGAGGCCTGGTAACAACCCTAAATACTAACACGACTAACGCACTCTGGTGGCCGTTCTACTTGTCACACTCATTTGTTCCTGCCGGTGGTGCATACGTGTAAGAAGTTACATTGGCAACTGACGATGTCTCGAGATCACTTCACATTTTTATTGCAGGCAATCGTAATACCCACTGTCGCACGACCTGTCTCTGCCCTGAACGGCCAGGAAGGATCTCAACGGCAGCAGGAGCAGCAGCGGCAGCGGCAGCGATAACGGACTCCTAATTCCAGATCGGCGATGCGAAACGGCGAGTTAGAGGGAGCGCCGCGGCCAGCGAGCGGTCCCGCGCGACGTAATGACGGTCGTGAGACGCGCCCGCGTCGTGGGCGCGGGGTCAGCGCGGCTGGGCGGTCCCCCTGCCTGCCTGCCTGCCTGCCTGCTGTACGCCGGCCGCGCCGCGCTGAGTTACGGCCCGGGGCACAGGGCGGCCGCCCTAGCCTTGGTGGTCCTCGGCAGAGGCGGCGCTATCGCTCCGGCTATACTCGCCGACCAGTGGACGTCTTGTAATCATCCCACAGCCCGGACAAAGCCACATTGTCTCATTATACTTTACGTGTATCACTACGTCACTTATAAAAATGCTAAAATACTATCCGACTTTTCACGCTCGTGACGCAGATTCATCTTGAAGAAGGCCTCTGCAACACAACCGAAACGCCGGAAATTTTAGTATTTTAGCATTTTAAAGTTGAAGCAACCTCCATAGCCGAAAGGTTGCAGGGACAATAGCTCAACGTGATCGTTCAGGGGAGTGGCCACCCTCTGTAATAAGAAAACAGAGTGTTCTCAGAACTTGAAATCGAATGAGGTCAAACGACGTTCACGACGGCCGGTATTACAGTATCAAATTCCTTCGTCAAAGATTCGATAAAAAAGGGGTATTACACTGTCATCATATTATTTGTCAAAGTTCAAGATGGCTCACAACAACAACTTGTTATTAGCCGCAGCAGTTGCATGTACCACAATTGCGCTGTGTGCACATGCGGAAGAGAAGCGAGGGTGGGGGGGGGGGGGGAAGAGACGTACCTGGGTGAAGCCGTGGGTTTTACGACGAGACGATAAAAGCATTCAACAAGACTTTTTTAAGTGAGCTTGTAGTGGAGGACGTCAAGTCGTACATAAATTACTTAAGAATGGATGAGCGTGCATTTCAGTGCTTGCTCTGTGAAGTGTATCCTCATATCACAAAGCACAATACTCACTTAAGAAGTGCTATATCTGCAGAAGACAGGCTCACTGCAGCACTCCGATTGCTTGCTACAGGAGAGAGAGGTTAGGTTAGGTATGCAATCTCCTTAATCTATTTTTGTATCCAGGGTGCCTACTGTTGTAAAGCGCATCATGGGCTTCATACATCTCTATTAATTTTGTAGTTGACGGTACACAACGAAGTGGCCGAGCGGTTAAAGGCGCTACAGTCTGGAAACGCACGACCGCCACGGTCGCAGGTTGGAATCCTGCCTCGGGCATGGATGTGTGTGATGTCCTTAGGTTAGTTAGGTTTAAGTAGTTCTAAGTTCTAGGGGATAATGACCTCAGACGTTGAGTCCCATAGTCCTCAGAGCCATTTGAACCATTTTTTTGTATTTACCGGCCATGTTTATAAACACACTACAGATGGCAGAAACGCTGCAGCGACGCTAGCACTCCACGTGGTAACATGTCACATTACAGTGAACAGAAGACAAGCGACTTTTACTGTCAAAATCTACAGCGAGGCCCTAGATTTGATCAAATTTATTTGACGACAAATGAAATTTGATAAAGTGCCCTATTACACCATCAAACTTGTTTCACAAAAATATTTGACGCATCAAATTTGACAAAGAAATTTGATAGTGTAATGTCGGCCTTTAGAAAGGGTGCAGATATAACGACGAATAAACAAATAACGGTTGAAAGGGATTGAACGTATGCTTATCACACGTCCCGCGATCACACATCACTCCTCTTACTGCCCTATAGGTAGCAGTGTGCCATTCGGAACAGGGCCGAGACTTAATTCGTGGATAATGTCTACGTTTACGACGCGGCAGTACCTGCAAAAGGATTATGATAAAACTGACACTGGCCGTGGAAGTCTACTTACTTACATTTAGGAAGTGTATGTACCTGATGTCAAAGGGAGCTGATAAAAGTGAGAGATTTGGGGGGGGGGGCGGATAGGCGAACCATAGATGCAATAATGACAGTAAGTAAGCGCTGGTATGTAAATCAGCTAATTTTTCCCGATACACGAACGGCTACTGAGCATGATGAGGCTTCCGTTAGATTCTACGTCCAACACGCACAAGAAATTCGTCTTAAAACTGCAATTTTGGTCTAATTATGGTGACATTTCCAGGTTCCAGCTTGACAGCTTGGCTGATTACAAAAATGGTTCAAATGGCTCTGAGCTCTATGGGACTTAACATCTGTGGTCATCAGTCCCCTAGAACTTAGAACTACCTGAACCTAACTAACCTAAGGACAGCACACACATCCATGCCCGTGGCAGGATCAAACCTGCGACCGTAGCAGTCCCCCGGTTCCGGACTGAGCGCCTAGAACCGCTTGACCACCGCGGCCGGCGGCTGATTACAATAATGAGGTGTTGATAATGGGAAAGCGACGCCATATCTAGTCGCAAAGACTGAAACGCAAATGATAAAATAAAATAAAAAGACTTGTAGATTATTAGCACCCGGGACAAAAACTAACGAAAATAATTACAATATTTTATGAAGATAGTAACTGTTCTCGAAAGAACAGATACCATTGATGACCATACAGATTCTCTAGAACAAATGACAATTAATTGAAACCCTCAGCTGGCGACAGGTGTTACTGATATAGGTACCTCTATGGGGACAGCTGAAAATGTGTGCCTCGACCGGGACTCAAACCCGGGATTCCCTGCTTACATAGCAGACACTCTATGCATCTTTTTTTTGTTCTCATTTTTTTTCTATATTGTTCGTTGAACTTGTTCGGGGCGGACGTCCGATGACACCCGTTAAGGTTCTTTTGTTGATCCGTTCACTCAGTTTTTATTATTACAGAGGGAAGCTAACCCTCTGACCGTGCACGCTGAGCTACCGTGCCGGCCTCATCCATCTGAGCCACCGACGACACGGGAATCGCTACCTTAGTTGGCGCGAGTAATGAGTGGATGGGCAAATATCTATTAAGAACATTACGTATGTAGATTGTGGACAGTTGGGAATGTGGGTCTCACGGGAAGCGTGCAAGGGTTAAGTCCCTGTAGTCGCTCATCTGTGTCCTCGGTGGCTCAGATGGATAGAGCGTCTGCCATGCAAGCAGGGGATCCCGGGTTCGATTCCCGGTCGGGGCACACTTTTCAGCTGTCCCCATCGAGGTATATCAACAACGCCTGTCGGCAGCTGAGGGTTTCAATTAATTATCATTAGCTCCAATATTACCTGGAAATAGACGAGAAATTCCGATACCGTTTAACATGAGACTGAGAGGACTGGCCTCTCATCTGGTCCAAACTATTCGGAATGGTTGACATAAGTGACAGCCTGTATCGTGGCGTCACTGATGTGTATCAATATCCCAGTTACGCTAATATAGAACCACACGACCCACGTTAGTTCACTAGTAGGAGTCTGCATAATAAACAAACAACAATATTTCCTTCGCATCACAAGGAGAAAGTAACATATGGGGCTTGACATACGTCTTCCCGAAAATGTGAATTCCTTTACTTATACACCATTAGCTTATCGTGGCGGACGGGTAGATACACGGAGAGAATAAAAGAGTGCGGAAGGCACCAACTTCCTAGCGGCTGTTGGCAGACACCCGAGTGTCCCCGCGGCGACAGTAACTCACCGTGTGACGTCAGGGCCCGCCCGCGCATGCGCCGTGGCGCGCAGCGTGAGTTATCGCGCAGCCGCCGTGCTACATCACGCGGACACGCCAGCATTACGTACGGGCACCGAGCCCGCCACGCCAGACTTCGCACTTTTTGGCGGCAGTTCTTTTTGTTTTGTTTATCTCTCCAAATACAGCCACGTGAAAAAGGGGGAAAAAGAAGCCATGCTCGAAAAATGGATAAAAGAGTTATATTTCACAAACATGCTGTGCAGTCTCCCGCTCTGTAGCCCGCTCGAGTGCATCACGTCCACGGATGAACCGAGGCGTGAATGCCTGCCTAACTCAAAGTGTACCTAATTCCGACAGTTTCGCCACTAGTAATAAATTTTTTCGCACCGCACTGCCTTTTTACCATGACTTCCCAGTGAATACGCTACGGCACAGTGCTATCGACCACATCACATGATTCATATGTCTGGCGTCGCCGTCACTGAATATCACACTCTATAAAATGCTACAGGCAACGGTCAATGTCAGACTCGTTCCTCCCTCATTTTCAAAAAAGGTCTAATAGCTACAGCGTTCCTTTCACAAGGCGCAAAGTCGCTACGCAAATAAACGCAGGAAGGGCATAATTTGCAATTAGGGCGGAATGAAAGGGATCAGTGTTTTACGCGGTAGACCCTTATTTGAAGGAGCGGTGCTCAAATACTTATCTAGCTATCCTGATTTACGTTTTATGTATGTGAGGGAAAAAAGGAATAGTCTGAAACAGAAGAATTACGATACTGGTTTTGCATTTTTTTTTATTCTTTCACGCGGATTCTCGTGAATACCCATGGCAGGAACACGGCAGCTGGCCAAATAATATGTAGCTGTTGAATGAATGAGCGTTTTATAATTGAACTTCCATGAAAAACAAATGATCGCAGGACAATAAAACTTCGTTGAAACATTTGTAAAAAAATGCGGATCAGAAATAACGAATAAAGCACTGAAAGGAACCAATTTTAATTTCCACTTGAGTGGGTAACGTTTGTTAATTGCATACCATGTCGATGTCCCATGTTAGAAACGTTGATCAATGTGATGACCGTCTACATCCACAACAGCGTGGAACTTCACTAGAGATTTCTTCACTGCTGCTCGGAACAACGGAGGACCATGGAATGATAAGCTGTCGTGACACGGCTTGAAGATCGCACATCCCATTCAGCATTTTCAGCCATGGTCATAGTAACTTCTTCAACAATTTGTTTCACAACTGACGGCCTCTCCGAGGATCAATTCCCAAATCGCCAGTTAATTCTAATCATTGTTCTTTGACCCCGGTGCGGAAATGGGACCACTCCGCATTCCTTTAATGCGTCCACATTCGCCAATAGCAGCAGCACTATTGCTGTTCCTTTGATAAAACAGGTTCACCAGTAAATCCCCGCACACCATGTCCCACATTCATGTCGACTGCATGTTAAAACTCTACGTGGTCGTACCACTACCGACGCATAGCGGCAAGTCGTGGCACTAACACTGGTAACAATGCACATCCTGCAGCGCACACAGTCTGATCATCATTCCTATGAAGATGGGTGTCCATACTATAAATAGTATTCCGTATACACTGACCCAAGTAATGAAAGATTAATTTTAACCGCTCTGTAGCCGGCCGTTGTTACCGAGCGGTTCTAGGCGCTTCAGCCTGGAATCCTGCCTCGGGCATGGATGTGTGTGATGATGTCCTTAGCTTAGTTAGGTTTAAGTAGTTCTAAGTTCTAGGGTACTGATGACCTCAGATGTTAAGCCCCATAGTGCTCAGAGCCATTTGAACCATTTTTTTAACCGCTCTGTATATCGCTGACCACCGACAATGAGCTACTATGAAAAGATATGTAATACTTGAAATAATAATAATAATTATGATTATCATGTTATTAGAAATTGGTTTTTAGCTACCATTAGTAATGTAGGTTTGGATTTTTTGCGCGACAGAGAAGCAGTGACGGGCGATGTGGTTAACTGGAGAAATTCAGCCGTGACTGCTGATCTGAGTTTGCTGACACTAGGACGCATTAGAGATACAAAAATATAATTTGAAACGTGATGTAGTTTGAACTGAATTTCTTGTGAACGGTTTATGGTGAATATCTTCATGTTGCAATTCATGTAGCTACAGGGACTGTACTATGAAACTGGTTTTTTGTTAGTAGCTTTGTTGTTGTTGTGTTGGTCTTCAGTCCTGAGACTCATTTGATGCAGCTCTCCATGTTACTCTATCCTGGGCAAGCTTCTTCATCTCATCTCCCAGTACCTATTGCAACCTACATCCTTCTGAATCTGCTTAGTGTATTCATCTCTTGGTCTCTCTCTATGATGTTTACCCTCCACGCCCGCATCTCGTGGTCGTGCGGTAGCGTTCTCGCTTCCCACGCCCGGGTTCCCGGGTTCGATTCCCGGCGGGGTCAGGGATTTTCTCTGCCTCGTGATGGCTGGGTGTTGTGTGCTGTCCTTAGGTTAGTTAGGTTTAAGTAGTTCTAAGTTCTAGGGGACTGATGACCATAGATGTTAAGTCCCATAGTGCTCAGAGCCATTTGAACCATTTTTACCCTACACGCTGCCCTCCAATACTAAATTGATGATCCCTTGATGCCTCAGAACATGTCCTACCAATCAGTCCCTTCTTCTAGTCAATTTGTGCCACAAACTCCTCTTCTCCCCAATCCTATTCAATACCTTCTTGACACCGAGCGAGGTGGAGCAGTGGTTAGAACACTGGACTCGCATTCGGGAGGACTACGGTTCAGTCCCGCGTCCGGCCATCCTGATTTAGGTTTACCGTGATTTCCCTAAATCAAATGGTTCAAATGGCTCTCAGCACTATGGGACTTAACATCTGTGGTCATCAGTCCCCTAGAACTTAGAACTACTTAAACCTAACTAACCTAAGGACATCACACACATCCATGCCCGAGGCAGGATTCGAACCTGCGACCGTAGCAGTCGCGCGGTTCCGGACTGAACGCCTAGAACCGCTATTTCCCTAAATAGCTCCAGGCAAATGCCGGGATGGTTCCTCTGAAAGGGCACGGTCGACTTCCTTCCCTGTACTTCCCTAATCCGATGAGACCGATGACCTCGCTGTTTGGTTTCTTCCCCCAAAACCAACCAACCAATACCTCCTCATTAGTTATGTTATCTACCCATCTTATCTTCAGCATAGCTATAAATAAATAATAATAAACAAATAAATCAGCACAAACGTACGCGAAAGAAAACATGTAGTCACAAATCTTGTTCAGTAATCGGTAAGCTCATATTTTCCTCACTAAACGATTGTGTGGGACTGTTCACATGTTAGAACCTTCATCAATCAATTACAGAGTAATCGCTGATTTTGCGAAGAGAAGTATGCGTATGAATACTACTACGTAGTACGTGAATCGTTGTCTATGCTTGTTCCCCCAAGGTAGTCCACTTCGAAGAGAATTTACGCTACAACCACCTAAAACAATCAGATTTTAACTTTCAGACCTCCCTGTCTGTTACAGGAACTTTGTGGAATAATGTATCAGTCAGTTGAAGATTGTCAAGCATTTTAGGAGCACAATGAACTGGTGTCATACTGTGTAAATCAGATGATAAGGACGCCTACAGAGGCATACTGTGCGGAGGCGTCTTAGCGACAAAAGCCTAAGAAGGCTCCAAGTGCGCCGCGCGGAACCGGATGCTCGGTCAAGAGGACTCGTCACGATGTCGGCGCCTGCCTGTTAGTGAGGTCGATCTTAAAAGCGACCCGCCACGCGACAGGAAGTGAGTCGATTGTGACGTGCGCTGTGGGCTGCGCCACGAATTCGTAAGAGCGCTGCTGCGTACGGCGGCCCTACTGCATGGCATACACGCACACACTTTGATACAGAAGTTATGGCTCATCACAGTCAAGTTGCTGACAGCAGCAAATTTCGCTCGAGCCATTTAGAGGTGCTTTATGCCGTGGACAAAGACCGATGTCCAGTAGTTTCTTCTAGTGGAGGTGCCCGTAGATATAAAGGGCGCACTCAGTCCTTGTGTGGCCAATTGAGGAGTTACCTGGACATTGCGAACATTTTACATTATATCCACTCTCAAGCCTGCTATCGATACCGAGAACGCCGAACCCTATGACTTTATTGGAAATTTATTTACACAATATTCAGTTATAGCCTTGATTGTAATAATCACTTTCATGACCTTGGTAAAAACTTTCTAAAGCCAAGAATCGCATAAATAGTCAGTTATTTACAACAATAGGGACTTTGCTGTCATCTTCAGGTCTTCAAAAATTTTTTGTTACAAAACGTGTTTATTTTGAGTTCGAACCTCATGACAATTTCGCTTGTGCTTAATTTTATCCACTAACATGATAACTTCGCTTGTGCTACATTTTATTCACCAACATGGTAAGTTCACTTGTGTTAGCGGCATTTTGTCCACTAACGTGACAGCTTGATGCGAGGTTCCAACTCAAAATTAACATGATTTATAACAACACATTTTTAGACCGGAGGATGACATCAAAAGTCTGTCGAAACCGATTGTTGTAAATCGAGAAATACAGGGTAGCGCACGAAATGTGTTACCATTTTGTTTTTGAATATAAACTTTATTGTCAATACAATCTGAAAGGAACATATACTACAATGAAGAGCCGTCCATGGAGATTTGTTCTAACTCAGCACATGCTCAATATGTCCACCATTTCGTTTCCTAACTTCCTTCAAACGAACACTGAAGTTAGTGATTACCCTACGGCACGTGTCTTCCGTAATTTCACTGCAAGCTTGAAGAATAAGTCTTCTGAGCTCCATTAAATCACGTGGACGTTTCGGGAAAATGTTTTCCTTTAGGTACCCCCAAAGAAACAAGTCACATGGGTTGAGATCTAGACTATTGGGGGGCCAATTTTGTCCGTCACTGAAGCGACCTGGAAACCTGAGTGAAATGATCCGCATGTCGAAATGCTCTTGTAAAAACTCCAACACAGTGTTTGCAGTATGTGGCCTTGCTCCATCTTGCATGAAGCACTGCGTGTTGAAGGGCAAGGCAGTAGCAAGAAGCTGTGGAGTTTAATGGAGCTCTTCCAGGTCCTTTGTTGTCTCTGACAGAATTAGAATATCATCGGCGAACCTCAACGTTTTTATTTCTTCTCGATGGATTTTAATACCTACTCCGAATTTTTCTCTTGTTTCCTTTGCTGCTTGCTCAATATACAGATTGAATAACATCTACAACCCTGTCTCACTCCCTTCCCAACCAATGCTTCCCTTTCATGCCCCTCGACTCTTATAACTGCCATCTGGTTTCTGTACAATTTGTAAATAGCCTTTCGCTCCCTTTATTTTACCGCTGCTACCTTCAGAATTTTAAAGAGAGTATTCCAGTCAACATTGTCAAAAGCTTTCTCTAAGTTTACAAATGCTAGAAACGTAGGTTTGCCTTCTCTTAATCTATTTTCTAAGGTAAGTCGTAGAGTCAGTATTGCGTTATGTGTTCTAACATTTCTACGGAATCCAAACTGATCTTCCCCGAGGTTGGCTTCTACCAGTTTTTCCATTCGTCTGTAAAGAATTCGTGTTAGGAACGTATTACAAAATAGCCATTTTACATTACATGAAGCCAAAGCATAGAAGACACTCCCCTCGAGTATACGTCTTGATAAAAATCTAGTTGACAAAATGCTTACAGTAGACAAACTATACACATGGGGAAAGAGTGGGCTAAAACTTGTAGATGGTCGCAAAGTCTTGAGCACAGCAAGCGAGCTGAGACTGATGTAGGCTGCAGTATTAGTGTCGCATCAAAGCAGTTATTGGTCTGAGGACTACAGCGGTACGTTCTCGGCCTGGTATATTTTTATTTATTTTTTATGTTCTTGTTTTTCTGCCCGACTGTGACACGAGGCTCGTGGTTCTTGCCCACCCTTGCTCTGTAACAAATGTATGGAAACAGAAGCCACAGTCAGGGACCACGCAGCCTCCGGCGAGGTAACGATTTCAAAAAAACGCCTCGATTCCCGAGAAACAATCACCACCTCCACTATCATCATCATGAGGAGCAGCAGCAGCGGCGTCGGCGGCAGAGCAGGTCGGCGGCGGGCAGCGACACGCCCACCACCCCGCTACCCTGGGGCGCTTCCCAGGGGACGGGCACGCAACGTCAGCCGGCGCGCCTCCTCGTGGGAAGGTCGCCGCGCCGTTCAGCCGGCCTTGGACACCTCGCACTCTGCCAGACAAGTGAAAATCGGGTCGCCCGGGAAACCTGTTCCCTCGCCCCGCTGTACAGAAAATAGATGCTCCGCACAACGCCACGGCACCCTTCCCTACACCTACATCTACATCTACATTTATACTCCACAAGCCACCCAACGGTGTGTGGCGGAGGGCACTTTAAGTGCCACTGTCATTATCTCCCTTTCCTGTTCCAGTCGCGTATGGTTCACGGGAAGAACGACTGCTGGAAAGCCTCCGTGCGCGCTCGAATCTCTATAATTTTACATTCGTGATCTTCTCGGGAGGTATAAGTAGGGGGAAGCAATATATTCGATACCTCATCCAGAAACGCACCCTCTCGAAACCTGGCGAGCAAGCTACACCGCGATGCAGAGCGCCTCTCTTGCAGAGTCTACCACTTGAGTTTGCTAAACATCTCCGTAATGCTATCACGCTTACCAAATAGCCCTGTGACGAAACGCGCCGCTCTTCTTTGGATCTTCTCTATTTCCTCCGTCAACCCGATGTGGTACGGATCCCACACTGATGAGCAATACTCAAGTATAGGTCGAACGAGTGTTTTGTAAGCCACCTCATTTGTTGATGGACTACATTTTCTACGGACTCTCCCAATGAATCTCACCCTGGCACCCGCCTTACCAATAATTAATTTTATATGATCATTCCACTTCAAATCGACCAGCACGCATACTTCCAGATATTTTACAGAAGTAACTGCTAACAGTGCTTGTTCCGCTATCATATAATCATACAATAAATGATCCTTCTTTCTATGTATTTGCAATACATTACATTTGACTATGTTAAGGGTCAGTTGCCACTCCCTGAAACAAGTGCCTATCCGCTGCAGATCTTCCTGCATTTCGCTGCAATTTTCTAATGCTACAACTTCTCTGTACACTACAGCAACATCCGCGAAAAGCGGCATGGAACTTCCGACACTATCTACTAGGTCATTTATATATATTGTGAAAAGCAATGCCGGCCAGAGTGGCCGAGCGGTTCTAGGCGCTACAGTCTGGAACCGCGCGACCACTATGGTCGCAGGTTCGAATCCTGCCTCGGGCATGGATGTGTGTGATGTCCTTAGGTTAGTTAGGTTTACGTAGTTCTAAGTTCTAGGGGACTGATGACCTTAGAAGTTAAGTCCCATAGTGCTCAGAGCCATTTGAACCATTTTTTTTTAAAGCAATGGTCCCATAACACTCCCCTGTGGCACGCCAGAGGTTACTTTAACGTCTGTAGACGTCTCTCCATTGAGAATAACATGCTGTGTTCTGTTTGCTAAAAATTCTTCAATCCAGCCACACAGCTGGTCTGATATTACGTAGGCTCTTACTTTGTTTATCAGGCGACATTGCGGAACTGTATCGAACGCCTTCTGGAAGTCAAGGAAAATCGCATCTACCTGGGAGCCTGTATCTAATATTTTCTGGGTCTCATGAACAAATAAAGCGATTTGGATCTCACACGATCGCTGTTTTCGGAATTTCTACAGAGTAGATTGTGGGTTTCCAGAAACGACATGATACGAGAGCAAAAAACATGTTTTAAAATTCTACAACAGATCGACGTCAGAGATATAGGTCTATAGTTTTGCGCATCTGCTCGACGACCCTTCTTGAAGACTGGGACTACCTGTGATCCAATCACGGATGACATAAACACTGACCCCACTGTCCAACTGTCATCGACTCGATAAAGAAACCAATTACAACACTTCTCTCTCCCTCCCTCTCTTCCCTCCGCCCTATTTCTGCTCGATATAAACGCCTTTTAGCTCTGACCGCAAGTCCCAAATACATCATTCCACTTGCCGGCCTCTCCTTACTGCACTGCACGCAGGTAGTAACCACATAATTTCTCCCTTATTCTGTCCTCTCCCCCCCCCCCCCCCCGATGTTGTTTGACTTTAATTAACCGCAAATATACACGAATAATATGACTGCCGAGCGACAGATAGATTTTAATTTATTTGTCCTCTGTGCTCATATCGGCTTGCGGTATTTTTTTATTTTTTTCGGCTCAGCGGGGCAATACAGCATGCAGGGTCCACACGGGGAATAATTTAACAGAGGTGCACTGCGCCAATTCGCTGGGAAATTTAATTTCGTTTCGGATCGACGAAAAAAGCATTAATGACGAAGGCCAACCCCATTTTCCCCGTCCCCTCTTCACTGGGCACCCGTTATCAAAACTCTCTCCCCCCCGCTGCCTGTTCGTTGTCTTTGCTTTGTTTCACCGCGAGGGGTAAAAAAATGCAATTATTCCTGTTGATTGGCAGTAAACCGTCATCTGAATGAAGGTAGAACGCTATCAAAATGAGACCTACCTCTCCTGCGAAAACATTGGGGGAACAGATTGTTTTCTATACTGGACCATAACAAATTCAATCTCGCATGTCGCCCGATTGATTGTTACAGCTCTGTCTGAGGCATACGGAAAGCACACCGCTCTCCAACGCCGATATTATCAGCTTTCAAAAATCGGATCCATTACTCATCCACATAATTTCTCAAAATGAGAGGTAGCATCAACCGCTGAGTGGAAAAAAAAAGGAAAAAAAGAAGCTTGGCAATGTCGCGGACTGGACCCAGGTCTTCTGATAGCAGTCAGACGGTGTTACTGATCAGTACCGAAAGCATGTACCGGATCGTCGCTTACGATTTATAAATGAACATAACAAGAAAACGTTTAGCCACCCAGAAGCGTTTTCTTGTTTTTTTATTTACAACAACTAGCATTGGGTAGACGTACTCGAGAGTAAAATTAAGATGACGAATTGTCTGAATGACAATGCATTTGCCATCTGACGGTATTTTATCTATGTATAGTTACACTACTGCAATTTAGGTGTTGTGGTCATTATCAGGTGACTGATCACAACCTTTTCGAAATTGCTTCCATTTCATACCATCTTACATGTCAAAAACAACATGTTCTTTATTTGCCCAAACAGGTCATGTTAATGGCACTTGCATGGTTTATTAGAATATGAAACAAATCTTCCCTGCAGGTTATTAAAACATGAAATATAAGCCGTTTAGAAAGGATAGTAATGAATCACTTGACATTGGAAACAAAATTGAAATTGCAAAACAAATAAAAAAACAATCAACTGGCAAAAGTAAATCCACATGAATGGGACTCCTACTAATAAGAACATCATTAAGTTGACGAAGTCGCCGGTACCGTAAAATCTGACGACGATGAACAGGGAATATCGCGAAAACAGTGACAATCCAGTTGAAGGTCAACTCATGTCGACGTCCAGTTACCTCCACTAGCTGCTAATTCAATTAGATGCTCTTGGTTCGGAATCAGCTTTATATCACCATCGAACCCAAAAGTTACAGTGACTATCCACATCGTCTAAATTTCCTGGCGGGCCATAATTACAATGATCTCTAGAGCACCTCAGTACTTTTTTACCATTATATCAAAGTATGAGGCCAAGTCTGCCAAAAATCGCGCCAATTTTCTGGTTCTAGTAATTCATGATGACAGGGGTCAGGGGTGAATACAATTTAACGAAGATTAATTTCGTGTCTTAATATGAGAGGGTCATTTCTGCCACTGAAGGCAACGGGTATCCTTCCCATAGTTTCCTGTTGGATTATCACTAACATAGAAAAACAGATGTAAAATTGTGGACTTTCATGTTGCAAAAACTCCTGGCTAGTTTCACTTCAGTTATATGCGATATATAACTGAACTGCTTTTCCCAAGATACGTCGAATGTTTTCTTACTGAAAAAAAAGTACATTAACCCATTTACAGAGCCTTAAACATAATTTTCCATAATCTCGATAAGAAACAACGTATCGAATATGTTCCACACAAGAGTGTGTGTGTGTGTGTGTGTGTGTGTGTGTGTGTGTGTGTGTGTCACATTACAAGAGCATGTGGTAACATTTGATGAACTAACAATGATCCAGCAAAGAGGCGATTATTTTGCTTTGTGGTTAATTTTTGTCTATTAGCCGACGCCTGTATTCGCTTTTGTTAACCGAATAATGGGATTAGATGGGTCTTATGAACAGGAGTAATAGATGTAACGTTTGTTGCTGTTTGAAACGGAAAGTCTCGAAATAAAGAGTTGGAATCGTGTAACATGTCTGAGGAACAATTTTTTATCTGACGTCACGATGAATGATAGAAAAACAAGGATTCATCATTTAGTGTAAGTTACTGATGTACACATCATCGAGGGATCACCAATTTAGTATTGGATGGCAGCGGGGAGGGTAAAACTCGTAGAGGGAGACCAAGAGATGAATACACTAAGCATATTCAGAAGGATGTAGGCTGCAGTAGGTACTGGAAGATGAAGAGGCTTGCACAGGATAGAGTAGCATGGGGGGCTGCATCAAACTAGTCTCAGGACTGAAGACCACAACAACAACAACAACAACAACAACAACAACTGATGTACAATGAGAACAGTAATGATAGCAGTACCTATCTTGTGGGCCCGACAGGAGTTCTGCCTTAAACGATGACCAACGACCACGAAGGTGCAGTTGCGAGGACGCGTTCACCAAATACCTTTAGCTATCAATATAAAATGATGGCTCCAGAATGTTTTTCGTAGAATAGTCGATTCTGAGACATAACTTGAAGAGGAGTACGTCGTTGACTAAAGCTACCAGGAATTCCGAAATTCGAATCATTAAAAAACGTCCACACGCACAGAAACATCATAACGCACACTTAAGATACATTGTTTTGGGGATGGCAATGGGTCAGCGTACCTCCTTGGGGAAAGCACGCCGCTATTTTTGCTTCCTCAATGATGAAGCGGTGGCCTCTGTCAACCACAAATTTCTCGGTCGAGCGTGCTACTGGCAATTTAACTGTAGAACACACTGTTTCACATAATTTCTTGATTTACATCGAGAATAGTGCTGGTTTGCTGTTAAATTTGTATACCCAATACCAACGACGCTCATAAACTCGGCATTCAGCGCCCATAGGCTCCTCCTCCAATATCAACGACTTATAGTCTAGTACGAATACCTCAGTCCGGATTTGACATGCGCATAGAAGCCATAGATTCCAATAAATTCTTCATTTATATTGGTAGCAGTAACCACCCAAATGGCTTGTAGAAAGCCCATTTATAAATTTACGCTGTTTTCGATAAATTACTGATTTATATTGGAAATCAAAACGGTCTACATATACCGTCTTGTAGAAAGATCGCAGCTACATTTGCATCGCCAATACAAGCGACGTATCGATTTCTGTGCGAAGTGTCAATTACACGCATGGAAACGATAAGTACCAGATTTTCAATTAACTGCTCAATTGTGTTGGTAATAATAATGGTCCCAACACAATGCCTTGCAGCACGCCTGTTGCCAAATTTGCGTCTGATGACGTCTAAGCTACCCTTTAGACTTTGGAGTCCCAATTCAGAGTACCACACGATGCTTAACAGTGTTAAGGATGGGCAGTACTCACCGCTTACGCGTAAGCGTGTAGGACTCGCGCCGGCCGCTGGTGGAGAAGCGCATCGCGCACGCGTAGAGGAGCGCCGTCGCGGCGGCGTGCGCGCACTCTCACCGGAGTCGTGGCGCCGCGTCCCGCGCACACACACGCACAGTCCCTTCCCGTCCCTCCGGAGTCCCCGCCCACCCTCTGGAGCACTCGCACAGCGCACGCGGCAGTCCGGAGCGCACTGACGTCTCGCCGGCTACTGTGCCGCAGTGCGCGCCCGGGCGCGGCGCTGGCGCTGCCTGCCGGCCGCCGCCGCAACCGCCGCGCGGCTCCATTCAACGCTCTCGACCCCGCCCGCCAGTGAATGGGAGGCGGGCGCTACGTGCGGGCCTCTGCGCTTCCTCTTGTCCTCCAACGGCCGGCCGCTTCCGGCGCCCCGTGCGAACCTGCTGCAGCGGAAGCTTGCAGAGCATTTAAGACGCGACAGGCCAGGTAGCTCACGCCTCGTCACACTTCGCTGTTTTGGCCGTTGCCCACCACGACCTTCTGGTTTTTCGGCATCAAAAGTTTCGTCCACCGCCGACTGTTTACGTCCGTTTGAGCAGCTGTCAGACAGGGCCAGAAAACGAGCGTCACTGCGCATGCGCAGCTAAGATAACGTAGGATGTCCGTATTCCGTGTTTGCTCTACTCATGCGCTTTTCGTCGCATTTATATTTGGAATTTCGTGTGTATTGGGGCATGGCGTGGCCATGTGCAGCACTGCGGCATGGTGTGCAGAGGAGACATACGGAGCTACTGTACTTCGGTCCATTTTTTTACAACATTCTATCCAAAAATGGAATGCAAACAAAGGAAGCAGTTCTTGGCGTAATATTCATTTCAAAACTAGACTCTACAGCTCTTAGTTCGGCACCTATTCGATACAAAACTATACTAAATACCTGCCGCGCGGGGTAGCCGTGCGGTCTAGGGCGTCTAGCCACGGTTCGTGTGGCTCCCCTCGTCGCACGTTCGAGTCCTCCCTCGGGCATGGGTGTGTGTGATGTCCTTAGCGTAAGTTAGTTTAAGTTAGATTAAGTAGTGTGTAAGCCTAGGGACCGATGACCTCTGCACTTAGGTCCCATAGAAACTTACCACAAATTTACTAAAGACCTATCTTGGAATACCTATCTCAGCAGAGGTTAACTGAAAACGACGACCATCGATGACTGACCACCCTACATACAGGTACCAAGACCATTCATTATTTTTTCAAACAAAAAAAATTAATTATAGTCTTTCTAATAACCTTTCCTGTAAATTAACAAACAATTGTTATTTACTGTTAACGAAAAGCTTTCGTGTCTTTTTTTTCAGGTCCTAGCACATCCAACCATGTATCAACCAACGACTAAATGCTGGATGACACCTTGGATTCTGATGGTGGCAGGCCGATAATTTCGAAGAAAAGTAGACGAGTACATCACCCTATCATCAGCGAATCTGATGAAGAGGTGAATGATAAATTGCCATCAAGCCGCGCGGTCTAAGTGGCTGCAGTCATGGACTGTGCGGCTGGTCCCGGCGCAGGTTCGACTCCTCAAAAATGGTTCAAATGGTTCTGAGCGCTATGGGACTCAACTTATGAGGTCATTAGTCCCCTAGAACTTAGAACTAGTTAAACGTAACTAACCTAAGGACATCACACACATCCATGCCCGAGGCAGAATTCGAACCTGAGACCGTAGCGGTCTCGCGGTTCCCGACTGCAGCGCCTAGATCCGCACGGCCACTTCGGCCGGCTGGTTCGAGTCCTCCCTCGGGCCTGGCTGTGTGAGTTTGTCCTTAGGATAATTTAGGTTAAGTAGTGTGTAAGCTTAGGGACTGATGACCTTAACAGTTAGGTCCCATAAGATTTCGCACACATTTGCTTTTTTTTTTGAATTGCCATCAAACTATCTTACGAGAAAGAGGACTATCAGGAAGAGATGCTGAAGAGGTAACAAGGAAGAAAAGGGATCTTCGTAAAATACTTCGATATTTGGGGTTGCAATATGGGATGAAGGGAGGTAAAAACAAAACTTTCCCCAAGAGGGAACTGAAACCTTTATGCTCGTGCAGGAATAAGTGTTCACAAAAATTAACTGCCGAAAGATGTCAAATGTTTTTAAGGAATACTGGGGAATGGCGGATTTCAACCGATGATTATTGTTCATGTCGGACCGTGTAGAATTGAGAGTCCCAGAAAGAACATGATGCTGGAAGGGAGATCGCTAGTACAGGGCAGTTACAGTCTCGTAGTATGCTGTGTTTAGTGATGAAAGAATACAGCTGTGCAAATCATGTTTCTTGTATGTATTTGACGAAAACAGGAAATATATGGAAACAATTACTGAAAAAAAGAAGAAAAGGGAAAAAAGAGCCATTCCGCCTTGAGTAATTTAAACAGACACACGACATACTGATCGGCTCAAGAGTGAAGAGAGCGAAGCTGCCAGAGCTGGTGTCAGAGAATTTCTGAGGAAAACACCAACCTGCGAGAGTCGCTACTCAAGAAGAGACTGTAATAAAACAATTTTGGTCCCACACCTTAAGATTACATCCCTGTATGAAGAGTATGCTAAAAAATTAAGGGCTATGCGTCCTGCAGAGCTTTTTTGAGAGGGAGATGAAACTCAATATAAAAAGATCGAAAATAGACACCTGTGCAACCTGTGAAAAAATGAAAATTCAACTGAAACTTGCTCCAGAAAGTGAAAACTTGAAGTAATAAAAGCTATGCAAGAATGTCACGAGGCATCGTATCCAGCTTACAAAAGTAAGGCTGCCGATAAAGAAACTGGAAAGAACAATAACGAAACAGGGAGTATTACATTTGATCTGCAACAATACCTCCCAACTCCTTTACTTACGGTCGTTATGTACGTGCAATCTAACTGTTACGACTGTGAGGAGCGACTGATAAACTGTTATTTATGGCATTGGGCTGAAGCTGCAACAGGAGCTAATGAAATGGGATGTGCTTGTACACATTCATTCAACATACCAAACCAGGAGTGAAAACATTTATATGTATTCTGACAGGTGTCCAGACCAAAACAAGAACAGCCATACTGCAGTGATGTGCATGTTTGCCCTTCAGAAGTCCCCAACCTTGGTAATAATCGACCATAGATTCCTTACTCCAGGACACTTCAACATGGAGTGTGATTCATTGCACAGTTTGATAGAGTGCAACAGGAAAACTTTCAATGGACCTACAGAACTCCATCGGGCATGGATGTGTGTGTTGTCGTTAGTTTAAGTTAGATTAAGTAGTGTGCGAGCCTTGGGGCCGATGACCTCAGCAGTTTGGTCCCATAGGAACTTACCACAAATTTCCAGTTTACCTACAGCACACAACTGAACTCAACTGATTAGACAAACTGGGAAAAAGAAGAGTTTCGCAGCCGTCGAAATACAGAGATTTTCTTGACTAAACTGTCTTTTTGAAAGCCCAATTGCAAAATCACACCAAAGACAGCGGGCAGCAATCCTTTCCAATGAAAATGATTCAAATGGCTCTGAGCACTATGGGACTCAACTGCTGTGGTCATAAGTCCCCTAGAACCTAGAAGTACTTAAACCTAGCTAACCTAAGGACATCACACACATCCATGCCCGAGGGAGGATTCGAACCTGCGACCGTAGCGGTCGTGCGGTTCCAGACTGTAGCGCCTTTAACCGCTCGGCCACTCCGGCCGGCCTTTTCCAATGAAGGCAGGACAACTGACTTATTCTTCTTTTCAGCGATCACAGGTCCTGTAGACCACGCGCCGTATCAACGATCTGCTATCTCTCGTTATCTCCTTCCAGCCTGCGAGGATTCCTAATGCTGCGATGTTCTTCTCTATGTCATCTTTCCACGGTGTGCGAAGTCGGCCCTGTGGTCTTGTGGTTTGGACAGTGCCCTCGAATGCCTACTTACGAATTCTGTTGGTTTCTATTCTAACCAGATACCCAGACAGCCAGGGACTATTCTTTATAAAACATCAACTGAAAAAGAGAAACCGCTTAAAACTGTGAGCTGGAGGAGATGGGCAAAAAAAGCAAACATTCCGAAAAATACAACATTCCGCATGAGGAAAAGAAAGATTTGATGGACCTAATACCTTTTATTTCTCCAGTGTTCCATTATATTTGCCAAAATTTAGGAACATCGAGCAGTGCTGGAAAAATTTACCGTGGAACAGACGATGAAGATAAAGTGCCATGAATATTTTTGAACATAACTACAATTTTTTTCCACTGTGTTTTCCAGTATGTATTCAGAATAAATCATTATGTTCGTGAATACCGATGCTTCATTTATTGATTTATTAATCGTTTATAAGAGCCTGCAGAACCACATTTTTCGTAAGTTAAAATCGTTGCTCAATACAGAATGAAGGATTTCATGAATGTAAAACGGTTTAAGTCCAAAATTTTTAAGGCAAGCTAGCTTTAATGTTGTACATCAGTGACTAAACTTCATTTTAAAAGGAAAACCAATTTATACTGATGAATCAGTTTGGTACACAATAAGCACCAAAACAGTTTTTTGCCAACATTGCAGAATTTTGCATTAGTATGGAAACTTTTATTTACGATTTGCCGGAATTCTAAATTTTGGACTTGATACACAATCCACTGCAGGCACAGAAACATATTTATCCACTGTGCACAATTCAATTACGTTACATGAGCCTACGGATGTTTAGTCATGTCCCAAACGAGCGACCTCTAGTAAATTGCTCACAGCTCTTAAGGCATGCATTTCAGAGCCCATATTTACCGGACATTTTTCTTATTTTGATCCACACGGCCACATATCAAAATAAGGAATACTTTTTTAACATCCTGTATTTAGCCGCTCTGCCCATATTTGGGATAAGCATCTCTAAACTGCAGTGCTCTATGTGCTAACACATTATCGAGTTGACACGGAACACTTGGATGTAGTTTACTACACCTCCATAACATGGCTGAAGTTTAGATGCAAAAATTTTACGTTAGGTTTTACCTGCTACTGACATTAAATGAAACAACGAGTTTACTGTTAGCAGTCACTGTTTATTTATCTCCACGACGCGTTTGAAAGGTTTAAACCTCCATCATCACGTGGATTTACATTTGTTGACATGACATTTTTGGAGGTACTTGTGACACTGTCTCCAGTGGTCACAGATTCCTTTCACTGTCGTACGACATCACATGTATACTGTCATATTTTGTACACAAATATGGCGTCGGAAACTATTAATTAATGTCATTTGTTAATATGAAATTATTAATAGTTTTTCCTGGTGACTGCATAGACAAATCATCTGTGACTCAGGAGCAGTATTTGTCGGTGGGCTCCTGCTAAACTTCTTTGACTTCGTTAGTTGTTGGAAATTCGGCTCTCTCAGTGACTTCTGTTGAAGGAGGAAAATTCTTTTTCTGTGACTCGAAGGGTTCCTCATCTATTTGAATTGCGGTTACTCTTGTATATGCAGCTTGAAACAAGGCACTCACACCTGTCTGCTTAATGGGTCTTCGTGGATCAGTAACCGTTAGAAACAAAGGCGAAGGGGGGGGGGGGTTAAGAGTACGTCATAGTCTTTCCCACTATCTTACAGCGTACTCTTAACTGATGCATCACACAATTAAAAAGAAAATCTCACAAACGGTAGTCACTGTTTGGTTCCACTGTTTGTCGTTCTGTGGTTTATTCCTTACAGAACGGTGATTCTTTTGACAATTTTATTATCTAGTGCCTTTCTAGATAGTGCTTATTGCTTACGATGTGCAACGTAAATATTACGTAAGTTGAAACAAAAACCTATATTTACCTGCTGTAACCAATAAATCTGCCGGAGCTCTTCAATATTAAATGTGATGGCGTCGCTATAGAAGCAACAACTGACTGTGGTTTTTCGTTGTCGATCAGTGTTGCCAATGTAGAGAAAACGGCACCGCGAACTCTTAGCAGACCCGTACATTTACCCGACCTCGCCCTGCCTATTTGCTGAAATACACATACGATAAAGTTTAAAACAAGAATGATTCCAGTGTAATGGACAAAGACTCTCTACAAGTTCGGTTAGGCGGTATTATGTGACTAAGGTCGCGCGAACAAAATTAGCATTTATCGAGCTTATTTTGTTGTGAAGGCACCATGAAATTACAGAAACGAATGATCAATAACTGTTAAGATAGAACTCCAGTAGCAGACGTTTTGCATTACGCTGTGGTTTACTGTTGGAATCCCGAGAGTGTACGTTGCTCAAAGAGTCAACCGGTATGTTGTATCCTACAACGTGTATCTCACGAAAAGACCGTGAAGGTAAAATTACAGAGATTCTCACACACACGGAAGGATTACCAGCAGGTGTTTTTGCCGCAAGCTTTTCGCGACTGGTACGGGTAATGGGGGAAGCCTCAGGGGAGCACAAAACACCCTCCGCCAGACACTGTAAGGCGATTTCCGTGATGTACATGTCATCAGAGCAAATAAACGATCACATGAGCTGGCGGATCAGGTACCTAATTTATGAATGGTAGCAAATAAATCTCCCACGTGCAACAAAATTACTGGCGTAATTATCCTGGACCCGCATCTCGTGGTCGTGCGGTAGCGTTCTCGCTTCCCACGCCCGGGTTCCCGGGTTCGATTCCCGGCGGGGTCAGGGATTTTCTCTGCCTCGTGATGGCTGGGTGTTGTGTGCTGTCCTTAGGTTAGTTAGGTTTAAGTAGTTCTAAGTTCTAGGGGACTGATGACCATAGATGTTAAGTCCCATAGTGCTCAGAGTCAGCCAATTATCCTGGAAAGGTAAGCTACTAGCAACTCTTGTTTTCACACAGAATTTCGCGGTATCAAAACGAACGCAGAGGTAACGCATGCGTCCTGAAGTGAAAGAAATCAAAATAAATTGAAATTAAATTACGGTAAATGACCTCAACTTGGCTCGAGTACGCATACATGAAACTCCATTTGTCATGGTCGCGGTGTTTCATTTACATGTACATACATACTTCGCAAGCCACCGTACCGTGCATGGCGCAGGGTACCATGTACCACTACCAGTCATTTACTATCCAGTTCTATTGAAAAACATACCTTAGGAAGACAAATAGTCTGAAAGTCTCGGCACAAGCCCCTAATTTATATTCGTGGTCCCTACGTGAAATGTGCGTTGGCGGGAGTAGAATCGTTCTGCAGTCGGCCCCAACCGCCGGTTCCCTAATAGCAATAGTGCCACGCGAAAAGAACGTCGTCTTCCCTCCAGGGATTCTCATTTAAGTTCACGAAGCATCTCCGTAACACTTGAGTGCTTATCGAAACTACCGATAACAAATCTATCTGAATTCTGCGATGTCTTGCCTTAATCCTGCCTGCTGGGGATCCCTATCATTCCAACAGCACTCAAGAAAGGGTCGCACTAGCGTTCTATACGGCGTCTGCTGTATTTTTAAGCTAAGCTTTCTCAAAATTCTTCCAATAATACGAAGTCGAGCATTCGCCTTCCGTACTACCAACCTAACGTGCGCAGTCCTTGTCGTACCGCTTTGGAACGTTACGCCTAGATATACAATCCACGTGACTGTGACAAGAAGCACACTACTAATGCTATTTTGGAACGTACGGGATTGCTTTTCATACTCATCCGCATTAACTTACATTTCCTACATTAGACAAAGCTGCCATTCATCACCCCAACTAGAAATTCTTTCACTCATCGTGTATACTCCTACAGCCGCGACACCTTCCCCTACACAACAGCGTCATCAGCAAGCAATTGTAAACTGCATCTCACCCTGCGCGGTAGATCGTTGTGTGTGTCCTGGGGCACTGCAGACGTTACCCTTGTTTCTGATGAACTCTCGCCGTTGAGGACACCGCACTGGGTTCTATTACTCAAAAAGTCTCCCAGCCACTCACATACATGGATCTTTGTCAATAGTCTGCAGTGGACCACCGAGTCGAACGCTTTCCCGAAATCTGGGAATATGGTTTGTAGGATACGACTGAGCGTAGGATGAGCTGAGCCTCGCACGAACGATGCTTTCTAACTCCGTGCTGATTTGTGGACAGAAGCTTTTCTGTCTCAAGGAAATTTATTCTGCTCGAACTCAGAATGTGCTGACGAATTCTACAGCCAACCGATGTTAAGCATATTGGTCTGTACATATGCGGGTCCCTGCTTTTACCTTTCTTACGTGCAGGCGTCATCTGCGTTTTTTTTCAGTCGCTTGAGTCTTTCTCGCCGGCCGCTGTGGCAGAGCGGTTCTAGGCGCTTCAGATCGGAATCGCTCTGCTGCTACGGTCGCAGGTTCGAATCCTGCCTCGGGCATGGATGTGTGTGAAGTCCTTAGGTTAGTTAGGTTTAAGTAGTTCTTAGGAGACTGATGACCTCAGATGTTAAGTCCCATAGTGCTTAGAGCCATTTGAACCATTTCATTCCATGTAGACAAGGCGACGCAATTGTTTTCAACTCTACCAGCTGCTTCTCTACGCCACGGATTCATATTTCTATGTCCTCCACGCAGGGGTATGTGGGAGAATCAAATGACCGTATGTTTGTACGATCATCCTGTGTTGATGATTTCATAAACGTGGAATTTAAAACTTCGACTTTTCTTTGCCGTCTTCTGTTGCCATCCCAGAGTGGTTCATGAGTGACTGGATTGAATCCTTCCATCCGTTTAACATTTCACGTATGACAAGAAGTTTCTCCGTTTTCCGCAAAATCTTTGGCTAAGGTGGAAGTCGTTGTATGCTTCGCTAACTGATCTTCTTACGCACGCACGAATTTCTACTAACTTTTGTCTGTCGACATTTGCGAATTCTTTTTCCAACCAAGAGTGCAATAATCTCCGCTTCCTCACCATTCTCTGAGTTTGAGCAATATACCACGTATGGTCCTTTCCATACTTTGTGCATTTACTTGGTACATACTTTCCAGGGCATTACTTACTATCAGTTTGCCCCTAATTTCTCACAACTGAAACTAAAAGATGTCCATTCATTGTCTAATGGAATGCTAACAAATGCTTAACTGCATTTTTTAGCATAAATTCTCTCCTAGCGTACTTGACTGGTTTATAGACCTCTTCTAGTGTATTCTGTTCAACGACTCTGTCTGCTCCGCAAGCGGAAGTTCCGTGACGTCATCTACCACGAACAAAGCGTTTCCCAACCACCGAATATTCTATGAGGTTTGCAACAACGACAGTCTATCTCAGCAGGCACAGGGATGACAAAGACATATCTAAATGTGCAGCAGACCATTGAACAATCGTCGGCTGCATGGCAGATGAGATGATGAAAGGTTCTGGAGTATGCAGCGACCTTTCAAAGTCAGTGCTAAGCACCCCAGCTGCGTATTTTCCATGGCATGTTGGCAGCTGCAGTGATGTACACTACTGGCCGTTAAAATTGCTACACCAAGAAGATGACGTGCTACAGACGCGAAATTTAACCGACAGGAAGAAGACGCTGTGATATGCAAATGATTAGCTTTTCAGAGCATTCACACAACGTTGGTGCCGGTGGCGACACCTACAACGTGCCGACATGAGGAAAGTTTCCAACCGATTTCTCATACACAAACATCAGTTGACCGGCGTTGGCTGGTGAAACGTTGTTGTGATGCCTCGTATAAGGAGGGCAAGTGCGTACCATCACGTTTCCGACTTTGATAAAAGTCGGATTGTAGCCTAGGGATTGCGGTTTATCGTATCGCGACACTGCTGCTCGCGTTGGTCGAGATCCAATGACTGTTAGCAGAAAATGGAATCTGTGGGTTCAGGAGAGTAATACGGAACGCCGTGCTAGATCCCAACGGCCTCGTATCACTAGCAGTCGAGACGACAGGCATCTTATCAGCATATATGTAACGGATCGTGCAGCCACGTCTCGATCCCCGAGTCAACAGATGGGGACGTTTGCAGGACAACAACCACCTGCACGAACAGTTCGACGACATTTGCAGCAGCATGGACTATCAGCTCGGAGACCACGGCTGCGGTTACCCTTGACACTGCATCACAGACAGGAGCGCCTGCGATGGTGTAATCGACGACGAACCTGGGTGGACGACTGGCGAAACGTCATTTTTTCGGATGAATCTAGGTTCTGTTTATAGCATCATGTTGGTCGCATGCGTGTTTGGCGACATCGCGGTGAACGCACATCGGAAGCGTGTATTCGTCATCGCCATACTGGCGTATCACCCGGCGTGATGGTATGGGGTGCCACTGGTTACAAGTCTCGGTCACCTCTTGTTCGCATTGACGGCACTTTGAGCAGTGGACGTTACATTTCAGACGTGATACGACCCGTGGCTCTATCCTTCATTCGATTCTTGCAAAACCCTACATTCAGCAGGATAATGCACGACCGCATGTTACAGGTCCTGTACGGGCCTTTCTGGATACAGAATATGTTCGACTGCTGCCCTGGCCAGCACATTCTCCAGATCTCTCACCAATTGGAAACGTCTGGTCAATGGTGGCCGAGCAACTGGCTCGTCACAATACACCAGTCACTACTTTTGATGAACTGTGGTATCGTGTTGTAGGTGCATGGGCAGCTGTACCTGTACACGCCATCCGAGGTCTGTTTGACTTAATGCCCAGGCGTATCAAGGCCGTTATTACGGCACAGAGGTGGTTGTTTTGAGTACTGATTTCTCAGGATCTATGCACCCAAATTGCGTGAAAATGTAATCACATGTCAGTTCTAGTATAATATATCTGTCCAATGAATACTTGTTTATCATCTGCATTTCTTCTTGGTGTAACAATTTTAATGTAGTTTCAGAAAATGTGACTTTTGGAGTGGGGAAGCCAGTTGTTAAAGGAACAATATTGCGTCACTTGGCGGTGGTTCATTTTTTTAAATGATATGTAGGCATCTACTGGCCCTGCAGGTCACGCCCTGTTTTGGAAGTTCCGCCGTAGCTCTGCGTCCGTTCTGACCCTTCGCCTGCTCCACACGGACAACGACCGCTGGAGTCGGACCGGCCGTCCTCCAGAGCGAACGCGCCGCTCCGAAACGGACCAGACGGCACCGTACGAGACTAATGAGTCACGGCGCGGCGCGGCGCGGCCTATCCCCGGACTTTAACACCTGTTTCCGCGAAAGGGGAACGCTTTAATAAGCGGGCCTGCGCGCTTAATTAGAAGTGATGTCGTGTTCCCGGCACGCCTCGGACGACATCGTTTGCGGACCGGGAAGCCGGCACCGCACACGGCGCCCAGTCGCTTGTTTATCGGTGGCGAGACCGGTCGCCGGTGGCCACACTCGTATGTCGGCCGTCTCCCTGAGATATCGCCGCATTTATACAGACGACACGCTGAGAATGTCTGCTAACTGCCGCACATTAAGGATATTAACGAGGCGGTCCATTCGAGCCAATTTTAGGCCGAGATGCGTTCGCCGTTATCCACCTCCGCATAAAAGGTCGCAGAATCATCGCAGCCTGGAGACGGCCAACCCGCTGGACAACGGTGCCAGCCTTGGTACAAAATCACGTGCGTTACGTTGTCTGTGACGGAAAATGATGTAGACTGTGCTAAAAGAGACAGATAACACAGGTCTAGTAGTCACTTTCTAAGTTTATATGTACACACCTACTGTACAAGCCATCATACAGTACGGGGGGGAACTTCGCATCACTATTAATGGTTTTATTCCCTATTGATTTTATGAGGGTGAGAAAGGGGTGTATACACTGACATTAGTAGAATTAAAAGAAGCTTTATAAAAACAATGAAAACCAGGACGGCAGCTAGTACAGATAGCCTTAGCAGAGAGTTATTAAAATGCTGCGGGATTCTCCACAAACTAAGATTTTTTTACATTTCCTAAATATATGCTGAGAAAAAGCGAGAATACCGACAGTCTGGACAACAGCTGTTGTGTACTCAGTTGTCTAAAAAAAAAATACATCGAAAAGACTATAATAATTGTAGGGGAACAGCTGGATACAAAGTACATGCAAAAAATTTAACTTTAAGATTTAGACCAACGGCCGAAACAATTTTAACTGAAGACGTAGTGGATTTGGTCGAACAACATTGCCTTTGCAGATACTAACAAGAGAGAAGAATTTAATAACGAGATACAAAAAGCTTTTATCGACCATGTCAAGGAGTTTGACAAATCAAGCAGGACAAAAAAAAATTTAGTCAATATTACAGAAAAATGGATTTCCATGACACTTGATATGGGCCAAAAAAGCTCATACAGAGAAGTTAAATTTGTAGTAAAAACATGTAATGAAATAAGTGGGAATGGAGTTTTAACTATCCAAGGAGTAAAACAAGGTTGCAGTCTATCTCCAATTTATATATAAATTTACATACAATTTATGTTTAAATTACCTGATTAAAACGGAATGAGGAAACAAAGAAATAAAATTAGATAAGGAGCATTATATAAAAGATTTATATATGCTGGCGACCAGAGTATAATGCCCACTTCACAGAAGAATTCCAAAGAAACGCAATTGGCCAAAATCATAATTTTAGAATTTCTGTAGACAAGACAATAGGATGGGATTACGAGGGAAACAACAGGTGCGCTCACAAGCAATAACAGAATATAAAATCGTCCAACGAGTAGGTTATTTTAACTACCTGGACTGCGACCATTGTTTTGATTATGATAAAGATATAAAGAAGAAAATAGCACAATTTCAGGGTATATGTGGAACAGTATTAAGAAAATTAAACAAAAAGACAACTAAAGAGACGCATCTAAAATTTTATAAAACCCTTGCAGTTCCAGTGTTGCTTTACGGATCTGAGGCTTTGATAGCAAACAGGAAGACATAAATCGAACAGTGACATCAGAAATAGAATTTCTCAGATCAGATGAAGGATGTGAACTAGAAGACAGAATGAGAAACGAAGACATCAGAAATGAGCTTCAAATATTTGCAATAACAGAAAAAATTGAGACAAATAAGCGACAATGGAAGCAACATGTAAACAGAATGGGAAAAAGATAGATATTCTAAAAAAGTTTTGCAATGTATATCCAAAAGGGTAAGTCGGACCACGAAGTGTTGAATTAACATACTGAAGTCGGAAAAAATTTCTCGGACCTAATCCATGAATTTAGATGATGATGATGATGATGCATTTGCGTACTGAGAGAAAGAATGTCTACATGTCTCTGTAAGCAACCTAAACTCTCTTCGTTTACTCTCATTATCCCATAAAAAATGGTCTTAGTCTTCTACGAGTACAGGTTCTGTACATGTGTTCAATAGAGAAAATGTTGTCCTTCTGCCAGAGGTTTCTATTTAAGAAGTGGCTGAATTTGCAACTTTTATTATTGTTATTGCAGTTTCGAACTTCCGGGAATTACGAACCAGAATAACACTACAATATAAATACTAAGAACGTTAGCCAAGAATTATACGGAGATACAGACTTACTTGAACAGGAGGAAGTTTCGTCAATACATAGTTAAGCGCATTGGTCAAAAAAAAAGATGTAAACTGGGCAAATATTAAACTGTAAATAGTATGACCAACCACATACTTCCAATGTATAGTAATTTTGAGAGAGTATGACTATTCTTCTACATATAGTCGTTTTAATAAACCATGGTTATTCTAGGCGGCGTTCAAAGCGCTAGACAAATTACGTAATGTACAGCTAATCAATCCTCGGGACTTTTAATCTTAGGAACGTGTTCCTAATAAGTGTAACCGGATTTAACCAGCGACACCAGGTTAAAATATTGCTTGAGGCACAACATTTTCGCTTTTGATTCAGCTTTATTTGCACTGCAGTTTCTGCCGCACAATGATTTACAGGTGGAAGATTTCGTACCTATGCAAGTGTCAGAAATTTCTTCTGCCGTACTTACTGAAGCAGCGTGTTGATTAGAAATTAGAATAATTTACGATGAATTAATTTTATACGTTGTTATACCCACTTTATGATCTTAATCTGTATATATTGTTAGTTAATTTTGTACCACTGGAACAAACAGTGTAATGCAGCACAGAGTTCTGGAAAATATGATGCACACATAAAATTGTACCTCATTCCGAAGACATTTTGTTTAAGGTCGACATCACTTCGATCAAAGTTGACGGCACAATTATAGACTCTTCAGGTTCCGGTAAGCTTTGAATCGCTCCACAGAAGAGCGCATACGTGATTGTGAACAATGAATGTTATGTACCCCAAATGCCACTCAGGACCAACTATGGGTCGGAAATGGTCATCGTTATGACACAGAATTTATGTCTGAAATTAGAGAAAGTTTACAGCAGGTTGGTTTAATGGAAGATGTTGAAAAAAGCCAACGAATAGCAGAGCATTTCGTCACGGGATAGTTTAGTTAGTGCTAGAGCTTTACGGAGTGGCAAACACTTGAAGAGGGACGTTGTGCACTACGAAAGATTCGATACTGAAATGCTAAGAGCGTACGTTCCAGGAAGTGGTGGCAACATATTACGTCCTCTCATATAAATCTCGCGAAATGACACCGACGAGAAAATCATAGGAATTGGAGCTCATAATGAGGTTTGTCGACAGTCGCTCTTTCTAAGCCTCATTCGCAAATGTGATAGTGAAGCACGGATAGTGATACCACAAGCGCCCTCCTAGCTTCATTATATTAGTACTTTCTATATTATATATTTGCCAGAACAGCGCCTACTCAACTTTAAATAATACAATGAAAAAAGAAGGGGGGGGGATTTTTACACGATCATTTCGTTTGGTACGTTATATTGTGTCAGTTTTGGCGCATATATTTGTTCTCCTCTTGCAGGAATAGGTAATTCTGTGCAGGGAATTAACTATAGTTTTAATTTTAAAAAAATGATAAAGAAATGAATCAGTGGCAGTTTCACAGCCAATACCGAGAATAAAGTATTTTTGTAGCACAAATGTTTTGTTGAGCGTACATGTCTTGTTAATAAAGCAAATGAAATTCTTGAATGAGTCCGTGATCATTGTCAATTTTTTTGTGAATAAAACCGTCTATATCGCTGTTAAAACATGATATATTTACTACACCGTTTCTGCTACTGACACCATCAGATATTTGCTTTTAAGATTGGAGGAGTGTAAAGAGCGGCAGGCGTTTCCTAAACAACTGAAAGGTACAAAAGATAAAGCATTAAAAAGTTAAAAATATTTTTGAAAGCCCAATTATCAAAAAGTTTAGAACTTGTAGAAACAGGTTCAGCTCCAGTATCAAAACTTCTGCCTAATCGGAGTGTCAACAAACAGCTGGCTCAAATGAAGAAATGATCGTGTGACATTGATGTCTGGGAGGACCCATTTGGGGAAGTTCGGCCGCCGAGTGCAAGTCTTACGTCACGCGACGCCACATTGGGCGACTTACGCGTCGGTGATGATGACAAAATGGTTAGAATGGCTCTGAGCACTATGGGACTTAACATCTCAGGTCATCAGTCCCCCTAGATCTTAGAACTACTTAAACCTAACCAACCTAAGGACATCACAACATTCATGCCCGAGGCAGGATTCGAACCTGCGACCGGAGCGGTCGCGCGGTTCCAGACTGAAGTGCCTAGAACCGCTCGGCCACCCTGGCCGGCGATGATGAGGACAACACAACAGCCAGTCCACGGGCGGAGAAAATGTCCAGTCCGGCCGGGAATAGAACCCTGGTCCGCTGCTTGGTAGGCAAACACGTTACCAATTTTTTTTCTGATCTCATTTTGTTCGCTATTATTCGTTGCATTTGTTCGTGGCGGAAGTCCCGTGCTATCTGTTCAAGTTCATCGTTGATCCATTCACTCAATTTTTTTTTTATTACGGAGGGCAGCTTACCCTCTGACCGAACACGCTGAGCTCCCTTGCCGCCATCACTCAGCTAAGCAGGCATACGAAGCTGGCTCAAACATTTGTACACAGACGTATGTTCTATCCGTCAGGTGGTGCACGTGAGGGGCAAGATGTCAAATTGTAATATTTAAATTTTTCGCTTTCTCCACATTTGTAAAAAGACAGCCTTTAAAATAAAAACATTCAAAGTATAATCATAAAACACAATTTAAATGATTATACCAGCATACTCATCAGATTAGATTTTACGATGGCACCAAATAGCTCATGCAGAATCCACTAAACTAACAAGAATTCACTAAACTAACAAGTGTTCACTGAATTTGCCACACAGTAATATCTGTTTAATAGTTGGATCAAATTTAATATTAAATACATTTTGCATCTACTAAATGCAATTGGGACATTGCCACGGCAACAAAGCAATTACCAATTACATGGCGCAATCCTGCGCTGCTGGCGCACCAAGGTTGCAAAAGTGTCACGTAAAACCAAGTCAGGCTCCCCGATGTCAAGGGTGTAATGACACAGTATATCACAGGGGAAGTGAAACTTCGCTCGATTAACTCTTCTCTTGCTCGCTACGAGAAGACGGCCGTAGAGGGAGATGTTTCATTTCAGATTATAGGGACACGCCCGAGGCGAGGTGTGCAGTTGGTGCCAGACGCCGGGGGTATCGAATTCTAATCTCTGCCGGAGATCGGTCGTGATCCGAGCCTTTTTTATGGAAAGTATGAGGGAATCGATCTATCGCGGCCGTTACGACGGCGTTACTGACCCCTAAGCGCGCCCATCCGAGATATTGGCAACTTTATTGAACATTGTTGTTAGTGAAGGGGGGTGATGGGTGGGGGCAGGAAAGGGGGGGAGAGGGAAGGGGAGGAGCAAGTAAAGGAGGAGTGGAGTGGGGATAGGGGCGTGTGCAGAGTTGGGCTTGTTTTATCGAAGGCAGAGCAGGCTGCGGTGCGCGGCAGAGATTGCCTGGCGCGTCACGAAGCGACGGCCCGGCATCTAATTGATGCTGGGGCTTTACGGCGCAAGCCGACGACCCGAGACCGGACGAAAGGGATGGTGCAACCGTCGGTTAACTGCCGCCATCCTGCCTAGTTTCTGCTCTCGTATACAAACTAGGGATCAGAAATGAGCTCCGTGTACTCGCTTTAAACTCGCTAGCGAGTCCTATGACGTCATCTCCGACCTCGCCGCCTCCTTATGCCGTCGACACACTGAAGAAGGCAGCTAAGGTTGACGTGAAAGCCGATGGGACATCCAACGTCACGAGACGCACGGTACGAGCTGGTTAACGTGATTTTGCGCTCTCAGCGCTGTCCAGCACGCCCGTCGGCTTTATTTTGCTCGCTAACCATACAGTTTGATCACGAAAATGGGCCGAGTAGACTTCTTGCGTTAGCTCTATTAAAATGCACATTTCTCGGCTTGACCATACGCTAGTCATGTTGTTCTGCCTGTGGTGCACACGAATAAAAATTTCAATATCCGTGAACGTGTAATAAGACAATAACGCAAGATGCAAGTCCATTCAGTAAGGACATCAGCTTATAAAAGGTCACCATGTCCAAAGAATTCACTCCTGACACAGAGCGCACTTTTATTTAGAGAACATCAAACATTATGCAAATCATTTCTGTTAATTTAAGCAATAACTTCCACAACATTTTAGAAAACGCAATAGTAAAAAATAACTGTAAACAGTAGGACGAGAACCCTCTACCAATCCACCCTCAGTTATGTTTCGTGACGCCCGATTACGTATGAGACAAACAAAACGAAACTATTGCACACATCATACATAACCACAGTGAATAAGACTGGTGAATAAGGCCACTTCAGCTGTAAGACAAATATTTATTTCTGATCCAACTACTTTCAAGGCGTTAGAGCCACATCTTCAGGGATACAGATTTGCAACAATTTATATCTCAAGATATGGCTCCAATGCCGCGAAACTATCTGAATCAGAAACAAAGATTTATCATTTAGCTGAGGCGGCCTTGTTCATCATGATTGAATTCTACAGCTACGGATGTCCACAATACAAAATAACCAAAGTAATAAGTTTATACGAGGGGCATTTAATAATAAACTCAACACGTTTTTTTCCGAAATTAACTTGGTTTTGAAACTTCCTGGCAGATTAAAACTGTGTGCCGGACCGAGACTCGAACTCGGGACCTTTGCCTTTCGCGGGCAAGTGCTCTACCAACTGAGTGCTAGTTCTGCAAGGTTCGCAGGAGAGCTTCTGTAAAGTTTGGAAAGCAGGAGACGAGGCACTGGCAGAAGTAAAGCTGTGAGGACGGGGCGTGAGTCGTGCTTGGGTAGCTTAGTTGGTAGAGCACTTGCCCGCGAAAGGCAAAGGTCCAAAGTTCGAGTCTCGGTACGGCACACAGTTTTAATCTGCCAGGAAGTTTCATATCAGCGCACACTCCGCTACAGGGTGAAAATCTCATTCTGGCTAACTTGGTTCTATTCAGTATTCGAGTACAGCATGTTGTTCTCCACTATTTTGGTTACAAATCCCTATTTTTAAACATAATTTTCATTCATTGCGACGGCCTTACACCACGTTAAGAGGAAGGCTTGTATGCCGGCATGCCAGCATTCTGCTGGCCGACGTCGGAGCCAATGTCACACTTCTTCGGTAACCTTCCCCTTATCCAAGTATTGTTTCCCGTCGAGTGTATCCTTTATTGGGCGAAACAGACGGAAGTCGGAAGGAGAGAGATCCGGGCTGTAGGGTGGATGAGGGAGAACAGTCCAGTGATGTTTTGCGAATTCGTTTCTGGTGCGGAGAATTGTGTGAGGCCTTGCGTCGTCACGGAGAAGGAGAAGTTAGTTTGCGATTTAACGATATATACGCCGACGTCGTTTCTTCACAGCTATGTGTAGCCGGCCAGCATGCGGGATATCGGACAGGGTTGTGTGATCTTGTTGCGAGTTCTCGCCCAACGATTCACCGTGCTTTCGTTCTGTGTCACGTCTCCGCAGACATTCTGAAAGTGTCTGTGAATACCTGCGATGCTCTGGTTTTGTACCAAAAGAAACTCAATGACTCTGGTTGGAACGCACTTCCGATACAGATACCATATTGAAGGCTACGCATAGTGCCGCAACCTATAGGAACTTAATGAAACTATAGTGGCTGAAGTGGGAAAATTCCACGATGTCGCACAACGAATTCCGCGTTTCAATCAAAACTGGCCGAGAAAAAAATCTGTTACTTTATTTATTGAACGCCCCCTTGTAAATTGTTCACGATACGAGATAAAAATAAAAGTCAAAATTGAGTCGTGCACGGATCGTGTTCATGCCATTTATTGTTTGTCACCTTCTATTACGGTACTGCTGCCTCGTTTTCTTATTCCATTTACTGGCGTTACTAATTTCCTGCCTTACTTGTCCGTGAGCGGCAGCAGCAGCGCGTATCGATAAGTGCACTGTCGTGGAGCGACCGATAGTATTTCCAAGTTGACCTGTGTCTGGCAGTCAGTTGGAGACGGACCAGCAGTGCAGTCGGGTTTCAGCAGCAGTGAAGCAGGGGGACGGAGCGCCAGTGAGGCTTTGACAGCCAGTGCTCGCCGACCACTGGCGACACACATGAACTGTCCGACGGAGGGAGATTGGAGCGGGACGACCGTTGGTTGGTCGTTCGGTTGGTCGTCTCATCGACCGACGTATATTTGGTCCTTTCACCGTTTCCAGGCCTGGGAAGTCGGTCGGTTGGCGTACTCTGGCCGGGGCCACTGGCGGTGTGCACGTGCGATTGGAGTGTGAGGTGCTGCTTGCAAGTGCTACGAAGTTCGTCGCCCATCGATCTTGGACATGAAAGTTGAGTCCTCACTTAACGTACTATCAAGCCGCAACTGCTTACATTTCTTTGTTTGATCCTGGTTGTCGTTTTTGGGACATTCCCGCGAGCAACAACGTGTGTGTATTCAAGTCGCCTAAGATTCAAGCCGTCTTCCTGTGGAGTTTAACTTAATTTATTCCCTGTTATTGAAGTTGACCAGCGGTATCTTCTTCCTTGTGGCCGTTGACGTTCCGGTTACCTGCCCTGACGTAATATTCGGCAGTGTACTTTCCTCGTCGTGTTGTTGCTGTCCAGCGCGGCGTGTAGTTCGACAGCAGAGGTGTTGTTGGTCGTCGTGGGCGCTAATATTCTGTGTGTCGTAGTATTGAAATCTTGTGGTCGTTTTGCTGGAGGCGTCGAGCGGAACTGTTCTTGTTGATTGGTCGGTCAGCTCTCTGTCGGTTGGATTGCCTTCAGATTAAGAAGTCTTACCTAAACGGCCTGTCTCACCTAAACGGCGTTAGAGTTACAATCTCAGACCGAACCTTGGAAACTTCTGAGCGCCGTTCCTTGTGTGTTATATAGTAATTTCGTGTTTGGTTGATGTGTGGCCGTCAGCCGAGTATCAATATCTCTTAAATTAATGTTCTTGTCTTGCCCTTAAGGCATGAGATCGTTGCTCTTTGATATGGGGCCTTCAGCCGAATTTTACATGAGATGTTTTAAGATAAGGCCTTCTGCTTTTTGATTGAAACTCCTCTTATTGCTTAATATGCGGCCTCCAGCCAAATTCCATTAAAATTAAATTTCTAAGGCCTTCAGCCTGCTTAGATCGAAGATTTAGAAAATATCGTTAGGTGAAACCTCCGCAAGAACTTTGTATTTCAATTTCTTGCTTAGGCCTTGTATCTTCGATTTTGAGTGTGGCTTGAGCCGATCTAAAGTTAATCAAACGAGGTCGATTAAAGTTTTGAGTGTTTTGCATCCTTGTTGTAATATTGTGTGTTGATAAACGAAGTTTGTATGTTGAGTGCAACTGACAGCAACTTATTTTGGCCCCTTTCCACAACCTAATTCGCTCTGTCCTGCTAGCCCAGGCATTTCAAAAATATCTGAATTGCCAAAGCTAAAATATATGGACGTATGGTGATCCTAGATATATTCGAAGATGAGCAGGACGAATGCTCACAGGTTAGTATGAACTACAGGTGACTGTCATGGAAATGTTGAAAGCCTGGAACTTGTAGCCGCCTGTAGATAAAAACTAGCTATCCCCCAAAAGCCTACTCTCATTGTTCATCCTTTATACTGTCTACTCGTAATGCCTTAATTACAACAGGATTTTTGAAAATTTACAATCAGTTGGAGAACACTGGTAATTTAATGTAGTATCAACTCCTCATTACTTTTCCCCAAAAGTAGTGAACAGTATATAGACTACATTTCCAATGAAACTTCCTGGCAGATTAAAACTGTGTGCCCGACCGAGACTCTAACTCGGGACCTTTGCCTTTCGCGGGCAAGTGCTCTACCAACTGAGCTACCGAAGCATGACTCACGCCCGGTACTCACAGCTTTACTTCTGCCAGTACCTCGTCTCCTACCTTCCAAACTTTACAGAAGCTCTCCTGCGAACCTTCTGTAAAGTTTGGAAGGTAGGAGACGAGGTACTGGCAGAAGTAAAGCTGTGAGTACCGGGCGTGAGTCGTGCTTCGGTAGCTCAGTTGGTAGAGCACTTGCCCGCGAAAGGCAAAGGTCCCGAGTTCGAGTCTCGGTCGGGCACACAGTTTTAATCTGCCAGGAAGTTTCATATCAGCGCACACTCCGCTGCAGAGTGAAAATCTCATTCTGGAAACATCCCCCAGGCTGTGGCTAAGCCATGTCTCCGCAATATCCTTTCTTTCAGTAGTGCTAGTTCTGCAAGGTTCGCAGGAGAGCTTCTGTAAAGTTTGGAAGGTAGGAGACGAGGTACTGGCAGAAGTAAAGCTGTGAGTACCGGGCGTGAGTCATGCTTCGGTAGCTCAGTTGGTAGAGCACTTGCCCGCGAACGGCAAAGGTCCCGAGTTCGAGTCTCGGTCGGGCACACAGTTTTAATCTGCCAGGAAGTTTCATATCAGCGCACACTCCGCTGCAGAGTGAAAATCTCATTCTACATTTCCATTTATTTGCCTGTCTCGTCTGATATTTTTGTTTTAGGTATCTTTAAATGTATAATGCAAACTTCAAAGACAAAACTAGGGTTAATTAACGAATCTCGGAAGGCTACTAAGACAAGACTAATTACAGTATGCACGGAAGCATTTAAGACTTCTTCCACGCTCCATACTCGAGTGGAATGAGGAAAAACCCTAACGACTAGTACAACGCTGTGCAGCCTCTGCCGTACACTCCACAGTGATTTGCAGTCTATAGATTTACGTGAATCGAAACACAACGTCGAGGGTTCGACTGACAGAGACTACCTTCACGTTCCAGTTTTCATTTTAATATCACCACATTGTTAGCTCTGATCCCTGTCACTTGTGTCGGTGTGCTGAACGTGGCTGAAAGGCAATCTCCTGTTCCAGCAGATATCTGCCGCACACAGTCGACAAGCTCCACCGCCTCCCCGCGGCCCGCTCCACTGCACTCGTCGCTGTGATGAGAAATTCGATTACAGCCGACAACAGCCTAGGAAGGGCTACTCTAACGAGATATTGGACAATCAACTCTCTTTAACGAATTTTCACTGGCCCGATTTAATAGGAACCCTCTGTCTGAGAGCTGCTCCGAACAGAGTGTCAATTCTTTTCGATGCTGTCCACTATTCCAATAACGATTCAGCCTTCAACAAAGCGACATCAAAGTGGAGCACCACAATAAGGATTTAAATAAGTAAGGCACAACGTTTCTAGATTATTTTCCTGTAATACACGTTCTCTTAGAATATTAATATTCTAATTTGCACTGACAGGCCAGAACATTATGAGCAACCGCTTAGTATCATATTGGTCCACGGCGATTCTGTGGTACAGGGAGTAAGCCCTCGATAGGTTTCTAGAGGTACAGCGTGAAGCACCAGATGTCTATCCACAGGTCGTGCAATTCCTGTAAATTATGGGCCGGTGGCTTGTCGGCACAGAGCTGGCACATGACAGCGCCCCAGATGTGTTCCATTGAAGCGTTTCAATGTGAGACGCTCCATTGGGTCTATTGAGCTGCCTTCAGCCTTTCTATAGTTATTTGGACCTCTGCTCATCGATACATCTATGCTTTGGTTTCTGGAGGAGGAGCAGCAGAATTTTTCATGAGACAGCCATTTCAAAATTTATGCTTTACATTTCACATATCTATAGGTATACTGAGTGTATATATAGACCTGTGTTTCCTTTTACCATTTGTTTATTACCTTCCATATTGTACTTTTGTGTTTCCGTTTTCTATTCTTCTCTCGTCTGCTAGAGAGAGTGTATGTGAATAACTCTGAGTGATGCTTCCATGAACTGTGATTTTTGGTCAGGGATTCTTTGAGTGGTAGTGGCTGTTCAACGAATTTTTGTGAGAGAGACTTCTTCTGGGCCAAAGACACATTAGGGGAGACTGGTCAGCAGTTACTGTATAAGTTAGTACAGGCAGCCGGAACGTATTTTCTCTCTCCATTTCCGCTACTATCTTGGTATCTCTGAACAGGAGCGTGGAACAACACTGCTCGCTGGGTCATCGGAAGGTGAGGTTGTCTGCTCTGGTCATCTCTTGTTATGTAGGTTTACGCAGTTGGACTGTGTAAGCATTTGGTCGAGGTTGATATGCTATTACGTTTCTTAGCAGCATGGCAATGGTAAACCGTCCGCCCCTGGTAGCTGAGTGGTCAGCGCGACGGAATGTCATACCTAACTGCCCGGCTTCGATTCCCGACTGGGCCTGGGTGTTGTGTAGTCCTTATCATCATCATTTCATCCCCATCGACACGCAAGTTGCCGAAGTGGCATCAACTCGAAAGACTTGCACCAGGCGACCGGTCTACCCGAAGGAAGGCCCTAGCCACACGCCAATGGTAAACCGTATGGATGGAGTATCTACACTATCTGATCAAAAGTATCCGGAAACCTAGTTGAAAATGACTTACAAGTTCGTGGCGCCCTCCATTGGTAATGCTGGAATTTCCCTATGGTGTTGCCAGACCCTTTGCCTTGATGACTGTTTCCACTCTTGCAGGCATACGTTCTATCAGGTGCTGGAAGGTTTCTTAGGGAATGGCAGCCCATTCGTCACGGCGTGCTGTACTGAGGAGAGGTATCGATGTCGGTCGGCGAGGCCTGGCAATAAATCGGCGTTCCAAAACATCGCAAAGGTGTTCTATTGGGTTCAGGACTCTGTGCAGGCCAGTCCATTAAAGGGATCTTATGGTCGTGTAACCACTCCGCCACAGGCCGTGCATTGTGAATAGGTGCTCGATCGTGTTGAAAGATGTAATCACCATCCCCGAATTGCTCTTCGACAGTGGAAAGCAAGAAGGTGCTTAAAAAATCAATGTGGGCCTGTGCTGCGATAGTGCCACGCAAAACAAAAAGGGGTGCAAGCCCCCTCCATGAAAAACACGACCGCACCATAACACCATCAACTCCGAATTTTACTGTTGGCAATACGCTGGCACATGACGTTCAATGGGCATTTGCCATACCCTCCCACTGACAGCGGATCGCCACATTGTGTACCGTGATTGGTCACTCCACACAACCTTTTTCCACTGTCCAATCGTCCATTGTTTACCCTCCTTACACCAAGGAAGCGTCGTTTGACATTTACCGGCGGGATGTGTGGCTTACGAGAAACCGCTCGACCATGGAATCCAAGTTTTCTCACCTCCCACCTAACTGTCACAATACTTGCAGTAGATCCAGATGTAGCTTGGAATTCCTGTGTGATGGGCTGGATAGATGTCTGCCTATTACACATTACGACTTTCTTCAACTGTCGGTGGTCTCTGTCAGTCAACAGACGTGGTCGGCCAGTACGCTTTTGTGCTGTACGTCTCCCTTCACGTTTCCACTTTACTATCACATCGGAAACAGTGGACCTAGGGATGTTTAGAAGTTGGAAATTTCGCTTACAGACTTATGACGTAAGTGGCACTCAAATACCTGATCATGTTCGAAGTCCATGAGTTACGCGGAGCGCCCCATTCTGCTGTTTCACGATGTCTAATGACTACTGAGGTCGCTGATATGGAGTACCTGGCAGTAGGTGGCAGCAGAATGCTAAAACGTATGTTTTCGAGGGTGTACGGATACTCTTGATCACATAGTGTATTTGAGTTAGGGAGTGCGACTAGGCTTACTAATGTTTTAGTAGTTTAGCGCGATTCTTTGTCCTATCGCACTACGTCCAATCTATGTCTTGCTTTAGTCTTGCGAATTTTGTGTGTGCGTGTGTGCGTGTGTGTGTGTGTGTGTGTGTGTGTGTGTGTGTGTGTGTTAAAAATCTTTTTCTGTGTTTTAAATGGATTTCCTGTGTTCGGTGTTTCTTTGTATTGGTTAGCTATGCTACACCACGTGCTTTCCTACTCATGGAGAGCCTTCAGCTCAACGTTATTATCAATCCAAGTGTGCTGCTTACATTGAATTTCAAATCCTATGAGACTTTGCTTCATCCCATATATTTCTGTATTTTTCGTACCTACGACATGGAGAATTACTACGCAAGTTGCCGACCACGGGGTTGATCACTACAGATAAAGTTTCTCTGGCCCATCGTGTTTCAGACTGGTGTGCAAATTTATACTGACGTTCCTTTCTTTCTGCGAGTGCAAGTAGATGAGATGAATGTTTCCTTCGATCAAGCCGAGGCTTTTTCCACGTTTTAAGAAATAGTTATTCAAACAGTTGCTATATTGTACAAACAGTATCAAGCATTCCTTAAACGATCGTTATGGCAAAGAATTTTTTTCATTATCTGTGTTGTGAGTAATTGAAGTTACTTGTGATTTTTTTCCGGAATGAATGTTAATTGATTTTTAAAAGTATGATTTTAACGTTACTTGTGTAACCCGTCCAACATTTAGTCTGGCTCCCTCAGAGTGGTCTGACTTAATTAATTGTTTTTTATGTCTTGTTAGTGTTCTTTTGAATCTAATGTAATTCTAGTCAGGGAGATAACATCTCAATGATTCAGTGCAAGCATATGTGATTTATCTTGGGTATTAATAACCGCTTCAGCTGTATTTGGTAGATTGTTACTGCATCACTACCGGTTTCTTGGAGCTAAAAGACACAGCTTCAGATGACATGTGATTAAAACATTAGAGCGGAAAAGCTCGGAATCTTTTTCTCAAAATTCTTTGCCCGCCAAAATGAAACACGGCTAAAAGACGGTATGTCATGGATTAAAAACTGCCAGCTTTTCTGGTCTTAATGTTTTAATCATATGTTACCTGAAGATGTGGCTTTTAGCGCCGCGAAACCGGTAGTGGTACGGTAATAAAGGACCAAATACAGCTGAAGCGGTTATTAATACCCGAGATGAATACTCATAGCTGCGGTTGCCCCACCTACAAGGTTGCCTGCATAAGTGATTTAATTGCTGTTCCGCTCATAAACTTAATTGATTTATGTTTATTCCTGCAAACGAGCACTAGGCTCGCTTTCAATCTGACCATTCGGATAGGATGTGTTGCTGAAGCACTAGTAGGTATCATTCTCCATCGGAGTTTGTATCAGTGTACTACGCTTCCGGCCGTCATTATCACAAAATCAGAAAGGAGGTGGTGACGTCTGTGGTCGCACGTGTATCTCTTTATTTACACAAGGAATAAGTTAAACTGTGGGAAGCTTTACTATGAAATAATATGTTGAGTGGAGCTTGGACAAGTGAACTTGTGAGTTTTTACGCTAGCGAGCATCCTTGACGAGACATGTCATTTACCGCTTAAGACAGGTGACTCAGACAAGTGACAAAAGAACTCGGCTCTCAAGGACGTAGCCCGGGCCTCGTATTCTACGGCCAACTCGGCTAGGTAGACTGAATAAACACTTGTAGAAGAATAATTGCGTGTTGAGGAGAAAGACGACAAAGGAGAATGCTGTTGTTAGGGAATATTAAAAATGCTGTGGCCTTGCTAATTTATGAGCCAACTGATGTTCAAATTATTGTCCTCAATCAGTCGAAGACTTTGAAAAATTTATAAAGAAGTACTTGTCTTGCTGCAGATCTTTTCACGGCGGTAAAAGAATTATACCATCCTCAATGATTTTTCTCTACAAAATTATGTTCCACGAATTATAAAGTTTTATGAAGTCAAAATAACCGAAACCTAACTCAATTTCAAAATACGCCGAGGAGACAGAAGTCGTGGGATAGCTATATGTACATGTACAGATGGCGGTAGTATCGCGTACACAAGGTATAAAAGCGCGTTGCCTTGCCGAAGCTGTCATTTATATTCAGCTGATTCATCTGAAAATCAATATTACGGCCAACGCTGACCTTCCTTCTAATTTCACGTGAAAAGGTTTCTTATGTGATTATGGCCGCGCGACGGGAATTAACAGACGTGGCATCGTAGTTGGATCTAGTTTAGCTGTGTACGTCGTAACACATACATACTGCAATCTTTAGAATGTAAATTCTGAGACAATGAAATAATGTACAACCAGTTACATAAAAGAAATTTAATTTCTATAACGGTAAAACTTAGTGGGCACTTAGTGTCCTTCTTCAGAAGGTTTTACCTTCTTCAGGTTTCACCTTCTTCTTTTGAAGATGGATAAAATACTATATTCTGGGATCTCCTTTGGGATTTTTCTTTTTTTGTATTATCACGAAGCAGGGGAGATAGATCCACAGACTTGATACGTGAATTGGAGTGGCAATCATTAAAACAAAGTCGTTTCTCCTTGCGACTGGATCTTCTCATGAAATTTCAATGACCAGTTTTCTCCTCCGATTGCGAAAACATTCTGTTGGCACCCACCTACACAGGGAGAAATGATCACCACGATAAAATAAGAGAAATCAGGACTCGCACCGAAAAATTTAAGTGCTCGTTTTTCCCGAGCGCGGTTAGAGAGTGGAACTGTAGAGATACAGCTTGAAGGTGGTTGATTGAACCCTCTGCCAGGCACTTAATTGTGAATAGCAGAGTAATCACGTAGATGTAGGTGTAGATGTGAACCATTAAACGTTCTTACTTTGTAGCTTCAGTAAGTTAAATTACAACAGAGTGGAGTCGGTTCACATGGGATCTCCATGCTAACGTACGCTAACGATTTAATTTAAATTAATCTAGTTCTTTTCTATTAATTTAAAGTGTGGTTAATCGTTGAATTTAGCAACTACGCTATTCCAATTAAATTTTGAAAAAGTCTGTTTGTTTTCTGATTGCTTTAATCTGTGATCAATGAGAGGCTGTACAAAATCACTCCCGATCAATCCCCGTCACAATTTCCAATTGCTTTATCCACTAACCAGGACGAGAAATGCAGATACGTCTGCATCTACAGCTACATCTTCAGGACTACTCCGTAACTCACACTTCAAGTATTTGGCAAAGTGTTCTAACTCTCACTTTAAGGCCACGGCTCAACCGTTTCAAACTCGAATAGCACTTGAGAAAAATGAATACTTAAATCCGTTGGTGCGAGTTCTGATTTATTTTATTTTGTTACAAGGGTCACTTCTCCGTATGTAGATCAAAGACAAAAAAATATTTTGACGTTCGGAGGAGAAATTTCGTGAAACGATCTCGCTGGAACCGATAAGGTCTTTGTAAAAATGAATGGCACTCCAACTAGTTTTTTATATCCGTGACATCCGACTCTCCCCCATCCCTGTTTCACTAAAATAGAAAATGAGCTGCCCTCCTTCGAACATTTTCGATGTCCTCCGTTAGTCGCATCTAGTAAGGATCCGCTATTGCACAGCAGTACTGCAGAAGGGATCGGACAAGCGCGTAACGTAGGCAGGCCCTTTAGAAGACCTGTTGCTTCTTCTAAGTGTTCTGCCAATGGGACACAATATTTAGTTCGCCTTCCCCAGAACACTTTATTTATGATGGCTACAGTTATAAATTGTTCGTAATTGTAATTCCTGTGTACTTCCTTGAATCTATAGCTATTAAATTTGTGTTATTTATTGTGTAACTAAAATTCAACCAAATCCTTTTAATACTTACGCGGAGGATCTCACAGATTTTACTGTCAAGAGTCTTTTTTCGCATCATGCAGTTATATATCTAAATCATTTTACATTTTCTTTTGATATTTGATGACTTTAGTAATTAGTAACCGACAGCATGGCGTGCAAACAATAGGCTGCTTAGATTGTCTCTTAAATCGTTTGCGTAGAGAGCAGAGAGACTGTAACTTTTCCTTGGAGATTCCGATATATCACTTCGGTTTCTCTAGACGACTTCCCGTCAGTAAGTACGAACTGCTAACTTCATTAGACGCTTGTAAAGAACGGAGACAAAAGACCTCTGGAAATCTAAAAAATATGGAATCAACTCGAGGTTACCTGTCGATAGCCCTCATTACTCAATATCGTGATACCTCTGCTGGTGGCCACTGTCGCAGCCTCACAGCGCCAGAGACCTAGCGTGAGGGTAAAGTCAGACCCCATAGGGCGAGCGCCAGCGACGCTTTCTGCAAACACATAGTGGGTAGCCTGCCAGATACCCAAGCCTTACATAAGAGTTGACACCTTGTGAAGGGTCTGGCTGACAATGCGAAACGTGCAGATAACTGATGGACCCCTGCAGACAATGGCATGTAGCATAGACTGAAAGAGCCAAGAATTCGACGAGGGAGGTGTGTGAAGCTAAAGAATTGCGGAAGAAGTCAGCCTGCCTAGAAATGTTTTCTGGGCAATAAGGTTGCTTATAAATCAAGAAAGCCAACTGATTCTTAGACAGAGGGCAAATATGAGACTGTCGAGACCTCACGTAAGAGAGAGAGAGAGCTGTTACAAAGAGCCGGCCGTGGTGGCCGAGCGGTTCTAGGCGTTACAGTCTGGAACCGCACGACCGCTACGGTCGCAGGTTCGGATACTGCCTCGGGCATGGATGTGTGTGATGTCCTTGGGTTAGTTAGGTTTACGTAGTTCTAAGTTCTAGGGGACTGATGACCTCAGAAGTTAAATCCCATAGTGCTCAGAGCCATCTGAGTCATTTGTTACAAAGAAATGATGTGTGGCTAATTTCACAGCAACTTAGGTATGCAGTAAAACGTCGGAACAATGTGTGACCAACGCTGTGAACAGCCTTGACTGAGAAAACGTGATAAATATGCCAATTCTCGAATCTCACACCACTCCAATCTGCACTAGGAGCCGTGGCCATTCAGTCTACGGTCGCAGATTCAAATTCTGTCTCGGGCATGGATGTGTGTGATGTCCTTAGGTTAGCTAGGCTTAAGTAGTTCTAGGAGGCTGATGAAAATACCTCAAATGGCTTTGAGCACTATGGGACTTAACTTCGGCGGTCATTAGTCCCCTAGAACCTAACTAACCTAAGGACATCACACACGTACATGCCCGAGACAGGATTCGAACCTGCGACCGTAGCGGTCGCGCGGTTCCAGACTGAAGTGCCGGCCATGGTGGCCGAGCGGTTCTAGGCGCTTCAGTCCGGAACCGCGCGACTGCTACGGTCGCAGGTTCGAATCCTGCCTCGGGCATGGATGTTTGTGATGTCCTTAGGTTAGTTAGGTTTAATTAGTTCTAAGTTCTAGGGGACTAATGACCTCAGCAGTTGAGTCCCATAGTGCTCAGAGCCATTTGAACCATTTTTGAACCAGACTGAAGCGCCTAGAACCGCTCGGCCACACTGGCCGGCCGCCTCACAGGGACAGCTCCGTACCGACCTAATGCCTGCCGCCGACACCAAGGCGCGACAAATGGCTATGAAGAATGGTGAGAGGATTTATTCCCCCTTCTTTCCCGTAATAACTGAGTCGTGTCCACGCCCAGTTAAACTGGCCTTGACATTTGTAATTTTATGTAGAAAAGGTACAGCAGTAAAAGCTAATATTTGATACTTGAATAACCTAAACAATCTGTTCCATTCACGTATCAATCCATTAATCTCATAACGTTTTGCTGTTTTAGTTTCCTTTATTACCGATGTTACTTAATAATTGCTACCCAACATGTGGCAATGCCATTTTATGGAAGGGATCGAAAGAGTTCTCGACTCACGGCAGTACGGAAAGTACTCGCAGTGCACGGGTGTCCTCCACATGCAACACTCCGTGATGAAGAGCCCGCCACATAGGCGCGAGCACGGCCTGCAGGTAAGCGGAGTTGTTTTGAACAGGTAGCTCGTAAAACCTTGATAAATTCAGCGCTTGCACAGCTATTGCTAGGATGTTGTGATGGAAGCGGGGCTGCAGCGACAGGCCTGGCTGCCTACGATGACCGGGTGTCCGGCCGGCTGTCGGCGGGCGCCAGTGTTTGTTTACGGAAACAGCGCGGAGGCTGCGCTGCGGTCGCAATTACTGGCGTGCTGCGCTGCCGCATTCCTGCGGCATTGGCTCGCTACGCTACGCTACGGTACGGTACGGCACAGTACGGCCCTCATTACTGCCGGCCCGCGCGCCGATCAATAATTTGCGGCCGCCGAGACGGGCCGAGCTGCACGGCCCCAGCCACAGCGTGCGGCCGGAGGAGCAGGAGGAGGAGAACACTGTCGCCAGCACTCTGCTCGCCGAGTGGCGCCGTTGTCGGATCTTCCCGCTTTCTACGCGTGCACATGCGATCGGAAGTTCATTGAAGGACAAGAGGAGGAGAAACAGTACTAGTTGTGGTGGTAGTGGTAGTAGCAGTAGTAGTAGGAGAGGGAGGATAAGAAGACTAGGGATCAGGAGATAATGTGGGTGAGTTAGCTTGTTTAGCTTACCTTTTTACATTAAGGGATATGATACACATTACTAAGTTAGCAGAAGATGAAAGAGGAGAAGTGCAAAAAGGAGGAAGAGTGCAATGAGGAGGAGGAGAAGGAGACGAAGAAGAAGAAGAGGATGAGGAGGAGGAGGAGGCGGAGGACGAGGAGGATATTGGATGTTAGGACGACATGGATGAGGAATAGGAGAAGAAGAGTAATGAGGAGGAAGAGAAGGTCAACGAGAAGGAGCAGGAGAGAAAACCGAATAAGAGAAGAAGAAGAAGGAGGAGGAGGAGGAGGAGGAGGAGAAGAAGGAGAAGGAGGTCCAGTAGATAGACGAAGAGGATGTGGGCTAGAAAGAGAAAGGATGCTGTGGTGTACGGGAGCCGGCCGCGGTGGTCTAGCGGTTCTCGGCGCTCAGTCCGGAACCGCGCGACTGCTACGGTCGCAGGTTCGAATCCTGCCTCGGGCATGGATGTGTGTGATGTCCTTAGGTTAGTTAGGTTTAAGTAGTTCTAAGTGCTAGGGGACTGATGACCACAGATGTTAAAGTTCCATAGTGCACAGAGGCATTTGAACCATTTTGGTGTACGGGAATGTGTCGTTGTTGAGTGACTGTAGGAGGATACAAGATGACTTGGACAGGATTTGTGATTGGTATAAAGAATGGCAGCTAACTCTAAATATAGATAAATGTAAATTTATGCAGATGAATAGGAAAAAGAATCCCGTAATGTTTGAATACTCCATTAGTAGTGTAGCGCTTGACACAGTCACGACGATTAAATATTTGGGCGTAACATTGCAGAGCGATATGAAGTGGGACAAGCATGTAATGGTAGTTGTGGGGAAGGCGGATAGTCGTCTTCGGTTCATTGGTAGAATTTTGGGAACATGTGGTTCATCTGTAAAAGGAGACTGCTTATAAAACACTAATACGACCTATTCTTGAATACCGCTCGAGCGTTTTGGTTCCCTATCAGGTCGGATTGAGGGAGGACATAGAAGCAATTCAGAGGCGGGCTGCTAGATTTGTTACTGGTAGGTTTGATCATCACGCGAGTGTTACGGAAATGCTTCAGGAACTCGGGTGGGAGTCTCTCGAGGAAAGGAGGCGTTCTTTTCGTGAATCGCTATTGAGGAAATTTGAGGCTGACTGCAGTACGATTTTACTGCCGCCAACTTACACTTCGCGGAAAGACCACAAAGATAAGATAAGAGAGATTAAGGCTCGTACAGAGGCACATAGACAGTCATTTTTCCCTCGTTCTGTTTGGGAGTGGAACAGGGAGAGAAGATGCTAGTTGTGGTACGAGGTACCCTCCGCCACGCACCGTAAGGTGGATTGCGGAATATGAATGTTGATGTAGATGTAGAAAGAAGTTAAGAAGAACAAGAAAGCAGGATTAGGAGATGAGGAAGGAGCATAGGTAGCGGATGAAAGGAGGATAAGAAAGTGAAGCTGAAGGTGGAGGAAGTGCACAATGACTAGTACGGTCGAGCTAAAGGTGGTGCAGAAGTTTGCTTTTGTTATGCCCTAGCACAAGTTTTCCATTCCTCCTTTTCACTGAATACAGTTGCGAGGTGCCGGGGTGGAGAAGAGTATGTACCTCTTTAATTCTGACTAATTTTGCATGAGAACGAGACATGCACTCGACCCCCTCCTTACCTACCACCTAATTAATTATGCGCACAGCGGTAACGAAAGAAAATTATGGTGGACCCTGCTAGTTGATAGAATAAGGAGTGCTCACTCACAATAATTTAATAAGAATCGTAATCAACTCAGTGAAAAAAAGAGAATTTTATCATAATAAACAAGAGGAAGTGGGATTCTGCATATATCTACGAAATGATATGCGCGTTAAATATCACAATGAGATTTATTATACATCAGAACACAAAGGCACATGATTATCGACACAAACAGAACGTTAAAGGGTAGGGTATTCTGAACTATTATGCGAATAAGAGTTGGCTCGAGAACAAGGGCTCCTACTCTCTGTGATGCAATGGCTTGACGATAACGGATGGGGGTACCAATCAATCAAATATTACTCTCTCGACAATATTGCAGTATCGCGATTAGTAGTGAGAGCTCACATGGGATCACATGGAGAAACAAGCAAGGTGGACTTGTGACAAAGCGAGCGCGCGTGCTGCTGAACTGATTGGTCCCACAATGCCGGAGCCGCAAAGTACTTTACCAATCCTGAAATTTGTAGCAGGTCGTCGGTAGGCAGCTTTCTGATGATCTAGGCACCGACTTCTGCTGAGCAGCAACTCTGTTTCAACCCTGGCCTCGAAGGCTGTCCGAGAATTCTAAGTTCTGCCGAAAAAGGCAAGAGCGTCTGACTCCGACGAACATCAGATCCCTAATCTCCGCGCCCGCACAACTCAAGAGCGAAGCCAACATTGCTCATCTCCCTACCATCCTCGAAAACCGCGAATCAGCATTCAGTTCTGATTCCAAAATTCTCCCACTTTGTCTCGGAACATCATTCGCGCCAACAGCGACAGTTCCTCCAATTTCGAGCAGGGCTTTATGTCGTCAACTAGCCTCAGTTTAAGTTGACCAATCATGCCTCTGCTACTCAGCTGAGGGCACTGAAGTTGCCGTTTGACCAGCTACGAAAACAACCTGCCTAGACCACCGGTCATCCGGCGCCAGACAGTCGCACCCAGCAGGGCACAGTCCACAATGCAGTCAGTCGGTGCCAGGAGTCTTCGTTCCGGACGCGCCGGAACGGTAAACACACAAACTGCGGCGACACTCAGACGTCTCGCAGGTCGTTTCGCCCTGCATACAGTAGGCGAAACTCGACCGACGTCAGTCGTTCCGCCAGGCGCTTAAGCCAATTGTACGAACACGTCAAAATTCAGGGAAGTGCAGCCCCCGACCGGAAATGCAGTGTGCCGCGTCATCCGATGCTCGCCTCGCACAGGCCACACAGGGAAGTAACCCAACATGCATAGGAATCAAGTGAAAAGTATTTTTGAGCTTTCAGTACAAATACTCTCATTACAATAACATTACCACCGTGGAATGACATAGAACATTAATAAAATTGATGAAAATAAGAGGTGACATGCAAATGAGTGCGTGGAACCTCTCAGTCACCGTATGAAGTCACAAATATGATTCACTACACTCTTCAAGGACTTATTACAGTCAACCGAACTACCCAGTTACACATTTGATGCATCATTTCGTGTTTGAAGAAAGGCATTGGTAACCACCTCCATTCATCATGAGTGCATTTTGGAGTGTCCTCATATGGTTCAAATGGCTCTAAGCACTATGGGACTTAACTTCTAAGGTCATCAGTCCCCTAGAACTTAGAACTACTTAAACCTAACTAACCTAAGGACATAACACACATCCATGCCCGAGGCAGGATTCGAACCTGCGACGGTAGCGGTCGCGCAGTTCCAGACTGTAGCGCCTAGAACCGCTCGGTCACCCCGGCTGGCGGAGTGTCCTCCACAAACTTGTACCTACAGTGTCTGCGCTTCACATCTCGTATATTCATCCTGTTTAAAATCTTCCGTAGTGTTCCTATACTCCTTCAAAGAAAACTATTGTAAGCGGTCGTTGGCCACTTACGGGTTTATTCGATGTGAATTTTTACCCCACCTACAGGTAACGGTCCTAATCCATATGTAAACCGTCCAGCGCCTGTCGAAAATAATTACCTGTAGCCTTTTGTGGCACAACGCTCACAAATTAAAAATAAACGGTTACTTCACGTCAAGCATTTCTGTCGCTATACGTCTTCAGTTGTACACAATCGCGTGGAGAGAGCTTTGATAGATTATAATGATTTTAATTCAGTTTCATTTTTAGTAATCCGTATGGCTGCACTGTTTACATAAATTCTAAAATGAAACGCAGCTCATCGACATTACGTGTCACAAACTCCCATATAAATCTTCGCTTCCTGCTCCCCTAACCGCCTACTCACTGCTACCCCTCACCCCCCCACCTCCGCTCTCCGCATCACATCCCTCAGAGATATCGTTGCGTGTTCTCGACTCGCTGGAGGTATGAAGGATACTTTCACTGCTATGGTTTCTACAAAGAGGCCATTAGTACTTTCTCTTCTTATCTTTCTCTCCACTGCACTGTTATATTTGTTTTTAATAATATCGACGGCAAACTTTTCCTCTTATGTGTCATTAAATTCATGTATTCACAAGAGTATAAGCGAGAATTAAATATATGCACATTGGATGAGGATTTATGGCGATCTATATGGTTGCAGAAACACTAAGGGTTAGTCTGAATATTGAATAATTAATTTCGTAGGGGGTACGAGGGGCACAGCTAATACTGTAGGGCCACTGGCGTGCCTTACCTCCTCCTATCTACCGATGACACGTTTCTGCCTCCTCCACAACGCTCCCGAAACTCTACCCACGACAGCCGAGACCCTTCGACCTTCGCAGTAACGTACTGTCCTCCTAACCGAAAACTTAGCCAGTTTCTCATTAAAAACTTGAACAATCTGAAATTTAAAAGAGGCGGATGGAACCCGCGCTGATGCAATCTTCAGGAAGTAGTCGGCAGTCCTCCCTTTGTATGGAAATCTGTGCCAGCTTAGGGAGAAGACAACAATCCGAGCCACGCAACGCGCCGGGGGTGCGGCGGCCGTGAATAAGTAAGGTGCGTAATTTGCCGGAAGCTCGCCGCACGCACTTTACGCACGCACGCACGCACTCTAGGAGTCGTCCTCAACGAACTTGTGGAGAAGTCGTTGCCGCACTACGTTACGGACTTGCACAGTATCGGCGTAAATTGTTTTGAAGTTCCATCATACAGATGGAGGATAGGACCAGCAGCTTGGGTATTAAATATTTTTATTTTCTTCCAATATCCGTCACGATTGCGATAATAGTCATTTCTCTGTGGTGACCATATAGTTTCGGTCCAGTTTCAAATCACGGTCCATATCTATTTAGTCAGCATACGTCTGAAATGTATTGCAAGCTTTAAGTATGACGTTTGTAAATGTCATTATTTTACTAACAGTATGGTAAATAATGAGGAATTTACCTATTCCAAAGAACGTTGTAATGTTTTACGATATGACCTGACTATAGCACACGATAGAGTTTGAATGTTTTAAGATTTTAAAATTTGCGATGTGAGCTGACCATAGCACATGGCTCTAAAGAGGGGGACTCTGTTGGTTGTGCCGTTGTTTTCCCTGATCGAGTCGTCAAATTACGGCTTCCTGCGGCGTTGACCATCTTTGATGCCGAATTATTTGCGATCTTGCGGTCATTGGAGCGGATTAGATGTGTTCCCAGTCTTAAGTTTCTCATCTGTTCTGACTCCCTGAGTGCCCTTCAGACCATGCAACACTTGTACCCAGCGGATACGGTCGTCCAGAACATTCACGATGCCCTACTCCACCTGCAACGGCAGGGGAAGGAGGTTTCTTCCTGCTGGGTGCCGGGGCACGTGGGTATGAGAGGAAACGAACTGGCGGATGTGGCTGCCAAAGATGCATGTTCCCTCCCTCACGTTGTTGAATGTGCCGTCCCCCTCCATGCTGTTACCTCCCTTTTGCGTTTTCGTGTTATGCGTCAATGGGAAGAGGAGTGGCTGGCAGTCGGTGAAAATAAGCTGCGTCTGGTCAAGGCCACCACGCGGCCATGGCGTACGTCCTACCAGTCGTGCAGGCGGGATGAGGTTCTCCTCACTCGCCTCCGCATCGGGCACAGTCCCTTAACGCATGGTTTTTTACTCCGGCGGGAGGACCTCCCAATCTGCAGTGCTTGTGGCGTCCAGATTACTGTCCGCCACATTTTACTTGACTCTCTTTTATTCTCTGACCAGAGGGCGGTGGTTTCCTTGCCACCGGATTTGCCCTCTATTTTGCAAGACGACGCAACGACTGTGGTTAAGGTCTTACGGTTTTGTGTCCCGTCCAATTTGTTGTCTCGGATTTTAGGGAGAGGATTTTAATGTGCTGCTGGGTGGCTGGCTCACCCAGGTTTTAGGTAAAAGGTCCGCCAATCACGATTACCTACTTGTTTCACTTCGATTTCTGTTCTCTTTTCCTTGTGTTTCCTTTCCTTTCTTAGTGCGTTTTTCTCCTCTAGTTTTGCCTCTGTATGTGAGGATTTGGACCTGCGTCAAGTCTGTGTCTTTTAGCCGTTTTCCTTGTTCGCTGTCCGTCTTCGTCCCTTCACCGCATGCGTTCCTGTTTCTATGTTGGGCGCTGATGACCATGCTGTTTAGCGCCCGAAAACCTCAAACCACCCACCCACCCACCCACCCACCCACACACACACACACACACACACACACACACACACACACACACACACATACAAGCGCGCGCGCGCGCACACACACACACACACACACACACACACACACACACACACACGAAACGGTTTAAGGATGAAAAGTTGTGGTAATCAAATGCACACAAAAATTGCGTTTGGTTATGTCGGTCGAGAGTGACAGATGACGGTTTCGGGCACGCCCTGTTTTGGCGCCGCTTTGGTTTCATTACAATGCGTAATGCATCCCCTGACTATAAATACAATGCCTGATTGGTTAAACGGTCATGCAGACATGTAACTAACCCATTCTCACTGAAGCTGAGGTCAGAGATGATTGGTTTGCCTAACCACAATACAATATCGCTGCGCATTGAGCATTCTCTGCCGCGGAGATTTTGTTATCCCTGCCCAGCATTTACAGTGATTCAAAAACATGTAAATGATTGTAATTAATTATAACGAAATTTTGTGCTGTTAAGAGAGGTCTGTTACCACTGGCTAAAAGTGCAAGTAATGTTTCAGTTACGTATGAGGCTGAGGTGTATCATTGCTAGCGAACTCTACGAAATTTACGAGGTGACTAGGTTAGCGTAGCGTTTCAGTTTCCTGCGTTCGACTGGAAGGAAGTCGCACTAAAATCACTCTGTGTATTCATATGAAGTTTAATGTTCGTGTCCATGCAATTATTACTAGTGACGAATAATGACTACTTGGTTATTCACATGTACATTGGTTGAACGTATGATCACACTTACGTCTAAGGTGTACAGAAACATGTATGGCATAGACAGAAAAAATTTGTAACGCTGAAGTTGCATATACTATTATGGACGCACACTGTAGTTTTTTTATCTCTGTTAACACATAAAATCTTTCGTAGAGTATGGTTTGAAAATGCACGTAATGCTCCGAAACTGGTCACCACAAAGAAATGGCTATTATCTCAACTGTAACGGATAGTGAAAAAACAAATTAATTGTTATGTTTTTTGAACTACATCCTACGTCTCTTAAACGAAAAAAGAACACTAAGGTTTAACATTCTGTCGAAGATACAGTCACCCCCTTAAGGGGACGCTTACTATCTTTTGGTTCAAAAATTCGATTTTTTTAAAAATTGCATTTTTGGATCCATAAAAGCGTTTAGAATCCACCCCTGAAACGGTTTTTCCGAATACGGAACGGAGATGTTTGATATTCGTGGTTGAACAAAAAAATGTACCTGCCTGAAATCGGACTTTTTCACGCACCAGTATTTTTCTTTCGGGGGACGAGTTATTGTACCGGTGCTTGGGAGGAAACACACAAAATTCAAATGAAAGTTTGAACGCGTGTGTTTGAAAGTTAGCCCCCAAGCATTTGCATTCTGGTGCGAAGACTGTGTAGATTGCGACTTTTCTGGCAGCGAGCAGCTTCAACGAAGCGTATTCAGAAATTCTGAAGACTATGACAACGATGGACGTCACCCTGGGACTCTGTTCGACGCAGTTCGCCAAGCAATCGGACGACCACCGGATTCAAGCAGCCGAAAACCGCTTGTCACCGGCCGTACGAGCGGCTCTGGAGCAGTGCAGCATGGCCCAGATCGAGCAGATCGCCCTCTGGGAGGAAGGGGAAGGACTAATTTATGGACCTGGAATAGCAGACTGAACGTACGTTGCTTAATATTGCATCTATATGTAGTCAAAACTTCAAACGCGTTTTTCTCGAAATGACGTTTTTTTAATTTTTTATCGCGCGGTATGGTAACTTCAAATCTACTGAACCATTTGACATGATTTTTTGTTTGCGACGAAGCTAACTAAATTGTCTACGAGTTGTAACATTTTTATTCCGATTCACCAACTATAAATATTTTTATTTGGCCGACGAAGACGAAAAATCGATGAAAGAAACCTATTTTGTTTCCTATGGTCCAAATAACTTAAGAGAGGTACAACTCCTAAAGATGGCTCTGAGCACTCTGGGACTAAACTTCTGAGGTCATCAGTCCCCTAGAACTTAGAACTACTTAAACCTAGCTACCCGAAGGACATCACACACATCTATGCCCGAGGCAGGATTCGAACCTGCGACCGTAGCGGTCTCGTGGTTCCAGACTGTAGCGCCTAGAACCGCACGGCCACTCCGGCCGGCACTCCTAAAAAATCTTATATACTTCGCTAAAGTCAACTCAATTTTGATTTCAGACGAGCCGGCTGACCTGTGACATACCGCGCGAAGAGGTCTACATCGAAATTTTGTTTCGTTCCGACCGCACTTCCGCCTTTGCTCTTCGACATTTCCGGTCGAAAAAATTCCAGTTTTGAGAGGAAATATCAATAAACATTTTGAGCAAATTAGACATTGATATCTATAACACATTCCGAGAAAAAATGCTCAAAAAACATTCTTTTTTCCGGCCAAAGATCCTCCCCTTAAGAAACCACCGGTCTCTTGGAAGCGATGTAAGACTGCTACTACGCGGTCATATGGTCCTCCATTACTGATCTGACTCAAAACAGCGAATTGGTATGTATAAGCCAGTTGGTGGTGCATGACTACAAAGCTTCGGACGATTTAGATTCCGTAGTGTTATTCTAAGCATAAGCCGGTAAGCCATAAATACAGCTTTCTTGTTTTCTGTATAAATCAGCTGTGAAGAGGAAAATTGCACATTGCTGTATACTCAGTTTTTGTTTGGAATTATATATGAGAAGAAAGAGTATTCGTCTAACTGATTATATACCTTACTATCGTAGTTGAAAACGGCTGCGAGAAACAAATCTAAACTGCACATTGTAATAGTATAGCACAGCATTTTCTTTCTCGCGATCAGTTTCAACAGAAAACATATACACCGTCGTTTAGAAAAATATATTGCTTATGTCCGCCTGAATGTTTATTACGGTATCAAGTAAAAATTTGAACAAGAAATTTTCGAGATTTCTTCTAACAATATTTCCCTCTTTTTGTATTAAATGTATATTGACATTTATATGTTTTAAAAATATGTAACTATGTCTGTCTGAAAGTTCATTACCTCATCGTTTAAAAATATGAAGTAAAACGGTTCAAGTACTTCTCGAGATTCTTGATAACAACTTTCCCGCTTTGTAAAGTACATAATACACTGATGGAAAAAAATCGCAACACAAAAAAATAATTAATGCAGAGTAATGAAATTACGGGAATACATTTATCTACATAACGCGCTTAAGTGATTAACGATGCAAGGTCACAGGTTAACGTAAGCACGAGATAAGCCTTGCAAATGTGAACTGCTGGTACATTAATAACCAGTGTAGCCGCCAGAATGTTGAATCAAAGTATGCAAATGTGCGTTGTACAAGTGACGGATGCCGGTTCGTGGGATAGAGTTCCATGACTGTTGCACTCGGTTGGTCAATACACTGACGATTAATGTTGACTGTGGATGACGCTGGAGTTGTCGTCTGGTGATGTCCCATGTGTGCTCCGTTGGTGATCGAGCAGGCCAAGGCAACATGTAGACGCTCTGAAGAGCACGCTGGATTACAACAGCCCGGGTTCCCGGGTTCGATTCCCGGCAGGGTCAGGGATTTTCTCTGCCTTGTGATGGCTGGGTGTTGTGTGCTGTCCTTAGGTTAGTTAGGTTTAAGTAGTTCTAAGTTCTAGGGGACTGATGACCATAGATGTTAAGTCCCATAGTGCTCAGAGCCATTTGAACCATTTGATTACAACAGCGATATGTGGGCGAACGTTATCCTGTTAGAAAACGCCCCCGGAATGCTGTTCATGAATGGAACCGCAGGAGTTCGAACCACCAGACGGACGCAGTCGAGGTGCATGGGATAATAACGAGAGCGCTCCTGCTGTCACACGAAATCGCATTCCAGACCATAGCCCAAGTGTAGGTTCAGTGTGTCTTCTACGCAGACTGTTTGCAGGACGTCAACTGGCCTCTTAACGAACACACAGCCATCACTGTTACCGAGGCAGAACCAGCTTTCATTAGAAAGTACAACAGATCTCCACCCTGCCCTCCAATGAGCTCTCGCTTGACACCGCTGTAGCTGCAAATGGCAGTGGTTTGGGGTCAGTGGAATGAACGCTACAGGGCGTCTGGATTGGAGCTATCCTTGAAGTAACTGATTTGTAACAGTTTGTTGTGTCACTGTGGTGCCAACTGCTGCTGAGATTGCTGCAGCAGATCCAGTAGGCGATGCACCAAAGCCATTCGCCGAACACTGAAACGTATTTCTGATGACGACAAGATGAAATTAAATCTGTATGTTTCTCAAGTAGCTGATGTTTACTTTGGCTTAATATCAAAATAAATCAACACTCTGGTTACGATCTTCGTGTGGCAAATGTCCTGAATCCTGGCAGGGTAATAGGTGCTCCATAGAAGAAGTTCGCTGACTTGTTAAACGACGCTCAACTCTTTCATTATAAAAACCATAGACGACCACCTTAGCTCGAGCATCTAACTTCCACCGAACAAATGTGGAATATTTTCTCAGTAAGTTAATAACAGTTCGTGGAAGACATAATTTTCAGCCTCCCGAAATTTGAAACGTGGACGAAACGGTCGTTACTTCAGCGCAGATATCAGATGTACTTGGAGCTAACAGTGGAGGTCAAGAAAATATCAATCCAATGCATAGATTGAAAGTATTGGGCTCACAAATTGTGCACCCTAAGGCCAAGAAACTGTTATATGTGTAAGAACTGTGTGAGCGCGCCAGAAAGTTACTTGCTAGTACACCACATTTTTAAAACATTTATTTTGGCATCTATATATCTGTGGTTATTCTGCAAATCACACTTAAGTGCCTAATAGACGGTTTATCGAACCACTTTCACAATAATTCTCTATTATTCGAATATAGAAAAGCGCGCGGAAAAACCGAACACCTATATCTTTCCGTGTGAGCTCTAATTTCCCTTATTTTGTTATGATGATCGTTTCTCCCTATGTGGGTCAACAAAATATTTTCGCCTTCGGAGGAAAAAGTTGGGTGTTTGAAATTTCTTGAGAAGATCCCGCCGTGACGAAAACCACCTTTGTTTTAATGGTGTCCACCCCAAATCCTGTATCGTGTCAGTGACACTCTTTCCCCTATTTCGCGTTAGTACAAATCGTGCTGCTCTTCTGTGAACTTTCTCTATGTACTCCGTTAATCCTATCTGGTAAGGACCACAGACCGCACAGCACTACTCCAAAAACAGGACGGGCAGGCGTAGTGTAAGCAGTCTCTTTAGCAGACCTGTTACATTTTCTAAGTGTTCTGCCAATAAAATGCAGTCTTTGGTCTACTTCCCCACAAAATTTTCTGTGTGTTCATTCCAATTTAAATTGTTCGTAATTGTAATTCCTAAGTATTTAGTTGAAGTTACGGCCTTTAGATTTGACTGATTTGTGGTGTAATCGAAGTTTAACCGATTTCTGTTAAAACTCATGTAGACGACTTCACGCTTTTCGTTATTTAGGATCAGTTTCAAATTTTTGCACCATTCAGATATCTTTTCTAAATCGTTTTGCAATTTGTTTCGATCTTCTGATGACTTTGCTAGACGGTAAACGACAGCATCATCTGCTACAAGCATCTCGCATTGATGTCCGCTCTAAACTTTGAGCTTCTGTAAAAGGTCGCCAATCTTGGAGTTTGTGCGTTCGTTTGGATTCGACTTGCTTTTTTCGTTGTTTCTGCAAGTGTTATGACACGTTTTGTGTACCATGGGGAATCAGCTTCGTCGTTTGTTAATTTATTTGGTATACATCTGTCAATTGCTGTCGATACTGTTTCTTTGAATTTAAGCCACATCTGGTCTCAACTGAACGGTACATTGTTAATAGGGAAGGAGTGGAAATTGTCTCTCAGGAAGACGTCAAGTGATTTTTATCTGCTTTTTTGAATAGGTATTTTTCGTTTATTTTTGGAGGGTTTGGGAGCAACAATATTTAATCTAACTACGACGACCCTGTGTTCACTAATCTCTGCATCCGCTTTCATGCTTATTATTAGCTCAGGATTATTTGTTGCCAAGAGGTCAAGTGTGTTTCCAGAACAGTTTACTGTTCGAGTGGGCTCATGAAGTAAATACTCGAAATAATTTTCAGAGAATGCGTTACCACAATTTCGGGTGGTGTTTTATGCGTACCTCCGGATTTAAAAATGTATTTTCGCCAACATATCGCGGATAAGTTAAGGTCACCGCCAACTATAACTGCATGATTCGGGTACATGAATGAAATTAGTATTCTAGTGAAACGACCTGGAAGATTGAAATTGTGTGCCGGACTGAGACTCGAACTCGGGACCTTTGCCTTCCGCGGGTAAGTACTCCACCATCTGAGCAACTCAAGCACGACTCACGCCCCGTCCTCAAAGCTTCAGTTCCGCCAGCACATCGTTTCCTACTTTCCAAACTTCACAGAACTTCTCCTGCGAACCTTGCAGAATTAGCACTCCTGGAGGAAAGGATATTGCGGAGCCATAGGTTAGCCACAGCCTGGGGGATGTTTCCAGAATGAAATTTTCACGCTGATATGAAACTTCTTGGCAGGTTCGCAGGAGAGCTTCTGTAAAGTTTGGAAGCTAGGAAACGAGGTACTGACGGAATTGAAGCTATGAGGACGGGTCGTGAGTCGTACTTCGGTAGCTCAAATGGTAGAGCACTTCCCTGTGAAAGGCAAAGGTCCCGAGTTCGAGTCTCGGTCCGGCACACTGTTTTAACCTGCCAGGAAGTTTCATATGAGTGCACACTCCGATGCAGAGAGAAAATTTCATTTTGGATACTGTTCTAGTGTCTAAATTGGCCCTCAATATCTATTATCGTATTATCAGTACTGCTGCTGGATTCTTCTATTCTCAATTCAGTTTTTTTAATAAACAATTGTTTTTCATAGAAATAACACGTGACAATCAGCTTCTATGCCCAATCCGGAGTTGGGACTAGTTGTCATAAAAATTCTTTCCTGGAAATTTGTGGTAAAATATAGCCAAGGATACACATTACGACATACACTAATTATACAAAGGGAACTGTAAACGCAGCGTCTTTAAAAAGTGAAAAAAAACGCGAACTGATGAACTGAGACGAACTGGCCTAGTCTCCCCTACGACCTTAACGATTTTACTGAATGCCCTAGAGCGGAGTTTTTATCCTATATTTTGAAAACAGTGATACCATTAGCCGTCCTTCTCGTGCGCCCGCGTGTCCTTCACGTCTTTGGAGTGTCTGATATGACAACTGCCGTGCGAAAATCGGCAATGAGGCGGTCTATCAGGTGACGGGACGATCATCTTCGAAGCAGAGAGGTGTTCCGGCTTTGGTTGTCGGCGGGAGCCCCATCAGATGAAGGAGGGCTCCGATATTGAAAGGCGCGTCTCCACCTCCCGGCGACGCAATATCGAAGCACGGCGCCTTAAGCGGATTCTGCCTCTGCCGCCGTTACCGCCGCCGTCTCCGACGACCTCGTTACCGATCGCGTCAGGCCATCATCGCCGCCGGCAGATGACAAGAGAAGGCGGTGCGATACGCCCTTAGCTCTGTCGTCACCCGACACCCGCTACACCTCCGTTTGCTTTTGATGGCAGTCATACAATTACAAAGGAGAAACGCATCACCGTCGGTAATGCGCAAATCAATGGATACGCGTATAACACTCAAGCTTTATGCGCTTCTGCACCTACACCAACTCTCGCACAAGCGTCCAGTACTTAAGTACAAACGGAAAAGAGGACACTGACAAGATTAACACTGAAGAGTCAAAGAAAATGGTACACCTGCCTAATATCGTTTAGTGCCCCCGCGAGCACGCAGAAGTACCGAAACACGGCGTGGCATGGACTCGACTAATGTCTGAAGTAGTGCTGGAGGGCTTGGGTTGGGTTGTTTGAGTGGCCGTGCGGTTCTAGGCGCTACAGTCTGGAGCCGTGCGACCGCTACGGTCGCAGGCTCGAATCCTGCCTCTAGCACGGATGTGTGTGATGTCCTTAGGTTAGTTAGGTTTAATTAGTTCTAAGTTATAGGCGACTGGTGACCTCAGAAGTTAAGTCGCATAGTGCTCAGAGCCATTTGAACCATGTTTTGGGTTGTTGGGGGGAGGACACTACACAGCGAGATCATCGGTCTCATCGGATTAGGGAAGGAAGTCGACCGTGCCCTTACAAAGGAGCCATGGCGGCATTTGCCTAGAGCGATTTAGGGAAATCACGGAAAACCTAAATCAGCATGGCAGGACGCGGAATTGAACCGTCGTCCTCCAGAACAAGAGTCCAGTGTGCTAGCCACTGCGACACGTCACTCGGTGTGCTGGAGGGAACTGACACCATGAATTCTGCGCGGCTGTCCATAAAACCATAAGAGTACGAGAGGGCGGAGATCTCTTCTGAACAGCACGTTGCAGGGCATCCCAGACATGCTCAAAAATGTTCATTTCTGGGGAGTTTGGTGGCCAGCGAAAGTGTTTTAACTCATAACAGTGTTCCTGAAGCCACTCTGTAGCAAAACTGGACGTGCGGGGTGTCGCATTGTCCTGCTGGAATTTCCGAAGACCATCGGAAGGCGCAAAGGACGTGAATGGATGTAGATGATCAGACAGGACGCTTGCTTACTTGTAATCTGTCAAAGTCGTATCAAGACGTATCAGGGGCCCTCTATCACTACAACTGCACATGCACCATACCATTACAGAGCCTCCATCAGCTTGAACAGTCCCCTGCTGACATGCAGGGTCCATGGATTCATGAGGCTGTCTCTATACCCGTACACGTCCGTCTGCTCGAAACAATTTGAAACGAGACTCGTCCAACCAGGCAACATGTTTCCAGTCATCAACAGACCTCGCCCTGGCGAGGCGTAAAGCGTTGTGTCGTGCAGTCATCAAGGTTAGGTTAGGTTAGTGGTGTTTAACGTCCCGTCGACAACGAGGTCATTAGAGACGGAGCGCAAGCTCGGGTTAGGGAAGGATGGGGAAGGAAATCGGCCGTGCCCTTTCAAAGGAACCATCCCGGCATTTACCTGAAACGATTTAGGGAAATCACGGAAAACCTAAATCAGGATGGCTGGAGACGGGATTGAACCGTCGTCCTCCCGAATGCGAGTCCAGTGTGCTAACCACTGCAGTCATCAAGGGTAAGGAACCTTTGGTGCGCGACTCCTAGTCACAAGTATGAACTTTTTATATAGAAATAAGTTAGGTACAAATGAGATACACTGATTTTTCGTTCTGACAAATATCAGATTGGGCACGTTCTCAATTTTCACTCACAATATCAGAGGGTTGGAAGTGAGGCAGGCTGGTAAATGTTTTAGCTACTTTTGTGTCGGTCGGTCTCTCTCTCTCTCTGCATGTCATTATCGTCCAACCACAAATTCTGGAGGGTTCTAGCGTCGAACTAGGCGGTGGAGCCGGCCGGAGTGGCCGAGCGGTTAAAGGCGCTACAGTCTGGAACCGCACGACCGCTACGGTCGCAGGTTCGAATCCTGCCTCGGGCATGGATGTGTGCGATGTCCTTAGGTTAGTTAGGTTTAAGTAGTTCTAAGTTCTAGGGGGACTTATGACCACAGCAGTTAAGTTCTATAGTGCTCAGAGCCATTTGAACCATTTTTTTAGGCGGTGGAATCTACTAAGAGAACATCATACAATGGAAGGAGTAACTGCTGGACACAAATAAATCGCATCAGAAGAGTTCGTGTTGATATATTCGTACGTGTGTGTGTGTGTGTGTGTGTGTGTGTGTGTGTGTGTGTGTGTGTACGAGACAGAGAGAGAGAGAGAGAGAGAGAGAGAGAGAGAGAGAGAGGAGGGGGGAGAGGGAGGAGCAACAACCTGTACCTGCTTGGAACGCCATCTGCGAATGTTGACGCGGAGTGCCAGATCACCTTGCCAGCACCTGCCTTGTTCCGGACGCGGCCGCTGATGGGATTCGTGTGCCCGTGTGTGTGGAGCCCCACATGTCTGGCTCCGCGGCAGTGGAGCAGCAATAACAGGCGTCCCGCCGCGCCGGCCGCTTCCACTGCCGCTGTATATACGGACCGGCCGCTCCCAGCTCGGCAACCGGCGCTGCTCCGGACCAGATACCATCGCGCTGGCCAGCGAACGGCCTGTCAGCTCTTAACCGGCCGCTCTGCATTCGCGTGCGATACGAGCTTGTGGCGTGTCGGCTCCCTTACATTCCTACTGCTTCGCCACCAGTAGAACCTAATACGAATATGCGCGTGCTTTTATACACCTACTACAGTTCCACATATGTTATATAAATATACACGTAATAATTATAGGGGGAAAACCCGGAAAGTTCTTCAAAGGTTGTACTACGTAGCAGGAGGAGACGGAGATAGATTATATGGAGAAAGAGGGGGAGGAGAAGGTGGCTTGGAAAGAGGAAGCAGCGGGAGATGGGGGAGATAATATAAAGAGGAGCAGGAGAAGATGGCTTAGAAAGGAGGAGTAGGTGACGGACAGAGAGAAAGGAGTGAAGAAGCAGGAGGAGATGGAGGGAGACCAGGGAGGACAAAATGGAGAGAGAAAGTGTTTGAGAAGGTGATGGACAGTGTGAGCGGAAGAGAGAGTGGCAGGAGGAGATGGAGATAAATGGGGGAGGAGTTGATGGCCAGAGTGAGAGGAAGGGAGAGGGTCGGGAGGAGACAGATACAGGGAAGGAGCAGATGGATGGAGACAGGAGGAGGAACTGATGGACAGAGAGAGGGGAAAGGAGGAGGAGATGGACAGAGAAAGGGGAGAGAAGGAGATTAGGATAGATGTTCACTTCCCATGCGTATTATAAATGAGTGCTTTCTCTTTCCTTTCTTTTCCATTTAACTACAATGAACCACAGAAACCAAAAATGAATTTTTAGTATACGAAGTCTTTAAATTGGGCAGAAAAGTGTAAACTATTTTCTTCCAGCCCCATATAGACTTCTAACTCTTTACAGATAGTCCTGAAAATTTGTGCTCGTGAATGCTTAATAGCTATGAAATATTATGTAATATTTAAATGAAAAATGTGAGGCACATGAAAAAGATAATAGTAAGGAGGTGAACCACTCGTGCATCAGTTAGTATATAATGTAATAGTGAGAAGGTAAACGATCCGTGTATCAGTTACTTATTGCATGCACCCAGTGTTTTTCGTTTTTGATCTTATGATCTTGTAAGTAGCCATTAAAAATTGACAAGCACAAATTTTCAGCACTATCTGCACGGGGTAGGAATCTGTAAGGCGGCTAGGACTACTTTTTAGTCCGATTTAAAAACGTGTTGTATTAAAAATTTAATTCTATTTAAATAATTATTTTTTGCTTTTAGTCTTGTGTGTGCAAATTTTTCAATTGGTTTAAAACCTTTTGATGAGATTACAACTGAGATGTGTTTAAATTTCTTGACTCTACCAATATATTGATTCCTCCAACATACACCTCACTAAAAGACCGTGGAGGTGAAAGTTAGAGAGATTTGAGCCCACATGGAGGCTCAGCAGCAGTCGTTCTCCCCACGATCCCACAAACCTCTCTTGACTGGAACAGGAGAAGATAGAAATGGCAGTGTTAGGCAACGCAGCTTCTGCCACACACCAGGCAGGAAATGGAGTTAACATTACATTGTCACACAGCTCTGAGCTAAGTTTAAATTTCATGTCTCTAGCTCCTCACTAATCAGTTGCATCAATTGCAAAATTCGTACCAAACAAGAAAGCGATGTCCATCTCCTCTTCCCTCCCCTCTCTGCTCAGACTTGCCCTCCCATTCACATGCTACCTGGAACACATTGTGGTATTACCTGCACAACACTCCCATCCTTCAGAGCAACCGAGATACCAGGTGTTACCAAGCTTTTCCACGAAACCTCCTCCCGCCCCCCCCCCTCACCCCTACCGAACAGACCTGAGCTATTTTTAAAATTTCAAGTCTCTAGCTCATCGAGAAGTTAGAAGAATTGCAAACCTGTATTGTGCAGACAGACGAGAAATGTATAAGTAAAAAAAAAAAAAAATTAATTACCTAACTATGTTTTGGCGGTGATTGTTAAAATTATATGGCGAGCCCTTATACAAGTCGAGAAATGAGGTTAAAATACACATTTGGCTTTTCTCAACGGGGTTTACGTCATTCCTCTAACTGACATTGAACGAAAAGAAACCTTAGGCCGAACCAAGCAGTACTGAATGGAAGCCCGAGATCGAAGGATAAAGTGGACATTACTGTTGCCAACAGTGAGTAAAACAAACAAATTTGATTCGAAACATAACACACAGAGCACATCATAGGCATTCACACTTTACTTTGCAACAAGTCAATAGAGACAAGAAGTCTTGAATACCAAAATGCCCAGAGACTATCCCTGAACAACCTATAGTGGATAAAAACTTTCTATAGCAAAGACTGCATTAATACGTCTTTATTTTGGACAGCGGGTTTCAACAGCTTTTGCTGTCATCTTCTGGTCTTCAACAATTTGTACTACAAAACGTGTTCACTGTAAGTCAGAGCGCCATGCCCAATTGTCGTATTAGCGAATAAAATGTAACACGTTTCATAGGTTTATTAGAAATAAAACTTAACAATGAAAAAGAACCTTGTGCAAATGACAATGTGTAGCGTTCACAGATAGAACACGTGAAGCTAACGTAAAATATGTACCAAGGCGCATTTACTATATAATTTGGTTTTCAAGCCTTAACAATCATCTGTAAAAACTACATATAGGATAGGGGTATGTGCACAAGGTGCTTTTTGGTTATAAAAGTTTTATTTCTGACAAATCTTTATATAATATGTTAAATTCTATGCACTAATATGATAACTTGGCATGAGGTTCCAACTCACAAAATGGTTCAAATGGTTCTGAGCACTATGGGACTCAACATCTGAGGTAATCAGTCCCCTAGAGTTAGAACCACTTAAACCTAACCAACCTAAGGACCTCACACAAGCCGGCCGGAGTGGCCGAGTGGTTCTAGGCGCTACAGTCTGGAACCGCGCGACCGCTACGGTCGCAGGTTCGCATCCTGCGTCGGGCATGGACGTGTGTGATGTCCTTAGGTTTAAGTAGTTCTAAGTTCTAGGGGACTGATGACCTCAGAAGTTTAGTCCCATAGTGCTCAGAGCCATTTTTTTGACCTCACACACATCCATGCCCGAGGCAGGATTCGAACCTGCGACCGTAGCAGCAGCGCGGTTCCGGACTGTAGAGCCTATAACCGCTCGGCCACAACGGCCGGCTTCCAACTCACAATCAACATGTTTTGTAACAAAAATTTTGGAAGACCAAAAGATGACAGCAAAGTCTGTCGAAACCGGTTGTGCTAAATGAAATAGTTACGGAATCTTGGCTGTAGAAAGCTTTTTACCAAGTAAAACAGATAGTTCCTTCTCATTTCTCAACATGAGAAATTCAACCTGCGGTGGATTCACTCTGCATAATGGAAGCCGTTCTCTTTACGCGCTTGGCATCGAGTTATTCAGGTCTAAAAAATTGTTCAAATGGCTCTGAGCACTATGGGATTTAACATCTGAGGTCATCAGTCCCCTAGAACTTAGAAGTACTTAAACCTAACTAACCTAAGGACATCACACACATCCATGCCCCAGGCAGGATTCGAACCTACGACCGTAGTATATTCAGGTCTAAATCAATATTTATTATAGGAAATGTCGCTCGCGGAAGTCTGCATTCTTAAACCGGTGTAACAGTGTATGTGAGCTTTTCTCAGGGACACCACACACGCTGATTGCGAGGGAAATATTCAGAGAAGGGAACATAACTTCTAACTTCCCATTTTTTTATTTTTTTTTTAGGTCGAGCTGCCAAGACAATTTGCGAAAGTGGTGCGCGGACGGCAGAGCGGTGGGCGCGCCGCAGCGCCGCCTCACCCCTGGGTCCTCCCCCTCCCCCTCCACCACTCGGACGCCTCCCCCACACGAGCCAGTGCCCAGCGCCTGGCACCGCTCCACTCCACTCCACACCGCACCGCACGCCCCGCTGATTCATTTCCTTTGTCTCCGCGACCCTTCCCTCGTCTCGCGTCGCCTTCGTTAGGCGATATCAACTGCAGCGCGCCGATTGGTTTGGTAATTGACCCCTTGTAGCAGCGGGAATGGGGAGCTTCCGCGCGCCGTCGGCTGTTTCCGCCTGCGTGTCTGCCTGCCGCTGCGCCGAGGCCAGAGTCCGCGGAATGGGATGTCACGCAAAGGAGAAGATAATGTTTGTCTTCAGTACAGCTACACCGCGTGTTTTACCCGTATTTGGTGCGATGTGGCATTTAGTCGCTTGCTTCACACCTTCAGCATCAGGGAAACGAGGGTAACTGAATATGTCGTGTCAAATTAATATTTGTGTTAAACCACGATTCGAACAAAGAACTCCTGCTTATCGCAAGCAGTCACCTGAACTGATCACCATTTCCTTCTTTTAAAGACTTTACTAATCCTGCAATACCCCAGGGCCACTTGCATTTACAATGTTAAATACTTCTCTAATATTCATCTTCTGATATGCAGCTCCTTGTATTGGCCGTGTTTTCAGTTAAAATTTTTGGATGTGGGTTCCGCCAGTTATGCAAAACACCGCTTTTCTCAGTACCCAAACATGTTCCGGCACTACTATGCCATCATCAGTGGGTTTTTGTTTTTTTATTTATTCTTTACATTTGGTGTGCATAAACTTTCTGGATCACTTTCGTGTTAATTACTACAGGTAGCTTGTCAAGTTTTCGTGTGGCAAGCGCTTCCATTCTCCACATCATGCTGAGATGTGATGCATACGTAACTATAACAAGTATTTTACTACGTTATTTGTTCGTTGATCCGTTCACTCAGTTTTTTTATTACAGAGGGTAGCTAAACCCTCTGACCGAACACGCTGAGCTAACGTGCCGGCGTCCATATAAGTATATAATTTAGTCTGGATAAAATATTTTCGGTTTTCAGGCAGGGTTTCCAAAACTTCTCGAGCTTTTGATCGTTAGCCCCACCATCGTCTTCAGTAGTAAAACTAGTGACTAACACAGGAAGATTTTATCCAGTCATGCAGCCTCTAAAGGCTCGGAGGATACAATATTTAATCTATTATGGTCATTGTAGAACACCATCATTGCATATTAATTCAATGTAAATGCAGACAACAGCGACCAGTGACTTATAAAATATTTTTTTTTTATTTTCATTAAGCATTTTTTTCTACGTAAGTTGCCATATACTTCGCACACAGTGCGAGGTATGAAATCGGGAAAGTACGAAGGAAACCTCCACCTTGGTTAACTGAAGAACTAAAACAGCTCATGAATCTAAGAGACGTTGCATATCAGGCATATAAACTGCATACAAACTGGCCCCACTCCTGAAAATCTCATTGCTTGCAGGCAGAAACAGAACAGAGCCAGTCACGTTGTGAGAAATGCAAGACTCAGGCAAGCCCATACTTTAACCGACAACAGAAATAGACCAACTGTCCTATGGACAGTCTAAGCACAGTAAAAGCAGCAGCTGATCAAACTATCCCAGCCGGAGAACTGGACCAGTACTTCACATTACCTACAACCACAAACGAAACGGAGACTCACTGATTACTTCATGGAGGTAAATAACTGCAGCCACAAAAAATTCTATCTAAAGCATGTTACTTGCAATACCATCAAATAAGCCCTCGTGCGTATCAGGTCAGCATCCGCTGGACACGATGGCGTCGCAGTTCAAACGATGAAGCTTATTACTGACTCGCTACTGCTATCTATATCTTCAACCACACCTTAACAAGTGTTTTCCATGAGATCTTGAAACAGAGAGTAATAAAGCCACCACCTAAAAAAGGACGTTGCCTCAGCACCCTCTGATTGCAGACCTATTTGAATTCTTCCTGTACTGTCCAAGTCCTTAGAATATATAGTCCACGACCATCCGACGGACTACCCAACTACAAACAATCTACTACACGAATAGCAATAAGATTTCCGCAAACATCGCAGCACAACTTCTGCCTTAATTAAGGTAACGATAACGCGGAGCTTGCCATGGATGCACAAGACACGACTATCTTGTGTTTCTTAGACTTTATCAAAGCCTTTGGCAGTGTCAACGTCGATATTTTACTTGCTGCTTCTCACCAAGTGCAGGGCAATGGTTTCGCTCATGTCTGACGTCTCGCCAGAAATGCATCATGTCCAGCACCATACAGTCACAATGAAGACAGGTAGTATCAGGTTCGGCTTTAGGTCCTATAATATTGTCATTGCATGCCAATTATGTGTCATCAGTTTCGTCATGCCGCAAATACCACATGTATGCTGATGACCTCCAGTGCAAAACCAGTAAACCTGAAGACAGCTATAGAGAATCTCAATACTGACCCGTGTGCACTATAAAAATGGATACAGGGTTAAAATTTAAACCATCCAAAACACAAGCGGCGCTGGTTGATCATTCTAGGCTCATTAGTGAATCATCGGGAATCTCTACCGTCTTTAACACTAAACGGAAGAAGTATCAACTTTCCTTCTTCAGCAAAGAGTCTAGGAGTAATAACAGATGAAAATCTAAATTGTACTGAGCACGTAACTACAAGGTGCAAGGAGACATCAGCATCTCTCCATGCCCTACAGAAATATAAAAACCTATTCTTCTTCTTGCACTTTCAATTTATAAATGTATGAACGGTAGAACACAGTAGTCACCCGTCCTTGTTTGCAGGTTTTATTTGGTAAATCCAGATTTCGGCTAGTGCCTAGCCATTATCAATGCATTATTTTCTAGTCTCAATGCATGTCAGTTCCCTGATGATCGGGCGTCAGTTACAGTTCTTTGAATACTACTGTTTAGTAGTATTTCTTACTACAGCAATATTGTCCTACAAGGCCTTTCTCAGGAAAGCTCGCGGCGCCTGTAACTGATTATGAATGCCTGTGTTTGTTATACTTGCGATGTTCAACCATGTGATCACATTTCACTATCATACACATAGCTATGCTGGCTGCGTGCAGACAAGCGCAGAGATTTCCATACTCTCTGTCTTCTCTATAGTCACAACAATGAACAATGTCCCTCATTTCTCTCCTCGACCTTAACGCTTTTGTCTGAACAACAGGGCAGAAACACCCGCTCCAAACAGAACAAAACCCTTCCTGGTCCATTCCATCGTTAAGCCACTTTCTCGATGTCATTCTTTGTAGCAGGAACCAAACTCTGGAATAATCTTTCGCATTATATTAGAGAATTGAGTAACTTCTCCAGCTTCAGAAGAAAGCTATGATATATCTACTAAAGCAACAATAATGATTACCATTGTTCCTATACGCACTCGTTACCTTTGTACTTTCTTATTTCTAACCAGATCTTACTCGTTTCCCGGTATTCTTCGCTGGTGCAGCCTCCTTAAAATTCCTTTTCCCAGAATTCTCTGTATCAGAAAACATCTATTTTGTACACTTATAAATTGTTTTTATATCTGCTACTATTGTTATTGTTACTAATGCTATGGTTATTAATATTATTATTATTATTATTCTTTCTTTCTTTCTTTCTTTTCTCAGACGTTATGTCTGGTCAAAACTGGAAAGTGACGCGGACCTTGATCAAGCGCGACTTCCTTTTAACTGTACGGTATATGTTACATTGCATTTAGGAACTTTCGGGTGATTGAACATGTATCAATAATTACGGATTTCTGTAGTTGTATATGTAAGTTTTGATGTAGCTGTATTGCATTGATGTACTGGTGGATATTGTGTAGTATGACTCCTGTAGTTGATAGTATAATTAGTATAACGTCAACTTTATCCTGATGCCACATGTCCTTGACTTCCTCAGCCAGTTGGATGTATTTTTCAATTTTTTTCTCCTGTTTTCTTTTGTATATTTGTTGTATTTGGTATGGATATTTCGATTAGTTGTGTTAATTTCTTCTTTTTATTGGTGAGTATGATGTCAGGTTTGTTATGTGGTGTTGTTTTATCTGTTATAATGGTTCTGTTCCAGTATAATTTGTATTCTTCATTCTCCAGTACATTTTGTGGTGCATACTTGTATGTGGGAACGTGTTGTTTTATAAGTTTATGTTGTAAGGCAAGCTGTTGATGTATTATTTTTGCTACATTGTCATGTCTTCTGGGGTATTCTGTATTTGCTAGTATTGTACATTCGCTTGTGATGTGATCTACTGTTTCTATTTGTTGTTTGCAAAGTCTGCATTTATCTGTTGTGGTATTGGGATCTTTAATAATATGCTTGCTGTAATATCTGGTGTTTATTGTTTGATCCTGTATTGCAATCATGAATCCTTCCGTCTCACTGTATATATAGCCTTTTCTTAGCAATGTGTTGGATGCGTCTTGATCGATGTGTGGCTGTGTTAGATGATGCAGGTGCTTGTCATGTAGTGTTTTCTTTTTCCAATTTACTTTCTTCGTATCTGTTGATGTTATGTAATCTAGAGGGTTGTAGAAGTGGTTATGAAATTTCAGTGGTGTAGCCGATGTATTTATATGAGTGATTGCTTTGTGTATTTTGCTAGTTTCAGCTCATTCTAGAAAGAATTTTCTTAAATTGTCTACCTGTCCATAATGTAGGTTTTTTATGTCGATAAATCCCCTTCCTCCTTCCTTTCTGGTTAATGTGAATCTTTCTGTTGCTGAATGTATGTGATGTATTCTATATTTGTGGCAGCGTGATCGTGTAAGTGTATTGAGTGCTTCTATTTATTTATTTATTTATTTATTTATTTATTTATTTAACCTGATCAGATTAGGGCCATCAGGCCCTCTCTTACATCGGACCAGTGTTTCACACATGCAGCATTTCACACATCAGAGTTACATCATGAACATAGTTTAAATGAGAAAATTAGCTTACTCTAGTGACAATATGAATAAAGAGTAGTGACTAAGACCTAATAAAGTAAATGCGGAAGTATTTTTACAACAGTTGCTATACATACAGATTATGATAAAAGCAATAATAATAACAGTAAAACAAAAAATCAAATAATAATGATGAATATGACTAAGACCTAATAAAGTAAATGCTGGCAGTATTTTTACATCAGGTGCTATACATACAGATTATGGTGAAAGCAATAATAATAACAGTAAAAAAAATCAAATAATAATGACAAACATGAGAAAGAGTGGCAATAATAATGAAGGTTTGTGCAGATGTACATTAATATATTGGTGTGTAAAGTAGATGTTTACTAGTATAGCGAGTTTTGGGTAAGGGAGGTTTAAGGAGGGGGAGAGAGGGAAGTAATGAGGTGAAGTGTACTCATGTACAGAGGAAGGCATTACTGTTGCTTAAGTAGATACGTCATTAACTGTTTTTTGAAGCCGGTCATGTTTTTAAGTTCTCTAACATAACGAGGGAGGTTATTCCAGAGTCGGGTTCCCGCTACTGTAAAGGACTTGGAGAAGGTGACTGAGCGATGCAGTGGAACGGAGAGGATTTTATTATGATAGGAACGTGTGTTTCTGTCATGTTGTTCCGACATGAGTGTTAGGGAAGAGGAGAGATATGAGGGACAGTGTACATTTATAAGGCAGTAGATGAGACAGAGTGTATGGAAATCTCTGCGTTTGTCTGCACGCAGCCAGGACAATTTTGCATATGCTGGTGAAATGTGATCAAAAAGTCGAACGTCACAGATATATCGGACGCAGGCATTCGTGACCAGTTCTAGACGTCGGGAATTTTCCTGAGAGAGGCCTTGTAGGATAATATCGCTGTAGTCAATGATTGGGAGTATAAGCGTTTGTACTAATTTCTTTTTCAGATCGAAAGGGAAGAGTTTTTTATATTTTTGTAGGACATGAAGGGATGCTGATGCTTTTTTGCACACTGCAGTTACGTGCTCTGTCCAATTTAGATTTTCATCAATTATTACTCCCAAAGTCTTTGCTGATGGCGAGAAGTTAATATTTGTTCCATTTAGGATAAGAGGTGGTACGGATTCCCGATGTTTTGGGCTAATGAGCTTAGAGTGACCAACAAGTACCGCTTGGGTTTTAGATGGGTTTAGTTTTAGACCTATGTCCTGTGCCCAGTTTGACAGCGCATCGAGGTCAGTATTGAAATTTTCAATAGCTTTCTTGAGATTGCTTGGTTTCGCACTTAGATACAACTGAAGGTCATCAGCATACATATGGTATTTGCAATAGGTCAGGACCGATGACACATCATTGACATAAAGAGAGAAGAGTATAGGACCTAATACTGAGCCTTGGGGAACGCCTGACACTACCTGCCGCCATTGTGATTTTATATCCCCAGACAGGACGCGTTGCTGACGAGACATCATGTATGAGCGAAACCATTGCATTGCGCTTTGTGAGAAATTTAGACCGCTAAGTTTGGCTAGTAAGATGTCGAAGTCGACAGTATCAAATGCTTTGCTGAAATCTAAGAAGCAAATAATAGTCGCTTCTTGTCTGTCCATGGCAAGTTTCAGGTCATCTGTCACCTTTATCAGAGCGGATGTTGTGCTTCGATGTTTACGGAAACCTGATTGGTATTCGTCTAGTAGGTTGTTAGTAGTTAGGTAGTTGGTGAGCTGGTCATGAACTATATATTCTAAGGCCTTTGATAGTGCAGGAAGAAGGCAGATGGGGCGGTAGTCAGAGGCTGCTGTGGCGATGTCCTTTTTAGGCAGTGGCTTAATTTGTCCCAGTTTCCAGGCCTCAGGGAAAACACTTGTGATTAATGAATCGTTGAAAATGTCTGTTATAGAGGGCAGTAGTTGGTCAATAATAAGTTTTACCATCTGGATAGTGATACCATCATGTCCAGTGGATGCTGATCTAATCCGCATTATGGCTTTCTTGACAGTACTGCAAGTGACGTGCTGTAGATAGAATTTTTCTTTGCTACAGTCGTTCATCCCAATGAAGTAATCAATGATTCTCTGTTTTTTTTGCGGATCAATTTTGGTTGCAGGTAATGTGAAGAATCGGTTTAGTTCTTCAGCTGGGACCATGGGATTTTCTGCAACTTTTATTTTGCCTAAACCGAGACTACGGAGATTTTTCCACAGGATAGCTGGTCTACATCTATTGTCAGCTAATGTACGGGCATGTCTGAGCTTAGCGTTTCTCACCGCTTGACTGACTTTGTTTCGTTTCTGCTTGTATACAGCGTGATTTTCAGGTGTAGGGTGTATCTTGTATGCTCGATGTGCAGCATCTCTGAGATTCATGAGCTGTTTTAGTTCATCAGTCAGCCAAGGTGCAGGTTGCCTTTTTACTTTTCTGGTCTTTATTGGAGCATATTTGTCATATAGCTGAGTAATTTTGTTTGTGAAATCGTGGAGTTTGTCGTTTATGTCCATGAGGGGAGTAGAGGTCATCCCCCAAACTATTTTTTGTGCCTCAGTTTCGAGTTCAGGCAAATTTATGCGTTTGAGGTCTCGGTATGTAGACAGTTTTTGTTTCTTTCTAGGACATTCTAGTGAATACGTCATGGAAATGATGTCATGGGCAGACATGCCAGGCGCAGATATTTGAGAGGTGCGGATTATTCTGTTCGGAGATTTCGTTGCGAATATATCTATGAACGTGTGACTGGTAGTCGTGTGATGAGTAGGTGCCAGCTGAAGTAGCGTCATATTTGAGGAAGAAAGCATCCTCTTAAATTTCCCAGTGGAAGGACTATTGCACAGAAAATTAATGTTAGTGTCACCAGCTATAATTACATGTTCATATGACGATTCGAGACTAGAGAGGGCAGTTTCGAAGCAGGCGAACCCACCTACTTTAGGAGGTTTGTAAAGGACACATATTAAGCACTTTCTGTTAAGTGATTTGATCTCTATGAACATATATTCCACTTGTTTATCTACATTGTTGTCGGATGTGTGTAGTACTGTAGGTGACAAATCAGAGCGTATGTACGCCCCTACTCCGCCCCCTCGTCTGTTGCATCTGTCGTGCCTGAGAAAGATATAGCCATCTAGGTTTACGGAAGTTGTAGGAATACTTGGTTTGAGCCAAGTTTCTGACAAAAGTATTACGTGTATATCAGCAGTTTGAAATATATATTTGAACTCGTCGAAGTGAGCTGGCAGAGACTGGACATTTGCATGTGCAATATGCAGCTTGGTGCGTTCGGGTGTTGATTGCCCGAGGAGGCTGCCGACCGATGTTTGCGGGTCGTGGTTGGCGGTGACAAGAGAGTCTGGCATGAGGAATGCGGAAAGCGTGTGAAGGAGAGGCGGGTGAGGGAGTGTCCTCCCAGTTCTGTGCAGTGAAAGCGGCCGGGAGGGGGTAGGTCCCCGGGGAGACAACGGGATCTGCGGCCAAGGTCAGCGAGGTCTGCAACGGTTTTGGAAGTAGCAGTGGGCTGGCAGGGGAAGGAATTTCGCTAAATACAACGGGAGTAATCTGCACGTTATGAAATAGTGTGATATTAATTGCACTTATGAGGATAACAACTAAAGTATGATGGTGGGTTGCTAATTAAGGATGGAAGTGAGACTACCTAATGCAATAATTAACAAAATTACATGAGAAAAACAATTAAAAATGAAAATAGTTATGTGGAGAAACGAAGAGTTGATAATACAAATAATAACAAATATTACACGAGAAAAAATAATTAGAGATAAAAAAAAATAGTTATTTAGAGAAACGAACAATTTGATGATACATTAGTTACGATATGGTTGACAGTGTAAACAATATAAACATACAGGTTAGTGGCAGCAAGATTAGACATGATTTAGCTTCTAAAGCACAGGCTTTCGAGTTCATTAACACTGCAAATTGTTTTCTTTCCGTTTTCGGTCTTAACCATTATCCTGCCGTCATTTGTCCATACGTTATGTAGCCCAAATTTCGAAATCGCGCTCTTCAAAATGTTTAGTCTTTCAGAGGTCAGATCCTCGCGTACTGTCAGACCCGACTTCGCGAGATTCTTCTTTGCTCTGAAGATTTCAGATCTCTTCCTATACGACATAAATTTCACAATTATAGGCCTTGGTTTTGTAGAACCTGGCGACCTACGACCCACTCTATGACTTCTGTCAATGTCACTCAGAGTCACCTGCACGCCTAGCTTTTCTTGGACAAGGTTTATCACAAGCTCATCTGTGTTCTCTCTGCTGCTCTCTGGAATGCCGAACAGTCTGAGATTATTGCGTCTCTGATATTGTTCGAGCTCGTCCGTCTTCTCGATCAATTTCTGTTCGAGCAGTCGTGCTTTCTCCTCACTTGCTTTTAAAGATGTGTCCAGTGCACGGATCTCGCTCGCATTCGCCTCCAGAGTTTTCTGTATTTTGTCCGTCACTGCTGCAGTGACAGCATCAGTGATGGTTTGAACAACGAGCCCGAGCGTCTCCTTAGCCTGCAGCGCGGCACTCACCTCAGCCTTCACGAGTGCGGCGATGTCAGCGATCCCGGGCGGAGCGGCCGCAGCTCCCGGTGTGGACTCCACGCCTGCGCTGTCTCCGGCCTGGCCGTTGGCTGCACTGCGCGTTGTTCGGCGATTTTCCATTTTTAGTACGATTCCGTGTAATTGGTGCTCAGTATGTGATGTAAAATACGACACTCGGCAGTAGATATACGGCTTTAGTATATGTAGACTAGCCTAACTGCTTAAAACACCTCCAGATTTCACGTAAACTTGCGAGCCAAGCTAACGCACGTCACTCACTCGCCGCCATGTTGACTAATAGGTCTGTGTTACTCCATTTCACTAGTCCAAATGCGTAGGTCAATATTGGTATAGCATAAATATTTATAGCTTTTGTCTTGTTTCTTGCTGTCAATTCTGTTTTCAGTATTTTTGTTAGTCTTTGTCTATATTTTTCTTTTAGTTCTTCTTTAATATTTGTATTATCTATTCCTATTTTTGTCTGTATCCTAGATATTTATAGGCATCTGTTTTTTCCATCGCTTCTATGCAGTCGCTGTGGTTATCCAATATGTAATCTTCTTGTTTAGTGTGTTTTCCCTTGACTATGCTATTTTTCTTACATTTGTCTGTTCCAAAAGCCATATTTATATCATTGCTGAATACTTCGGTTATCTTTAGTAATTGGTTGAGTTGTTGATTTGTTGCTGCCAGTAGTTTTAGATCATCCATGTATAGCAAATGTATGATTTTGTGTTGGTATGTTCCAGTAATATTGTATCCATAATTTGTATTATTTAGCATGTTGGATAGTGGGTTCAGAGCAAGGCAGAACCAGAAAGGACTTAATGAGTCTCCTTGGTATATTCCACGCTTAATCTGTATTGGCTGTGATGTGATGTTATTTGAATTTGTTTGTATATTAAGTGTAATTTTCCAATTTTTCATTACTATGTTTAGGAACTGTATCAATTTAGGATCTACTTTGTATATTTCCAATATTTGTACATAGTGGGGTACACTATCAAAAGCTTTTTGGTAATCAATGTATGCGTAGTGTAGCGACCTTTGTTTAGTTTTAGCTTGATATGTCACCTCTGCATCTATTATCAGTTGCTCTTTACATCCTCGTGCTCCTTTGCAACAGCCTTTTTGTTCTTCATTTATAATTTTGTTCTGTGTTGTATGTGTTATTAATTTCTGTGTAATGACTGAAGTTAATATTTTGTATATTGTTGGTAGGCATGTTATGGGGCGATATTTAGCTGGGTTTGCTGTGTCTGCTTGATCTTTAGGTTTCAGATAAGTTATTACATGTGTAAGTGTATCAGGGAATGTGTATGGGTCTGCAATGTAACTGTTAAATAATTCAGTTGGATGTGAATGTGTTTAGGTGAACTTCTTTAGCCAGAAATTTGGTATTTTATCTTTTCCAGGGGCTTTCCAATTGTGAGTAGAATTAATTGCTTGGGTGACTTCATGTTGCAAAATTATCACTTCAGGCATTCGTGGTATCATCTTGTATGTGTCTGTTTCTGCTTGTATCCACCGTGCATGCCTGTTATGTTGTACCGGGTTTGACCATATGTTGCTCCATAAGTGTTCCATGTCTGTTATGCTTGGTGGATTGTCTATTTTAATGTGTGTGTGATCTATTGTCTGGTAAAATTTCTTTTGGTTTGTGTTGAATGTTTGGTTTTGTTTCCTTCTATTTTCCCTTTTTTTGTATCTTCGAAGTCGTTTGGCCAATGCTTGTAATTTCTGCTTCTTTTCATCTAATTGCTCTATCGCTTCTTGTTGTGAGATTTTACCTAACCTTTCTCGTTTTTTTTTGACGTTTCATTTCTTATAAATTGTGTTAGCTGTCCGATGTCTTTTCTCAGTTTTTCTATTCTGATCTGTAGCCTGTGTTGCCATGCTGTTTTTGTGGGTTTCTTCTGTGTGTTGGTTGGTTCTGATCTCTGCCTAGTGTGTATATTTAGTGTGGTGAGTGCTCCTGTATAAACCAGTAGTTGTAACTCATCCATAGTTGTGTTTTCATTTATTTTGTTGTGTATGATTGTGTTGATAGTTTTTATTGTTGTTTCGACTTGTGGGTTATTTGGTGGTCTATGCAAGAATGGTCTAATGTCTATATTTGTGTCTTTGTATTTTATATATGTCAGCTGAAATTTCTCTTCTATATCTGACATGTGTGTCACTTCGTGTTATATTTGTGCTTGTTCTGGTGGCTGTCTTAAGATTTCGTTTTCCTCTGATTGTTTAATTGATGCATGTTGGTCTTTGTTTGTTTGCTCTGGGATGTTTGAGTCCATTACTGTATTTTCTTCTTCTTCTTCTTCTGATTGCACATTATTTTGTTCCAGTATTTGTTGTACTTGTTGTTTGATGTTTTCTAATTCTGACTGGGGTATCCTGTTATTTTTGATTATTACACGGATCTGATCAGCTAGTCGTTGTTCCGTTAAAAATTTTAATTCTGGGTATCTGGTAATAAATGTTGTGTATACTTGTGATCTGTATCCAGTTGTGTTGGTTCCTAGGTTTGTTGCTTGGTAATAACGGAACATGAGGTGTCGATTAACTTCATCTGACCATCTCATCCTCTGTCTTTGTTTTCCTTCTAGGGTGGTTGCAGGAAGCATATCCTGCAAAAGACCTCTATTTGGATTTAAATCATTTTCCAGTTGGCTAGCAGTTTCGTTAGCATTGTGGGCGGGCATAGGGTTCAAACGACGTCCCCGACCATGACGGCGCTTGTCCGAGGCTTCTTTAGTTCTGTCCTGAACCAAGTAATCACACTAAAAGGGGGGTTAGCCCTATTAGTGGTTTGTTCTTTTCGTCGCCTTTTACGACTGGCAGAACATACCGGAGGCCTATTCTTTTCCCGGGCCTCCATGGGGTTTATTATTATTATTATTATTATTATTATTATTATTATTATTATTATTATCAATAGCACCAGTAGTACAATTACTGCCAGTATTAACTTTATTAGTCCATAGTCAGTGTTACTTACTTACGTTGTCTCTATAGACACTCAAATCGTTTTAACACCATTAAAATTGTTGTTTCTTAGGTACCTATGATATAAAGAAGGTACTGTTATGTGTGAAACCCTGGTCCTATGTAGGAGAGATCCCGATGGCTCTTATCTGATCAGGTTAAATAAATGAATAAATATTCCCCTTCTTCTTGTCACAGAGCTAGCGACGAACATCATGTTAAAACAAAAATGTGCAACCTCCCCACGCTACATCTGAAGATAAACACGAAAATGCACGAAAATTAGTTTATGAAGTTAAAAAAAATATTTCAAAAGTGACTGGTTGTAGGTATCCGTATATATAATCCTCAGAAGAAATTTGCTGCTAAATATGCAACAATTATTTTGTTCACGGGTAGTAGACTATTGTAAGCAGTTCCTGAATAATGTAAATAATTTTTTTAATTGCGGTTATCATTTGTGAATCAGACTGCCATAAACTACACTTAACTTATAAGTACTGACGACTTCAAATGGCTCTGAGCTCTATGGGACTCAACTTCTGAGGTCATTAGTCCCCTAGAACTTAGAACTAATTAAACCTAACTAACCTAAGGACATCACAAACATCCATGCCCGAGGCAGGATTCGAACCTGCGGTCATAGCGGCCTTGCGGTTCCAGACTGCAGCGCCTTTAACCGCACGGCCACTTCGGCAGGACTGACGACTTGTCTGAGTGAGGTACTCAAATGTGGATTCCATAAAAACGTAAGTCAATTTAAATGAAAAATTATTTCTTTAGTACGCACTGCACATAAATAACATGAAGATCTGAGGAGATTTCAGAAAAGATTGTGGTCATAAATAACGAGTGTAGTAGCAGCCACATTAAAGGCATTCTAATATAACAAAAATAAAGTAATAGTAACACTGTACATCAAAATTTACCACTCATTTCAGTTCTGAAATTCACTGAACACCTGATGCTTCGAATAAGAAGCTTCTCATTCAAATCACACGCCTTTTATAGAGTCACCAAAGTTTATGTTTGTTTCTTACAAACACACTTCATAGTCTGAAACACGAGTATTTTTCATTGTTTACCTATTTAGAGTACGTCTGAAAGCAAGGTATCATTATACTTCATGTTAGATATATAAAGCAATTGTACTAATGAAATACAGATAAAATATTGGGTGCAAATATGTTACGTATTTGTACATTACATAACAGAAATAGTTTATGGACAAACACTTATAATATTAAATGTAATTTTTCAATCCATTCAACAGCATTCGGAATCAGTGTCAGGACGTCATTAACGTTACCTGGATATGATTGGTGGTTCATGAAAAGATCCTAGCTAGCTCACGTGTTAAGAACATTTCCCGTGGAAGAGCCGGGTTGGTATCCTAGTCCGGCCTAGAGTTGCAATGAGTGAGGAAGCTCTACTGTTACCTTAGTTTACAATAAACTTGACGAACAAAAATTTCAAATGACGCTACTCTATGCTGGAATAGAAAAGGTACTGTGGAAATATTTGCCTTAACATGAATTAATATGGCCATGCTCTTAGCAAGGTACTTGATACTATACTACCCGGTTGCGCTGAGGGCGAATAGGAAGTGGCTTTTATCGCCTACAGTCATTGTGTAGTATTAGCTGCTTCAATAATTTCACTGTAAACCCACATCATCACTTTGATGTCTATCATTATTACTGGGAACATTTTCGGCTTTCGTTGACTCGTTATTTTCCCATCTTTCCGTATTTGTTAGCTACGTAATAGACTTACAAGATATAGTTCCTAGTTTCTATGCAGAAATGAAGTATGTTAGTGACATGAGCAGCAATAGCCTCTTCTACCTTTAACTCGGTATACATCTTTAATTTTATCTTTATAACTGTTTTGTTTTTCACTTTATTTTGCTGTGCCATACACGGATGGCGATATCGCCTAACGAACATTTCTGCACTCCTCAGAATTCTATCGTTATCTTCTGTCTACGTTAGTGACCTATGGACGCTGTCTATAGTACAGGAAACTGACCATTTGCTCTGCAACTACGGTGGGTATTGTTTCATTTATCATATGCGTATTTCAGTTTATTTAATTGATAGTAAACTTTGAATTTCTTTTACTTATATTAACAAATCTAAATACGTTCAGTAAAGAACGAATTCGCTGATGAACGTAAAAATGAGTTCGACAATATAATTTAAGCATTTCTCGAGCAACAGTTGCTTTAAAATTCTGCATACTGAAATTAAATAATAAGCCATGTATTAAATTTTAGTTTTTGATCCAGGTAAAAACAACGACCTTGAAAATGTAGCGGCCACAGTGATTGCCTTTCGTGTAATGTAATTAACGTCGATGACCAGACCAGAACAAAGCAAGCTGTAGAGTTGACGGCGGAGCGGCCAGAGTTCCCACGGCGCGTTTTAATTACTTTAAGTTGAGTACCGCGTTTCCCGTCTCTCTCACTCTCTCGACGCTAGGTGGCGGTTCGCTTTGATCTCACCCGTGGCGCACTACGCGCAAGCCATCACACACTCGCGGCCTTTCGCCGCGCACGCAAACGCACTTTGATGCTAATTACTTCTCGCGGACTAGCTTCTGGCAAAACCGACACCTAGCAGGGAAAAGCAGGGAAGACTTTCTGTTTGCAGACGACTGCAGCGGGAGATGCTCCGCTAGTAAATTCCGCTGCATATTTCATCCATAACGGTGTATAAAATATGCGGCAGGAGGCAGAGATGACACGAATCTCACTTCAGATTGTAACTAACGAGTACATATTTAATCTTTCGTGAAATCCGTAAATTCTCTTCGTAACTTTCTTCTTTAACTTCAAAAGTATACTTAATAATCACTGGTTTTCAGCGTGTGAAAAGATAACTGATAAATTTATTTATTTTCTATTGCTTTTATTTTGCATGTACCGAACATTTGACGTATACTATGAACATTAACACGAGAAAGTTCAGAGTGTAGCTTGGATCACAGAGACGAAATCCGATACCCAAGCGCAAGGAAACTTTCGGAAACAATATGGAAGGGAACCGTCGTCCCGTGATTCGCGCTAAGTATACAGCTATGGAAAGAGGTAGCGTTCTCAGTTAACAGGAGGCGGCTTGCCCATCTGTTTCAGACACCAACGGGTATTAGGAATGGCACGGTTTCGCAAGAGTCCGACAAAATTAGTGCGTACAGGGGCCAAAAAGTTGGAAATGCAACAGTGCAAAGGTGCACGAATTCTTACATAAGAAGTTACTTTATGCCTACCAAGTACGTCCGATTCAGGCCCTAGAACCGACGCGCATACTTCCGCGTGAACAGTTTGCAGTGGATATGCTACCAAGATTGAAGCAAACATTGACTTTTCATTTCTCTGATGAGTCAACAATTCGCGTATATGACAAACTGAACGGTCAGAGCAATTGTCTATGTGGATAGTAGTGTTCTAACGTCACACGTGAAATATGAAGAGGACAGCAGTGTCACCAGCGAATCTTATCACTGATATCCTTTCACCCCGAATTTTAATTGAATTCTTCAAACTTTCTTTTGTTTCTGTCATTACTTCTTCGATGTATAGATTGAACAGTAGGGGCGAAAGACTTCTTCCCTGTCCTATAACCTTTTGAGTCCGAGAACTTCGTTCCTGGTCTTTCAATCTTATTGTCTTTCTTCGTTCTTGTACGTATTTTACGTTACCAGTCGCTCCGTTTACTTGAATCCTATTATTCTCATTAATTAAGACATCTTGCACGATTTCACATTGTCTCTGAGTGTATCCTGGTTTCATTATCAAGCGCAACGTCAGAACTGCGTCTCTGGTGCCGTTACCTTTCCTAAAGCCAAACTAATCGTCATCTAACACATCCTCAATTTTCCATTTTTGTGTATTTTATTCTTGTCAGAAATGAGCTGTTAAGTTGTCTGCGTCTACCTTCGGAGTTGTGTGGATGACATTTTCCAAAAGTTTGATGATATTTCACCTGTCCCATAGAATCAAGACACCATTTGAATTGCCGTTTCGTTGCCACTTCTCCCAGTGATTTTAGAAATTGCGACGGAATGTTATCCATCTTCACCACCTTATCTGATCTCAAATCTTCCATAGCTCTTATACATTTCGAAAAACTGTATCTCCTATTTCTAGCACATCAACTACAATTTCTTCTTCCATCACGTCGTCAGGTAAGTACCCGCGCCCCCCTCCCCCCTTCATACAGACCTTCAATATACTCTTTCCGCCTATCCGTTCTCCCTTCTGCGTTTAACAGTGGCATCTCTTCTATGCCTTCTGTAAATCTATTTCCTCGATATTCTAGCAAGGGATTTCAGCCTGGCATCTGATTTTCTTACTTTATATCGCACGAATATTTTCACTTGCCAATTATGTAATCTAACAATAGTGAACCTATTAGCTTGCTTATGCAGTTCTTACTGCAAAAATCTCCCCCAACGTGCACGACACACTTGGAAGAGGTTGCATCTCACGGTGAACCCCTTTCTTTTGCTCCGTTTTACGTATCACTAGCAGGGATGTCTCCCTCTATTCCCTTGGCGGGAAACCGTCTTGGAGCGGCGTCCGTTGGCGCAGGGACAATCCAGTACCTGCAAGAGGATCGGGTGTCGTGCGGAAGTGGGCGTGCATACGTCTGCCGTCCTTTTAGTTGTTGCCCCGCTGTTCTGCACGGTGGCTACACAGGACAGAAAGCGTAGTGCATACCTACAAAGCGCCAGGTGTTCCATTGTTGAACGTTCCGATGGAGAAACGAACTGCCGGTCAGTGAAGGGGTTCTCACGTGGGCACCATCGTCTTCAAAACGTAACACCTGCTCAGGGCCCCTGGGTCCGCCCGCCACCTCAAAGGTAGTCTGTTGTCTCTTCTGCCCCTCGTAATGTATTTCCAAGCTTTAACCGTTATTAGTGGTAATGAGCCTTTCCAATGCATATTAACAGCTTTTTTTCATTTTGAGCGGTGTCTTACCTTATAAGCATTAAATACACAATTTCGTTACATCATACTTGATTATACGAAATTTTCTTAAGCTACTTTTCCTCCATTTGTTTACAGTTCTGAAAATGGTTGTAGATAGCAGCCGACACTGTATCGTACTTCAATCGCAAATGGCTCTGAGTACTATAGGACTTAACATCTGAGGTCATCAGTCCCCTAGAACTCAGAACTACTTAAACCTAACTAACCTAAGGACATCACACACATCCATGCTCGAGGCAGGATTCAAACCTGCGACCGTAGCAGTCGCACGGTTCCGGACTGAAGTGCCTAGAACCGCTCTGCCACAACGGACGGCACTTTAATTGCAATAGGAAACTATGCGGTCTAGGTATTAAAAGTGTTTTTACTTCAAAAAATTTTTATTTAAAAAATTTAATCGTTATCTTGCTGTTTACAATTGGTTCGTTGTGGTCATCCCATTTCACCGTATAACCAGAGTTGTTCGTCAGTTCTGGTTTTACTTTTAGTTCTTTAAATATCTTCACAATCTTTTATTTTATTTCTTTTTCATTTTCTCGCGAGAGCGGGGCGAGATATTGTAGAAGTTTGTTCTTTTCTCACCAAATATCGCAGTAGAATGACAAGGAGAGGGAATAGAGTTCTCAGTGGAGCCCATAAAACATCGTAGGCTACAGCAAGGGTTTCCTTTGCCCAAGTATCTCTCTTCCGAACATTAAGATATTCTTACTTGTTTTCTCTTTCACTAGGTTGTCAGAGTACAAACGAAGCATACATCTACATCTACATCTACATCTATACTCCGCGAGCCACCTTACGGTGTGTGGCGGAGGGTACTTATTGTACCACTATCTGATCCCCCCTTCCCTGTTCCATTCACGAATTGTGCGTGGGAAGAACGACTGCTTGTAAGTCTCCGTATTTGCTCTAATTTCTCGGATCTTTTCGTTGTGATCAATACGCGAGATATATGTGGGCGGTAGTAATATGTTGCCCATCTCTTCCCGGAATGTGCTCTCTCGTAATTTCGATAATAAACCTCTCCGTATTGCGTAACGCCTTTCTTGAAGTGTCCGCCACTGGAGCTTGTTCAGCATCTCCGTAACGCTCTCGCGCTGACTAAATGTCCCCATGACGAATCGCACTGCTTTTCGCTGGATCATGTCTATCTCTTCTATTAATCCAACCTGGTAAGGGTCCCATACTGATGAGCAATACTCAAGAATCGGACGAACAAGCGTTTTGTAAGCTACTTCTTTCGTCGATGAGTCACATTTTCTTAGAATTCTTCCTATGAATCTCAACCTGGCGCCTGCTTTTCCCACTATTTGTTTTATGTGATCATTCCACTTCAGATCGCTCCGGATAGTAACTCCTAAGTATTTTACGGTCGTTACCGCTTCCAATGATTTACCACCTATGGCATAATCGTACTGGAATGGATTTCTGCCCCTATGTATGCGCATTATATTACATTTATCTACGTTTAGGGAAAGCTGCCAGCTGTCGCACCATGCATTAATCCTCTGCAGGTCTTCCTGGAGTACGTACGAGTCTTCTGATGTTGCTACTTTCTTGTAGACAACCGTGTCATCTGCAAATAGCCTCACGGAGCTACCGATGTTGTCAACTAAGTCATTTATGTATATTGTAAACAATAAAGGTCCTATCACGCTTCCTTGCGGTACTCCCGAAATTACCTCTACATCTGCAGATTTTGAACCGTTAAGAATGACATGTTGTGTTCTTTCTTCTAGGAAATCCTGAATGCAATCACAAACCTGGTCCGATTGTTGACTTTTGAAGTTCTTGTTATAGCTTTTTTCGTCATTATAAATACCGTTATTCTAACAGTGCAAGCTACAAAAACATCACTTTTTTCTTTATTAGTCAGACATGTTTCAGCTTTTACGTACAGTCTCAGATAATTTCTCCTTAACTGTGTGTGAACATCTGCCGCGAAGTCTGACTGGTTTCCATATTAGCCGGCCAGTGTGGCCGAGCAGTTCTAGGTGCTTCAGTCTGAAACCGCGCGGCCGCTACGGTCGCAGGTTCGAATCCTGCCTCGGGCATGGATGTGTGTGATGTTTAGTACGTTTAAGTAGTTCTAAGTTCTAGGGGACTGATGACCTCAGATGTTAAGTCCCATTTTTTTCCATATTATTTCAGACAAAGGGACAGATTATTTCTGGCAGTAACAGTAGTGAATATTCTGAAACGAGTATATCCACTAGTGTTATTGTCACAAATAACCTGTATCACAATAATTGTTTTTTAGCGAAACGAAGCTATATCTGAAACAAGGGTACCTACTACTATTATTAACGGAAATAATCTGTAGGAAAAAATTGTTTTTTGAAAAAAACAAAAAACTGCTTCTCCTTTACTTGCTGCTGACATGTTGTCAGGCCATTAAATGTACAGTAACATGTATCCTTTAAATTAAGGTCTTACAGGAAGCAGTCGAGAGGAGAGGAATGTCATCAAAAGTAGATGTACTTATTATAATTTTTAGGCTTAAAATATTAGCATAGAAAACCAAGATAAGGTTGCACCATATTTTCATAGAAATAAAGTAAGATCCACTAAGGGTAACTCATAGCTGCTGACACATGTCTGTATATATATAAAGAAGCAGTACAAACGAAACTGTCATATCTGAGAAGAAATTTGAGAATCACTGGGGAATCATAAAGAAAAATATTAGAATGATTTCGGAACGTTAGTGTTTCATAAATAATTAATTAATGGCATGAATCAAGAACTTCAGGGCACTTTCGCATTGCGTTTTTCCACTTATTAATACCTTGTGGCACTGGCCGGCTAATATGGAAACCAGTCAGACTTCGCGGCAGATGTTCACACACAGTTAAGGAGAAATTATCTGAGACTGTACGTAAAAGCTGAAACATGTCTGACTAATAAACAAAAAAGTGATGTTTTTGCAGCTTGCACTGTTAGAATAACGGTATTTATTTCGAAATGACGAAACAAGCTATAACAAGAACTTCAAAACTCAACAACCTCTTCCGAGGTAACACATTTAGAAAGAAACCTACGACAGCACAGAAGCGAGCAGTCAGAATAATATGTACTATTCAGTAACAGTCATTTGGTACGCGCCTCTTCAAGGAACTGTAATTCCATCTTTACAGTATTTGCGTGCGTTAGTTCCATTCGTAGTAAATCGCAATTTGAGAAGAACAGTCCAAAGTAATTATAAATAACCTTCAAATCTCCTCGGTATGTCTGCCAGAGATCCAGATGTGTGTACAATACAGAGCCACAAAGAATCTTCCATGATTTGTCCAACAAAATAAGATGTCTGACAGATAACAAAGCAAATTTTAAATTCAATGAACAATTCATTCAGAAATGATTAGCAGCAGCATCACACCGTTCGCCATTGGAGAATCGTAAGGAAATGTAGACATAATTTAGACAAAATTCCTACTTGGTCTAATCAATCTTGGTTCTCTGTAAATGTGGATAAATGTAAGACACTGCGTATAACACGGAGAAAGAGCATGATAGTATCTAATTAGAAGATTAGAGGGAAGCGTACGCAGCATTTCAAACTGTTAAAGTACACGGGGGTAATACCAGAAAAGCGTAGTAGCCCGGCTAGAACGAATAAAAATTATTTTAAAAATATGGAAATATGTCTGTGCTACGATCCGTCTATTTTATTTACCTGCAAAACTCTGCATTTACGTACAATCGATGTTCGAAGTTGACGTCGCTGAAGAAACAATTTCGTGTAACAGACAGGTATGACCAGCAATTCTGCACGAGTCGTATGTGAGGTATTACGAGGGTTGTCCAGAAAGTAAGTTCCGATCAGTCGCTAAATGGAAACAACAGTCAGAATCAGAAACATTTTATTTGCAAGAGTTAGCTACACTTTCCAGATACATCTCTACATAGCCGCCATTCCGACTTGGACATTTGTCGGAGCGTTATACCAAATATCCAACACCATCGTCAGCCTTTGCTTCCCGATAATTCTCTGCGCTGGTCTATAGCGTGTAGCCGGCGCCCAAGTGTTGTCTTCGTATCCAGTGTTTCATGTGAACAGAGATGATACTCAGGACGCGGCAGTTAGGGCTGTGTTGTGGGTGATCGAACACTTCCCACCGAAAAGGCTGCAGGTGCGTCTTCACTGCCCCTGCAGAGTGCGGCTGAGAATTGCCATGAAGAAAGAAGTGCGTGGCAGTTGTGTTAGGTGGGCTGCATTCATTAAGCCTCTCAGCGAGCCCTCCTACTTGGCGGGAGACATCGTTGTTCTAGGCACCTTTACTAGATCACAGCGTCTGGATGCGATCGACGGTCATACTAGAGAAACTACCCAACACATCTGTTCAAAGCTTCATCGGGTTTTCACTGTGGTGTCCATTTCGCGACCGATCGGAACTTACTTTCTGGACAACCCTCGTATTTAGCAAAAATGCTTAACACCTCTTTGGAACAGCAGATTTCAGAACTTACTGCGTCATATATCCCAAAATAGGAGTGCTTTATAGCCGAAAGTTCTTCTGTTACTCGAATGCTCTGTCCAATCACGTTAACGTGACCACCTGTCAAAAGCCTGAAATAACACCTTTCGCAGCGCCGACCGTTCCGAGACGCGCAGGAAGAGTGTCAACTAGGTTTTGGAAGGTACCCACAGGGATTTGGAACCATGCCAGTGCTACTGTCGTGGTCAGCTGCGGTAGGTTTTTCGTTTCAGGAAGCCTCATCGAGTTTGTCCCAGAGACATTGTATTGCCCTGCTGGTAGATGACATCTTGGCAAGGAAAAATGTATGTAGGGGTGGACATGGTCCCCAATGATAGATGCATGCTTGTGCTGACCCATTGTGCCTTCCAGAATGAGGAGATCGCTAAGGGAATTCCACGACTGTTGGAGGGTCATTCACGTCCGATGGTGCATAAAATGTTGTATAACTGGAAGGACCAGGCAACCCAGTGGACGTCCAGTTGCGGCACAGGCCTGCATATTCCAACCTTCGTCGACGGAGAGCAGTCAGCTTCGGTGTATGGATCACGCACCTGCTGTCGAGGCCCATACGCAGCAACGTTCGCTGAACGGTCGTTGAAGAGAGACTGTTGGTAGCCTCTTGGTTCATCTGGGTCATCAGATGATGAACAGTTGCACATCTATTCGTCCGTAGACCTGTCCGTAGCCATCGTTCACCCCTGTCATCTCTGGACTGTGGTGCACAACTGTTACTTCGGCGACGGCTTGGATAGCGCAATTTTGCACTGTTCTATGTAATGAAACAACAGCGGTATGCGAACTGTGTATGAACTTAGTCGTTTCGGTAAAGGTGCATTTAAAAATAGTGTGCTTTCTGTCAGAGACTCCGTTTCCTTGGGCAGATCGTAAAAACACTGTGTAATTATGTATTTAATTCTTTTCTGTAATACTAGTGCTGTAGATAATTTTTTTTCCTAGTGCTGTATTTCTGAACATAAGTTCTGCTGTCAAATTCGAATGTACGTTGACAACAAATTTCAGGAGTGGATGAATGTGCAAAGAGACATCAGTTAATATTTCCAATTGCATAAACAGATGCCCGCAAGATGTGAAACTTGCAAATTGTGCTTGTTCTGAGCAGTGAACACGTTTGTGCAAGTTATGAATTGATAGAAATTGTTATCGGTTGTGACAACAATGTATGCAAATATGCAAAATGTTTTAAATTGCCAATTCCGTGATCCCTAAATGAAGCAATTATTCTTATGGCAAAAAATAGCTGACACTAACTTAGCCGGTTCAGTAGCGTCTCAGATAATACTGTGGCAGAATTGAACTTTTACAGGAAAATCAAGCAACAAAATTCAAAAGGCTAGTGGGTTATTTAGGTCTCACATTCCATGGTGAATGAGTATTGATGAATCGTCAATGTATAGTGTTGTAATCGAACAACAGTGTCATCCACTTTTTAATTTTTATTTTCATACTAATAGTACAACCTGTGTTTCTCTAGAAATGACACTTATGGCTTTATTAAAGTAATATTAAAAGGCTGGAGAAAAGCGACGGTCCCGATTTTCTAATATTGTGAGCCAGATTCCATGTCAATATACAACACACGCTTTTCTTCACCATGTTATTTATAATACAATCAGCACATTTGCAAAAGAAAACTTATTATTGTCATCTACGGGCGAATCAGCGAAATATAATTCTAGACACAAATGGCGTCGTGACACCGTGATATCCCCACAGAAAGAAAAGGTTACTCTGATATTGGAAGCGAAGCTTTGTTAGTACAGAGGAAAGGAAACCGTTGCCAGGCAACCCGCGTAACGGTGCTGTCTGCTGGGCTGCATACACTCGCGGGGCAACCGGAATGTAAGTCTTCCGTGGGTGCCATAATTTTGTCTGCCGTTGTTCGTTAGTCTCTAGCTGAATTATGATTATCTTCTTTTCATTCGAACTCTCTTTGTAAAATGTCACTTCATTCGTCTGCCATAGACATTTAGATCTTTTTGTGGATGACACATTCTCATGGGCGATTTTGCATGCCGTAGTGGAAATACATTTTGTCGTCTTATATAAGCCATTGCGTTCTGTCACGAACATATGCCCACAAATTTAAAAATTTTCTCTTCGTGTTTCATTGATACCTACGTATACGTGTCATTTCCGTCTTTCTGAAAGGTGATGGGTGATTACAATTAACTAACGGCCCTTTATGTCTTAGAAAAGGTTAGTACGCCGTACTGCCCAAGTTAGTATCAAATTGTTTTGTCGAAATCATTATCCACGACGTTAATAATAACCTGAGAATGCCAGTTACAACGAAAAAGTCTGACACAAAATGCTTGCGACCTGTGTGTGGACTACATTTCGAGATCATTATATCGCCCTTGATTAACCGAAAGCAACCTGAATATTCGATTTACAAACCATTTCTGTAACTCTGTCTAAAAGCAGTTTGTAGCGCGATACTCGACAGGCAAGTCTGATGTCACTCTTGATCATGGAAACAAGATTTAAGAAAAGTCTAGACGCTTTCATTGGACCTGTTGACACAGAAATGCTTTTTACTACGCGAAAATGTGCAAGATGTATGAAATTGCCTAAAAAAATAGGTATAAGCTTATGACAAGAAGGATGATTTACTGTTTGTCTAACTACCAAGATGGAACGATATTAACAGAAAATGGAGAGAGAATTGCTCGCTTTGACAGGGCATAAGACGGGGATGCACTCTTTCTCCTTTAATGCTCAACCTATTCAGGGCGGTCAGAAAGTCTGAAAAGCTTGTAGGGTGCTGCAGAATAGGCTATTCTGAGAAATAATTACTAAGAAAAAACTTCGATACGTGGCGCCGTTTCGGACTTGATTAGCGTTAAAGTTAACCGATCAGGCCATTGTGCACCCTGATTCAAGCAGCTGTTCTTCGTTTGGTTTCCGCCGGCCGCGGTGGTCTAGCGGTTCTAGGCGCTCAGTCCGGAACCGCGCGACTGCTACGGTCGCAGGTTCGAATCCTGCCTCGGACATGGATGTGTGTGATGTCCTTAGGTTAGTTAGGTTCAAGTAGTTCTAAGTTCTAGGGGACTGATGACCACAGATGTTAAGTCCCATAGTGCTCAGAGCCATTTGAACCATTTTTCGTTTGGTTTCCTTAAACCGAACTAGAGAGTTATACAAGAATTTGACATGGGACGGTAGTAAGGATTTAACCTGAGTCAAAGGCTGGGCAGTCTCGTGCACTAAGATCTACAGTATGAGAACAACGGACATTAATTATATCTGGTGAGCCGCTTGAATCCGCGCTCGCAACGGCCTGATTCGTTAACGTCAGCGCTAATTATCTCAGAAACGGCTCAACGTATCGAATATTTTTCTGAACAGTTATTTATCAGCACAACCTACCCTGCAACACCCTTACAATTTTTTTAAACAGTTTCTGAACACCCTGTGATTCTAATGTCCAATGAAAGAAATGACAGAAACCATGACAAACAATTCAGAGTTTCAGCTATAATTTTAAAAATCGTGATTTTTGTAAAACATTTAGCACCTCTTACACTTTTCCTGATCCTTTGTTGCAGATTTGACTTCAAGTGCATCAAAATGCCGTCAAAGCAGGAGAATTACAATGTGTCGTCTGGTGTATACACTGACTGACAAAGAATCGCAACACCAAAAATAATTAATGTAGAGTAATGAAATTTGTGGAATAGATTTGTCTAGGTAACATATTTAACTGATTGTCATGTGCTAGACCATAGCTTAATGTAAGCGTGAGTTATGACACTGCAAATATTAAAGGCTGGTAACAGCCAGACTATTGAATGCAAGCATGCAAACGTGCATCCATTGTGTTGTACAGGTGCCGGATATCAGTTTGTGGGATACAGTTCCATGCTGTTCATGGATGACGCTGGAGTATCGTCCGATGATGTCTCATATGTGCTCGACTGGAGACAGATGTGGTGATCGAGCAGGCCGAGGCAACATGTCGATAATCTGTAGAGCACTTTGCGTTACAACAGCAGTATGTAGCTGTGCATTATCTTGGTGGAATGATATTCATGAATGGAAAACAACACGTCGAATCACCAGATAGACGTAAAAATATGTAGTTAAGGTGCGTGGTACAACCAACAGAGTGCTCCTGCTGTCATACGAAATTGCACCCGAGACCAAAACTCCAGATATAGGTCCAGTGTGTCTAACACGCAGACAGTTTGGTTGCAGGCCGTCAACTTGCCTCCTAATGAACACATGGCCAACACTGTCACCGAGGCAGAACCAACTTTCACTAGAAAACACAACAGACCTCCACCCTGCCCTCCAATGAGCTCTCGCTTGACACCACTGAAGTCACAAATGGCGGTGGTTTGGGGGAAGTGGAATGCGCGCTTTTGGGCGTATGGCTCGGAACTGTCGTAGAAGTAGCCGATTTACAACAGTCGTTGTGTCACTGTGGTGCCAGTTTGCCAGTTGCTGGTCAAATTGCTGCCACAGATGCAGTACAATGCGCCTGAGCCATACGCCTAAGACGATGGTCTTCCCTCTCGGTAGTGCCACGTGGCTATCCGGAGCGCGGTCTTCTCGTGACCACGGCTGCCAACAATCGTGTGCAGTGGCTACATTCCAGCCAAGTCTTTCTGAAATACCGCAGAAAGAGCATTAGCTTCTCGTAGCCCTATTACACGACCTCATGCAAGCTCAGTGACGTCTTGATAATGGCGTCTTTATCGTCTTATAGGCATTCTTGACTAACATCAACTTACAATGTCCAGTCTCAAAGGTAAGTAACGTTTATGAACATTACAGCTTTTATTTAAGAATTACGTCGTCAGTGGCGCTGCTAGCACCACTACTATGCGACTGGCGCGAAATTTGAATAGACATCTTCTTTCAGGTGTAGGAATACGCTTACCAACTTTATCTCACACAACACCTCGGTGTTGTGATCTCTTTTCCCGTCAGTCACAGCCAAACTGTGACAATGGCATTGCGGAATTATTGACGTCAGTATGTGAGGGCACCTTCCTCAGAAACAAGTATAATGTGGTGATTGACATCTCTAAAAGAGGCAGCAGTGTTAAAGACATTCCTCGAGGTGGACGCCCATCTGTGTTTCAAGCAGAAAGCAAGATGGAGTATGAATGAGCTGGATTTGCTGAATGACACATTTCCTGAGAGGTGGCTGGGTCGAAAAGGTCCCGTCTCACGGCCTCCGAGCTCTACCGATGTAGACTTCTTTTTGTGGGGTTACGCAAAGGATCGCGTGTACACAACACCCGTCAATGACATTGTTACCCTTCGTGCACAAATCAGTGGAGCAATCAGAACTGTTAATGTTGAAATGCTGACCTGTTCGTGGGCAGAAATCGAATATCGACTTGACGTTCTACGATCTGCGTATATGGCACACATTGAAATTCTGCCATGAAAATAACCTTTAAGAGCTGCCAAATATTTTGCAACAAACCAGGATACCCTACTTTCTAAAATTTTCCAAGCTACCATTTTCTGGAATAATAGCGAGATTTCACAGATACCCAATAACAAGACATGATGTGTATCACGAGCAAAGAGGGCATTCCTTGCTCTCGTTCACAAAATAAAATGGCTGTTACTTCTTACACGACTCACCGTATAGAAGTCTGTTTGATGATGGCATGAAGTGAGTGGGAAGTAACACAAAAGTATTGCAATGTGGTAGGGAGCTGGTGCTGAGTGGATGGATACTGGGCCACAAATTTACTAACAAATTTATTAAAAACACAAACTAGTTTCTGAAATCAAAGAAAATGATGCAAGACAATTTGAGCAGCTACCCCCAAATTGATTAAATTAATTTCCAACAACACAACTGTTGGTAGATATTACATAAATTTCAGAAATGACTAATGAAATTTTAAAAAAATATTTTTGAGAACCACATTAATTTAAAGAAAACTGAAAGATGCGCAGCCCAGAGGTATAATCAGATCACAAGTCTAGAAAATTAACTTGCATATTCCAGATTACAAGCGTCAAAAACGTGCTGAATATAGCTAACAAGTCATTAACATCATCTATCCGCTATCAAGTGCCTGTTCGCAGATAATTAGAAGAAGTATGGTAGAAATGGAATTTGCAGAGCCAATCAATTTGTATTTCTTCACGTAAGTGTGGAGGCGATCGCCACTAGAGAAATAGATACCCTCCGTTACGACATTTATCGCACCCAGGCCTCTTTAGCTGAATTAACAACATAAACAACAGATACATCAAGCTACCCTGTATCATACGAACAACTAATTAACTATTTGCATTTACAACACAAATGGACACTATAAATGAAGAACGTTGCGCATGAAGCACCTGATTCCAAAATAAACAACAAATTTTAATTATAGGTGAAGCCAAACCTAGTCAAATGGCTCGGGCACCATTAGTTTAGTCACGCACGTTCACAGAAGCGTGAGATCATGTAAAGTTAGAATAGCCACTGTGCGACACAACAGAATCATGCACACGGTGTTCGGACGCTCACCATAATTTCTTGCAGATCGATGAGCAAGTTGACAATTGCTCCGGCAAGAGCTACCATCAATAATTGTTATGAGGAGTTAGCTAAGAATCACGAACTAACGGATGTTATTCACCATATGTCCCTGCACCCGATTCTTGAAACTGACAGATATGAACCCAATCCGGCGCCACAGTGGACACAGACTTCTTGCAAATTCAAATTGCCGAGAACAAGTCGGGTTCCGTGAATCGCGCAGAGATTGCATTTTCAATGAGCAGTCTCCATGGCCCCAGCCGACACACAATTCCATCGAACCCACAGTGACCAAAGGCGTAACTTTTAACTGCGGGCCAAAGGTACTGTCGGCCACCACGTCACGGAGTTTACTCCAGCCGCTGTCAACGCACGCTCAAGGGCCAATCACTTCGAGAGCGCCTCCTGGCCACGACAGAGCTGAAATTCTAGCTGACAAGCAGTTCGAGAAGCTATTGCGGCCAGAGGGGCTTATAACGAGCGGGGGCTATCGATATCAAAACGTGCCTGCACAGCACAAGTATACTGCGCAGCAACATTAAAGGGTCACTTTTTCGAAACCGTGTAATTATCTCCCACTGCGATGCAAAAGTTTGAAATTTAGCTCAAAAGTGCCTACAACGTTTCTCTGTAATGCTGCAAAACCGTGGCGCCCACGCAGCCTTGTTGAGCACGTTTGACGGCTACTTTAACGACTGAGACTTAGGCAACATCTTCGACACTCCTTTGGTGCGGTTTGCCTGTCTTCAGGCGCTAAAGCAGCCGCCACACTAAATTGGTGATGTAGTTCCTGACAGGTAAATGCTAATGTGCTCAAAAAATTTAAATGGGTGGCACCGAGGATTCTGCCGAACTCGGAGGTCACATGGACCATTTGCAGTTTTACTCACGCACATGTTAATGTTGCACTCCCATGTGATCATGCCACAACAGAGCGGAAAACAGGAACATTGAAAAAAAGGTATAAGTACCCTTTGATGCTTCGGATCACATTCAAATTTCGTCGAATGGTTTTGAACGATCTCTAGTGCTCCCAAGCTATACATTTGACCCAAAACTGCGGTCTCGCTGCTCTCCAAAGAGGTGTGGTTACGTTCAGTGTGGATGCAACCCACTGTGTCTTTAGAGAGGGGTTGTCATCCGTGTCAAAGATGGTAAGAACATTTCCCTGTTGCTCATCGCAGGGTGACCTGTCTTTTTCGACCGCGCAATGTGTAAGGATCAATGCCCCAATGGAAGGGTGGTTTCGTCGAGCCCCTTTATGTGACCCTCCGAGGCCTTTTCGTGGATATTCTGAACGGCGGTATGTCTGAAATGTTTTTCTTGGCCATCCATAAGAAAACTGTGTGATTCAATGCCAGGTGTCGCGGTTCTGACCTCCATCGCAGAGATGTGAAAAGAAGGGATGAAATGTTGATAAGAGGGGCTGTGACGATGTACTTACTGTGTGACATGTCCACGATTGCGTTGGGCAGAACTGCGCTAGAATTTGGAGCCAATTTGACTTCATTAACTCCTCTTACAGCTTTAGAGCTGTGTACTTTTTCGGCATTTGTGTATGACTTGCTGTTTGAGGCGTCGCCAAGCCCTAGGGTGACACTGCAGGGCGCCACGCTTTACACCATTACACAGTTGGGTTGTAGGTACCGTTGATACATATTGAAAACCTACACGTCGCAATGGGGGACAGTAACAGAGTTTCAAAAAATGGTCTTTTAGTTCTTTTGTGCCCTTCTTCCATTTTTCTGCTTATGTTCTACGATCATCGAGATTACTAGAGAGGCTTGTCAGTAATTGTACCGCTGCATTCAATCGTAGCTAAATGCATACGGTCACTTGAAGTGGAGGAGACGAACACTTGTTTTCGACCCGGCATCCACCGCTATGGCAGGTGGGGCTAAATATCGCTAGTTCTGAGAGGAACAGGCCATAGGAATGCAAAGGGCAAGTCGGTCAGCACTTGGACACGACGGTGGCCTTCACAAGAGGATGCAGCCCAAACCACAAGGAGTCACTGCACACACAGAAGTGGAAAGGCAGCAGCAGGGGCTGAGCTGTATTGCCCTTGTAGCAAGAGGAGAAATGCACAACTTCTTTTGCAGAATGTGAGTGGTGGCTGTTCCCAGGCGAAGCGAAGTGCGGTTCACGTTTCAGCAGCAGCAGGCCTCGTATTGTCTCCAGTTTCCGCTAAAATCTGTATCTGCTGGTTGGCGAAAACATTTCTCGGAAACACTGCTGGTGGCTGGAGACTGGGTTCCAGAAAAGACTGCAGCGTTTTTTCCAGGCCACGTACTTCCTCTGGTCCGTGGGGTTTCCCGCGTATGAAAAATAACAGTGTGTTGATTGGACCGCTGTCCGTGACATAAGAAATCATCACTACTGTTGTCTTTCGTTGTACTAGGACTGGAGGAACAGTTTTTTCCCGTATTATGGAGGAACGCTGGATAGTATGCGAAATGATCCGCAACTGGCGCACGAGTGGTTTCCGAGCTTTCGATTGGCGGTTTTAATCCGTTGACCTAGGATAGTACATTAGGTCGTAGTCGGCGCAAGAGTGCGGACGGAAGGATATTCGTTCAGGATCCGGGTGCGGAAAAGATTCAGCCTTGTTTCGAGGAAGAGTGTGGACGAAAGGTTCATCTCCGAGGCACACTACACATCGCATCTAGAGTTTTCTACATGTATGGTGAGAATTGCGCAGTACCGGGAGTAGCGATCTTGAGAGTACATTGTTACTTTATTGGTATTTATTTTATTTACACGTTAAGTTCCGTAGGATCAAATTGAGGAGCAAATCTCCAAGGTAATGGAACATATCGTTACATGAAACTACAACATAAAAGTAATAACAGATAAAAATAAAATGTTTATGAACCCGAAAAAAGTCAATCCTTAAGTTTAAGCAATCAACAATACAACAAGCATCAGATTAATTTTTCACGGAACTCCTCGACAGACCAGAAGGAGTGACCCAAGAGGAAACTCTTCAGTTTAGATTTGAAATCACGTCGATCACTGCTAAGAATTTGGAATTCGAGCGGTAGCTTATTGAAAACAGATGCAACAGTATACACCACACCATTCTCCACAAGAGTTAAGGAAGTCCGATCCAAATGGAGGTTTGATTTCTGCCGAGAAATGACATTACGGAATATATATATTGAGAGACCAATGTCAAAATACCCAGACTCGTGAACAGGGGTCGACAAGAGATTCGTGAAGTTACACCACTTGGTGCCCGAACCGCCTGTTTCTGAGCCACAAATATCCTTTTAGAATGGGAAGGGTTACCTCAGAATATAATACCATACGACATAAGCGAATGAATATAAGCAAAGTACATTAATTTTCATGTCGAACGATCACTCACTTCAGATATCGTCCGAACAGTAAAAATGGCAGCATTAAGTCTCTGGACAAGATCCTGAACTTGAGATTTCCACGGCAGTTTACTATCCATCTGAGCACCTAGAATTATGAACTGTTCTGTTTCACTTATCATATGCCCATTCTGTGAAATTAAAACATCAGGTTTTGTTGAACTGTGTGTTAGGAACTGTAAAAAAACTGTGTTTTACTGTGATTTAGCTTTAGTTTATTTTCTACAAGCCACGAACTTAGGTCGTGGACTGCGGTATTTGAAACCGGGGCAGTGTTGCACACGACATCATTTACTACCAAGCTAGTGTCACCAGCAAACAGGAATATTTTAGAGTTATCCGTAAGTCTAGAAGGCATATTATTTATGTAAATAAGGAAGAGGAGTGGCCCCAACATCGATCCCTGGGGCATCCTCCACTTGACTGTACCCCACTCAGGCACCACATCACCGCCATTCTCAGCGATGTAAATAATGACCTTCTGCTGTCTGTTGCTAAAGTAAGAGGTGAACCAATTCCCGTATTCCGTAATGGTCCAACTTCTGGAGCAATATTTTGTGATCAACACAATCAAACCCCTTAGTTAAATCAAAAAATATGCCTAGCGTTCGAAACATTTTGTTTAATCCATCCAGTACCCCACACAGAAAAGAGAATATAGCATTTTCAGTTATTAAACGACTTCTAAAGCCGAATTGTACATTTGATAGTAAATCGTGTCATATAAAATATCAGTTATTATCCTTACATACACGGCCTTTTCAATAACTTTAGCAAACACTGACGGCATAGAAATAGATCTAAAAGTGAGCCCTTAGTTAGAGGGACTTCCTTTAAGAAGGTATACCTATCAGCTGACTTCAATCTAAAAAAGCTGCGGCTCTAACACCAGCTACTACAGGAATTTTTCCATGAGTGATCCCACCACCATTCCACTGCCACCTATAAGCTTTGCCAGCCTTCCCATCCCATACCTATTGAGGTGCAGGCCATGCTTAGTGAAACCCGATCTACTGATAGACCCAACTGGCACAACTGAAATGTGACCCATGCCCTCTGCCATCAGTGCCCTCTCCAGCCCCATGTTAACGCCCCTAAGAGCCGCATTAAGATGAGGCCGATCATGAAGCTGGAAAAGTTCCACGAAATGCACATTAGTGTCACCAGTTTGAGTAGCCATCTTTACCAGGTCACTACCTACATCATATTCCCTGTCCCTCTCGAGGCTGCTCCCTGCTCCACCCACTGTCACTACCTGATCCTCTTTCGTAAAACTTCTAAGTAAGTCCCCTATGCTGTCAGTCACCCGCTCGCACGGGGAAGCAGCAGTTGTCCGACTCAAGTGTTTTACAGTAGTTTGTTTCCGAGTCAGTCGTATTGGCCAAAATCAGCTAGCGTTATCCCTCTAAAGTCGCAGTTATGGTCAAGTCATCACCCTTGGCTCAACTTTGTCATCTGCCAATCAGTTCATTCTACTTAATGAATGTTATCTTGACCCACATCCCAATTTTTCATGTTTTTATTAATAAATACGTCGTGATATTTGCTTCTTCCTTTCGTTTAAGTTCACAAGATGCCTTGACCACCTCTGATGTGGGAGATAATAGGAGTAGTCTTATAGTGAGAAATGCAATGTTTCGTCCTCCACCTTTTATCGTCATTTGCGTTTATATTCTTGTGCATAGTTTTCCTAGTTGTTTATTCAGCTTAAGATACATAACAATCACAATAACACATAAAATACAGTACTACAGACACATTAAAATACAGTTTAGATCTTTATATGTAAGCCATTGATCCAATCCACCACTTCGGAAGTAACCAGGTCCGGATCCACTAGATTTCCAGGTAAGGCACGGAGGGGGCTGTCCACTGCTATATGCTTTATATGCTTTATTGTTTGTGGAACGTCAGCACACTCACAATATGGGGTGTCCACCCAACCCCATTTATGAAGAATCTAAGCACTTCTTCCCATTCAACATGTGAAACGGTTAAGCCTGCTCCAAGAGTATCTTGGCAAGTTGAAACCATTGAGCCTTAACTGTTGGATCTTAAACTTTCAAGATGCCCTGTGGAGTAGAAGATGTCCATTCTTTCCGCCAGCTGTCTTTGGGATCGAAATGGTTGTTTAACAGATCCATGGCCGTTTTACATGCCGGTTTACGGGACTTCAACCTGGATGATTCTAGCTGTCTCACATCTTCGTGAATTGTGAGTGACGAGTTATTCAGTATTCTTGACCATAGATGACCGTTTTTGTATTCTGATGTGAGGAGGTGGTATTTTACACAACGCCGGCGCCGGTTTACGGGACTTCAACCTGGATGATTGTAGCTGTCTCACATCTTCGTGAATTGTGAGTGACGAATTATTCAGTATTCTTGACCACAGACGACCAACATGTTTTTGTATTCTGACGTGAGGAGGTGGTATTTTACACCACACCGGCAGCCATTGGACTGTAGTAGCAAGTAATGTTCCAGATATGATACGCATAGCGTGACGATGTTGAGTGTCCACAAGGTGAGTATTGCAGCTATTAAACCATACTGCAGAGCAGTAATCTGCTGAGGAATAGACGAGTGCTAGAGCAGATGTTCTCAATGTGTTGGCGTCAGCTCCCCATGATGTACCAGCTAGGCGCTGAAGGTTATTACGGCTCTTCAGTTTCGCGGCAGATTTACGTAACTGAGCTTTATACCTACATCTACATCTACATCCATAGTCCGCAAGCCACCTGACGGTGTATGGCGGAGGGTACCTTGAGTACCTCTATCGGTTCTCCCTTCTATTCCAGTCTCGTATTGTTCGTGGAAAGAAGGATTGTCGGTATGCCTCAGTGTGGGCTCTAATCTGATTTTATCCTTATGGTCTCTTAGCGAGATATACGTAGAAGGCAGCAATATACTGCTTGACTCCTCGGTGAAGGTATGTTCTCGAAACTTCAAGAAAAGCCCGTACCGAGCTACTGAGCGCCTCTCCTGCAGAGTCTTCCACTGGAGTTTGTCTATCATCTCCGTAACGCTTTCGCGATTACTAAATGATCCTGTAACGAAGCGCGCTGCCCTCCGTTGGATCTTCTCTATCTCTTCTATCAACACTATCTGGTACGGATCCCACACTGTTGGGGTGGCTCTGTGTCTTAGAGTTACTGAAAGGCAGATGTTGATAGGAGGCACCCACATGGCTGCCCACCAGAGAGACACTCTGTAAGTGTAACTATGGATTTTTATTTCTTGGCGACGACTGCCTAGAGTCGAAGCCGATTAACTATAATTTATCTCTCAAATTTGGACAACTGTGAATAAAAGCATATACTGGAAACAGATCACATACTCCAGTTGACAATCACTTTTAGTACTCTTATATGTAGAGACGTGCGCTGCGTACGCCAGTGAGGTGTAATTAATGGTGAATCAGCGGCAGAGGCGCGCCTGGCCTGCGTACGCAGTGCGTGGCGTTGCGTGCCACGCGACCCCGCCCATCCGACCCCTGCGGTTTGCCGGCGTGAGCCCGCACGCCGGCATCCGCACATGAAAGAGGAACGAATGCCCGCCGGCTCTGCCATCTGCGGTCGGTGCGCGGCCGTCAGCCGCGCAAAGTGCGGCAGATCCCAAAGGCCCGGGCGCTGCCTCGCGCTTGTATCTGCTACCGGAGGCAGCTGATGGCTGGCTACGTTTCCACGTCTGCCGATATTGCCATCTATTCGTGCCAACATTGACGTTTTGGGGGCTATTCTGATTCGGACGTTTGACGTATTTGCTGACCGTCCCCGTTGCGATGCCAATACGAATCGGCAGAATTTCTTTGCGTGTTCATTCGAGCAGTGAAGCTGTGACGTTTTCCAAACTGGAATTTTTCGCGCAATACGACAAGTTAAGGTTTTTTGAGCAGAATTCATGCTGGAAATCGTATGTTTTTCATTCTGTCTACACAAAAGCTTTACGTAGCACAAGGGGCGTTCAGTAAGCAGGTTGGTTTTATTCAGAAATTATTCCCACCTCTTTTGGCTACAAAACTGTATTTTTGAACATATTCTCCGTTCAGTGCGACGGGCTTACACCACCTTACTGCGAGGACCTGCATGCCCGCATGGTACCACTTACTGGTCAACATCGGAGCCAACATCTTATTGTATCCATAAACTCTCCACCATCCACGTACTGCTTCCCGCGGATCACTAGAGTGGAAACGAACTTAGAATTATATTAATACCTTAAGCTGCTGTCGGGCTTTGATATATATATCAAAGGGGACAGGTGAAAATGTGTGCCCCGACCGGGACTCGAACCCGACATGGCAGACACTCTATCCATCTGAGCCACCGAAGGCACAGCTAGCCTTGTTCTGTAGACCACCGTCAGTTTTCAGCAAACGCTGGTTTGAAGTTAGAGTGTCTACTAAATTGTTGTAATAAAGAAGTTAATTAAAAGTCTTAGTAATGACTAAAATAAATAGGCACTCTAGCATTACAAGTCAGCATTGTCTGTAGAGACCGAACCGATTTCCAGAACAAGGAGAACTGTTTTTACAAGGATACTCATCGAGTGGACATGGCTATGATGCCTTCGAGAAAGAGGTTACATCTTTTTGCCGCTTTACAGTTCATTCTGACAGAGCTCGCGTTATTACACAGATACATTTTTATTCAAGAACGCTGGCAGGGCAGCGCTTTCAAGACAACACCTCCATCGTTACGATATGAGCAGAGCACATATGCTTCGTTTCAGTGACACTTACTTCTAAGCCAATGAAAAATATTATTGGAAGACTGCAGAAACAATCAACTTGTGTACTCCATCGCACAAGAAGAAATTAGGCAAATAATTTTAAGACTGAGAAAGAAAAAAGGCGCCAGGACTGGATAGGATCCCTGCCGAAGTAATACAAGCCCTAAGTGATACGTTATATAGTTACTTGCGCGAACTGTACAACGAGAGTCTCTTGGAATGGTCCCTCAACTGTGGAAGAACGGTGAAATGGTAGTAATTAGTAAAGGGCAAGGCAAGGATCCGATGCTATCCACATCTTACAGACGTATATGTCTTTTAAACATTCTCAGAATGATATCTGAAAAAAACTGTTATGCAAGAGACATTCTACGTACGCACTAACGATGATGATCTAAACTGCTGGCGCTGTCGATAACCTGTGACGGCCGTCTTTCTTTGGTCGTCTTAGGGATTTGGAATGTCGAGAAGTGCTGTACAACTGCCTGAGAAATTATGGCTACGGGCGGCAAGCTCCTTCAATGTGCCCCAGAAAGAAAATAACAAAGACAATAACAAAAGGCTGTCAACAGGGATCAGAGTGTGCTCCAGAGTTTTGAGATGTAGCACTGGAGCGCATACTATTGAAGTTACGTGACAGCGGCAACATAAGCGGACTGGTAGCATTTGCAGATGAAATGGTTTTCGTCATAAGTGACGATTCCAGGAAAATTATAGAAGGAAAATCTAATGTGGCCCTCCACCAACTCGATGGTTGGTATCGAAGTGTTAAATTGTCACTAGCACCTCGCAAACAACGTACCTCTTGCTAAAATAAAATTAAATAATGTAACGATTACGAGAAGCATAGTAACGAGATATCTAGAGTATTTCTGGGCGAACGTCGTAACTTTGTACATAACATAGCGGAAGCAGGCAGGAAAGGTACAAATGTAACGAATAATGGTTCAAATGGCTCTAGGCACTATGGGACTTAACATATGAGGTCATCAGTGCCGTAGACTTAGAACTGATTAAACCTAACTAATCTAAGGACAACACAAGCAGCCATGCTCGAGGATTCGAACCTGCGACCGTAGCAGCAGCGCGGTTCCGGACTGAAGCGCCCAGAACCGCTCGGCCACAGCGGACGGCGTGACGAATAGATACCATTGCAAGTAGGCAATTTCGGCTTTATCTTCAAAGCAATCAGAATATACTCCCAATCTATATTGGCATCACTCGTAGGATGTGGTGCGAGCGTTTCCGCTCATAGATTGCGGTTAGGGAAGCCAACCTCACTAGTGAGATGAGTTCAACGAGGAGTGCTACTAAGATTAAAGGGCACCTACTGCACTACCGCGAATGATGATGTGTTAGTAGTTCTAGACCTGGAAATTAGGAAAAGGGGAGTCTTTTACTGGTTAATGTAAAGCAAACAAATGGAAGTACGAAGGATGCTTGGAACTGAGGTCAATAGGGGAAAGTTAATAAGAGATCGCGTGTTATTACTGTGGCAAAATGAATGGATCACTTCGAGAACAAGCAGGAGAAAAATAAGACTTTTTCTCTAACATCTAGGAGAGACTAAAAACGACATTTCTTAACCATTCGAGTGGATTCATGCATTACCTGAATGGCGTTGGCCTGTATGCTACGTATCTACACAAAATCAAAAGACAGCTGAATGATAGCTGCGCCTGCGACAGTGTGGGCAGACCATATCACACAGCATAGGACTGCACGCTGAATGAAGATGCGGCGGGTAATGGCCGTCACGTATTAAGGACACTGGACCTCAAAGCGGCACTAAGGAGCGAGTCGATCTGGCTCATGTTGGACGATATTGCAGCTACAGTATCCAGGAAGGCCAAGGAAGATATCACGAGACATTCAACCACACGTCAGCATACTGAGATCCCGGCTAGACTCTCCAGATGGAGAGAAGGCAACTGAGGTCGTTGACTACCGCACGAAATAGTTTCTCCAGAATATACATTGCGCTGGAGCAAGTGATCATAGAAGTATGGACTTAAAGACGCAACGGTGCCTGGAGGGGTGAAACGTTGCTGACGTGCTGCCCGTCGCCCAAGGAATCCAGCAGGCAATGGCTGATGATCGGGGTAGTATGGGGGCGCATCCAGTAGCTTAAGAAACCATCCAAGGTACTAAAATAAATAAACAAATTAAAAACAAATTTTGTAGTGCTTGTACTAGTATTAGTATTTGGGTAATTGGTTAAGGGTTTCATTGCAGTTTTGAAGTAGTAGAAGTGGTTGTAGGATTAAAGAACTTAAGTTTCAGAAATAAATACCTAATATACAATGTTATTATTATCCAAGGAAATGTAATTTGTATGTCCTATTTTAGCTTTTCTCATAACAGGCTGTAATTGTGAAGAATAAAGGAAAATAAAAGCCAATGACTATGAACGACAGAGATATCAAGAAACCCCTGACTCTTTTTTGTGTGTGCCACTGTGATACGCAAACATTATTTCAGTATTAAATGATTGTTTCTGAACGTGACGGTACTGGTACTGGACTTCAACACGAGCGCAATAATTTGAAAATCCCGCGGTGTCGGAACAGCCGGCAGCTGAAGTTAACGCCTGGGGCTGCTGCGGCGCATGGAAGGAGGATTCGGCGCGAGGTTAGTCTCTTGGTTTGATGCAGCGAACGGGGAAACGTAGATGGTAAAGACGGCAGCTCCGCGGGCAGCGAGAAGGTGTTGACGTCCGCCGAGAATTGTTCTCTTGGAGTCGGTACTGATTTAAGCGAGGAAGCATTATATACAAGTGGATTTGCAAACACTGAATAAATATTCAATTTCCAAAATCGCTAAAATCATTTATTCGTATAGATGACCGATTTCGGCAATTCTCTGTTGCCACCTTCAATTGCATGTGTACATCATTACATAATCTCCATCAGTAAAGTAAGTGGTGCTATAGAACATGCATTGTGTAGCACCACTATTCTAGGCGCTTCAGTCTGGAACCGCGCGACTGCTACGGTCGCAGCTTCGAATCCTGCCTAGGTCATGGATGTGTGTGATGTCCTTAAGTTAGTTACGTTTAAGTAGTTATAATGTCTAGGGGACTGATGACCTCAGATGTTAAGTCCCATAGTGCTCAGAGCCATTTTTGAAGCACCACTTACTGTACTTATGGAGGAGATTATTAATGGTTTAAATGGCTGTAAACACTATGGGACTGAACATCTGTGGTCATCAGTCCCCTAGACTTAGAACTACTTAAACCTAACTAACCTAAGGACATCACACACATCCATGCCTGAGGCAGGAATCGAACCTTCGACCGTAGCAGCAGCGCGGTTCCGGACTGAAGCGCCTAGAACCGCTCGGTCACAGCGGACGGCGAGATTATATATATATATATATATATATATATATATATATATATATATCCGAAGACGGCAACAGAGTACCGTCGAAACCGACCACCTATAATAAATGATTTTAGCGATCTTGGCCGCTGATAAATTGTTCATTGTTCATAATACCACAGAGCGCCCCCACGCTGAAGATGTCAGAAGTGTGTAAGTGGATCTGCGAATCTTGCGCCCCAAACAATTTTCAGCGTTGATTTGGTGTTGTGTGCGGTCACCGTCATCTCCCGTCCTTTCGTCATGTGATTAATCATTGACGTCCTCACCGGTTGTGTAGTTTCGGTGCTCTGTTAGCCTGTGGGCTGTGTCTGAGAAGGTACCTTTGCAACTAGCGACAAGTGAGGAGAAAGTGTTGTGGTCGTGGCTGTTTAAACGCGTAACTTATGGCTTGTGTGCAGGCAAGCAGCCACTAATGGGTTCAGGTCTATGTGCGGGGCTGCTACTGTTTTGAGCTCAAGAGGCAGTGAGAGGTGCGAACAATTGTTGTTGTATTTAAAAGCTAAGATATCTTGTTTACGCATGGCACACTTGCCCCCCCCCCAAACCCCTTATTCCTTGATAGTATTTCCGAGACTGGTGAAGTGGGAGTGGCGTGAAGTGCCAATTGCTGATGGTATGAGCGTGGGGTGTTATTCAAGTAATAAGAGGAGCTTGATCCAGCGGGCTACAAGTTGTATCGATTTTTCAGTATTATAAATGTGAAAATGTGTCTTGTGTAACCTTACTCGTATAAATGACTGCTGAGATTTGAAATTTTTGATGAATAATGTAACTACTAAATTTTAGTTTAAGAGGTTGGTTATACTGTAGAACAATCAGGTGTGTAATTGGAACTGGGTTCACATCGTCTTGGCATGGAAATTTTTCTGTCCATTTGTGAAATATTAAGATGATCTTAAAACGTGTATACATCTCTCAACGCAGTACCACCGTTCCCCAGTGACCATTTCCTATATACTTCTACACAGATGATGAGCTGTTGCGCAAAATTTGGAGTACCAACGGGGCTAATACAAGGTAAGAGCCACTGTTCAGATCTGATCTTGCCAACACATCAGCGTCAGTTCAACTTTGTCTGATAGTAAAGTGTAAAGCAATGAGCAATGGTAAGTGTGCACACCAGTACTGAGTTACGTGTTAGTGTCTGAACTTACTCAGATTAGGAAAGTTGGGTTTTTATATGTTGAATGATGTAGTTAATTACTGACTTTTTTTACGGACTTTCTAACGGAATTCAGCTCGAATAAACACGATTTCTCGGAAAATTTAGGTCATTCGTAAAAAACGTTCCATAGGTATTCATTTGTTCTTGCACGTAACCCGGTTACGTAAAGAGCGGAGTTGAGACCAACCGACCAGTGACGGGAAACAGCTGGGGGTGTTTTTTCTCTTCTTTTTTTCTTTTCTTTGAAAGTAGGCTACAGTAGTTAAGTACAAATGGAGAGGTTTGCACAGCATACACTAGCGTGATGAGCTGTACAGAAACCAGTCCTTGGACTAAAGATTGCAACAACAAAAACAACAACAACAATGACAACGACAATAATATAAGCCTGTGATCATTGCGGATTTTGGGAGTAAAGCCATCTACATCGATTAATATGCCTTCATTTACTAAGACATTTCGGTTGCTGGTATTTTCATATTTTTAATGTAGATTATAGTAACGTGAGAACGGGAGGCGTTAAGTATACAGTGCCAGTCGATGTCAGTAAGGAAGTAAAACATCAAAAAGAAAAAAAAAAATGACGTTCACCCATAAAACTTTAGAACTCTTAAAACAAAGTTGAATTTCAGGTGCAATAAAACCTACGCCACCTTGGGTCAGTTGCCAACTTGGCTCGAAAGTTTATAGATATTTAAGTGCTGGTCGAGAGGGTGCACTAGTGAGAATACTTACCAACTCTTATTCATAATAACCTGATGATGATAGCAGCCACAGTGTTGCAATAAATGACAATATAAATGAAAGTGTGTTACGTGGTTTTAATCTAAGAAATAAAAAATAAAACGCAGCAATAACCTTAGAACGCGCCGGACTGTTGTTTTTTATTAACTGCAACGTGGTCTTGGGCAACTAGCTCACCCGTAAAAGTTATATTGTGCACAAAAACTTTTTATTTCGTTTTGTGAGGTGCAAGCTTGCATTGTCGGAACACCTTGGCAAGGCAAAAAATCGAATAAGATCTACTGAATTAAATGTATCTTCAACACTAATAATGTACGCCAGACAGAGAATCTATTAGGCGGACTGTTCGCGAATCCTGTTCAGTAATTTCCTGCTCTGGACAGACAGCCCCGTCCCCCTAGCTCCGCGGAGACAAAAGCCGGATATTGCTGTGCTTCTGTCGCGGCCGGATGTATTTCATTAGCCGGAGCAACTAATTGCGCCGCCGGTGATGGAGTAATTGCCGCCTGTTGCAAATGAATCGTTATTCAGGCAGCTGTCCCAGCGAGAGCGCCGTACGCGAGAGAACGGCGGATTTGTACAGCTAATTGTTGGTGGTCGCTGACCGAGTCTGTTAACGAACCTGAGTTAGTGCGCTCCCTCTCTCCGCACAGCTCGCTGATTTAGTTTGTGAGCGTGAGTACCAAACACTTTCCCTTTGCATATATAGTTTCTTCTTTTCACAGTTCAAGGATAAATTCGACCGTTGTATGACATGGAAAGAATAGGAACAATGATATTCTTCCTCTGACACACACACACACACACACACACACACACACACACACACAACTTTATCTCCATTAACATTCTGTTCTCTGAAACAAGCTATCTCGTATCTTGAGTGCAGTGTTGCCTCCACAGCAAACATATACGATCCAGCTGGTTGGCTGTCACAAATGTTGACGCTTCTATGTGGTACACATGTCTCGCAGGGCTGGACTTAACACCTCTTGCATTTCCTGTAATGTTCGAGACGTCTAAACGAGGTTTTAGTTAAACGTAATTTTTAACTGAGCGTGCCATTAAGAGTGTGTTAGGTCGTTAACTAACAAGAATCCGCTTATTATAATAAACGTTGTTGACGCGTTTCGGACAAAGTACATCAGCAGAATACCAGAAATAAACGTGATACAAAGTAAATAATTGGCAACCAATGCTGTACAATCGGAATAAAGTCATGAGATGTTCAACTGACTCTTTTATTAGAACATGTTACGCGTTTCGGGATTACACCCATCTTCAGACATCTGTTACAAGAAAGTGGAAAACATAAGTGAACAGCACCCTCAACACGTCTCAACTTTACAGAAAATGAGATCGGGTCATATACATACCACAAACTTCAACTCATTCCTAACCAACCAGGCTTACAGCCTTCACAGCTCAAAGAAAGTCTCCAATAACATATGACTATAACTGGGACACAAGTAGTCTTGAGACGTGCTGAGTGTGCTGTTCACTTATGTTTTGTACATTTTTGTAAAAGATGTCTGAAGATGGGTGTAATCCCGAAATGCGTAACAGGTTCTAATGAAAGAGTCAATTGAACATCTCATGGCTTTATTGCGATTGTACAGCATTGGTTGCCAATTATTAACATAAAAATGATCGCAGGCCTCAGACGGGATTTTATGTCCTGTATATCGTGATACGAAGTATCGGAGCGTTGATCTATACCTACTACGTAATTCACTTTTAAGTTTATAGCGGAAGATACATAGAGTCACTTTCAGATTACTACTCGGCCGTTCCACTCTCGAATACGGGATGGTCATTTATCCCTATGTAAATGGGAGTTAACAAAATATTTTGCGAAACTTCCTGGCAGATTACAACTGTGTGCCGGACCGAGACTCGAACTCGGGACCTTCGCCTTTCGCGGGCAAGTGCTCTACCAATTGAGCTACCCAAGCACGACTCACGACCCGTCCTCACAGCTTTACTTCTGCCAGTACCTCGTCTCCTACCTTCCAAACTTCACAGAAGCTTTCCTGCGAACCTTGCAGAACTAGCACTCCTGAAAGAAAGGATATTGCGGAGACATGGCTTAGCCACAGCCTGGGGGATGTTTCCAGAATGAGATTTTCACTCTGCAGCGGAGTGTGCGCTGATGCCTGTGGGTAAGCCATGTCTCCGCAATATCCTTTCTTTCAGGAGTGCTAGTTCTGCAACGTTCGCAGGAGAGCTTCTGTGAAGTTTGGAAGGTAGGAGACGAGGTACTGGCAGAAGTAAAGGGCAGAAGTAAAGCTCTGAGGACAGGGCGTGTGTCGTGCTTGGGTAGCTCAATTGTTAGAGCACTTGCCCGCGAAAGGCAAACGTTCCGACTTCGAGTCTCGGTCCGCCACACAGTTTTAATGGTTCAAAATGGTTCAAATGGCTCTGAGCACTATGCGACTTAACTTCTGAGGTCATCAGTCACCTATAATTTAGGACTAATTAAACCTAACTAACCTAAGGACATCACACACATCGATGCCCGAGGCAGGATTCGAACCCGCGACCGTAGCGGTCGCTCGGCTCCAGACTGTAGCGCCTAGAACCGCACGGCCAATCAGGCAGGCACAGTTTTAATCTGCCAGAAAGTTTCACATGAGCGCACACTCCGCTGCAGAGTGAAAAATCTCATTCTGAAAATACACTCCTGGAAATGGAAAAAAGAACACATTGACACCGGTGTGTCAGATCCACCATACTTGCTCCGGACACTGCGAGAGGGCTGTACAAGCAATGATCACACGCACGGCACAGCGGACACATCAGGAACCGCGGTGTTGGCCGTCGAATGGCGCTAGCTGCGCAGCATTTGTGCACCGCCGCCGTCAGTGTCAGCCAGTTTGCCGTGGCATACGGAGCTCCATCGCAGTCTTTAACACTGGTAGCATGCCGCGACAGCGTGGACGTGAACCGTATGTGCAGTTGACGGACTTTGAGCGAGGGCGTATAGTGGGCATGCGGGAGGCCGGGTGGACGTACCGCCGAATTGCTCAACACGTGGGGCGTGAGGTCTCCACAGTACATCGATGTTGTCGCCAGTGGTCGGCGGAAGGTGCACGTGCCCGTCGACCTGGGACCGGACCGCAGCGACGCACGGATGCATGCCAAGACCGTAGGATCCTACGCAGTGCCGTAGGGGACCGCACCGCCACTTCCCAGCAAATTAGGGACACTGTTGCTCCCGGGGTATCGGCGAGGACCATTCGCAACCGTCTCCATGAAGCTGGGCTACGGTCCCGCACACCGTTAGGCCGTCTTCCGCTCACGCCCCAACATCGTGCAGCCCGCCTCCAGTGGTGTCGCGACAGGCGTGAATGGAGGGACGAATGGAGACGTGTCGTCTTCAGCGATGAGAGTCGCTTCTGCCTTGGTGCCAATGATGGTCGTATGCGTGTTTGGCGCCGTGCAGGTGAGCGCCACAATCAGGACTGCATACGACCGAGGCACACAGGGCCAACACCCGGCATCATGGTGTGGGGAGCGATCTCCTACACTGGCCGTACACCACTGGTGATCGTCGAGGGGACACTGAATAGTGCACGGTACATCCAAAATGTCATCGAACCCATCGTTCTACAATTCCTAGACCGGCAAGGGAACTTGCTGTTCCAACAGGGCAATGCACGTCCGCATGTATCCCGTGCCACCCAACGTGCTCTAGAAGGTGTAAGTCAACTACCCTGGCCAGCAAGATCTCCGGATCTGTCCCCCATTGAGCATGTTTGGGACTGGATGAAGCGTCGTCTCACGCGGTCTGCACGTCCAGCACGAACGCTGGTCCAACTGAGGCGCCAGGTGGAAATGGCATGGCAAGCCGTTCCACAGGACTACATCCAGCATCTCTACGATCGTCTCCATGGGAGAATAGCAGCCTCCATTGCTGCGAAAGGTGGATATACACTGTACTAGTGCCGACATTGTGCATGCTCTGTTGCCTGTGTCTATGTGCCTGTGGTTCAGTCAGTGTGATCATGTGATGTATCTGACCCCAGGAATGTGTCAATAAAGTTTCCCCTTCCTGGGACAATGAATTCACGGTGTTCTTATTTCAATTTCCAGGAGTGTATTTTGCTTTCGGAGGAGAAAGTTGGTGATCAAAATTTCATGGCACGATCTCACTACAACGAAAACGCCTTTGCTTTTGTTGAATCCTGTCTTGACGTCAAATATGTGATGTCTAGGAAACCTGCTTTCTCGCATCGCTAGACAACATTCACATAAGTCGTATTGATTAGTTTTATTACAAAAGGAAAAAAAATACAATTCTTAACTTTGTGGCAAACAAAGGGCGACATGCAAAATAATCAATGGCCTTCAGTATAATAATTCCAACTCTGAGCTACATAGAATGTACAACCAAAGTAATGAACTTTGACAATTCTATTCTGATAGCTGGTCTTGAGGCTTCTAGTAGAATTGGGCGCAGCCAGTCGGAGCGGCGCTCATGTCCTCTTGGCACAGAGGCCGCTGCTGACGCGTTGTCATCCTGGAGAGGGGTCGGTCAGCGTGCAATTGGCTGACGTCTTCTTCACAGACATCTCTGCTCTAACATTCCCGACTGGCGTGCCGGCGCTTCACTTTACGCTATAACAGCTTTAATGATTGACATCCGAACTCCCTTATCACATCCAACACTCTCTTCCATATCTCGATACAATAACGAGCTAGTGCGCAGCCTGAACGTTGGTGAGGAAGTGGCAAATGACAACCACCAAGTGCCTGTTTTAATTATTGTGGAGGTGAAGTTTTACGTCTGACTGACGTCTTTCGGCTGTATTTTAAAGTACCTCTGCCACAACATGTAATCCAGTTATCAGTATTTCCTTCTGAAGGTGATGTTTTTATGGACGTTGAAATCATGGTAAAGGGGTTTTAATAAACTTACGATTTTGCAACTGATTGGCTGTTTACTATTTCTAAATTTTTGTGAAATCTTATGGGACTTAACTGCTAAGGTCATCAGTCCCTAAGCATACACACTACTTAACCTAAATTAGGACAAACACACACACCCATGCCCGAGAGAGGACTCGAACCTCCGCGGGGACCAGCCGCACAGTCCATGACTGCAGCGCCTGAGACGGCTCGGCTAATCCCGCGCGGCTACTATTTCTAAAAGATGATTTCATCCTACGGTTGCTGCTCCAGGCATGTACAAAATTTTTAAAAGTATATTATCATCTTCTTTCTGCATATAACAACTGTAACAATGTAGTCTGCCCTGGTGAGATCCACTTGGTGTGGTTCACGCCGCAATAGCAAGTAGTCTGTGACGCTGTCATACCAAGTTATACGTAAGTTATGTCTTCAAAATCATCTTCGAAAGAAGTGTATATTAAAACACTCTCTCTCTCTCTCTCTCTCTCACACACACACACACACGCACACACACACACACACACACACACACACACACACACACACACAGTAAGTATCATAATTCGGTCATAGGCGTGACTTAAGTACCAAATGGCTTTCTTTGGTTCTCTCAGCTCAATGTTTCCTCTTCAGACAACAATACTGCTGATTTCTACTACTAATTCCGAGACATCTTTCTTCTGCACGTTGTCTGTCATCGCCGCGCGGTTTAAGGCGCCATGTAACTGACTGCGCGGCCACTCCCGCCGGAGGTTCCGGTCCTCCCTCGTGTGTGTGTGTGTGTGTGTGTGTGTGTGTGTGTGTGTGTGTGTGTGTGTCGTTCTTAGTATAAGTTAGATTAAGTTAGTTTAAGTTGTGTGTTAGCCTAGGGACCGATGACCTCAGCAGTTAGGTCCCTTAGGTATTCAACAGATTTGAACATTTGCCTGGCGTCCTTGTGAGAATACTGTTACCATGGTTACGGCCAAGAGGCCTATTATCTAACTTCAGAAGAAACACTGTTCCCTCTTCCATCGCAATAAGCCAAACTTGCAGAAGCATACAAAGCCGCAGCTAGCGGCGGGGGAATCCGGAGATCGCAAGCAGTTTGCTTCCGCAAAAGAGCTTCATTGCACTCTGGGAGTGGTGCCGCACATAAAACCTCGTACGAGAGACGATATTTGTCGTTTCACTTCTCTACTGTAGATACAATAATGTGCATTTCATGTCCTGTTCAGCACTGCACTGCATCGCGCACGTTCTGGGCTGAATTTCACCTTAATGACCGCCACTCAGCTACCAGTGAAATAATGTGAAATACGCATGCTTACTCGTATTTGCACTCTGCTCCCTCGACCACAAAAAAATTACTACATTATTCGCCACTACTTAGCGGAAAGTCCGCCTCCGTAGCTTCTTGGTTAGCGCGGCTTGCTGCCTCGCGGGAGGAACTGCGTTCCATTCCCGGGACTTCCAGGGATTTTTCCTTGGCGAGAGGACCGGAACGGGGTGCCCTCAGTCTCGTAAGGCGAACTGGGGAGCTACTCGACCCACGAACCCCGACAACGACGGCGAGAGCGGTGTGCTAACCTCATGTACCTCCATACCGCATCCCATAACGTTTCTGGGAGAGGATTACACGGCAGTCGGTCGTTCTCAACTGTTCATTCTAGGGCCAGAACACAGAGCGATCCAGCAGTTATGAATATGTAGTCTGCAAACTGAAACGACGAACGAAAATTTATATCGAGGCTGAGATTCGAACCCTGGTCTCCTGCACACTATGCAGATGCGCCACGCTGGCACGTGGCTTGGCACAACTGCACGGACTAGCCTAGCACCGACCGTTGTGGCCGAGCGGTTCTAGGCACTTCAGTGTGTGTGTGTGTGTGTGTGTGTGTGTGTGTGTGTGTGTGTGTGTGTGTGTGTGTGCGTGCGTTGTTCTTACCATAAGTTATTTTAGGTAGTGTTTGTGAGCCTAGGGACCGATGACCTAAGAAGTTTAGTCCATTAGGAATCCACACACATTTGAACATTTTAGAGAGATCCGCTTCAGTTATACTAATATTTATTTGAACCAAGTGCGATTTCGGGATTTTAAAATCCCATCTTCAGGTTATGAAATTACATTATTTGGTAGCACATAACACGAGGTCCCTCCATATTGGCGGAAACTGTCCCGCGCTGGGCAGGCGCACTGTAGTAACGCCGTTCAAACAAAATGCAATGATTGAAACTCTTGCACTGACTGGCCCAACCACGTGTCATGTATTACCAAATGCTGTAATTTCATACACCTGAAGATGAGATTTTAAAATCTGAAAAGTGGTTCTGGTTTAAATAAATATTAGAACACCTGAAGCGTATATCTCTAAATTATCATGCCTCTCAGTTGCTGATGTCCTACGCACCAAATCCTGTACATCATAAATGTTTGAAACCTGGAAAGGTCTCTGGAACTATATAGTTTCAATCGTGCTAACCTCCACGGTGGCCTCAGTTTCATTGCGCTTGAACAACGACCAAAGTTTTCGACATTGTCTGTAACTCCTCTCGGTGTATCGATATGCATTAAATGACTAGACGAGTTGGTAATCGCTGTAATTGTTTTCAACTGCCCTATATTTGCAGTGGCCTGCCCTATCTATCATCACTCTTAAAATGGGTCAAACGGCTCTAAGCACTAAGGGACTTAACATCTGAGGTCATCAGTCCTCTAGACTTAGAACTGCTTAAACCTAACTAACCTAAGGACATCACAAACATCCATGCCCGAGGCAGGATTCGAACCTGCGACCGTAGCAGCAGAGCGGTTCCGGAATGAGGCGCGTAGAACCATTCGGCCGCAACGGCCGGCGATACCATCACTCTTAAAGATATTATTTAAGCGACGGAGGTACGAGTAGCGCATGGGCACCACCGCGTAGCAGGTACCGGCACCGCCACATATTCGAACTGCAAGTAGCAAACACATCACAGTTGAGAGGTAACACTATGCAGGGCGGCTCTACACGGACCTCTGCTAGGCTGCGTGGCGCCTACTTTGGCCTCACGGGGTAGGAAGCGAAACGAGAGCGAGGCAGCGGCCGGCCTTTTTGCACCTGTTCCGAAATTGGGCAGGGAGGCGCCCGGGATTGCCGGCAAGTGTGAAGGCGGCTGGAGGCTTGGCGGGGGCGGTGGGGGCGGCTAATGAATTATGCATGTCCGCCTCCGGCCCCGGAGACTCGCCGCCTCAATTAGGGACCGCCGCCACCTCCAGCACGGCTCCGCCAGTTGCAATTAGAGTAGGCCGCCTGCGGACAGCGGATGGGGTACAGGGTCGCCGGAACTGGGCGAGCTATCTGGCGGCGTGGAAGGGCGCGTCTTACATGATGGAGGTCACCCGAGAGGGCGAAGACACCACGGTGTTCGCAAGGGCAAAGCTACAATTATTCGATGTTTACGCTTCTCCTGGTAGTTCCAATGTAGAATATGTATTTTATTACATAAAAAAATTTTGAAAGTAAAAACTTTTAGTGCCTAGACCGCGATTCTCCTATCACGATGAAAGATCGGTAACTAGTTTCAGTAGATATCTGCAACCATCTTCAGATCGCTCAAAATGTTAAAAGGCGATGAGTAAGCACTGGAAAGCATCGTTAGCTGTTGTCATGCAACAACATGCATTAAGAGGTCTAAGGCGCTGCAGTCATGGACTGTGCGGCTGGTCCCGGCGGAGGTTCGAGTCCTTCCTCGGGCATGGGTGTGTGTGTGTGTGTGTGTGTGTGTGTTTGTCCTTACGATAATTTAAGTTAAGTGGTGTGTAAGCTTAGGTACTCATGACCTTAGCAGTTAAGTCCCATAAGATTTCACAAACATTTGAACATTTTTGAACATGCATTAGTAAGTACCAAAACATTAAGAGAACGTAGTTGAAAACGTCAACTTGAGCACTTGAGCAGACTAGCTTGTAGACGGCAGTTCGCAGGTCGACGGTCGTATAGGAAATTGTCCAGTTGTATGAGTAGAAGTTGGATCAAGAGCTCATTACTTGCAATATTATAACAGGTATTATCGTGAGAGCACTATATGCAACGTTCCAAAAACGGTCAGCTTTTCCGTAGGCTGCCTTACACAAGAATGCGGTCATTTTTATAAAATATATAAGGATAATACAAGAACGCTGCACGCCACGCCTTGCAGGATCATTGTTATGTAAGCCAGGTTACGGAACAGCTGACAGTTCTTGGAACCACTATATATATACTGCTCTCACAATAGTGTACTTGTTTCACTATTACAAGTAATGAGCTTTTGATCTAATTTCTACTCATGTAACTGGACAATTCCTTATATGATCGTCAACCTGCGAAATTGCCGTCTAGAAGCTAGCTTGCTCAAGGTGACGTATTAAACTACGTTATGTTAATGTTTTGGTACTTACGAATGCGTGTTGTTGCTTGACTACAGCTAACGATTCTTTCCAATGCTTATTCATCGCCTTTTCATAAGCCGGCCGAAGTGGCCGTGCGGTTAAAGGCGCTGCGGTCTGGAACCGCAAGACCGCTACGGTCGCAGGTTCAAATCCTGCCTCGGGCATGGATGTTTGTGATGTCCTTAAGTTAGTTAGGTTTAACTAGTTCTAAGTTCTAGGGGACTAATGACCTCAGCAGTTGAGTCCCATAGTGCTCAGAGCCATTTTTTTGAGCCTTTTCATATTTTGAACGATCTGAAGATGGTTGCAGATAGCAACCGAAACTAGTTATCGAACTTTAATTGTGATAGGAAAATTGCGGGATAAACCGTATTAAGACAGCCGTCTCTTCCCCCGTCCCTCAATCATGTCAGGCTTCAGTGATAAAAATCTATGCCGCCTAGTGAAAACAGAAAAGTCAGTTGTAGCAAGGCATGCTCTTCAGTCAGGAAATCACGAAGTTAAATTGCCGGCCTGTGTGGCCGAGCGGTTCTAGGCGCTACAATCTGGAACCGCGCGACCGCTACGGTCGTAGATTCGAATCCTGCCTCGGGCATGGATATGTGTGATGTCCTTAGGTTAGTTAGGTTTAAGTAGTTCTAAGTTCTAGGGAACTAATGACTCAGCAGTTAAGTCCCATAGTGCTCGGAGCCATCTGAACCATTTTTGAAGTTAAATTTTTGAGAACCAAAATTTTAACTATTATGGCAAACTATAATCCACGTCGGTACAGAGAAGCAATCGAAATATATAAGCCTAGTGAAAATTTTGACAGAAAAAAGAAGCCATAAAACTCTCAGGATCTCTGGAGAATCGATAGTTACGTTTTTATCCTTGACAGGCAGTAATCGATGGTTAACATTTATACGTCGCTCTCCGACGTCCGACTCTTTAGTCGGCAAAGCTCAGCGTCGCCAGGAGAACCTGCGAAGATGTCCAGCGAAGCTCTGGACGGAACGTCAGGAACCGCAAGGTTTCTTCGACCACGGCCATAACAGCCCGGGGGGCTCAAAAATGTTCAAATGTGTGTGAAATCGTATGGGACTTAACTGCTATGGTCATCAGTCCCTAAGCTTACACTCTACTTAACCTAAATTATCCTGAGGACAAACACACACACCCATGCCGAGGGAGGACTCGAACCCCCGCCGGGACCAGCCGCACAGTCCATGACTAGCGCCCCAGACCGCTCGGCTAATCCTGCGCGGCCCCGGGGGCTCATCAGCAACTATGATGCCCGGCCGTGAAAGCTTCCATAGTATGATTTAATTTATTGTTTAATTTGGTGGCAGGATGCATTTCCTGACGTCACAATCGCCTAGGTAGCATGAGGGAGTGAAGTCGTTTGCGACGTGTCTGTGAATCGTGTAAATATTGTTCTCTGTATTACCGTGTGGTCTTATCGAATTTCAATTGTTTACAAGTATGTCTTACGATCCGAAGTGGAATTTGGGGACTGGACCAGCGTATGCCTAAAAAGAGCCTGAGAAACCGCCTAAAACTCACACTCAAGCTGGTCAGTGCACCAGCCTCAGTCATCATTCCACGACGCAGTTTCGATCCGGGTGCGACTCACCAGCATGTCTGGCAAGCTATCACGCTTTGCGTTACGCTATACGAAAGATCACTTGTGAAGGTGGTGGAAAAGTGCAGTATTGTATGTTGAAGTTGTGGTGATTTTCAGTATGAAGATTGGTGCAACGCAGCTCTCCACAAAATCCTGCGCAATCTTCATCATCTCGGTTTAGCTATTGCATCCTACTTTTAATTCAATCTGCTTCCCACTCCAACCCTCTCAATTTCCCTCACCTACCAAATCAACTATTTTATGATGGCCTCAGGATGTCTCGTATCTTTCTTTTAGTAAACTTTTGCCATGAATTTCTTTCCTCTCCAACCTTTTCCTTACTTATGCCACCTAGCCACGTGATCTTCGCAACTTTCTCTAGAACTGCGCCTCGTCCAAGATTTAATTCTGTACAAGGGTACTCTCCAAATACCTTCAGAAAAAGACTTCCTAACAGTAATATTTACATTCGCTGCTAACAAATTTCTATTTTTCAGAAACGCTTTGCCGGCCGCGGTGGTCTAGCGGTTCTAGGCGCTCAGTCCGGAACCGCGCGACTGCTACGGTCGCAGGTTCGAATCATGCCTCGGGCATGGATGTGTGTGATGTCCTTAGGTTAGTTAGGTTTAAGTAGTTCTAAGTTCTAGGGGACTGATGACCACAGATGTTCAGTCCCATAGTGCTCGGAGCCATTTGAACCATTTTTTTCAGAAACGCTTTATTTTTCATCCTCTCTAGTTCGGCCACCGTCAATCACAAATTAAGACTTTTCTACAATCTTTCCTACTGACGAAGTGTGACAGTCACTATGGAGATTACAGCCATCCAAAGTTATCAAATTTTACATATACCAGAACAGTCTCTGACTGCAAATATTCGTTTACTCAGTTACCAGTTTGTTATTATGATTATCTTTAGATCGATGTAAAAACAGAAAATTGTGATACTTATGGAAAAAAGTGTACGTAATAGTAGGTTCAAATGGCTCTGAGCACTATGGGACATAACTACTGAGGTCATCAGTCCCCTAGAACTTAGAACTACTTAAACCTAACTAACCTGAGGGCATCACACCATCCATGCCCGAGGCAGCATTCGATCCTGCGACCGTAGCGGTCGCGCGGTTCCAGACTGAAGCGGCTAGAACCGCTTGGCCACGTAATAGTAGGCCGACGTAATAGTAGGCTAACAACTATTACAACCAGTATCATTATGTACAGGATGATTATAAACACATCAAAAAACTTTTGCATACCCCGGTTTCAAGAACTCCTGAAGATAGAAGTTGACTGTGGATATTCTATCATAGACACAGTCCCTTTGACTGTTCAGAGACGTCACTAAACCCGCCCAAAGATGTCAACAACCATGCATGAGCAGCATCTATTAGACGGAGGGGATCCGACAGCCTATCAGTTCCAGTCATTTCACCAGGAAGGAGGTACACGGCTCATGTTGTCTGTAGTTCAACCATGTCTAGACGGTCAATACCGCGGTTCGATAGCGTCCGCATTGTTACTTTGTGCCAGGAAGGGCCCTGAACAAGGGAAATGTCCTGGCGTCTCGGAGTGAAACAAAGCGATGTTCTTCGGACATGGAGGAGATACAGAGAGTCAGGAACTATCGATGACATGCCTCGCTCAGACCGCCCTAGGGCTACTACTGTAGCAGATGACCGCTACCTACGGATTATGGCTCGGAGGAACCCTGACAGCAACATCACCTTGTTGAATTATGCTTTTCGTGCAGCCGACATCGTGTTACGACTCAAACTGTGCGCAATAGGCTGCATGATGCGCAACTTCACTCCCGACGTCCATGGCGAGCAACCACGACACCATGCAGAGCGGTACAGATGGACCCAACAACCTGCCGAATGCACCGCTCAGGATTGGCATCACGTTCTCTACACCGATGAGTGGAGCAATGCATTCAACCAGACAATAGTCGGAGACGTGTTTGGAGGCAACTCGGTCAGGCTGAACGCCTGAGACACACTGTCCAGCGAGTGCAGCAAGGTGGAGGTTCCATGCTGTGTTGGGGTGGCATTATGTGGAGCCGACGTACGCCGCTGGTGGTCATGGAAGGTGCCGTATCGGCTGTACGACACGTGAATGACATCCTCCGACTGATAGTGCAACCATATGGGCATCATGTTGGTGAGGCATTCGCCTTCATGGACGACAATTCGCACCCCCGTCGTGCACATCTTGTGAATGACTTTCTTCAGAATAGCCACATCGCTCGGCTAGTGTGTCCAGCATGTTCCCCAGATATGACCCTTGTCGAACATGCCTGGGATAGATGGAAAAGGGCTCTTTATGGACGACGTGACCCACCAAACACTCTGAAGGATCTACGCCGAATCGCTATTGATGAGTGGAACAATCTGGACCAACAGTGCCTTGATGAACTTGTGGATAGTAGGCCACAACGAATACAGGCTTGCATCAGTGCAAGAGGACGTGCTACTGGGTATTAGAGTTACCGGCGTGTACAGCAATCTGGACCGCCACCTCTGAAGCTCTCGCTGTATGGAGGTACAACATGCAATGTGTGGTTTTCATGATCAATAAAAAGGGCGGAAACGATGTTTATGTTGATCTCTGTTCCAATTTTCTGTACAGGTTTCGGATCTCTCGGAACCCAGGTGATGCAAAACTTTTTTTGATGTGTGTAATTAAAGGTCACAATGACGTCAAATTGCAAACGGATTATTATCGGAGAAGGGGGAAAACGCATGGCAGAAGAAAAAAAAATAGTGTGAAAATTGATCAGTAGATGTCGCTGTGTGTGTCAGAATACGTAAATGAAAAAAACTGTCATGCGCACGACCCATTGAAGTTGGTATAAACACGCCGGCTGCATGGCTTTTCCTCCTTTCGCGTCTGCGACGTTCGCCATGACTGTCTCAATGTGGGATTGCGCTCTGCTTGTAAAGCTGTATTTCAAGAATGATGACTGTGCACACATCACTCTGCAGAAGCTCCGGACACTAAAGGGTTTGAAAAAAAGGCGGTGGTCCGATGACTGCCGTGGGTCTGGAGAAAATGATTCGGAAATTCTAAAAGACGGGCTCTTTTGGTGTGCAACGTGGTAGAGGGAGGGAACGAATTGATTCGACTTCAGTGGAAGCAGTGGCCACAGCAATGCAGGAGGAGACGAGTGGTGGTGTGCAAACGTGTAGTGCTCTGAGAATTCCCGAACATTGGACATACCCGTGAGCACGGGTATGTCCTTCTTTGCCACCCATTCAAAATTACCCATGTGCACGAGTTGCTTCCTGTTAACCTGCCAGCAAGAAGGACCTTTGCTTTAGAATTTCTTTCGTTTTTATGCAAGATGGAGCACCTCCGCACATTGCAAATCCAGTTAAGCAGCTGCTGAAGCGAATTTTCGGAAATGCTAGAATTATCAGCTGCCATTTCCCTACAGCCTGGCCGTCCTGATCACCTGATCTCAATCCGTGTGACTTCTGGCTGTGGAACTATCTGAAAGATCTGTTCAGCGTTCCGATTGAATACTTAGCTGCACTGAAGGCACGCATTGCGCAGCACATTTTTAACGTGACCACGGAAACACTTTGTTTAGTTGTGGAACATGCGGTTTCTCGATTTCAACTTGCTGCAGGGAACGATGGACAACATATTGAACATGTTTTGCGCCAGCCACACGGAAATTAATAATCCAATTTGATTTTGTTTGATGCTTTTCATGCGGTTTTTGGCCTCAGGATAATTAAAAACCGATTTTTCCCATCCGATGAGATTTGACCTTGCCATGGTAGATGGGATTACGTAAGTAACAGTATCACACCTGTACATCCATGCACACTGAGTAGTACAGTTTGTTTAACATCAAACTTGCACCTTAGGCATTGTTGCGTTATTCAATTGTCATTTGTAGTCGACCACTATTAAATTATGATGCTTACAGCGCCATCTATTGCTACATTTTGTAAACTATTTATTTTTCTTCTGCCATACGGTTTCCCCCGTCTCCGATGGTATTGCGTTGCAATTTGAAGTCATTCTGACCAGTGATGTATTTCTACAGCGGTTTGAAGGTTTAACTTTAATTATAATCACCCTGTACATATGCTGCTGGAAGGTTAGCAAACATACCTGTCTTCATGAAGTTAAGAGAGTAAGCAAATGAAATACATCGCCGTAAATAGCATCGTCAAATATATTAAAATTATGATTAACTGTTAACGAGTCATGACCCGTAATGTCGGGTCGTTGCTAGCGTACTGTACTAACAACTATAGTGTAAACAGCTGAAGAGATGTGGCCGCTAGATGTCACTAGCCGAAAGCAGTTTGAACGGCGTGATACAAAGTCTGATATATGATGTTAGTCATTCAATATAAAACTAAACCGGGTATACTGAAATGCACTTTAAGAAAGAGCTACGTTTTAACATGAGTCCAAAGAGAAATATTAAATTATGAAACGTAGCTGCGAATAACTGTCTATGAAATATGCTGTACAATAAAGTTAACTGACAGCAGTATGTCAAAGATAGAAAGGTCATACTATATTTTGATATGCATAAGCCCATCGCTCTCGAATTGTGACACAGTTGTTCGAGGAACATTCCACAGGCGGGGTTGGCAGGACAGGACAGGACGGGACACACGACTTCAATCGAGTAGAGCACATCGAAAATGATAAAGCATTCATTGGACCAATCAACCTTTACGTGGGCTGAGAACGGTTGCGTTTGAGCATACACAAGGAAGGCCGAGAGGCTCTCTCACATCGACATACTTCTTAAAAGCCGGTGGGACATAAAAAGGTCAATGCCTCCGCGAATTTGGGTGCCTCGTGGAGTCAAGATCACGATCTTTGCTGTCACTCTGAGGACGAAAGGTTGTGCTAGACGTTATTAAGTTGGTGTCTGTAATTCAATCGCTCAAAGAGTGTAAAATGTCGTGACTAAAGCCGAACTCTTGCTATTGCAAAAATAAGCAATGATATTAAAATTATTTAAGCACAATAGTTTCTGTGCAGCTATTTTCTTAAAACTGAATAATCTGAATGCCTATTCCGTAGAATAGCATGACATTTTTAATATTATTAGCTTGAAAGCTAATCAACCTCCAAATTTTTGTTTGGGATTCTGCTAAATAAGCGTTTCGTCTGTTAAAGTAACGTTGGGTTTTTTATAGCGTTAGCAGCTTTAGGCTTACGAAATAGGAAACGCTCTTTTCGCTTCTGCTCGAGACTCACCGCCTGCTGCCGTTTATAACTGTTGATTGGTGGACAGGATAGTCGTTAGTCTGAAACTCACCTGAAAAAAAAGAAGAAAGATAGCAATTAGAGACCAGTACATGGGCTGTCTGAAATGATACATAGTATCGACAACAAGGTATTTTCGTCCTGATAATGATGATTGGTTCATTTGCAAACTTCCGAACCTCTGTTCTCGATGCAGCACTGTGTTGAAAATGAGGCCAGTGTTAAACCAATAGAAAAAAATAAAGAAAAGAATTAAACAATTAATCCATCTTGAACAAATCATCTAATGAATTAGATCCTTTGAACAAAATCCAGCCAAAGAAGGTATACCACAAAAAATAAACTAGAAACACCAAAACAAACAGAAGTTAAAAGTATAAAATTGACAACAGAGCCCATGAAACAAATATCTTGAGAATGCCTTCTAAAAGGAAAATGAATAGAGGGTTCAAAACCGGCAGGAAAGGAAAGTGAGAGCGAGAGAGAATTAAGACAATAACAAGCGAAAGCAGAGGCTGTGCGTTTTGTTTATTGTAAACTGCAGGCTGGCAGTTATAATTGTTCGACTTACAAATCATCCTCTGATGTCACAGTGATAAGAAAACTTGTAACTACAACAGATGGTTTTGCATACGTCCTATAGCACAGTATTACAATGCGAGCACTTTTCCGAAACCACGTATTGTCTCCCAATCCAACGCGAAAGTTCCTCCATAATGGTGTAAAAGCGTGGAGCCCAGCTATGTCACCTAGAAAAAAAACAGCCTATACGTACGTGTCACACGATAGGAAGGTCGTCACTCACTCTTACCCAAATTTCAACCATTCTTTTGACGCTTCAGTGTGGAGGTCAGAACCACAAAACCCAGCATTGAAATCACGCAGTTTTCTTACGAGTAGCAGAGGAACACATTTCAGAGACACTGCCGATCAGAATCGACGCGACAATGCCTCGCGGGTGGTATAAATGGCATCAATGAAACCACCACTTTGGTTGCGGCGTTGATTCCCACACATTTCGGGGTCGAAAACGACGATTAAAAATGCTATAAGCAACAGGACGACGTTCTTCGCAACGTTCAGCACTGCTGTCCCTCCCTGGGCGTTTCACATCTATTGTATGGACATCGTGGGGCTGTAACCTCATTCAGCGTGATGTGACACATTTGGAATGTAGTGCGACTGAAATTTTTGCTGCAGTGTACAGGGTTGAACAACTAGAGGCCGCTGAAAACCATTCCAGACATTTGAACGTGACCTGAAGCAGAAATTTTTATGCTTTTTCATCCCTCCTCCTTTGCGGCCTACTATGACGTGATCGCGGGAGGCGTGCAACATAAAGATGTGCGGAATGAAACGGCAAAGACCCCCGGTTCGACAACACCCTGGTGCCACCCACACACCTTAGTCGAGTAGGTTTCAGTTGTACTTGTCAGAAACTTAGACACACATTCTACCTTGCAGCTGCTCTAGTGCCTCAACACAGGTACTACCACCTGAGGGGTGTCGAAGAGGTAGCCCAACCCTTAGGTGTAGAGCAGCCAAGAGGCTGAATGTGTCTTGCAGTTTCTGACAGGTAACTTGGGCAACTAAGTTGCATGAGTGGCACTGAGGAAGTTGCCAAATTAGTGGGGGGGGAGGGGGGGGTGAGGGTCTTAGAGGGACAGATTGCCTTTTTATTCACCTCTCCCCCGTGATCACTGCTATAGCACAGCGCGAAAAAGGAGGGGTGAAGAAGCATATGAACGCTTTGTAAGGTGTAAGGCAAATCCAACACCTTCCATGAATACCCTGACATGATAAGCAAATCGAGCAGTATGTCACAGAGCTCCGAATAAATCGTGACATTAAATTAACCAAAGTAATACGATTAACGAGTGAGCAAATTGAATACCACAGACTAACAGAAGAATGCCTAAATGCATGTCATACCTTCCCACCGTGAAACAGACGCAGTTCCGAGGGGAGAAACGAGAACAGAAGCCGAGAGCAGAACCGTGTTAAGCTAGAAGGCCCTACTATAAGGGACGGACACCCACGTCGCCAGCGAACCGGCAGGACCACCCCCCAGCACATGTTAAAAGATAGAGCCCTCCAGAACAACAGTATAGATCTTACGATAACACTAAAACGGCCACACCAGCTGCAAGTTTTAGCGTGAGACTATTTCACGCCTCTGTTACGTTGCAAACTTTAAAAACATAGCCCTACCACGAAAAGTATAACGTTTCTCGTTGGATAGACAGAATTTTTGTAGGCGGAGCTTAAGGTTAACATTGAGACCCTGATTGGTCAGATGAAAACAGAGCCAGATAGTTTTTTTAAACCAACTTCGGTAAATTGTAGAAAGGAGAAGTTAGGAGCGAGTTGCTTTCGAGACGGCGAGGTGAGCGGAGCTGTGCTGCCCGCTGCACCCTGACGAACACCGACAAGGTAATGAACGCATGCGATGGCGCATAACAGCGCATAAAGCTTCACTCAGAACTGCAGAAGTCTCATCTGTTACACGCTCTTTTTGCGTAATAGTAGTGTCGATCGTCAATTAAAGCTCATGGTATTCACATTTGCTACGTAAGTTAAAATCTGAAACGCGATGATTTTTCTGTTATATAATTGTTGAGAAGCCACATCAGTCACTGTAATTTACAACAAGTTTGATAAGTAATTAAAGATAATTGAGAGTCACTGTAGACCATTTTGATAGTTTTCTCTTTTGTGAAACTTAATTTAAACCTAGATTATAGATGTGATATGGCATAGGTCATCCTTGGATCCATTGTAGAACCTGGAAACCCATTCAGTAAATATTCGTCCGCATTTTTGTTGAACGCAGTTGGTTTTTATCATACTGTATTAAAACATTTCCTTTTATCAATAGTGCAATTTATAAAGAATATTTTGTGAGTAGAATAAAATTTCCAATGGTAAACTTAACTGCTTTTTCGACGTTATTTTACCAGCTAATTAAAAATAGGAAAGCCTTGAACCCCTTCCACTAAATTTAGTTAGTATTAAGATTCTTTTACAGAGAGTGCAGTGGAGCTGACGCTGAAATCATTAAGTATTTGATTATATTATCACTAGTCTCACTGAACTCTTCTGAACTCTACATGTCATGTGTGATCTGGCGTCTCCTAACCAGCAACAGGTCCCAGGTTCAAACTAGTCAATTCCCTAAGAAACACGCTCAGAGCGTCGTTGCGCGAAAGTGGTAGGGAGACACGACTTAGAACAAACAGACACCACGCAGAATGTTAGACCTTTGCCGTTTAGGAGCCGTCGAGATTTGGTCGAATGGTTTCCAACGGCGCCCTGTGATCCAAATCTGTAGAGCAGAGAAAAAATTGCGGTTCCACTATACTCCAAAGGCGGTCAGAACACGTTCAGTGCGGAGAGCCACGCGATATCATTAGAGTAGTTTCGAAACGCCCAAGGGGTGGCAGTAGTATTGGACGTTGTGAGGACTATCGTCCTGTTGCTCAAGTGTGGAGCGTTGTGAAGAACGTCGTCCTGCTGCTAATCGCACTGCTAACTGCCGTTTTTTTTCTGTTTTTCTTCGACTGCGGAAGGTGTGGAAATCAACGCCCCAAGCGAAGGGTTGATGTCATTGACACAATTTATGCAACCCCTGAGCTGCTCTCAATACCGTCAGACTTCAAGAAGAATATAATAATTCCAATCCCAAAGAAAGGAGGTGTTGACAAATGTGAAAATTACCGAACTATCAGTTTAATAAGTCACAGCTGCAAAATACTAACGCGAATTCTTTACAGACGAATGGAAAAATGGGAGAAGCTGATCTCGGGGAAGATCAGTTTGGATTCCTTAGAAATATTGGAACACGTGAGGCAATACTGACCTTACGACTTATCTTAGAAGAAAGATTAAGGAAAGGCAAACCTACGTTTCTAGCTTTTTTAGACTTAGAGAAAGCTTTTGACAATGTTGACTGGAATACTCTCTTTCAAATTCTAAAGGTGGCAGGGGTAAAATACAGGGAGCGAAAGGCTATTTAGAATTTGCACAGAAACCAGATGATTGAAATATTTTTTATTATATTGATTAATATTAATTAGATTACTATTTTGACAGATTAATGTGTTATAAGAGTCGAGGGGTATGAAAGGGAAACAGTGGTTGGGAAGGGAGTGAGACAGGGCTCTAGCCTCTCCCCGATGTTACTCAATCTGTATATTGAGCAAGCAGTAAAGGAAACAAAAGAAAAATTCGGAGTAGGTATTAAAATCTGTGGAGAAGAAATAAAAACTTTGAGGTTCGCCGATGACATTGTAATTCTGTCAAAGACAGCAAAGGACCTGGAAGAGCAGCTGACCACAATGACCAGTGTCTTGAAAGGTGGATATAAGATGAACATCAACAACAGCAAAACGAGGACAATGGAATGTAGTCGAATTAAATCAGGTGATGCTGCGGAAATTAGATTACGAAATAAGACGCTTAAAGTAGTAAATGAGTTTTGCTATTTGGGGAGTAAAATGACTGATGATGGTCGAAGTAGAGAGGATATAAAATGTAGACTAGCAATGGCAAGGAAAGCGTTTCTGAAGAAGAGAAATTTGTTAACATCGTGTATAGATTTAAGTGTCAGGAAGTCATTTCTGAAAGCATTTGTATGGAGTGTAGCCATGTATGGAAGTGAAACATGGACAATAAATAGTTTAGACAAGAAGAGAATAGAAGCTTTCGAAATGTGGTGTTACAGAAGAATGCTGAAGATTAGATTGGTAGATCACATAACTAATGAGGAGTTTGTGGCAAAACTTGACAAGAAGAAGGGACCGGTTGGTAGGACATGTTCTGAGGCATCGAGGGATCACAAATTTAGCATTGGAGGGCTGCGAGGAGGGTAAAAATGGTAGAGGGAGACCAAGAGATGAATACACTAAGCAGATTCAGAAGGATGTAGGCTGCAGTAGGTACTGGGTGATGAAGAAGCTTGCACAGGATAGAGTAGCATGGAGAGCTGCATCAAACCAGTCTCAGGACTGAAGACCACAACAACAACGAGCCGTTCTCGTGTGGTTTCTGAGCGGAAGTGTGACTGAAATGTGTTTCTCAGCCACCAATAAGACAGCTGCGTAATTTCAACGCTGGTTATCGCGTTTCTTACCTCCATCGCTGAGGTGTCAAAAGAAAGTGTGAAATGTAGTGAGAGAGCGTGTGACGACCTTCCTTTTTTTTCTTTTTGTTGCATGTGAGAACATCTTGCCGTTTGAAACGTCGCCTAGCGCTAGAGTGGCTTCGTCGGACGCCACGCCTTTGCTCTACTAAAGAGGAAGATTATAGGCATCCTTGTGCCATATTTCAAACTTACGTGTCGGAATGTAAGACAATTACGGGATTTCGAAAAAGTGACCCTTTAATTTTGTTGCGCAGCCTATTTGTAAAATATGAATATACAGGGTGTTACAAAAAGGTACGGCCAAACTTTCAGGAAACATTCCTCACACACAAATAAAGAAAAGATGTTACATGGACATGTGTCCGGAAACGCTTAATTTCCATGTTAGAGCTCATTTTAGTTTCGTCATTCCAACTTGATCAAATTGTAAATTTTCACAATCAACATGTGTGGGCTGACAAGAATCCGAACGGAATTGTGCAATCACGTCATCAACACAGATTTTCTGTGAACGTTTGGGCAGGCATTGTTAGTGATGCCTCGATTGGGCCCCATGTTCTTCCACCTACGCTCAATGGAGGACGATATCATGATTTCAAACTGGATACTCTACCTGTGCTGCTAGAACATGTGCCTTTACAAGTACGACACAACATGTGGTTCATGCACGATAGAGCTCCTGCACATTTCAGTCGAAGTGTTCGTACGCTTCTCTACAACAGATTCGGTGACCGATGGATTGGTAGAGGCGGACCAATTCCATGGCCTCCACGCTCTCCTGACCTCAACCCTCTTGACTTTCATTTATGGGAGCATTTGAAAGCTCTTGTCTACGCAACCCCGGTACCAAATGTAGAGACTCTTCGTGCTCGTATTGTGGACGGCTGTGATACAATATGCCATTCTCCAGGGCTGCATCAGTGTATCAGGGATTCCATGCGACGGAGGATGGATGCATGTATCCTCGCTAACGGAGGACATTTTGAACATTTCCTGTAAAAAAGTGTTTGAAGTCACGCTGGTACGTTCTGTTGCTGTGTGTTTCCATTCCATGATTAATATGATTTGAAGAGAAGTAATAAAATGAGCTCTAACATGGAAAGTAAGCGTTTCAGGACACATGTCCACATAACACGTTTTCTTTCTTTGTGTGTGAGGAATGTTTCCTGAGAGTTTGGCCGTACCTTTTTGTAACACCCTGTATATCTTTTCTGCAGAACACTTCTTCAGGTAGTTAGAAGGAATATGACAACTGAACTTTTTCATACAAACTCCTTTGACTGACAAGCTGTATAAATTTTTCAGGGGTATTCTTTCTTTGGATACGTATACGCAGTCTTAAAACAGCAATACACGGTCTCTAAATAAACCGAAGACAACGAAGTGAAAGTAAATGGTGACATTGTTATGCCTAGCTCGAGTGTCTATCCCGCACATGATACATCTAATTTGGCCTGTAAGTTCGCTTGTAGTTAACGAAGATCTTCACATTTTAGCTTAACAACAATCTTTTATGTTGTTGTATAAGGTAATACACGTTATCACTTCGTTTGACGCAAGACTAGAAATAGCAGAGAAGGAAAGGCATGAAATATTTCACTATATAATTAGCAAGGAACTACATCATAAACTACGACACAGCTTTTGTATTCTTCGACATTTTCAGAAACTAAACAACAGAATAAAATTCTCTATTTTCAAGAAACGTCAACTCGACTGACTGCCAACAGGGCTCACCCTGATGACGATGGCAGTGAATGGTGACGAAAGATCGCCGATATTATTCAGACTGCGGCCGTGAAAGATTCCGAGGACTCAGAAACCAATGAATGTTGACAAAATTCCATCCGATATTAATTGCAGAAACGGTAACAATTGGGAATGTTTTTGGAAATTTTATGTTTGGAGATTCACTGTTTCAAGAGTGTGCCGAGAATACCAAATTTCAGGCATTACCTCTCACTACAGACATCTCGGTGGCCGACGGCTTTTACTTAACGACCGAGAGCAGCGGCGTTTGCGTAGAGCTGTCGGTGCTAACAGACAAGGAACACTGCGTGACGTAACCGCAGAAATCAATGTGGGACAAACGACGAACGTATGCTTTAGGACAGTACGGTGAAATTTGGCGTTAATGGGCTTTGGCAGCAAACGGCCGACGGGGGAACCTGTGCTAACAACACGACATCGCCTGTGGTGCCTCACCTGAGCTCGTGGCCATGTAGGTTGGACTTTAGTTGATTGTAAAATCAGTAAAAGTAGTTCCGATTTAATTTGGTAGGAACTGATGATAAGATTCGAGTGTGGCGTAGATCCCACGAAGCCATGGACCCAAGTTATCAGGAAAGCACTATGCAAGCTGGTGGTGGTTCCATAATGGTGTGGGCTGTGTTTACATGGAATGGACTGATGGACTGGAAATATATATGTTCGACTACTTGGAGAGCATTTGCAGCCATTTAGGGATTTAATGTTCCCAAACAATGATGGAGCTTTTATGGATGACAATGCGCTATGTCACCGTGCCACAATTATTCACAGAACATTCTGGACAGTTCGAGCGAATGACTTGACTACCCAGATCGTCCAACGTAAATCCCATCGAACATTTATCGGACATAATCGAGAGGTCAGTTCGTGGACGAAATTCTGCACCAGCAACACCTCGTGACGGTACGTCACGTAAATGGACATTTGGAGATAGGGAAAAGAAGTTTTTACTGTGAGACGTGTAAAACATAAATTATTTCAAGACTGTGTACGTGTGCGCATGTATAACAAATAGTAAAGAACGTACGTTGTTATTATCAAAACACAAATATCGATGTAATTAACAAAACATAGTTTGTTGGTATAATCTCTGTGTAACATAGGCCATAAAGATCGCAGACAATGCTTTGATTGAACGAGCTCTCATGTTTTGTTTCGTCTAGAGGTTAGCCGCCATTGTAGCGGTGGATAATATTTAATGTAAGTTTCGTTGTAATTTAGTAAAATATACTTGTAATTTTTATTAGAAAGTGTGTATTATTGACTTAGTTGTCACCTCTCATGATCGCAACCATTAATTATAATTAACAAAATGTTTACAGAACTTAGTAGTGCAGGGAGCTCATCTCCCCTAGCAGAATTTAGTCGGCCATTACGCTGACTGTATTATTTAATTAAGATTTCATACCATAATGTTAAATGTAAATGCGAGAAGCTTCTCAGTTTTGATGTTTCATTAATATCAAAGTTAAAAAGACAGTAGTGATAGATTTCATTTATCAAAATTCACAGCACTGAATGAGTTCAGTATGTTTGATTTTGGCCGCCTAACGGCAGATGAGATTCCCTCCAGTTTTTCCTTGCAAATAATGAACAAGAAATATTGAAAATCATTACATTCTATTAGCTCCGCAATATCTCAGTTAATCTTTATGCAGTTTGGTACATAAATAACCAGTAGCCCCTGAGACCCATATTAACAATTACAATTTGCGTAAGAATACGCATATTTTCTTTTCTAAATAGCAGCGCTCACGCAAACTATTTATTAGAAGGCGGTGAGTCGAGTGTTGTGCTTAAAAAATATGATATCGTACGTACTTCGGGGCAGCCGATGTCCGTACAAGTGTTATCGCGGTATAAGTTAATTAAGTATCATGCTAGCCCACAATATTTAAAGCCCCCCAACCAAAATCATAAAATATACACTCCTGGAAATTGAAATAAGAACACCGTGAATTCATTGTCCCAGGAAGGGGAAACTTTATTGACACATTCCTGGGGTCAGATACATCACATGATCACACTGACAGAACCACAGGCACATAGACACAGGCAACAGAGCATGCACAATGTCGGCACTAGTACAGTGTATATCCACCTTTCGCAGCAATGCAGGCTGCTATTCTCCCATGGAGACGATCGTAGAGATGCTGGATGTAGTCCTGTGGAACGGCTTGCCATGCCATTTCCACCTGGCGCCTCAGTTGGACCAGCGTTCGTGCTGGACGTGCAGACCGCGTGAGACGACGCTTCATCCAGTCCCAAACATGCTCAATGGGGGACAGATCCGGAGATCTTGCTGGCCAGGGTAGTTGACTTACACCTTCTAGAGCACGTTGGGTGGCACGGGATACATGCGGACGTGCATTGTCCTGTTGGAACAGCAAGTTCCCTTGCCGGTCTAGGAATGGTAGAACGATGGGTTCGATGACGGTTTGGATGTACCGTGCACTATTCAGTGTCCCCTCGACGATCACCAGTGGTGTACGGCCAGTGTAGGAGATCGCTCCCCTCACCATGATGCCGGGTGTTGGCCCTGTGTGCCTCGGTCGTATGCAGTCCTGATTGTGGCACTCACCTGCACGGCGCCAAACACGCATACGACCATCATTGGCACCAAGGCAGAAGCGACTCTCATCGCTGAAGACGACACGTCTCCATTCGTCCCTCCATTCACGCCTGTCGCGACACCACTGGAGGCGGGCTGCACGATGTTGGGGCGTGAGCGGAAGACGGCCTAACGGTGTGCGGGACCGTAGCCCAGCTTCATGGAGACTGTTGCGAATGGTCCTCGCCGATACCCCAGGAGCAACAGTGTCCCTAATTTGCTGGGAAGTGGCGGTGCGGTCCCCTACGGCACTGCGTAGGATCCTACGGTCTTGGCGTGCATCCGTGCGTCGCTGCGGTCCGGTCCCAGGTCGACGGGCACGTGCACCTTCCGCCGACCACTGGCGACAACATCGATGTACTGTGGAGACCTCACGCCCCACGTGTTGAGCAATTCGGCGGTACGTCCACCCGGCCTCCCGCATGCCCACTATACGCCCTCGCTCAAAGTCCGTCAACTGCACATACGGTTCACGTCCACGCTGTCGCGGCATACTACCAGTGTTAAAGACTGTGATGGAGCTCCGTATGCCACGGCAAACTGGCTGACACTGACGGCGGCGGTGCACAAATGCTGCGCAGCTAGCGCCATTCGACGGCCAACACCGCGGTTCCTGGTGTGTCCGCTGTGCCGTGCGTGTGATCATTGCTTGTACAGCGCTCTCGCAGTGTCCGGAGCAAGTATGGTGGGTCTGACACACCGGTGTCAATGTGTTCTTTTTTCCATTTCCAGGAGTGTATAATTGTAAAAATAAATATATATATATAATTATCCCGTGATAAGCGGCACATACACACACTCATACATATACACTTATACCGTGATAACCTTCGTAATTATGAACCGCTATAGAGGCAGCCTGGCTCAGCGTTTCGGCGTGGAACTTCCAGCGACTTGTTATGCTCATGTCACATCGAGTTGCTGCGCTACGCCGGGGAAAATGAGGTCCGGCACGATATTAGGAGGTGTCTCAGGACTTTTGTCACCTCAATGTAGTGTGGGTAATTTGCGCGATCTGAGCTGCGCTGCCTCAAGACAAGGTTCCTAACTTCAGTACTTGCTTTACTGTGCTAATCTTTTAACTTAATATGATACCTGTTACGGGACCGAGCGAGGTGGCGCAGTGGTTAGCACACTGGACTCGCATTCGGGAGGACGACGGTTCAATCCCGTCTCCGGCCATCCTGATTTAGGTTTTCCGTGATTTCCCTAAATCGCTTGAGGCAAATGCTGGGATGGTTCCTTTGAAAGGGCACGGCTGATTTCCTTCCCCATATTCCCTCACCCGAGCTTGCGCTCCGTCTCTAATGACCTCGTTGTCGACGGGACGTTAAACACTCATCTCCTCCTCCTCCTCCTGTTACGGAGAATATAGTGACAGCATCCTATATTGTTAAACTAGGTCCATAATTATATGAAACATCGTAAATATAGTTTTTATTGCGCCTGGAAGCCATTAGGTATGCAACCAGCAACTGAGAATCAGGACCGTGCACTATTTTAGCCGCTTAGTAACGTAGATTGCTGCCTCCTGTTTATCTTCCGGTAATCTGATGATCATCACTGACTGGTGGAAATCGGTAACCGATTTTTAAGTGCTATTGTGATACTAACGCAACATAATACGAAAAAAGAAGTCTGCGCGCGCGCGCGCGTGTGTGTGTGTGTGTGTGTGTGTGTGTGTGTGTGTGTGTGTGTGTGTTTTTACGGGAGTGGGGATAGGAAAGGATCGTGTGAGAGTGGTTCTTCGCCCAAATTACTGCAGAGAAACACGCTAGAAGCGTGCCAAACTTCAAGAACTCGGCACAGAGCTTCATAACAGCGTCGTTATCGCAAGTTGTGCTGGCAGCCACCGTTCTATTAGCCTCGTTGGCGGGATTGCCCCTTCTGCAGGCGGATGCGACGAGCCTCCGTGTCACAAACTGCGAATAGCGTGCTGCCCGCCGGTGCGGTTCAAAACGCAGGCGCCAGGGAGCGCTATCTGCTGTAACACCGCGCCACGAGCTTGGTTGCAGAGTGAACGCAAAGCCGTGCGCACACGGACCGTGCATCCGAACGTTGAGCGTTGAGCTTGCCGAGTTTCTGACGTCACAGTGTGGAACAGCACGTTCGGGAGTCTTTCCGAAAGTGCAGAGCACTATCTAGCATGTCAGATATTCTCAGCGTGCGTTTGAGCGTTGACCAATCAGATGGCACAACGCCACCAACGTCACATGCACGCCATCTCCCTCCAGCACAGAGCTGTGAGGCGTCATATTGGCATTCAGTTCAAGCCTGTACGTATATATGCCGTTTCTGAGCACCAGCAACTTGAGAATCACTCGAAAACCCGTTTTAACTGTGTGATTCGTTCCAATAAAATAATGAGAAACATCATATTCGTGGCAAAAGAATTATTGTAACTTGCGTATTATGAGAGTAGGCTATTTGAAGCCAGCGACACACTAAAGATCCTCCCAAAACGCATTGTTCATGGTAATTTGTTATAATTAAATTTTACTTAGCAACATATCTACGATTAAGGTTTTCGGCAAGGGGTAAAATTCTATGATTGGACATAAGTAGCATAAATTTGGTGTAGCGTAATGAGTAGCGGCACTAATCAAAGCCGGCACGGTAACTCAGCGTGTTCGGTCAGAGGGTTAGATGCCATCTGTAATAAAAAAACTGAGTTAATGGATTAACGACGAACTGAAACGGGTGTCTTGCGACGTCCGCCCCGAGCAGATACAACGAACGAAAACGAACAAAATGAGGTTAAAGAAAAAAAAAAGCGTGTTCGGTCAGAGAGCCGGTTGGCCTCTGTAATAAAAAACTGAGTGGAAGGATCAACCATCGAACTTGAAAAGGATGTCTTGCGACGTCCGCAACGACCTAACACAAGGATCAATAACGAACAAAATGGAAAAAAAATCAGTGAAGTGTTGCTAATTGGGGCGGTGTTTCGCGTCTCGACACTCCCAGATTTTTTTTTTCCAAACATTCCCGTTTTTATTAGGTCCTGCTATTTTATTATTAATTTAATATAAATACATACTATAATATTTAATGTTATGTAAATGTAAGTTCTTCTTTTTTTGAGGTGTGACTTTGTTCGATTGGCTTAATTTACAGTACAGCTTGCACTACTTGTATAAAATTTGTTCCTTTTTCTTTTGAGTATGGTATTTCACGTCTTTTAAAGATTCTGCTACTGGGTAGGAACAGTGATCAAGTAAGAATGACCTTAGGGTTTTACCAAAATGTGGGAAAGATAAAATAACGGATATGTTATATGGGAACTAGTGCACATTTGTGTCGCACTGTTTGTAATGGAACTTTTATAAGCCTGTGTCCTTATTAATTGTACATGGCACTTTCCTTTTTGTCTTAAAACATGTACATCGATATTGAAGTTTTGAACATAAGTAGCATAAATTTGGTGTAGGATATGGGCAATGGAGGGAACGTGAGTTTTAATAGAGCTAACGTGGGAAATTTTGGCACGCCCGTTGAGTAAACAGTGTGATTTACGAATAAAAACATCTCACAACTGCCGCTGGAGTGCGTTGCAATCGCGTATACCACGTTGGGGCCCACGTACAGTACACACAAGTCGCATCATTTCTGAGCGTTCAGCAGCACGTTGAACTCGGTACGCTCAACGTTGACTTTTGACAGCAGGGTCCGTGTGCCGACGGCTCAACGCCGCTCTCTACCAGCAGCACATTCCTGTCAGGGTAAACAAACTGTTCTCGCGGGGATTAATTTCATTCCGTGTAGTACCGGCGCGCTCCCCAATACTGAACGCGATCATGATTGCAGCCTGAGAAATTAATTCCAGAGCGAGGGGGGGGGGGGGAGGGGGGGGGGAGTCGATGTGCTACTCCACGGATTTTTGGCGCTATCGACTGCTACCAGACTGCTTTACCGACCCTGACGCAAAGCGAGTCCCCTGCTTCCGTGCATACCTGGGACGGAAACAGACTTCACGATGTGGTAACACACAGAATGCTTGTGAGGGGAAGTGGTAGAGCGAAGACTATCTCTATTGTCACTGTCATCATCTACGTCAGGGTTTCGGCCTTTTTGTCCGTTCCGTCTCCTACAAAACTGATGAGGACATCTCTTCACTGGTTATCCTGAAGACCGTTTACCACATGGGGAAAAATGGATCTGAGCACTATGGGACTCAACTTCTGAGGTCATTAGTCCCCTAGAACTTGGAACTAGTTAAACCTAACTAACCTAAGGACATCACAAACATCCATGCCCGAGAAAGGATTCGAACCTGCGACCGCAGCCGTATTGCGGTTCCAGACTGCAGCGCCTTTAACCCCACGGCCACTTCGGCCGGCGTTTACCACATGGTTTGCATTGTATTGTTATTTTCAAATGGCTCTGAGCACTATGGGACTTAACTTCTGAGGTCATCAGTCGCCTAGAACTTAGAACTAATTAAACCTAACTAACCTAAGAACATCACACACATCCATGCCCGAGGCAGGATTCGAACCTGCGACCGTAGCGGTCGCTCGGCTCCAGACTGTAGCGCCTAGAACCGCACGGCCACTCCGGCCGGCCTATTGTTATTTTAGTGAGTCTTGCATCCCCCGTATGGTTTATGTATTATTCCCATCTTAAGTGGTATTTTTTTATTTTGTCAGTTACGTTCTGCATACTCAGTGCACCTCAAATGTCATTTCTCTTTATATCCATAAAGTGTATGCAGCCACGTATCTAAGGAAGTTCATTTCACATGCTCCTATTTTCTCGTCATCTTTCTTCTTAAGGATCCAGTTGTCGCTTACATAGATTAATGCAGGTTAGCCACAACTGCAGTACAGTATCTCTGTGGATTTGATTTCCCCGCGTCAAATAGATCTAAGTTATTTTGTATTTCATTATTTGCCCACATGTGTAATTGCAACCTAATGTAAAATTATACCGACTTGTTCTATGATCTGCTTGTCAGTTTCAATGTTAAATATGCAACGGCTGGTGTCGTAAAAATGCTATTGATGTCTTCGTAATGGGGATGTTCAGACTGTATTCTCCGGCTGTTGTACTTAAATTAAAAGCAGTTTCTTGTAGGTAATTTTTCGTTATGATTAACAATTAGGCCTACATGGTCGGCAGCAAAATGCAGTGTACAAACATCAAAATTGTTAATTTTAAAATGTTTTATTGTCTGTTCTCAGGTTTTGGTTACATCTTCGATATATTATAAGAGTTGGTGAAAAGGGCCACCCTTACCTAACTCCCTGTTTGATTTCAGCCATATTACGTCCGCTGTCAGCTATTTCCATTTGCATTTTGCTATTCGTATATAAGATGGATCTTAAAATTTCCCATATTTCGATTTACTTTATAAAATAACTTTTCGTAGTCAATGATGACAAGAAATGCTGATAAACTGAATTCTCGTTGTTTTTCTAAGAATTGTTTCATAGTGAAAGAGCCCGGATATTTCATCCCTTGCGAAAGCTGTGCTGGGCATCTGATAATATAGCTTCTGTGATTGGTAATAATCGTTTTGTTAAAATTCTAACATGCAATTTATATCACGCATTCAGAATACTAATACCTATACTTGCTTTCGCCCAACTTAGGAATATCTTGGTTATTTCTTTCGTCAAAACCACTTTCGCAGCACATATTCACAAAATCAGATATTCTTAGTTTTTCAATATTTTCTGCTCATTTTGCCGGATATATATATATATATATATATATATATATATATATATATATATATATTCGAGTTTGGGGCACGGAAAGAACGATACCTCAAATGCCTCTGTATGCACTGTAATAGTACAGTCCTATTTTTCTGGTCCTTACAGGGACTCCATGCACTTTTTCACGAAATTTTGTAAGCTCGCTTTGACGGGACAGTGGATGTCTATCTTCAGGCTTCTCCCCGACTCCGACCCGCCCCCGCCCCCCCCCCCCCCCGCCCCATCACATACACACAATATACACTCCTGGAAATGGAAAAAAGAACACATTGACACTGGTGTGTCAGACCCACCATACTTGCTCCGGACACTGCGAGAGGGCTGTACAAGCAATGATCACACGCACGGCACAGCGGACACACCAGGAACCGCGGTGTTGGCCGTCGAATGGCGCTAGCTGCGCAGCATTTGTGCACCGCCGCCGTCAGTGTCAGCCAGTTTGCCGTGGCATACGGAGCTCCATCGCAGTCTTTAACACTGGTAGCATGCCGCGACAGCGTGGACGTGAACCGTATGTGCAGTTGACGGACTTTGAGAGAGGGCGTATAGTGGGCATGCGGGAGGCCGAGTGGACGTACCGCCGAATTGCTCAACACGTGGGGCGTGAGGTCTCCACAGTACATCGATGTTGTCGCCAGTGGTCGGCGGAAGGTGCACGTGCCCGTCGACCTGGGACCGGACCGCAGCAACGCACGGATGCACGCCAAGACCGTAGGATCCTACGCAGTGTCGTAGGGGACCGCACCGCCACTTCCCAGCAAATTAGGGACACTGTTGCTCCTGGAGTATCGGCGAGGACCATTCGCAACCGTCTCCATGAAGCTGGGCTACGGTCCCGCACACCGTTAGGCCGTCTTCCGCTCACGCCCCAACATCGTGCAGCCCGCCTCCAGTGGTGTCGCGACAGGCGTGAATGGAGGGACGAATGGAGACGTGTCGTCTTCAGCGATGAGAGTCGCTTCTGCCTTGGTGCCAATGATAGTCGTATGCGTGTTTGGCGCCGTGCAGGTGAGCGCCACAATCAGGACTGCATACGACCGAGGCACACAGGGCCAATACCCGGCATCATGGTGTGGGGAGCGATCTCCTACACTGGCCGTACACCACTGGTGATCGTCGAGGGGACACTGAATAGTGCACGGTACATCCAAACCGTCATCGAACCCATCGTTCTACCATTCCTAGACCGGCAAGGGAACTTGCTGTTCCAACAGGACAATGCACGTCCGCATGTATCCCGTGCCACCCAACGTATTCTAGAAGGTGTAAGTCAACTACCCTGGCCAGCAAGTTCTCCGGATCTGTCCCCCATTGAGCATGTTTGGGACTGGATGAAGCGTCGTCTCACGCGGTCTGCACGTCCAGCACGAACGCTGGTCCAACTGAGGCGCCAGGTGGAAATGGCATGGCAAGCCGTTCCACAGGACTACATCCAGCATCTTTACGATCGTCTCCATGGGAGAATAGCAGCCTGCATTGCTGCGAAAGGTGGATATACACTGTACTAGTGCCGACATTGTGCATGCTCTGTTGCCTGTGTCTATGTGCCTGTGGTTCTGTCAGTGTGATCATGTGATGTATCTGACCCCAGAAATGTGTCAATAAAGTTTCCCCTTCCTGGGACAATGAATTCACGGTGTTCTTATTTCAATTTCCAGGAGTGTATATACATATGTGTTCCAGAAGCAGGTTAAAAGTAGTTGAAACTACATTAATATCCTTCTGAACAGGTCTCGGAAGACCCTAATGGTACCGACCGACCGCCGTGTCACCCTGGATGCGGATATGGAGGGCCATGAGGTCAGCACGCTGCTCTCACAGTCTTTGTCAGTTTTCGTGACTGGAGCCTCTACCTCAGTCAAGTAGCTCCACAATTTGCCTTACAAGTGTTAAATACACTCCGCTTACCTACAGCACGGCAGACCAGGTGGTCACCCATCCCAGTGTTACCCAAGCCCGACAGCGCTTAACTTCGGTGATCTGACGGGAAACGTGTTACCACTGTGGCAAGGTCGTTGGCAGTTAAAGTAGTTCCAATGCTCTAGCTCCAGTAAAGGTTTGCTGGAGGTTTCCCTTGGTAGTACCGAAAATGCTAGAACTGGTTAACGCCTCCTATTTATTCCTGATTATGAAACCCCAATACTAGTATGTATTATATGACTTCGACTCGATAATAGGACGGATCTAAAACTCAATTAAATATATACATAAAAAGCCGCATAGGCTGTTACTTCATTTTAAAATAAAGATTTTATTCAATTATTTAGCAAATAGCTAGTGTCCCACTTTCCGGAACGTTAAAGCTGCCTAGTGGTAAAGAAATGACATAAGCTATGGCAGCTTCAAGTAGAAACAAGAAATAAAAAATATAGAAAGATATTAAAAATACAAGTTTTAGTTCGTCTACATATCTCACAAGAGAGAATTTTTATGCTTATAGCATGTCATATCTCACACATGAGTGTGAGAAAAAATCTGTGACCATTCGTACTGCCGTGCTTTGTGTATGTTCCATATCCTAGTTGGTATGAGTACCATGCATTTTCTATCCCTCAATCACACACATACTGCTAGGCATCTAGCCAGTATTGTGGTTACAGTGATCGGATTTTCCATCAAATGAAAAATCCCTGCTAATTACTCATCTCCTCTTGTTTCTGCCTCACGCCTACCTGCTGTATCGCTCAGAATGGAAATGAGGTACTCGATTTCTGTTCAACAGTCTTTTATGGCATCAAATCAGTATTGCGATATCATAACACATGATTCACCTGTGCTTGAACTTTAGAAACAAAACAGATCACCAGAAGTCGTAAGACCACGACTACACTACAGAGGATAACGCAGAGCAAAGTAAATAAGTAAACGTAAATAAATGTAGTGTACTGGGCACAAACAGATGGAGTAGGGAAATGTAATTGTTAAAATGTGTGTGAAATCTTAAGGGACTTAACTGCTAACGTCATCAGCCCCTAAGCTTACATACTACTTAACCTAAATTACCCTAAGGACAAAGACATACACCCATGCCCGAGGGAGGACTCGAACCTCCGCCGGGACTAGCCGCACAGTCCATGACTGCAGCGCCCTAGACCGCTCGGCTAATCACGAGCGGCGAAATGTAATTCATCAACACAAGAAGTGGCTAACAAAGCACTCATAACACTGAGTTTTGAGTATTACTCATCTGAGGCTCGCTCAAGGTTGCATTAATAAAAGAAACAGAGGAGATCCAACGATGACCGGCACATTTCCTCACGGGATTGTTCAACGAGCGCTAGAGCGTTACAGGAATGCTCAATAATCTCGTGTACCGGACGCTATAAGAGAAGCTTTGCTAGGTTTATGGTTGAAATTACGAAAGCGTACATTTCAGGAAGAGTCGGGCGATGTATTATATACGCGTACACACGCCTCGCGCAATGACATCGACGACAAAAAAATCATTTAAAGTAGAGCTCATACGGTGATTTCCCGCGAATCACTCTTTCCACAAGGAAAGGGGGGGGAGGGGGAGGTAAGTAAAGTGCTCTCCTCCTCACATGATAAAGTCGCTTTTGCAGCTTAGATGTAGAGCTAGAAAGAGACAAAAGAAGAGGAAGAACCCTGAAAAGTGGTCAGGTTGTGTAAATATAGTTTGACTTACGAATTGCATTTTCCTCAACAGTAGGTTTCTTTCTCGAATCTTCAGACAAAACTGGCAGAAATTTACGACTCCGACAGTCACTGACAGAGTAAAATTCAATTTTGATGTTCCTTCCGACACTGTACTTAAAGTGTACCTTCTAAGAAGCTTATGTGATTTACCTCACTACTTTTCTTTGACAGAGTTCACTGCCCTTGATAAACCTCGTCCTTAACCCTGTTGATGATTTGTGCCCTCTTCAATTAATAGTACCTCCAAGATATTTAGACTTTTTCCACACCTACAATTACTTTTCCATCTAACTCCAAATTATTTACTTTTCCGTTCCAAAAGCCAAGTATACACACTTCTTCACGTTCACTTGAGGCCAGCCTCATTGTATACCTTTTTAAGCTCTTACACAGGGTCGCATCGACGTTAGACGGACAAAACAGTGAACGATTGATTACACCAATGACGGAGAAATTGCACACAACATAGCAAAGTGACCGTGAGGAGTAAATAAAAGATGGAGGGACAGTAACATTCATCAAATGCTATGGCCATCCCAGAGTCCCTACTAAAACCTAATGGAGCACTTTTTGGATGAAAGTCGACTTTGCTCCAGACCCCGGAGTCCAAAACCACTACCTTCTCGAGTTTCGGCCCTTGAAGAAGCACAGGCTACCATTATTTCACAAATTCAGACATCTGACTGAAACTGTCTCAAGCACAGTTCAAACCGTCGTAAAGGCGAAGGGTGGACACGCCGCCTGTTAAAGTCCACAAATAGAAGTCCCGATACTTTTCATCAGACAATATAGGTTATGTGGATCAGTGAAAAGCATTTACTGTTATAAAGTTCCCCCCGTTTCCTGTTTGCCGGAATCACTAGCTGTTGGTATAGAAAACTCGTTTCTTACGAGATGAGTTCTTCACGCTTATCGGACTCGGCTCCTGCAAAAAAGTTACGGCTCTGAAATGCGGTCGTATAAAGTAAAATTTGATGGGGACGAAATCGGGAGCGTGTGGCCGCTTATAACGAAACGAGGTGGCAATAAAACGCGGTAATAAAACTAGGTGTGCAGGCGACAGTGGGAGCGTCGCGAGCAGTTAAAAGGTTGGCGGGACAGGGGGCCGCGGGTCGTAAACGCAGACCTTGTAAGCAGAATGTTGCCGGGGTGGCGCTGGTGTTGCAGGGGAAGTAAGCGCGCTGCAGCGGGTGTGGGGCAACGTCGGGACGCTGTTGTAGGAGAGGGGGACATTCGCGATAGCGGTTTCACAGTGACTGTCACTGGTCATAAAGGACGTCTACTCACAAGTCAAATATTGGCTTGGTGCACAAGCCCGTAGCATTTTTTCCGTAAATTTAATAATCACAACAGATTCACATAGAATGGTGCAGACTCTGGCAGTTGACCCCGAACGTAAATAAATGTAACATACTGCGCATACATAGGAAAAGAAATCCACTACTGTACAGCTACGCTATGGATGACAAACAGGTTGAGACACCGTCTGACGTAAGATATCTAGGCGTAACCATCCAGAGCGACCTTAAATGGAATGACCATATAAATGAAATCATGTGAAAAGCAGACACCAGGCTCAGATTCATCGGGAGAATCTTAAGGAAATGTAACTCATCCACGAAAGAAGTGGCTGATAAGACGATTGTTTCCCTGATTTTTGGGTATTGTTCATCTACACTACTGGCCATTAAAATTGCTACACCAAGAAGAAATGCAGATGATAAACGGGTATTCATTGGACAAATATATTATACTGGAACTGACACGTGATTACATTTTCACGCAACTTGGAAGCAGAGATCCAGAGAAATCAGTACCCAGAACAACCACCTCTGGCCGTAATAACGGCCTTCATACGCCTGGGCACTGAGTCAAACAGAGCTTGGATGGCGTGTACGGGTACAGCTGCCCATGCAACTTCAACACGATACCATAGTTCATCAAGAGTAGTGACTGGCGTATTGTGACGAGGCAGTTGCTCTGTCACCATTGACCATACGTTTTCAATTCGTGAGAGATCTGGAGAATGTGCTGGCCAGGGCAGCAGTCGAACATTTTCTGTATCGAGAAAGGCCTGTACAGGACCTGCAACATGCGGTCGTGCATTATCCTGCTGAAATGTAGGGTTTCGCAGGGATCGAATGAAGGGTAGAGCCACGGGTCGTAACACATCTGAAATGTAACGTCCGCTGTTCAAAGTGCCGTCAGTGCGAACAAGAGGTGATCGAGACGTGTAACCAATGGCACTCCATACCATCACGCCGGGTCACGCCAGTATGGCAATAACGAGTACACGCTTCCTATGTGCGTTCACCGCGATGTCGCCAAACACGGATGCGACCATCATGATGCTGTAAACAGAACCTGGATTCATCCGAAAAAATGACGTTTTGCCATTCCTGCACCCAGGTTCGACGTTGAGTACACCATCGCAGGCGCTCCTGTCTGTGATGCAGCGTCAAGGGTAACCGCAGCCATGGTCTCCGAGCTGATAGTCCATGCTGCTGCAAACGTCGTCGAACTCTTCGTGCAAATGGTTGTTGTCTGGCAAACGTCCCCATCTGTTGACTCAGGGTTCGAGACGTGGCTGCACGATCCGTTACAGCCACGCGGATAAGATGCCTGTCATTTCGACTGCTAGTGATAAGAGGCCGTTGGGATCCAGCGCGGCGTTCCGTTTTACCCTCCTGAACCCACCGATTCCATATTCAGCTAACCGTCATTGGATCTCGACCAACGCGAGCAGCAATGTCGCGATACGATAAACCGCAATCGCGATAGGCTACAATCCGACCTTTATCAAAGTCGGAAACGTGATGGTACGCATTTCTCGTCCTTACACGAGGCATGACAACACTGTTTCACCAGGCAATGCCGGTCAACTGCTGTTTGTGTATGAGAAATCGGTTGGAAACTTTCCTCATGTCAGCACGTTGTAGGTGTCGCCACCGGCGCCAATCTTTTATGAATGTTCTGAGAATCTAATCATTTGCATATCACAGCATCTTCTTCCTGTCGGTTAAATTTCGCGTCTGTAGCACGTCACCTTCATGGTGTAGCAATTTTAATGGCCAGTACTGTATCTGGGATCCCTATCAGTTAGGACTGATAGAACAAACTCCACTGGCAGACGTTACAAGCGAATCGTTGTGCATCACGGCGAGAGTTACTATTGAAATTTCGGGACAGACTTTTCAGGAGGAGTCGGACAACATATTATTTCCCCCCACACACATCTCGCGGGTTGACCACGAAGAGAAAATTAGAGAAATTAGAGACAATACAGAGGCTTACCGACAATCATTCTTCGCATTCGAGAGTGGAACAGGGTTGGAGGGATCACATAGTGGCACCGAAAGAACCCTGCGCCATACACCATTAGGATTCTTGCGAAGTGTTATGTAGACGTAGATGTATATTCTCCTTCACTATTTACGACAGTGTGTCAACACGGGGGATTTCCACGACCGTAGAAATCACTAGGTTTCGACTCGAAGATCTCGTTGAACCATGTTCGGTACGCATTTTCATTGTCATTGTGTGGCTGCACTGTTTCTTTCGTCCATTACCTTCATCTACCTGTGAACTCGTTGCAGCAGATTGCCAGTTGGAAAGCCGAGCAGAAACCTACCGTACTGCAACTCGCACCAGGCTGCATACAACGTAACTGTTCTAAAAGTCGGGAAAAGGTCTTAATTTTGAATGAAAGGTCGAAGTACTGGCAAAACTTCGGTATATTCTGAACCTTGATATTGTACATTTTCACTGCCAAGTCCGTGCTGATCTTAACACAGTCACGCACAAACCCTTTCATTCACGTTAGCAAGTTTATGGTAAAGTATTTCCCGAAATCTGAACATCTACTAAGCACGGATTCTTCTTAAATGAAAATGCTCGCCATATTATTAAGTTTATCGGTGTCTAATGCACTCAAGGTTTTAGTCACCGATCTCCTCAATATGCCACGCGGGATTACTGTCTTTTATCATAGACAAAATTACTTAAAAATCCATACTTTCTAAAAAACACATTGGAATAAATATTCCTTCACTTTAAAATACTTTGGAAACATGTAGCACAATTACAACCGGCAAATTACAACTTCCTTCGGAGCTCATACTACAGATGACCGTACCATGGAAAGGCTGGGCTCCGACCCTTTTAGACTGCTCTAAGTATTCTATATCGCCAAGAGAAAAGACGCGTGAAGAATACTCCGTTTTGATTGGTCAGTTTTCTATAAGGCAAATAGAAAAACATTATTCTCCCACGTTAGTCCGCGCTTTTCATTGCTAACCAATCAACATATAACACACTTTCGTACTGTACTTTCTCCCGTAATAAATATTTTAGATTCTGATATTTTGTTTATAATTTACGCTATCAACTATTTTCATTTGCACATATTTACTTTATGACCACATTCACGCATCATTCACACTACTAAAAGCATATACAAAACTGTACAAACATAAATAAACAAAAAAGCCTTCAAGAAATAAACAGAACAATTCACAAAAACATTCTCTTGACCTGTTTCTTGAATGTCTCTGTGCACTACTGTCCTCTAACAGATGAAAATTAGAACTACGTACTCGACTGGACCCTCTTCAGACCATCTGTAACTGAGCACGCAAGAGTTATTCTCCTGACACACAAGCTCTAGACAGGAGCGATATAAGACGCCACGCCTCAATGGGGAAAGGAAGTTCCTTGAAAGTTGTTTCATAGAGAGCGGAAAATGTGAAAATATGATCATGTGAATGAGGTGGGTGCTGAATGACTTCCCAACCCAACTCCTACGCAGTGTTTTTCATGAGTCCAGCAGAGCGTGGGCGGACATTGTCATGGAGGAGCTCCACCTCAAGCAGTCTTTCTGGCCGTTGTTCTCGGATTGTGTCTGCAAGACGTCTTAGTTGCTGACAATAAATGTCAGCGCTAATGGTTACGCTCCGTGGAAGAAATTCGTGGCACGCTACACCGTCGCTGCTCCTGAAGATGCATAACATTATCTTTTGTGGATGCGCGCAGGTCTTTGTTTGGGAAGTTGCTGTTTTGTTTGGGCTCAACCATTCCTTTCCTTTTCTTAGCGTAAAGACACATTCCTCGTAACCAGTAACGATACAGAACGGGAATGTTCGGTATTGTTCACGAGCAAGCAGGGATGCACATATGGACACCTTCTGATTTTTGTGATTCTCGATTAGAGCATCCGGTATCCAAACACTGGATTTTTGAACCTTTTAACACGTTTATACAATCTTCATCAAAACCTGAAGATCTTCCAGAATGTGTAGTGTCAGTAATGTCAAAACGATCGTCCTTAAAATGAGAAAACGATTTTCTCGCCGTACTCTGTCCAGTGGCACTATCCCCATAAATGGTGAAAATGTTTCTGGCTCCCTCTGTTCCTGTCATTCTTCTACTGAACTCAAATGAAAGAATACATCGTAAATGTTCCGATTTCTCCGCTTGGTACTCCATGTTCAAGCTTCCGCAACTCCACTCAGTATCTCTAAATGACAAAACGACAATATGTCAACTCAAATAGCAACAGTGAACTACAAATAAAAAATGACAGTCGATAAATAAACCCATAGCAACCGGAATACCAACAGACAAAACAAAAACCGTATGAACTGAAGCATCAACCTTGTACTAACGCTATGCTCCAGCACTGTGATGACACTCGCTCAATGGTTGGCCATAAATAGTTAGAATAGTTGCGCCGGAACTCTAGCGGCCTACCGACCTCGTCCGCGCAGTGGGGCCTGCTGTTTCTCTCCAGCCCCAGTAATGTAGATTAATAACTGGTTACAGCTTTATACTTGACATGGGAAAATTTTGGCATGCAATAATTTAGTGTCACTGATTCCTGAAGGAGGCCAAATTATTTTGGCAGTAACCTCGGTAAAGATTGATTTCTATTTGCAACTGAGGCTGACGAGTTACATGTTCAATTATCACATTTGCTGACAGGGCTGCACAATGTCAAAAATTCTGAAATCAGGGATCTCTGAGAGAGTGCGGCAGACCTTCATGGGTCGTTGCCATACACGCACTGAGGCTGGCGGTCGTCCCTTTGAAGAATTGCTATGAGCTACGCTGTAACGCGGTTACCTGTCTACATCAAAAGGTTCAAATGGCTCTGAGCACTATGGGACTTAACATCTATGGTCATCAGTCCCCTAGAACTTAGAACTAATTAAACCTACCTAACCTAAGGACATCACACAACACCCAGTCATCACGAGGCAGAGAAAATCCCTGACCCCGCCGGGAATCGAACCCGGGCGTGGGAAGCGAGACCTGTCTACATCCACAACACAATAAATTTGCATTTCCGACCGTTGGTTCCGTATTTCAGTTTAATCCGTTGTGGACTCAGTATCACCTATTTTAGTTGATTTAAAAGATTTGAGATACACTGTATACAGCTACAGTGAACACAACAGTGTAGTCATGCCTGCGTGGCGAACACACACACACACATACACATATATACACCTCATGTTGCTGTTGCTCTTGATGATAGTAAATTGTAAATTTTTGGTAAGATCTTATGGGGCAAAACTGCTTAGTTCATCGGTCCCTAAGCTTACACGCTATTTAATCTAATTTAAACTAATTTTACCCTGTATACAACAGACATTCCCATTCCCGAGGGAGGACTCGAACCTCCGACGGGGGGAGCCCCGCGGACCGTATCATGACGCCCTAGACCACGTGGCTACCCCGCACGGCGAATTGAATGACGAAATGAAATTTTAATAATCCAATACCCGATACTTCATGATGATGATGATGATGATGATGATGATGTTTGGTTTATGAGGCACTCAACTGCTTGTTTATCAGCGCCCGTACAAATTCACAATCTTTACTTTGTCCAATCTCGCCACTTTCATGAATGATGATGAAATGATGAGGACAACACAAACACCCGGACCGAGAGCGAGAAAATCGCCAACCCGGCTGGAATTTCGAACCCAGGACGCCGTGACCGATACTTGATGAACATGTCCACAACGGACTGGTGCCTCATACTTTCTCCGACAGCTTAATGTGCAGAGAGTTGGTACTGGAGCTATGGAAAACACTGTGGCGATTTAGGCGATCCCAGAATCTCTTTGAAAAGCGTCCTTCGTGTTCTCGGATGTATTACAAGGCCTACGACGAGCCTGGCACTGGAGGCGGTCAGCGGAATGGCGCCTTTACTGCAGCTCGGCGCCGCGCCTCGCGTCGGCCCATTCCCTCGGCTGCGCGGCCGCTACCCGGATGGACGCTGCGGCTCTCAGCCGCGTCCCGGAGCGGCCCCTTTGTGCGGCGGGCCGTGCTTAACGCGGGCCAGCAGCTCCCGGCCCCGCACAGTCGCCTCTCAGCGCGCAGATATAAGGGCCCTGCCGCGACTCGCCCACACTCGCCACTCATTTGCCGGCCGCGTATGTCCGCCACTGGCTCGCAAGGCCGAGCTGCACAACGATTCAGTTCGGGGTCACACGAAGAAGTTACTGCGTTGCGAAAGCTAGAGCTTCGACGTTTATGACTCGCCTTAACACCTCTTACTGGATCAAAAAATTACACACACACACACACACACATACACACACACACACACACACACACACACACACACACACACACACACTACACTGCTAAATTGCAGTGCAGATATCTTAGGTGACGGACACAAGAATTTACTTGCCTTTTGGCTCTATTTGCAAGAAAGACATCATGCTATTTCCGGGCGTACTAGATATCGACAATGCTTCGCAAACTACCTCTGGAGTGCCTTTCACAGCCCGCCGTGTAGCTGGAATGTTCCAGGCAGTGGTAGATGAGGTCAGAACGAACTGCAAACGATCATATATTGAACAATCTTTATCAGTGGGCGCAGTCGCTGGGAAGCCTAACTACTAAGTGGTGGCTTTATTTTCATGTTATTTATATTTACTATCTTCGTTGGTGTCTTCATGCTGTTTTAGTTTTCCAGGCTTGCTTAACTATGACTGTTCGTATAAACAAAACAAAAAAACAATAAAAATAAAAAATAAAAAAAATAAAAAAATGACGTAGTGGTCAGCGCGTCTGCCTAGTAAGCCGGAGACCTGGGTTCGGGTCCCGGTCGAGCACAAATTTTCAACTTATGCCACTGACATAAATCGATAACCACCTACAGCTAAAATCTTTAATTCCTTTGTATCATGATTTAAATTTGTATTCGACATAAACAAATTTCTCTTTCTCGGAAATTGTTTCCTTCCTATTGCCAATCTGCATTTGATACATATCCTCTTTACTTCGGTCATCGTCAGTTATTTTTCTGCCCAAATAACAGAAACTATCTATTACTTTTAGTGTCGAATTTAACTCCTTCACTATCATCTGACTGGGCTATGATTTAGGGATTACAACGCAATATCCTGTGTTCTAGAAGTGCTAATCCCTCAAGGTATGCAACAGGATTATTTAATTTAGTAACTGGGAGAGAGCCACTGGCTGTGAGAGCGCGCGGAGAGTCGTGCCTGGATACGTGTGAAGTAAGATATCTAGCGCGAAAACATGATTCCGAGCTCGAGTCCCAATCAGGTACAGGTTGTAATCTGCCACGAACTTTCATATGAAAATGTGTTGTTGATAAAAATTCATTACGTCATAAAAAGGACTTGTTGATGACCGCCTACACTGGCAGGTCAGGTAAATCCCGTAGGCAGCACTTACTGCAGTTTGTCGACGCGTGCTTGTAATACATTGCTGTGTACATGCCGGGCGAGCCCGCTAAGCATAGCCTGTAAGCCGCGCACGGCACGGGTTTCGCTTCCCGTTACGGCGTTGGGCGTGTCCCAGACTAGGGCGTGCAGCGGAACGCACGCGAACCTCCGCTGCACTGTGCTCTGACGCGGCAGGCCTACCACACTGTGCAGCCCGTAGGCACTGACTCTAGAGTATACAGTTTACACCCATTTGGTTCACCGTCCACCTGCATAGCACAGCTTGCGAAAGCGGGCGAAAGCAGTGTTGTACGCATTAACGTATAGCGGTTTTGGTGTTTTTTTTTTTTTTTTTCAGAATACGCATCAAAGTTATGCAGTGCTCTCATATCAGATTTTGCGGGATTAGGATCCTACAGTATTTGCCATTAATCATATTACGTCGCTGCGAATATGCGATGCTCCCGGCTTTCAATAAATGTTAGCAACGCTGGGGATAATTTAAAGGGTGTTACAAAATTACGCCGATAGACTTTGACGGGATGTAGAAGGCGCCCTGAGGAACAAAATGAGGGAAGGAACCCGCGTCCGTCATCCAACGACGCTACAGTGCTTCGAAGTTATAGGCGCGAGCGCCTGTACTTGTATTTATATAAATGGTGATTCTGTGATGTTGTTTCAAACTTTCACTGATGATGGAGAAGGATAAATATATTAATTTGAGGTCAGAGGTCCTGTTCCGGAAACGAACGAGTCCAAGGTTATAATCAAAAATCGTTCTGATACCTCTGACTGGTATACATGTACTGGCACTCCTTTTGCTGGAATTGTAGGGTAGGCAACTTTCAGAAGTGATTGTATGACCTAAAACAAGAAAAAAAGTCTGGTGTACATGGGCTCTCAAACGCATACCGTAAGACCTCTAAGCACTTGTTCAATAGAGGAGATGTGTTTCACAATAGCTTCTCAGGTTTGTATTTTACAGCCCATCTATAGTGGACTTCTTTTTCTTGTTTTGGTTCATAGTACCAGCTCTGAATGTTGCCTACCCTACAGTCTTAGCAACAACAATACTGGGACATGTATTCCAGTCAGAGATACCGGAACGATCTTCGCTTATGACTCTGGACACGCTTGTTTTCCGACCAGATTCCTTATCTCCAACTATATGTTTTAATCATCCTGTATATACATACACATAGAGGGGCCGGCACTATAACTTCAGTGTTCTGTAGCACCGTTGGATGACATTTTCGGAGACGGGTTCCTATCCTCATTTTGTTCCTCAAGACACCTTCTACATCGCCTCGAATTTTGTCGATGTAATTTTGAAACGCCCTGTACAAAATGAAAACCCATTACGAAAATTTGATTCACACGAAGAAAGATGATAAAGCCCTTGTAAGTAAAAAGATTTATATGAAAAGTCATGAATAATTTCAAAAGATTTTGTATTGTAGCCGAAAGCGTCTAATATGTCACATCAGAACCAGATTCCGTTACGCGAACATTTAGGTTATGACGAATAGAGAGCCTTCCTTCTGAAGCTGTCAGTCAGGTATAGTTCGGGTACCTGCAGTCGGTCAATGATTTACAAAAAACGGAAAACTACATAAAATTATTCATAGTATCCAGAGAAGGAATGCTCTATTTCAAAATTAAATATGTTGGAAAGTATAATCGACAGACGAGTGTAACGAAAGGTATATTTATTGTGAAAGCTGTGAGAATTTTATAGGTAAGTTATACAGAAGGTTCTAAATAGTTCTAAAAGCTGCTAGCAGATGGCATTGTTCGCTTCGTCGTTCCTCTCTGCTGCGTCCAAGATTTTCAGAGTTTCAGAAGTATTATCCCGTTATCCTTCCAGCCTAGCTACAATACGGCCAGCTGCCACTCTATTGTGCTTCAGCGCTCAGGTGCCCCTACCGTCCGACTAGAGCTACTTCCTGTGTTAAGCAGTACCAATACACCTGTGCGGGCTTTTCCACCCAGGGCTTGAATTACGCATGCCGTTTCATTTCCACTGGCGTTCCACCCTCTACTAGTATAGGTAATGATTCATTACGCCATTTTGATAACAGAGACACTCCGTCACCTTTCATGCAATAAGCGTTAACAACTATTTACAAGGTGTTCGTGACAACGTCAATCTTCTTTAAATATTCATATATAGGATGTACAACCTATCAAATGATGCCTAATTCGATTTTAAATCACGGAAAAGTATGTAGATGGGTGCTTGTAAGGTGCGAAATTATAGCCACCTCACAACTTCAAGGACAGCTCCGCTACAGATGCGCTTTAGTGTACATTCGACAGACCCCAAAGCACCGCCATTTGTCACTTCAGGGGGCAAGGTGTGGCCTGTTGTGTTTCATGATGAATGCTGGTTCTGCCTTGGTAACAGTGATGGCCTTCTGTTGGTCAGACGGAGGAGGATTGAAGGCCTGCAACCAACCTGTCTATGTATCAGACCCACTGGACCTACGTGGGATTTCGTATGACAGCAGGAGCGCATCCTGACTGCAAATTTGTACGTCAATCTGGTGATTCGATATGTTGTGCTGCATTCAAGAACAGCATTCAAAAAAATGGTTCAAATGGCTCTTAGCACTATGGGACTCAACATCTTAGGTCATAAGTCCCCTAGAACTTTAGAACTACTTAAACCTAAGTAACCTAAGGACATCACACACACCCATGCCCGAGGCAGGATTCGAACCTGCGACCGTAGCAGTCCCGCGGTTCCGGACTGCAGCGCCAGAACCGCTAGACCACCGCGGCCGGCGAACAGCATTCCAAGGGATGTTTTCCATTAGGATAACGCTCACCCACATACCGCTGCTGTAATCCAACGTGCTGTACAAACTGTCGACATGTTGCCTTGGTTTGCACGACCACCAGACATGTCTCCATTCCAGTACATGTAAGACATCATCGAACGACAACTCCAGCGTCATCCACAAACAGCGTTAACTATACCTGTACTGACCGAGAAAATGCAACACACATGAAACTCTATCCCACAAACTGACGCCTGACACCTGTACAACACAATGCATGCACGCTTCTATGCTTGCATTCAACAGGCTTGTAGTCACATCGATTATTAATGCACCCGCTTTTTATATTTGTAATGGTTTGTCTTACGCCTAATTTAGCCTAAGATCTTTCAAAGCTAATCGCTTTCAAATGTAACCTAGACAACTGCATTCCAGTAATTTCATTACTCTAATTATTTTTTGAGGTTGCAACTTTCTGCGTCAGTTTATTTCGAATCAGTGTACTTCGAAACTTCTGTACAATTTCTTTATAAACATACAGTCTGTTGCATTCGTCTATCGATCTTAGATTTCAAGATACTTAATTTTTAAATCAGAGGCTCCTTCACTGATCACCTTGTATCACAGTCTTACTAAATCAAGCCAATATACTCCACCGATTATTTTGTTACTAATCAACCTGCAGCATAGTGCTATAGTGTCATAGTACGAGTGCATGAGCAGAATTTGTCCACTTACCTACTTACCTAAACATTCCATAGTGTGCAAAATTAATACTCTAAAGCTGTTTTTTGCTCCAAACGAGTTTATTTGGCGTGTTACAAAATGTCGAGGCGTTACGAGCTCGTTCATAAGGGCAGAATAATTCTCATACGAAGGCGTAACTGCGCGCTGGTTTCATTTTATGCCGCTACTCGGATTTTACGCGTGAGCAACCGAGGGAGTGAATGAAATTGTCGTATAGATGATTGTATTACGCCTTTTGTGGAGCTGCCACTACAGCCATGTTGGTAATAAAATACTTTATGTTGGCACATAAAAAATTATGCCCCGCGCGGAGATGTAACCTTGTGCGTAACGGAAACGCTAGCATATTTTAGTAGATTGTGCAACATTTTTTGCCTCTCTACTTTCTTTACAGTGAAATGTGTAGCGAAGGACTTGAAACTTACTAGTTCTCATTAAAGTGGATAAAATGGAAACGATTATGTTGCAGTAAATATTCTAAATTTTACGGTGACGAAATGTTTTTGCTTTAAAGAAAAGCTGGGATGGTATTTGGAGCAATACGACACGTGGAGAATTTTAAAAACAAATGAAAATATAAATGATATATATGATCTGTGGCTATCCACTTATCGCAATCGCTAGTGCGCACTATAATCCGATAAACGAATGATGGCGGTTCGCGCATGTCGGAGCACGCATGGGGATTGCATTGTTGCATTGTTGGAAGTTGCGGTACGCGCATGCGCTTGCTTCCCGCTTGAAGAAAGCGTATATCCTGAAAATTATGTCTCTCCCTTGCTTATACAGAATTTATCACTTACCACCACAACCAGCGATGACAACTCGCAACAAATGGAATCGAAATTCATTAAACAACACGCTAAGACCACGTGTAATGCTTGCATTTGCTACGGCATTCACAGCAGAGAACTCAGAAAATACTGAACGCTCATTGGCTATAGGAGAATACGTGACGTAGGTGCGCAGAACAAGTCTAAACGCGAACGCCATCATTCATGACTCCAACTATAGCTAGCTGTTATCTGAGGTTTCTACGCTCTCCTTGAGGTGGTAGGCAGTGGGGTCGATGGCCTATGGAGCGGCCATAGATGAAGAAGTAGCCATATGGAGACTATGCCAGGACGAAAAGTGTGATGTAATTGTCAGCATATTCACAGCGACAGAGCCTATCATTACGGGGATCTTATTGACTGTTCACGTCCTTGGACTATTTGGCGACAGCCATGTACTGCATTCCCCGTCTACCATTATTTAGGGGCTATATGTTTGGAATGTGGTTTTTGATGTGTGGCAGGGGCCTCCTACAGTGATGAAATCATACTGCACGTGTAACAAGTGTGTGTAACTGACCGAGCCTTACACAATATCTGATTAAAGCTAAGCTTTCAGATATCTGTTGGTGTAACCACATCGATTAATTTTGTTCTCCTGAATGGACCTCGATCTAAGTTGTAGTGGGTAGCTTGTGAGAACAGTTTATTTTGAAAAAGTGTGCCTCTTTACCCGTCAGTGTAACGGCTCATACATCCAAATTGCTAAGAGGAATAATATAGAGAATAACGGAAAAGAAAAATGAGAATGTGTTAAATGACTATCAGTTTGGCTTTAGGAAAGGTAAAGACGCCACACAGGCAGTTCTGACGTTGCGTTTGATAATGGAAACAAGACTAAATAAAAATCAAGACGTCAAGACACGCTCACTGGATATGTCGACCTGGTAAAATAGTAGAGGATGTTCGAAATTCTTAGAAAAATGGGGATAAGCTGCAGAGAAAGAAGGGTAATATACAATATATACAAGAACCAAGAGGAAACAATAGGCGTGGAAGACCAAGAACGAAGTGCTCAGATTAAAAAGGATGTAAGACAATGATGTAGTCTTTTGCCCCTACTGTTTAAGCTATACATCCAAGAAGCAATGATAGAAACGTTCAACTTGGAACTAAAATTCAAGGTAAAGGTACACTGAAGATCCAAAGAAACTGGTGCAACTGCCTAATACCGAGTAGTGCCCCGGCGAGCACGCAGATCGACTGATGTCTGAAGTAGTGCTGGACGGAACTGACGTCACGAATCATGCAGAACTGTCCATAAATCGGTAGGAGTACGAGGGTGTGGAGATCTCTTCTGAACAGCACGTTGCAAGGCTTCCCAGATATGCCCCACAATGTTCATGTCTGGGAAGTTTGGTAGCCTTCTGAACTCAGAAGAGTGTTCCAAGAGGCACTCTGTAGCAATTCCGGACGTATGGGGTGGTGCATTGCTCTGTTGGAATTACCCAAGTCCGTCGAAATGCAAAATGGGCATGAATGGATGAAAATGATCAGACAGGATGCTTACCGTGCATGTCGCCTGTCAGAGTCGTATCTAGACGTATCATGGGTCCCATATCACTCCAACTGCACACGCCTCACAACATCACAGAGTCTCCAGCAGCTTTAACGGGCCCCTACTGCCATGGATTCATGAGGCTGTCTCCATACCCGTACACGTCGATCCACTCAATACAATTTGAAACGAGACTCTTCCGACCAGGCAACATGTCTCCAGTCATCAACAGTCCAAGGTAGGTGTTGACGGGCCTAGGCGAGGCGTAAAGCTTCGTGTCGTGCAGTCATCAAGGGTACACGACTGGGCCTTCGGCTCCGAAAGCCCATATCGATGATGTTTGTTCAAAAATGTGTGAAATCTTATGCGACTTAACTACTAAGGTCATCAGTCCCTAAGCTTACACACTACTTAACTTAAATTATCCTAAGGACAAACACACACACCCACGCCCGAGGGAGGACTCGAACCTCCGCCGGGACCAGCCGCACAGTCCATGACTGCAGCGTCTTAGACCGCTCGGCTAATCGCGCGCGAGTTGAATATTTCACACGCTGACACTTGTTGATGGCCCAGCACTGAAATGTGCAACAGTCTGCGGAAGGGTTGCACGATTCTCTTCAGTCGTCGTTGGTCCCGTTCTTGCACGATTCTTTTCCGGCTGCAGCAATGTCGGAGATTTGATGTTTTATAGGATTCCTGATATTCACGGTACACTCGTGAAACGGACGTACGGGAAAATTCCCACTTCATCGCTGCCTCGGAGGTGCTATGTTCCATCTTTCATGCGCCGACTGTAACACCACGTTCAAACTCACTTAAATCTTGATAACCTGCCATTGTAGCAGCAGTAACTGAACTAACAACTGCGCCAGACACTTGTTTCTTATATAGGCGTTGCCGACCGCAGCACCGTATTATGCTCGTTTGCAACAGTATCTCTGTATTTCAATACACATGCCTACACAGGTTTCTTTGGCTGATGACGTTGCTGTCCTGAATGAAACTGAGGAAAGTTACAGGATTGCTGAATGAAATTGGCAGTCTAATGAGCACAGAATAGGCAGCAAAGTAACCCATGACGGACGGAACAAGGAGGATATAAAAAGCAGACTAGCACTTGCAGCTCTTGCAAGAAGGTCATTCCTGGCCAAGAGAAGACTGGTAGTACCAAACATAGGTCTTGATTTGAGGAAGAAATTTCTGAGAATGTATATTTGGAGCACAGCATAGTACGGGAGTGAAACATGGACGGTCGGAAACCGATACGCATTTGAGATGTGGTGGTACAGAAGAGTGTTGAAAAATGGGTGGACTGATAAGGTGAGGATGAGGAGGTTCCCTGGAGAATCAGCGAAAGAGGAATATACGGAAAAGACTGACAAGAAGAAGGAAAAGAATGGTAGGCATCTGTTAACATATCACGGAATAACTTTCAATGTACTAGAGGGAAATTTAGAGGGTAAAAACTGCCGAGAAAGACAGAGATTGGAATGCATGCAACAAATAATTGAGGACGTAGGTTGCAATTGCAACTTAGAGGTGAAATTCTGGCACAGGAGAGGATTTCGTTGTGGGTCGCAGCAGGCCAGTCAGAAGACTGTTGACAAAAAAGCTTGAGCTAAGTGTGTCACCTTTGGCGATTGGACAAGTCCTGGGATAGAGCTGTTCCAGTAAGAATATTACCGTGGTAAGGATGTTTCACAACTGTGTTTAATTTTTATTGAGTAGCGAGCGTTGAATGTTTTAATTTTTTGAAAACTGGTAATCTGTGTTCAGTATTAATAGGAAGAAGATTTCAGTTGGGATTAAATGCGGGAAATTGTCGACAGATCGATAGAGTTGCTTACAAATGAAGAAGTGTTTTGAAGGATTCTCCAGTACGCTCCACTTCGAATCAGATTGTTATGTAAAATCCGTCTCATAATGAAACAACCTTACTTTCCTCATTCGTCACGATCCTCAACGGTATTTCAGCCAAGTAAGAGAGCAGCTTTTCAAGTAGATCATATTCGGTAAGGGACAATGACGAACGTACTGCCTATGAGAAGTGTGAGAGGTAATGCTATTCCAATCATTGTAAACAAAACAAATAACCGTTTTGACATGTCATTCAAAACTGATATAATTAATTTGAGACGGTGTATTATCGATTTTCTTAAAAAAACAAAAACAAAAAAAAACAGTTTCTTCTTAAGAAAATTTATTCTTCAGTTAGGGAAGGTGGCTGTACTCGCATTCGGGAGGGTGGCGGTTTAAACTCCGTCTGGTCAAATAGTTTTAGGTTGTTCACAGTTTTATGAATTCCAAATGATGTGATTGTTTCTTTGGAGAGGACACTGCCAATTATTTTACCTCATCCCTCCCCAATGCGAGCGTTCGCTTAGTGTGTAATGACCTCGTCGTAGGCGCCGAGGCGTTAAACCACGAACTCCATACCTTCATACTAATTGTAACTGAAACCGGTTGATGTATGTATCGGATAGCTGGTGGCGAGAAGGGAAAATACACCAGAGAAACGTGGCCAGAGGTTATCCCCATCTGCACTACTGTGTAATGAGGCGACTGCAGTAAGAATCTATCAAAATGACCCAAAAATTAGTATGGACAGAGATGGGAGGGATTCATCAGTAAACTACGAACATAATTCTATAAACCAATCACGAAATTATCCATCATACAAGTTTAGATTGGAACGTAGACACCATGTCGAATTTTGAAAGGGAAAGTTCGTTCGCCTTGACAGTTGAAATACCACTGCGAGCACTCGCTTAAAAGCGTGTATGTCGAACTTTGGAGAGCAATACAGCAGTGATTCGGCGAGTTACAGACCGACGAGTCCTTGGTAGGTTTCCAGTGGAATACGGTACCAGATGTCTTCGCATAGGCCACGCAACTTTCATCGGCGCGGATCTGGCGCGAGATAGCGTCCCAGATGTTTTTCGTCGGCTGCCAGTCAAATAAATTTCGTCGCCAAGGCACTCACGTGAATCGACGCACTTCAGATTACTGTCTTGTGACATTGGCAGTTACCCCTCTGGAAGATGCTATCACGTCCGGTGAAGAGATCAACCATGGGGGGGATGGTTGTGCTTCGCATTTAATTTCACGTTGTCCACAGCTGTCATGATGCCTTGGATTAATGTCACAAGACGCGTGGAAGCGCAGGTGAATGTCTCCGTGGCATTATATTGCACGTAATGGTCTGTGGCACAGTGTATGGTTTGAACAGCCTTTTAAACATACACTCCTGGAAATGGAAAAAAGAACACATTGACACCGGTGTGTCAGACCCACCATACTTGCTCCGGACACTGCGAGAGGGCTGTACAAGCAATGATCACACGCACGGCACAGCGGACACACCAGGAACCGCAGTGTTGGCCGTCGAATGGCGCTAGCTGCGCAGCATTTGTGCACCGCCGCCGTCAGTGTCAGCCAGTTTGCCGTGGCATACGGAGCTCCATCGCAGTCTTTAACACTGGTAGCATGCCGCGACAGCGTGGACGTGAACCGTATGTGCAGTTGACGGACTTTGAGCGAGGGCGTATAGTGGGCATGCGGGAGGCCGGGTGGACGTACCGCCGAATTGCTCAACACGTGGGGCGTGAGGTCTCCACAGTACATCGATGTTGTCGCCAGTGGTCGGCGGAAGGTGCACGTGCCCGTCGACCTGGGACCGGACCGCAGCGACGCACGGATGCACGCCAAGACCGTAGGATCCTACGCAGTGCCGTAGGGGACCGCACCGCCACTTCCCAGCAAATTAGGGACACTGTTGCTCCTGGGGTATCGGCGAGGACCATTCGCAACCGTCTCCATGAAGCTGGGCTACGGTCCCGCACACCGTTAGGCCGTCTTCCGCTCACGCCCCAACATCGTGCAGCCCGCCTCCAGTGGTGTCGCGACAGGCGTGAATGGAGGGACGAATGGAGACGTGTCGTCTTCAGCGATGAGAGTCGCTTCTGCCTTGGTGCCAATGATGGTCGTATGCGTGTTTGGCGCCGTGCAGGTGAGCGCCACTATCAGGACTGCATACGACCGAGGCACACAGGGCCAACACCCGGCATCATGGTGTGGGGAGCGATCTCCTACACTGGCCGTACACCACTGGTGATCGTCGAGGGGACACTGAATAGTCTTGCTGTTCCAACAGGACAATGCACGTCCGCATGTATCCCGTGCCACCCAACGTGCTCTAGAAGGTGTAAGTCAACTACCCTGGCCAGCAAGATCTCCGGATCTGTCCCCCATTGAGCATGTTTGGGACTGGATGAAGCGTCGTCTCACGCGGTCTGCACGTCCAGCACGAACGCTGGTCCAACTGAGGCGCCAGGTGGAAATGGCATGGCAAGCCGTTCCACAGGACTACATCCAGCATCTCTACGATCGTCTCCATGGGAGAACAGCAGCCTGCATTGCTGCTAAAGGTGGATATACACTGTACTAGTGCCGACATTGTGCATGCTCTGTTGCCTGTGTCTATGTGCCTGTGGTTCTGTCAGTGTGATAATGTGATGTATCTGATCCCAGGAATGTGTCAATAAAGTTTCCCCTTCCTGGGACAATGAATTCACGGTGTTATTATTTCAATTTCCAGGAGTGTATAATGGCGAATCTGAACACGACCATCAACCTTATGTGATAACAAAGGCGGTGATCAGGCGACTCATTTCCGTTGATCCACAGGGCAGAGTCAAAGAACAAGTTTCCACAGCATTCATAAATGGCGATGTCAATGGGTCAACACAGGATCACGCAGGAATCGTCTGGTGCGGTAATACACTGAACGGTGTACACCTGAACACTTGTGCCTGCTCCAACATTGTACTCTGTTGTCAAATCTGCCCCAGACCACAGCCTATCCTGCTTTACACAGCTGTCAAGTTTCCGACCTCCAAGTTCTGTGACGAGACATGGATGTGCAGCACCTTGTCGCCTCTCGTGGTTTCATCTTTAACCACTTTACATAGGAGCTCACGAGAGTTTAACGTGAACAACCAACCTGCTTCGCCGCTTTCAAGACTTGCTAGTAGGGCCTGTGCTTATCACTCTTCGTTTGGATTTCCCACTTTGCGACGCACTTCATCGCTAGTTGATTCTGCATTTGTCTCTGTTCCGCTTTTATACATTCGTTTCGGCGCCACGTACCCATAACCCCTACAGGTGGCGTTCAGACTCTCTGTGGATAGCGCTCACATTGTTTCGGCCCAGCAATGTTTCCAGCAGGAACTCATTGACGAAGTAAAACATGTGAGCCAGATAAAGACTGCTACTTGCATTAGTCACATTTGTATTAACATCGAAGATGTATTTCAAAAATTTTCAAATGTTTGTGAAATCTTATGGGACTTACTGCTAAGGTCATCAGTCCATAAGCTTACACACAACTTAAATTATCCTAAGGACAAACACACACACACACACGCATGCCCGAGGGAGGACTTGAACCTCCGCCAGGACCAGCCGAACAGTCCATGACTGCAGCGCCCCAGACCCCTCGGCTAATCCCGTGCGGCGAAGATGTATTTCTAGCACGTTATTTTTATCCTTCTCCTTAGATGGATACAATGATTTAAATGTTTATTTTTACTAGCTATAGACAGCCATCTGGTTTGCTTTTAATTTCGTACTATTACCTGCAACTTTACTTGCATATCAATAGTTTTATTATGATGAGTGATTGTGAATAAGTAAGCTACTGTACATCGAATAACATCAGCTGCCCTCAAGTTTCTGCCTGTTGGGGTAAGCGTAGCTCGTGATGTGCGCCCTGCAACCCCTCCCCCTCCCCCCCCTCCCTCCCCCCGAAGTACCCCCACGCATGAAGCGTCGGCGTGTGCAGAATCGCTGCCGGGCAATGTGTGCAGAGGGGGATGGGTATGACTGAACATTTAGGCATCGTGCTGGTGAAGTAGCTATACAGTATACAACGAGCACGTTATACAACAAATCATGTGGAAATAAAGGTTAATGCTATATGATAAAGATCAAAAATCAAAGAGTAAATAGCTTTTTGAAACTAAATATTTTTAGCTATAGGATGTATACAGGGTGGTCCATTGATCGTGACCGGACCAAATATATCACGAAATAAGCGTCAAACGAAAAAGCTACAAACAACGAAATTGTCTAGCTTGAAGGGGGAAACCAAATGGCGCTATGGTTGGCCCGCTAGATGGTGGTGCCATAGGTCAAACGGATATCAACTGCTTTTTTTAAAAATAGGACCCCCCATTTTTTATTACATATTCCTGTAGTACGTATAGAAATATGAATGTTTTAGTTGGAGCACTTTTCTCGCTTTGTGATAGATGGCGCTGTAATAATCACAAACATATGGCTCAAAATTTTAGACGAAGAGTTGGTAACAGGTACGTTTTTTAAATTAAAATGCAGAACGTAGGTACGTTTGAACATTTTATTTCGGTTCTTTCAATGTGATACATCTACATTTGTGAACTTATCATTTCTGAGATCATATGCTGTTACAGCTTGATTACCTGTAACTACCACATTAATGCAATAAATGCTCAAAATGATTTCCGTCAACCTCAATGCATTTGGCAATACGTGTAACGACATTCCTCTCAACAGCGAGTAGTTCGCCTTCCGTAATGTTCGCACATGCGTTGACAATGCGTTGACGCATGTTGTCAGGCGTTGTCGGTGGATCACGGTAGCAAATATCCTTCAACTTTCCCTACAGAAAGACATCCGGGGACGTCAGATCCGGTGAACGTGCGGGCCATGGTATGGTGCTTCGACGACCAATCCACCTGTCATGAAATATGCCATTCAATACGGCTTCAACCGCAAGCGATCTATGTGCCGGACATCCATCATGTTGAAAGTACATCGCCATTCTGTCATGCAGTGAAAGATCTTGTAGTAACATCGGTAGAACATTACGTAGGAAATCAGCATACATTGCACCATTTAGATTGCCATCGATAAAATGGGGGACAATTATCCTTCCTCCCATAATGCCGCACCACACATTAACCCTCCAAGGTCGCTGAGGTTTCACTTGTCACAGCCATCATGGATTTTCCGTTGCCCAATAGCGCATATTATATCGGTTTACGTTGCCGCTGTTGGTGAATGACGCTTCGTCGCTAAATAGAACGCGTGCAAAAAATCTCTCATCGTCCGTTAATTTCTCTTGAGCCCTGTGGCAGAACTGTACACTACGTTAAAAGTCGTCGCCATGCAATTCCTGGTGCATAGGAATATGGTACGGGTGGAATCGATATTGATGTAGCATTCTCAACACCGACGTTTTTGAGATTCCCGATTCTCGCGCAATTTGTCTGCTACTGATGTGCGGGTTAGCCGCGACAGCAGCTAAAACACCTACTTGGCCACCATCATTTGTTGCAGGTCGTGGTTGACGTTTCACATGTGGCTGAACACTTCCTGTTTCCTTAAATAACCTAACTATCCGGCGAACGGTCCGGACACTTGGATGATGTCGTCCAGGATACCGAGCAGCATACATAGCACACGCCCGTTGGGCATTTTGATCACAATAGCCATACATCAATACGATATCGACCTTTCTCGCATTTGGTAAACGGTTCATTTTAACAAGGGTAATCTATCGCGAAGCAAATACCGTCCGCACTGGCGGTATGTTACGTGATACCACGTACTTATACGTTCGTGACTATTATCTGTCACAAAGCGAAAAAAGTAGTCCAAGTAAAACATTCATATTTCTTTATGTACTACACGAATATGTAATAAAAATGTGGGTTCCTATTTTTTAAAAAAACGTAGTTGATATCCTTTTGACCTATGGCAGCGCCATCTAGCGGGCGAACCATAGCGCCATCTTGTTTCCCCCTTCAGTTTCGTTCTTTGTATTTTTTTCGTTTGATGCTTATTTCGTGAGATATTTGGCCCGGTCACTATCAATGGACCACCCTATATATTGATATTACGTCTATATCTGCATCTGAAAATGGGAATTGCCCACAGATCAATACAGTCACAGATTTGATAGTGACTTGTGAATCAAAATAACTGATGTACATTGTTCACGATTAGAAGACTGTAGGAAATGTCGAATTCCCCCTTCTATACCAGTTGGTTAGTGTTTTTTTTCTGTGCTGAGGATTACCTTCGCACGCGGTCAGATCATGATAAACCTATGCCAACAGCCCAGCAGAGATTATATATATATATATATATATATATATATATATATATATATAGTTTACAGTGTGGGGGTGAATAATACTACATTTGTACATAGATAATTTTTTGGTTTGGTAATAAAGGCCTTCGGTATAATGTCATAATATGTGCGAGGCGAACTAGAATGTTTCTGTTAATGAGATGCGTCCGTCATTGATATTAGTATAATGCAATTTGCATAGTATTTCCATCTACATAGTAAGAGAGAAATAAATGTCTGCGATATAAAACTGGAAGGTCGAATGCCAACCTTCAATACGAGCAGTATTTCAAGTACACTTGCGCAATGCGCTTTTTAAGATTCCAAAATATTTCCAATTTGTTAATCACTTTCGCCAAGGTACACATAATCAAAAACACGCCACTATATAAATATTTTAAAATGACACGTCGGGTAGCAGCAGTACTAGTAAAAGGAATTTCATTGCCATTCCTAACTGCTTGCGAGTTCCGTTTTATAAGGCCATATTGGTTTTACGCCGACAGCGTCTGTGGAAGTGAATCAAGTGGCCGTAGAAAAGGTTTTACTGCGCCGTTGGCGGGACACATTTGAGGATGTTTACTTCCTGAGCATTAGATAGCGTCGCATTCTGTGATCCGTTGTGAAATAAAGGAAAAATACCTGCTTAGACGAGCTTCAAACACATCGTTTATTGAAAATATGTAACTTTTTACCGTTACACATTTTCCGCTGTGCCCCTCATATGCGAATAAGCACGCTACCTTTATCGTTCACAATGTAGATATAAAATTAAAATATTTCCTCGAGCAGTGTTTCACAGCTTCAAAATATTTGAAGAACGCTGTCATTAATCAGCAAAACCTTGCTGCAAGGATTATCTCTATTTTAACTTCAATTTAAAAAATTACATCTTGTTCAAAAGATTCTACAAATAATTACTCACTGTAAAAAGTTTGAAGGTTATCGTTACAGGAAACATTTGTGAGGAAGTTGTTCGAAGCCAAATAATCATAAAAAACTGTGTTGTGAACCTGGAAACTTGTCGTGCCACGTGTTCACGTCATAACATCAAAAATTGCGAACAACACCACTGTAAAATATTGTTGCACGCGTACACACGCTCACGTGACTCGCAACACAAATAACGGCTACGTCTATGTATTTATCATACGTTAGAAGATTTTTGGTACAAAATAATGTTGAAAATAAAGAAGACTCTCTCGGAATAGAAGGCAGTTAATAACGACATTCTTCAAATATAAATACGTAGGCTTTCGTGACCCGTGCCAATCTGATAAAAATCTTTCTGATTATACTGCCTCGTAATATTATAAAATGATTAAAACACTAGTTTAATAAGAAACTTCCTGGCAGATTAAGACTCGAACTCTGGACCTTTGCCTTTCGCGGAAAAGTCCTTTACCGTCTGAGTTGCCCAAGCACGACTCACGCCCCGTCCTCACAGCTTTAATTTCGCCAGTACCTCGTCTCCTACCTTCCAAGCTTCACAGAAGCTCTCCTGCGAACCTTGCAGAACTAGCGCTGCTGGAAGAAAGAATATTGCGGAGACATGGCTTAGCCACGGCCTGGGGGATGTTTCTAGAATAAATTTTCATACTAGTTTAATACTTTAAGTGTTTTATAAGATGGCGCGTCAGTATGCCCAGTAGGATTTTCATCAATTCTCCATATACTCACGGAAATTCAGAAAAAATAAATTTTGAAATGAGATCTCAGATATAGCAGAATGTATACGTTTTCTTTGTGGATAAGAAAGCTTTGTGTGATTATGCCTCAATTCTATTAAGAACAAAATGGAACCGATCCTTAGGCGACGACGATATTTGAACATATTTTATAAACATACACTCTTCACATTATACAGTATCTTTAATCGATTTTCTAAGTATTTTCTACCTTTTTTAAACAATGGTTACGCACTCGCATCTGGTGTTAGGAGGAACATGACGTATTATTCAAAGAAGATTGGGCATAACGAATTTCCTTCTTTTTGTATTATATGAAGAACTATAACTTATAAAATAATTTTACTATATACGAACGAGTCTGAATGCCCTGCTGGCACAATGTTTCTGCGTAGTAACTCCACGCCATTAGCAGCTTTGATTACGTTGCCAAATGATTTCGGTGATGCAACTCTCTGTAAGGCCGTTACGTACAACTGTGCTAAATTTACTAATTTATGTAAGAAGAAAACGAAGTTCATACAGGACTCTACCAAGAATAACAATTAAACATGGGGGAAAAAACACGAAAAACTTAATGTACAAAATTAAAGGGTGCGAACACTGATCAGAACTTAGCTGAAAATTGCATATAACAGTTCTTCTCAATTGTCTCAGTTCAACATTAGCTCGACGCGTAGTTGCTGATTTTGGTGACAAACTTCAGACTACTGGTTCATTTTGTGTACTACTATTAATTAGTGTGACATGGACTACTTTAGTACGACAATTAGACACCTAGACACGACGTGTCGTCCATGAAACGTGTAAGCGTAATATCTGGAGTCCATCCTCGAACCTCATATAGGCAACCACTGAAAAAACTAGGCATACTACCAATAATTTTGCGGTACATTTACTCCCTTAAAAGACTTATGTTGCAGTTTGGAAGTAATAAAAACATACATAAATATAACACTAAGAAGAAAAACAGCCTGCATTGACCAGACACATTATGCCGCCATAAAAATGTTTAATCATCTCCCCTTTAAAGTAAAGGTTGTGACAGGTACCGGAAGTTTTGAAAAAAATTTCTGCTTGACAACTCTTTCTACTTCGTCGATTAATTTCTTTATAAATAACATTTATAATTAGTTTTGGCACATTCATTAAACTTTCTTGTTGAATGCTATTAAAGTAAAAATCTAGTTACATAAATGGTCAGCAAGGGGGTCTCACTTTTAGGGAGAAAGTGTACATTGTTTGTAAACCTTAGATGTTGCACATCCTGTCGATTTTTCGCAAACGTGACCCATGGTATATACAGGTAACTAACTAGCTAATGAACTAGAACAACAAACATTTCCGGGATTGTTTTTTTCATGTCTGTTTCGAAGTAGCTGCAACTTTTCTGTCTTGTGCCAACCTCTTCAACTCAGATTAGCACTTATATCCTACGTCCGCATTTATTTATTAGATATGTTCCAATCTCTATCTTCCGGTACAGTTTTTAACCACTACAGCTCCCTACAGTAGTGCGGAAATTATTCCTTGATGTCACAAACCATGTTCTAGCATCCTGTCCCTTCTTGTTATCGGTGTTTTCCAAATTCCTGATCTTATCAGCCTTCTACAGTATCACATCTCGAACACATTGATTCTCAACTGTTCCTTCTTTTCCCATAGTCCCTCTTTCACTGCCATACAATGCTGTGCTCCAAATGCAAATTCTCAAAAATGTCTTCCTCAAATTAAGGCTGATGTTTGATGCTAGTAGGCTACTTCTCGCCAGGAACTCCTTTTACATCTGTGATAGTCTGCTTTTCACGTCCTCCTTCCTTCGTGCGTCGTATGTCATTTTGCTTCCTAGGTAGCTTCGTCTGCTTCGTTTCTCAAAATTTTGGTGTTAAGTTTATCGCTAACCTCATTTCTTTCACCTTGCTGTTTCGCATATGTGCCTAATATTCTTCTGTAATAACCACTATGAGATACTCAATTTCACTGTGATATTATTCAATCACAATACTCTTCAAGTTATTCACTTGCGTTATGTTTTTATGATCTGATGTCCGCCTCTGTGATTAAGTAAATGGCATTTACTTACCAAAGCGAGGAAAATTAGAATCTGCCTTCCAAAAATTTGTGGAATTCTAGAAATTGTTTTAAACACCCAAGAAGACCCCTGATATGAAGAATCTGAATTTTCTCGATTTATGGGTCAAGCTTCAGCCTTGGTGAATAGAAAAACATAAAAATTTCGGACTTTTTTTTAAATTCCTCGGAGACTAATCGTTTAACTATGTGATTTGCATGTTACTAAATAATGACGACATCTGAAGAAAAAAGAACATGAGAGTCCGAAATTTTGGTGGTTATGTTTCCATCACACCTGAAACAGAAATGGGGGCAAACTCGGATTCGTCACATCAGAGGTCTACTTGAGTGATTAAATCCATCTGTAGAATTTCAATTATTTTTGGAAACCGACCTCCTTTTTGGATCTAAATTTACTGACCCTTCACGAATAACAGAAACAATAATGACTGTTATTTTTGCATTTGATTTGGGAGCACTGTATTGCATCTTAAATATGCAACAGAAGCGAGAAAGACTATTATTTTTACATTTGGTTTGGAAGGACTGTGCAACTACCATATTGCATCTTAAGTATGCAACAGGGGTGGATCAAAGAGTGGAGCTCAACATAAAACAGCAGTAAATCTGATATCAGATATAAATGGCTGAAGTAGAGACATTCGGTCAAAGAACCAGTCTGTCGTAAAAAGAAACGGCACCACAAAGTTTACTGCACACTTAAAATAGAAAATACTGGCAGAAGTGTATAAGAGAAAGAGTAACTGCCAGATAACAAGTACAGAATAGAATTCAAAACTTTTTTCCTGTTATTCTCTCTGTTGGCGATAGTACTAACAGATAACAGTGATGATACTGATTTGAAATGCCTTTAAGATCCGAAATTGCTTTTCTGACATAGTTATTGTGAAAAGAGTAATTCTGTGAGGCATGTTTCTTCATGTCAGAATGAAATAAAGTGTAGGGACAACATATTGGCCAAAAATGTCTCCGCATCAGCGGGGGTGTTGAAGCTAACTTGACAGTTCCTAAGAAACATTCGGTTGCTCTCAATCAGTATTTGGAACAAATTAAATGACCTGAGTGGTTGGAATTCCAGAACCAGGTGCAGGTAACACATCAACAAATCCTTCAAATCAGCAATAGGCAAACAAATAAGAGGTAAATGTGAAAACACACACACCAAGTACATCAAGGATAGGTCACAAGAAGGACTTGTATGGTAAGAATGGAATTTAAAGATCTAGCAAGTGGAATGACAAAATTTCCGCAGTGACCAAACAAAAACAATCAGCTTTTCAAATGTACTGGAGAAATATCTGTAATCGTTAGTTAATATTCATGTCAACATTTCTACTATCAGGTTAATAAAGAAAGAAATTTATACACAAATCAATTGTGTACTTAAAAATAATTCATCGTAACCATATCCATCACGTATAATTTTCTTCCAAATGTACAAGTCAATGCTTTTAATTTTACAGTTTGTAACATAAGGAATAACTAAGAAATAACAACTTTACGTTGTAAGAGCTGCAATATACACTACCTGACAAAAAAGTGGAGGCACACAGAAGACTAGGAGGAAACGAAATGAAAATTCAGGGGTTGAGAGAATATGCTCGCTAACAAGTATATCCTTTCACTGCAAGCATGTTTTGTTCTTGCAGTTCGTTTTCCGAGTCCCGCACTACAGCATTTGTTTTTCTGTAATTACGGTTTCTAAAAAACAAAATGTGTGAAATTTAGCTTTTTTATTTCTTTCAATTCTGATGTCATTCGTTCTTGTAACTTTGGATTTGCCTGATGTCATTTTTTCATTTATGATTTTGGACTATTAACTTGAAGTTCAAACTTTTGTATAATACTTTCAGTTTAGAAAGCATATATTGAGTATGTTTTTCACTATCAGCGATTATTGCATTATCACTGACGAATGCATATTACGTTGAAATTAACTCGAGATTTTTTTATGTTGGAAAACTTTGTTACTTGTACTGTGAACAGATTAAACAAAGATGATTGTTACGAACATTGCTCTTTTTAATTTTAGCAACACGTTCTTCTCATTAAATTTATGTCCTCACACTGTGACTTTTCTTTGTGTTTAATATTGTTTTTTTAATTTTTTCAGTCTAAGTGGTATTTCAAGCTCATGAATTGATAGTTCCAGTTAGTTTTATCAAACTCGTTTTTTAAATCAAGAAAGGCTATATAAGTATCTCTTTATGATTCCAACCTCCTCTCTGTCAATTTCTTGGGTACTATGATTGTGTTCACTTTATTTTTGGTGTTAACGTAAACTGACCCACTTCTATTTGTATTTTAAATTCCGTTTTATATAGTGGATGTATTTTTGTTTGCATGTTAAATTAGGCTTATCGTTCTTTTGTAGCATTCTGTCACACTTCTTCTTTCATGGATGTGCATTGTACGGGGTGTTCAAAAAGCCTCTCCGCAGTGCAGTATGATTGTTAGCCGCGCGCGCCGTATGCCGCAGTGAATATACCGAAATTAAATTCAGTGAAATACAAGTTATTAATTTACTGAATAATCATTTTTACTTACAAATTTTCCCATTAAATGTTGAAAGTGTCCCCCCTGTTATTGAATACACAATTCAATTCGTCTAATCATGTTTCCAAACACAAGCTTTAAGATTTCTTCTGTAACAGAAACAGTGAAAGTGGATACTGCAGTTTTCAAAAAAAAAAAAAATTTAATAAATAAATAAATAAATAAAAATAAATAAATAAATAAAATAAAAAAATAAAAATAAAAATGGTTCAAATGGCTCTGAGCACTATGGGACTCAACTGCTGAGGTCATCAGTCCACTAGAACTTAGAAGTACTTAAACCTAACTAACCTAAGGACATCACACACATCCATGCCCGAGGCAGGATTCGAACCTGCGACCGTAGCAGTCCCGCGGTTCCGGACTGAAGCACATAGAACCGCTCGGCCACCGTGGCCGACCGCAGTTTTCAATTCATCGATGTATTTTGGACGGTTTTTATAGACAGTTGCTTTCGCTGCAACCCAGAAGAAAAAGTCAGTTGGTGTTAGGTCAGGCCAAGGTTACTAAATAATAAGGTTGGCAGTAAGCGCTCTGCTCTACCATTGGCTGGCCTAGTGACGTCAGCGTGGAAGCAAGCGCTCACAAACAGACGACACGGCACGTGCGTTTACGTCAAGTTTTTGGCGGAAGATTTTGTTTATACCAGAATTGAGATGTCTAAACTGCTTTTCTGCTGCTAAAATATTACAGTTAAAACTGATGAGTTATATTCTTTCGCAGCTTATGCCTCACACATCGGTAAAATATCAGATCACAACCACACTGACACACACTTGAAATTCGAAACCTCGGCTCAAATAAATCAGAAACTATCCATTTAATCGCATTGAAATGAATTTACTTAAGAGCTCGAAGTTGCACACACTTGTTTGTAAGAACAGCATTCCTTCTTTCTAAAGCCGCTATAGTATTCATCAAAGTAACTTTATCTGTGTCTGAAAAAAAACTGTCATCTGTAAATGTGCTCTTATTATGATGTTTCTTATTTGGTGACAGAGTTTCCAGAGATCTCTTATGTAGTTCTCGTTTCTTATACGGTTTGGTTCTGTCTTCTGTTGCGGGTGACACATTGACAGTCGCACTACTGCACGGCAAATTGCACGAAGGAACTGCATCTGGCTTGAGCATTCTTTTTTGGGGCAAATTAAGCAATTCAGACTGTAAATCCCTTAAGTAATCTGTTTCTGCGAAATGGCGAGAACATATTCGTGCATGCCCAACATTTACACTGTCCTTCCTACAACATTTCGACAACCATAGTTTTTGTAATGTTTCACTTGTAGATTCTCCAATAAGAATTTCACAGGACGAAACATAAATTATAGAGCTTATAGAGCTGGCGAACACAATGTTGATCCCACTGTCCACTATCGCTAACTATTTCAGTTCCGAATCAAATATCAATTACAGCAAAAACCGTTAACACTCCCGAATTCCGAATGTTTCCGCTGTTGACTGAGTACCTCAGAAGAAAGAACTCAATCAAAATACCCCTTCAAACACAAAACAACACAAGAAAAACAATCACACACAATTCGAACTGTGTACTGTTTGGCAAAGCTGCTTCCACCATGACGTCATGCGCACAGCTGAGAAAACACGTTGCTTTCTGCGCATAGCTTTCTGCGCCCCCCTGGGTCAAGCGATCGTGGAGGCCAAAGTTCCTGTGAAATTATGCGATCACCAAAAACATCAGCAAGAAGTGACATTGAAACGCGAACTGTATGCGCGGTTGCGCCATCTTGTTGAAAATAGCCGTTCAGTATTTCACTTAACACAAGTTCTCCTATGAATAGGAATATCACTGCAGTATTTTTGCCGCGTGGGACTAGCCGAGCGGTCTAAGGCGCTGCAGTCATGGACTGTGCGGCTGGTCCCGGCGGAGGTTCGAGTCCTCCCTCGGGCATGGGTGTGTGTGTTTGTCCTTAGGATAATTTAGGTTAAGTAGTGTGTAAGTTTAGGGACTGATGACCTTAGCAGTTTAGTCCCATAAGATTTCACACATTTCTGAACATCAGCAGTATCTTTGTGCGTTTATTGTTTCAATGAAAAATATGGGACCCACAATCCGACGTCTAGAAATTGCAATCCAAACTCCTATTTTCACAGAATGAAGTGGTTCCTCATGAATACACAATGGATTTGCAGTACTCACATACGAGAATTTTGCGAGTTCATGTACCCGGGTAAATGAAACCACGTCTCCTCAGTGAAAAACTTTTCATTAAGAATTTTCCTTTCATTTTGTTGAACGAAATTTTTGAACCATTGACAATAATGCAATCTCTTACCACGATCAGTATTTTTCAGTTCTTGTACGACTGTCACTTTGTATGGGATAAGTTCTAATTTTTTCCTTACAGCTGTGTGGGCCGTTCCGACATTAACATCGATTTCCTTGGCGAGTTTTCTTACTGACTTGTTAGGACTCATGGACATTTTATCGGAATATCGAGTAGTTTATCCTCAGACAAAACGCTAGGACGATCACCTATCGGTGCATCTGTCACTGAACCCGTACTTCGAAATTTGTTAATCAAATCTCGCACTGTATCGCGATGTGGGAGTTTTGTCTCCGGGAAAACTGAATTATATGTTTGACGAGCTGAAACTGTGTATTTAATGCCAGATTTGAACAGTTGTTCGACTTAAATCACACGTTCTTCAATGGTTAGCGTTTAAACAGTGACAAAAACGAAACAAACGAACAAAGGAACTAAACTTAAACGTTCACGTCCAACACGTAACGACACACACCAAAGATACTACTGACGCTGGCTGAGATAAACGAAACAGTGGAATGTTGGGAGAGTCATCTTGAAGGGAAGTAACCCAGGCACGCGAACAATATACGGCATTCGGGGCTAACTGCTGAGAGACTCTTTGAACACCCCGCATTACCTTTTACTATATCATCTATAACAGGTCCATAAAAATGACAACAGTTAGTAATTTTGAAATATTCATCTTCTTTTCTCCAGAAATCCACCAGAGCTCTTCTAGCAATTTATATGGGCTTCGAGATTCATTTTCTCTCATTTTTTTCTGTGCTGCTTCATTGTCCATTTTCATAACTGAAGAACCAGCTTCATATGCTTGAACTACTTCCATTTCCTCGCTGTATTCATAATATTCCTCGGTGTATTTTCCTTTGTAAAGATCTGCAGTATACTGCTTCTGTCTCTTAGCTACTTTATCTGCTTTCAGTAAGACGGTTCGTCGTGTATCCCTTACCAGAGATGATCTTGTCGAATTGTAATTTCTTAATTTAAATCTAAATATTGTGTGTTTCCTGCTGCGATTTATTGGGCCGAACGCCATCAGCGGCCCGCTGCATATTTATTAGTAGTTACTGCACGAACATTGCAATAACTATACCTTTTATCACATAGCTGTGTTGTAGGCTAAAACAGGAGGCGTGTACCGGTGACGTACCTTAAGATTTCTTCTTGCACAACATTCCAGCACATATACGCCATAATATCTAACTTCACATCCGGGAATGGTTAGACGGAAATCTACAGGATCTTAAAAGATGAGAACTTCCGTTTCTCCTTTCAATATTCTGCGTTAGGGTCAGAGGCGAATGAATATTCCTGGAATTAAGTTGTTTAAAGAATCAATTTTTTTTTAGCAAGGAAGGGTGAATACCTGTGCAGCTATTTGGGTGTTTGTATTTGGTGTTGAGAAATTAAATGGTTCAAATGGCTCTGAGCACTATGGGACTTAACATCTTAGGTCATCAGTCCCCTAGAACTTAGAACTACTTAAACCTAACTAACCTAAGGACATCACACACATCCATGCCCGAGGCAGGATTCGAACCTGCGACCGTAGCAGTCCCGCGGTTCCGGACTGCAGCGCCTAGAACCGCAAGACCACCGCGGCCGGCAGAAATTAAATGACTAATGATGAACGGTATAAAGATGATGTACCAGATGTGCTCTGTGATATGGTAGAAATAAAGTACCGGCTTAGAGATATTTATGCCGTCTGTAAAATACTATTATACGAGTTAGAATTGTGAATTGTATTCTGAACTACATGAAAATACCTGTTGCCAACGAAATATGTTTCATAATTACAGGCTACTATTTCATGTTTTTCTCTGTCAGATAATAGTCATTCACTAAAACTAGTCATACGTAGAATTTTCATACTGAGCTGTAGCTTTTCGTTGCTTTCAAGATGTTATTCATGAACTGACATCTAAGAAATTAGTATGAAGATGTCAGAACATATATTCGTAACAACGTCGAGGTTGTTCTTTTTCTTCGGAAAGCAGAAGTCTCTTAAGAAATTGTTGTTGTTGGTTGATTTTCAAGTCATATTTTAAGGGCCTTACTACAGATTTTATGTAATACACAACCTTCGTATTTCAAAAGTGCAAACTCAAGAAAACGCCAACGGCCTTGCCGCAGTGGTAACACCGGTTCCCGCCAGATCACCGAAGTTAAGCGATGTCGGGTTGGGCTAGCACTTGGATGGGTGACCATCCGGTCTGCCGAGCGCTGTTGGCAAGCGGGGTGTACTCAGCCCTTGTGAGGGAAACTGAGCAGCTACTTGATTCAGAAGTAGCGGCTCCGGTCTCGTAAACTAACATACGACCGGGAGAGCGGTGTGCTGACCACATGCCCCTCCATATCCGCATCCAGTGACGTCTGTGGGCTGAGGATGAAACGGCGGCAGGTCGGTACCGTTGGGCCTTCCAAGGCCTGTTCGGACGGAGTTTAGTTTTAGTTATTTAAGCTCAAGAAAACGAAGTTCTGAATCACACAATAATATGTGAACTCGATGCCACGTAATATCAACAACTGCTCAATTTTATGATGAAATCACTGCGCAAATCCTGTAATTAGCCTGTGGTAACGCCCGTCCCTCTGAAATGGTTACGTTTCCTCTGTTTGAATACTGATGTGCTTCGATGGTACTTGAGGGAGCTGTAGCGGGGAAGCTGCAGGGGAAAATCTGGGATACTGAAGTATTCAGTAATGACGATGTGCGTATTCTCGATCTACTGTCGATTTCAACGGCGACCAGTACACGTTAGAAATAACTTTCCTATTTTGAATACTCGCTACCGGTTTCGGTACACAGTACGATCCTCGAGCCATCCTCTAAGAAAGAAATTCCAGTATGTAGAACAACAACGGAAGACAAATTTACGAAATATTTCTCTCTATGACAGCTGACGTATTTTACGTAGTGTATCCTAAAAATGTGTAGGAAGCTCCTTCAACCTGTCACGCAATTGTCACGCTTGCTTCCCAAGTAGGTGTGCATCTGAAACTTAAAACAGTAAGTGACTGATATATCTCAACAGTTTATTATATAAAATGTGTGTTGTTTAGTGTAATACACTCCAATGTTCACTACGTTTAAATGATTGACTTAAAAACTGGTTTTAAAATTTAGGGCCCCTAGCATTATGATATTTTAAGTGGACATGACTTACTGTTTTAAGTTGCACACCCATAAGGTAACTGTGGATCTAGTTTCCTCGGCACTTATAGACATACAGCACCACCAGGTTCAGAACATAAAAATTGGATTAAAGTGTTACAATATGACAACGTTCACAGCACGGCGCGATTGTATGAATTAATCTGTGATCCTTTGAGATCGCCTAGTGTGAAGGCACAGCTTTTCTCAACTGCATGTTACCAACAAGGAATGGTTACCGCGGCCTCGGTCGATGAACTGCGACAAGGCATGGGAAAAGTGCGACTCAATACCCTCGAGAGCCCCAGCGTACACATGGACGTAGGTTCCATAAACATGAAACTCGAGATACGGTCGAAGGTCGTCAGCTGACGGTTGTAGAGCAATACTTAGCCACACTGCGCCCCTCTAGAACAGGCTGTTCCAACCGAGCTCCATGGAGCCGGAGCGCTCCGGAGCGCTCACTGCGGCAGCTCGGAGCCCGCATGGAGGGGGAAAGCGAACTCACTGCCCCCTGGCCGCAAGCAGCCGCAACTGACGCAATAATCCGTGTTCAATGACAGCTATGATTAGCCGCGGGAGCCCTGTACCTCTATTGGAGGATACCTTTCTATTCATTGAGAGGGATGGTCGTCCGCAGTGTCTTGTATGTCATAAAGTAATTAATTCTGCGAAGAGGTACAATATACAACGACATTATACACGTCTTCACGCAGCGCACTACGATCAGGTAGAAGGCGTTGCACGCAGAGAACTGGTGGCCAGGCTTAAGAACGACATACCAGGAGACATTAAGTTTAAAAACGGTTTCGTAATATGGAGGGTATCAAAACATGCAACATAGTTTGTGATCTGTAATGCGTTTATAATTTTCAGGTGAATGAGAGCGGAGAAAACACTACTGAGTCTGCAATTCGAGCAAGCTGCAGGGTGGCTCACATCATTGCGACGAGTGGCAAGCCGTTTTCGGTGGGACCACTCGTAAAATCGTGCATGGTAGCCGTTGCAGAATGTTTATTTCCAAGGGAGGTGCAGGCAATTGAAGGGGTTTGCCTGTCGAAGCAAACAATGTCTCGTCGAATCCTAGACATGGCAGCGGATTTAGAGACACAGCTCAGGAAAAAGATGGAGAGCTTTGTTGCATTTTCGCTAGTGCTTGACGAAAGCACCGACATATCGGACTGTGCTCAGCTTGCAGTTTTTGTGCGTGGAGCTGCAAGTAACTGAAGAACTCTTGGATGTGGTACCACTCGATTACACCGCAACAGGACGTGACATTTTTGAAGCTGTTTGTGAATCAGTGGACAATATGAATTTGCCGTGGGATAAGCTCCATTCTGTAGCGACAGACGGTGCACCACAAACGATCGGGTGTCACCAAGGTTATGCTTCTCGTTTGAAAAATAAACTCAGGGACGAATTCGGGAAAGACATTTTGACTCTTCATTGTTTTATTCACCAAGAGTCACTGTGCGCTGAAACAATAGAGCTAGGTGGCGTAATGAAAGATGTCGTGAAGTGTGTGAATTTTGTGCGGCGTCACGGTATGAATCATCGCCAATTCAAAGGATTCCTGAAAGATATGGAAGCGGAGTATGGGGATATACCTTACCACAGTACAGTTCGTTGGCTGAGTCGGGGACAATTTCTTGATGTTTTCTTTGCCATTCGTGAGGAAATAATCCTTTTTCTCGAAATGAAAGGGGAAGAAATGCGTTTTCTGAAAGATATAAAATGGATATCAGAGCTGGCGTTCCTAGCTGACATAACTATGCATCTAAATAATGTAAATCTGTCATTGCAGGGCAAAGGGCAGCTAATAGTTGACATGCACGACCAGATCAAAGCGTTCATACAAAAGTTACGTTTATTTGAGAGGCATATGAATAATGGACATTTAACGTTCTTCAATCGTCTTGCTTCTTTAAAACTACCTGAAGGTACTACTTTCGGCGATTACCAAGCAAAGTTAAAGCAGCTCATCACGTCGTTTGAAACACTATTCCGAGACCTCACTAGTTTGGAAATGGAACTAAAGGTGTTCAGCATTCCTTTTTCAGTTTCCCCCGATGACTTGTCATCATCACTTCATTTGGAGATTATTGATTAGCAAAATTCAACTTTGTTGAAAGACAGGTGCTACAACACGTTGGATTTGTCAGGATGGTATCGTTCATTACAGCAAAAAACATTTCCCAAGCTTCACAACAATGCTGCTCAGATCATGGGCATGTTTGGATCTACATATTGTTGTGAGCAGCTTTTCTCAGCAATGAAAAGAGTAAAAAGTAAGGAACGATCGTTTCTTCAGGATGCAACAATGAAGGCCATCCTCCGCATTACCGCTGTGAACACTTTGACGCCTGATATTTTCGATCTTGTAATGAAAAGAAAATTCAAGCTACAGAGGCCCAATAAATTTAGTATGCAATTTCTTATAAAACAGTTGTTTCTTATTTATTTCCTGAACATCGTATTTCCTGGTTTAGCATGTCACCACGTCTTAGGAGCTAAAAGTATGAGGTTGTCGATCTTGTAAGACGCAACTGGCACATCAAAACGCTTGCCTTGCCGCCTGCCTCAGCCTGCCGTGCCACCTGCCGGCGTGTGGGCCCACTTGAATGGTCACAGCGAGCGACACGGCTCCCTGGAGCAGGGAGCGCTCCGCGGCTCACAACGGAGCCGACGAGCTGGAACAGCCTGCTCTAGAAGTTCGGTTTCTTTTCGATAAAGATATTTTTGTGTTTTTAATTTCTAATGCTATTATTTTGACGACACTAGTTGGATATAAAGATTAACTGTCAGCTAGATATTTTACGGTGATACAAACGTAATATATACCGTAAATGTAAACTTGGGTAGGCCGGCCGGTGTGGCCGAGCGGTTCTAGGCGCTTCAGTCTGGAACCGCGCTACCGCTACAGTCGCATCTTCGAATCCTGCCTCGGGCATGGATGTGTTTGACGTCCTTAGGTTAGTTGGGTTTAAGTAGTCTAAGTTCTAGGGGACTGATGACCACAGATGGTAAGTCTTATAGTGCTCAGAGCCATCTGAACCATTTAAACTTGGGTAAATAGAGCTGCAATTTTGATTTTTAAATGTTTTGTTACTGTTGTGACTATGTTAGTATGAAATAATTGAATTCACATTTTATGCTACTTGTATTTTGTACGCATCTTTTACACTGTGGCTTTTTTTGTTGAGACTTAAAAAGTGTGGAACTGCGAACATAGGGGGCACGCTTATCACTGCTCACGGAATTGACGTCTATTTAAAGCTCAAAACTAATCTTTTATTGTAGTATGTGACACACCTACTTGGGAAACGAGCGTGAGGACTGCATGCCAAGGGTAAGGAGCTACCTACACATTTTCATGTTACACTACATACTCTTTTGTCACAGAGAAAAATATTTCGTAAATTTCTCTTGCATTATTGATGTAACCATGTACTCGATTTTTTTAAATCTTAGATTACACCCGTGGTGTAGGGGTAGCATCTTTTGACTACTAATCAAAACGTTGTCGGTCACGGGTTCAAATCCCACCACTGCTTAAATTTTGATTCATAAGCAGTATTGGTGGCCGAAGACTTCCAGCATAAGAAGTCACTCTCATTCTGCCAACGGCCTTGTCAAGAGGACGGATTAGTGGACAGAGATTCAGGGCTCTTCTTGTCCTTGAACTGCACCTAAAGGCGGAGGAATCAGCAATGATCAACGGCAAGAGGGTGCAAAAGGCAATGGAAACCACTACATTAAAAACACGTAACGTGTATCCACAGGACATGTGATATGAAATTGAAAAAGTGTCATGATGACTACTCCATTGGCAAAAGATTCCAGAACAGTCCCCATTCAGATCTCCGAGAGGGGACTGCCAAGGGGAGGTGACCATGAGAAAAGCACCGAATATTCAATGCAAGGGCAACGGGGCGTGGAATGTCAGAAGCTTGAACGCGGTAGGGAAATTATAAAATCTGAAAAGGGAAATGCTTGGGTTTAATCTAGATATAGTAGGAGTCAGTTAAGTGAAGAAAACAAGGATTTCTGGTTAGATGAGTATAGGGTAATATCAACAGCAGCAGAAAATGATGTAACGGAAGTAGGATTCGTTATGAACAGAAATGTAGGCCACAGAGTGGGTTACCGTGAACAGTTCAGTGATAGGGTTGTTCTTTTCATAATCGACAGCAAATCAATACCGATAACGACAATTCAGGTATACATGCCGATGTCGCAATCTGAGGACGAAGAGGTAGAGAAAGTATATGAGGATACCGAAAGGGAAACACAGTACATAAAGGAAGATGAAAATTTAATAGTAATAGGTCTGGAATGTAGTTGGAGGAGAAGGATTAGAAGAAAACGTTACAGGATAATATGGGCTTGGGACAAGGAATGAGAGAGGAGGAAGACTAATTAAATTCTGTAATAAATTTCAGCTAGTAACTCTGTTCAAGAGCCACAAGCGGAGGAGGTATACTTGGAAAAGGCCAGGTGATACGGGAAGATTCAGATGGCTCCAAGCACTATGGGGCTTAACATCTGAGGTCATCAGTCCCATAGAACTTAGAACTACTTAAACCTAACTAACCTAAGGACATCACACACATCCATGCCCGAGGCAGGATTCGAACCTGCGACCGTAGCAGTAGCGCGGTTCCGGACTGAAGCGCCTAGAACCGCTCGGCCTACAATACTTTGTGTTAAAAAGATTTGTCGCAAACAAAGGACGGCATGCAAAATAATCAATGGCCTTCAGTTAAACAATTCCAACTTTGAGCTACATAGAATGTACGACCATAGTAATGAGATTTGACACTTCTGTTCTGATGGCTGGTCTTAAAGCTATTCGTCGAACTGGACGCGGCCAGGCGGAGCGGCGCTTATGTCATCTTCGCATAGAGGCCGCTGCTGTCGCGTTGTCGTCTTGGAGAGGGCTGACATCTTCTTCACAGCCCTCTTTACTCTAACGTTCCCGACTGGCGTGTCGGCGCTTGACTTTACGCTGTAACAGCTTTAATGATTGCCACCTGAACTCCCTTATCACATCCAACACTCTCTTCCATATCTCGATATAATACAAAACGAGCTAGTGCGCAGCGTGAACGTTGGTGTGGAAATGCCAAATGATAACCACCACGTGCCTGTTTTAATTATTATGGAGCTGATGTTTTACGTCTCACTGACGTCTTTCGGTTGTATTTTAACGTACCTCTGCCACAACATGTAATCCAGTTATCAGTATTTCCTTCTGAAGATGACGTTTTTATGGACGTTGAAATCATTGTAAAGCGATTTTCATAAACTTACGATTTTGCAACTGATTGGCTGTTTACTATTTCTACAAGAAGATTTCATCCTACGATTGCTGCTTCAGCCATGTAAAATTTTAAAATATATTATTATCTTCTTTCTGCATGTAACAACTGTAACAATGTAGTCTGCCCTGGAGAGCTCCACTTGGTGTGGTTCACGCCGCGATAGCAAGTAGTCTTTGACGCTGTTATTGCTGTCTTATCAAGTTAAACGTAAGCTATGTGTTCAGAATCATCTTCGAACGTTGTTTTCAGTACTACAGAAAAAAAGTATTTATTAACACACAGAAACACACACACACACACACACACACACACACACACACACACACACACACACACACACACACACATTCAGTGTCATAATTCGGTCGATAGGCGCGACTTAAGTTCTAAGTGGCTCTCTTTGCTTCTCTCAGCTCAATGTTTCCTCTTCCGACAACAGTACAGCTGATTTCTACTCATTACGAGACATCTATCTTCTGCACGTTGCCTGCCGTCCTCGTGAGAATACTGTTACCATGGTGATACCCAAGAGGCCTATTATCTAACTTCAGAAGAAACAGTGTTCCCTTTTCCATCGCAATAAGTCAAATCTGCAGAAGCATACAAAGCCGTAACTAGCGGCGGGAGAATCTGGAGCTCACAAGCAGTCTGTTTCCGCAAAGGAGCTTCATTGCACTCTGCTAGTGGTGCCGCACATGAAACCTCGTACCAGAGACGATATTTGTCGTTTCACTCCTCTACTGCACATACAATAATGTGCATGTCATGTGCTGTTCTGCACTGCACTGCATAGCTCACGTTCTGGGCTGAATCTCACCTCAATGAACGTCACTCAGCTACCAGTGAAACAATGTGAAATATGCCTGCTTAGTCGTATTTGCACTCTACTCCCTGGCACACAAAAAAACTGCTACATTGTCCGCCATTACGTAGCGGAAATTCCGTCTTCATAGCTTCGTGGTTAGCGCGGCTTGGAATTCTGAGAAAAGTAGGAGTAAGCCTAAGGTTCAAAATGGCTCTGAGCACTATGGGACTCAACATCTTAGGTCATAAGTCCCCTAGAACTTAGAACTACTTAAACCTAACTAACCTAAGGACATCACACACACCCATGCCCGAGGCAGGATTCGAACCTGCGACCGTAGCAGTCTCGCGGTTCCGGACTGCAGTGCCAGAACCGCACGGCCACCGCGGCCGGCTAAGCCTAAGGGAAAGACGGATAATATATATATGTACAAGAGCCAAGAGGAAATAATTTAGCCCGGTCATGATCAATGGACCACCCTAAGGATGATTTTGTATGTATTAGTTAACGATGCCTTTTGTGGTTTATTATACCAGGATATATTTTTTAAGCCGTTGAGAAGATGATCTTTACTGAGCGAAATCGATAATACGACGACAAAAAAATTTTATTGTCATAGACCAGAATAAATGGAACACACTGTAAACACCTGTGACGTAAATGAGTTGGGTCGTGAGTCGTGCTCAAGTAGGTCAAACGGTAGGGCACTTGCACGGGAAAGGCAATGGTCCCGGTTTCGAGTCCCAGTTCAGCACCCAGTTTTAATCTGGCAGGAAATCTCATCTCAGCACAAACGCCATTGCAGAATGAAGATTTTGTATGACACAAATAAAAACCAACTTAGTGTGACTTATTGTTGCAATTGGAATTCATCAGTTCATTTTGTCTGGCAACTTCAGGATTGTTTACACTGCAGAGGAGTGTGCACTGATGTTGATTGTTGCTGGCATATTAAAATTGTGTACTGGACCGGGAATCTGCTTATTACAGGCAAGAGTTCTACCGACTGAGCTATCCAAGCACGACACAGCTTTTGGGGGATGGGGGGGGAGTGGTGGTGGAAGTAAGGTGATTAAGGTAGGTTGCGGGTCAGGGTTTGATAGCTGAGTCGGCTTGTGCGCTTGCCGATGTTAAGTAACCAGATGTTCGATTCCAGCTCCGGCACACGGTTTTAATCTGTCAGCAAGTGCCGGCGGAAGTGGCCGTGCGGTTAAAGGCGCTGCAGTCTGGAACCGCAAGACCGCTACGGTCGCAGGTTCGAATCCTGCCTCGGGCATGGATGTTTGTGATGTCCTTAGGTTAGTTAGGTTTAACTAGTTCTAAGTTCTAGGGGACTAATGACCTCAGCAGTTGAGTCCCATAGTGCTCAGAGCCATTTTTTTTGTCAGCAAATACAGGGTTATTACAAATGACTGAAGCGATTTCACAGCTCTACAATAACTTTATTATTTGAGATATTTTCACAATGCTTTGCACACACATACAAAAACTCAAAAAGTTTTTTTAGGCATTCACAAATGTTCGATATGTGCCCCTTTAGTGATTCGGCAGACATCAAGCCGATAATCAAGTTCCTCCCACACTCGGTGCAGCATGTCCCCATCAATGAGTTCGAAAGCATCGTTGATGCGAGCTCGCAGTTCTGGCACGTTTCTTGGTAGAGGAGGTTTAAACGCTGAATCTTTCACATAACCCCACAGAAAGAAATCGCATGGGGTTAAGTCGGGAGAGCGTGGAGGACATGACATGAATTACTGATCATGATCTCCACCACGACCGATCCATCGGTTTTCCAATCTCCTGTTTAAGAAATGCCGAACATCATGATGGAAGTGCGGTGGAGCACCATCCTGTTGAAAGATGAAGTCGGCGCTGTCGGTCTCCAGTTGTGGCATGAGCCAATTTTCGAGCATGTCCAGATACACGTGTCCTGTAACGTTTTTTTCGCAGAAGAAAAAGGGGCCATAAACTTTAAACCGTGGGATTGCACAAAACACGTTAACTTTTAGTGAATTGCGAATTTGCTGCACGAATGCGTGAGGATTCTCTACCGGCCAGATTCGCACATTGTGTCTGTTCATTTCACCATTAAGAAAAAATGTTGCTTCATCACTGAAAACAAGTTTCGCACTGAACGCATCCTCTTCCATGAGCTGTTGCAACCGCGCCGAAAATTCAAAGCGTTTGACTTTGTCATCGGGTGTCAGGCCTTGTAGCAATTGTAAACGGTAAGGCTTCTGCATTAGCCTTTTCCGTAAGATTTTCCAAACCGTCGGCTGTGGTACGTTTAGCTCCCTGTTTGCTTTATTCGTCGACTTCCGCGGGCTACGCGTGTAACTTGCCCGCACGCGTTCAACTGTTTCTTCGCTCACTGCAGGCCGACCCGTTGATTTCCCCTTACAGAGGCATCCAGAAGCTTTAAACTGCGCATACCATCGCCGAATGGAGTTAGCTGTTGGTGGATATTTGTTGAACTTCGTTCTGAAGTGTCGTTGCACTGTTACGGCTGACTGAAGTGAGTGCATTTCAAGCACGACATACGCTTTCTCGGCTCCTGTCGCCATTTTGTTACACTGCGCACTCGAGCGCTCTGGCGGCAGAAACATGAAGTGCGGCTTCAGCCGAACAAAACTTTATGAGTTTTTCTACGTATCTGTAGTGTGTCGTGACCATATGTCAATGAATGGAGCTACAGTGCATTTATGAAATCGCTTCAATCATTTGTAATAGCCCTGTATAAGTATCAGAGTTACACATAATGAAATGATAAACCTCTAGAGCGCAACCAGCTCCACATTATCCTTCTAGTACTTTGAAACAGGATCTTACTGTTTCCTGCAGGCCGTTGCTCCTGAGTACGCCGCTGGCCCCAGCATTGTTGTGTGGCTGCGGGCAGAAGAGCCCGCAGCGCAGGCCCACACAATACCTGCAGAGCCCCTTTCGCGGCCGGACGAGGGTCCTCGACGCAGGGAAACATCCTCAGAAGGCGGATACCGTTACGCGCCGTACTCCCTGGCTTCCCCGGCCCGGAGCCTCGGATACCGTAGGCCCGCACTATGGCAGTGCGCAGCGCGTGCTGATGCGTAACCCGACGTGCGTGCCCGAGAGCCGGGCTCGCCCCTGTCCCTGCCCCTGGCTCGACTCACCCCCGTATTTGCGCCTCTGTTGACTCATCCGATCCCATTCACCGAGGCACGCGTCGCTACGCAGCGTCGCTTCAATCTGTTTCCCTGCTGCCTGTCCCACTGCCACTGTGCGGATGGCGTGTCAACAGCAGCAGCTCAATCTGGTGCATCAAAAATAAAAACACTAAAGTATCCTGCCAATCAAATCAGGAGGACTAATGTAAAATACAGATGAACTACTAGAGTGAGGGTTTTCGAGACCGGCGCTTAATTCCGCGAAAGGAGTATATGTGGATTCAATGACGTTTCGTCTCCGTCTGCGCAAAACATCCGCAGAGACGAAGCGCTGACCGAAATGTCTCCCACAGTTACTGGACACTTGCTTAATTTTTAACGACTACTATCATTACTGGGACAGAACTTACACACGGTCCAGTTACGTTGGGGTGACCACTCCGTATGTCCGACTTCAACATGCAATAAACACTCTGAAATGCCCTGCTTAACCCGCAGGACAGGAGAGATAGAATAAATTGTCGAAAGGGGCCAGAATATGGGGCTGTCAGTTACACTGAAACTTACAACTTTAATGAGAATGAGATTTTCACTCTTCAGTGGTGTCTGCGCTGATATGAAACTTCCTGGCAGATTAAAACTGTGTGCCGAACCGAGACTCGAACTCGGGACCTTTGCCTTTCGCGGGCAAGTGCTCTACCAACTGAGCTGCCCAAGCACGACTCACGCCCCGTCCTCACAGCTTTACTTCTGCCAGTACCTCGCCTCCTACCTTCCAAACTTTACAGAAACTCTCCTGAGAACCCTGCAGAACTAGCACTCCTGAAAGAAAGGATATTGCGGAGAGATGGCTTAGCCACAGCCTGGGGGATGTTTCCAGAATGAGATTTTCACTCTGCAGCGGAGTGTGCGCTGATATGAAACTTCCTGGCAGATTAAAACTTGGACCTCTGCCTTTCGAGTCTCGGTCCGGCACGCAGTTCTAATTTACACCTTTATTATTTGATCATACATTACAAGAGCCCAAAAACATTTTTTTAGCACACAGCTTTAATCTTTGGGACTTAATTACCGGCTGAAAGGCACTTTAATTTAAAAACGCCGGAAGGCCAATAACTTAAAACGCAAGCATAATAAGAAATTTAGAAGGCAAGCCTTATCTTAAAACAGTTCTTTAGTTAGGCTGAAGTAAGGAAGTTAAATTCAAATCAGCTGAAGGCCGAAGACTTAAAAATCCAAAAGATTTTTTAAAATGCTAAAGGGCTTGCCTAAAACAGCACTTTAAACTAGGCTGAAGCCCTTAAGAGTAAAACAACTCTAATTCAAAACAAAACCGGCTAGAAGCCATACAAGTACCAACAACAAGAACAAATTTTAAAAAAATAAGGGAGTCCATACAAGGGCGCCCAGATGTTCGAGGGTCGGCCTGCAATTCAAACATTAACGCTGTTTAGGTGAGACAGGCAGTCGAGCCAACGATTCACGATCCGACGACAACCAAACCTACCGACTGTCAGCAGACTCACCGACAGGATAACTTCCACTTCACCCGACCAGGGCACAACAGGGAGTTGAACAGAACAACGTAGAAGATATTGGCACCCACAACCAATCATACACGGAGCTGTCAAACTACACACCGTGCTGGACAGCAACAACACGATGAGGTAACCACACTGCCTGAAATTTACGTCAACGGCCAGGGCAGGTAGCCGGAACATCAACGGTTACAAGGCAAAAGATTCCGCTGGTGCACTTCAATTCAAATAACCAAATACAGTGAAACTCCACCAGAGGGTGGCTAGAATTTTGCAGCTTGAAAACCACGTTGTTGCTTGCGGTAATATCCCAAGAGCCGACAACGAACTCCAAACGACACAATGTGAACAGTCTTGACTTGCTGGTTCGTGAACTCAAAACTCAACTTTCGTGTCCAGGGTCGGTGAGGTTCCGACCTCGTAGCAATGGGAGCAGCGCCACACTCACCGACACTGAGTGGAGACCGCCAGCAGGCCCGGCCAAACTACGCCCCGCCGAGAATTCCTCACTGCTCCACGCCAACCGACCGACTGGGGGAAATAACTTGTCAGTCAAAATCACACAACTGCACACATTTTTACGAACACTTGTACAAAGAACCAGACAGTGCTAACGGCAGTGACCGTACAATAACAGGGACGAATCACGAGTCGGCACACACAGCCAACCCATAAGCGATCGCCGGCCAAATACACGTCGTCCGGCAAGACGACCGACCAAAGTCGTCCCCACTCCAATCACGTGTGTCAGCAACCGTCGTACGAGTCATGGCCGTCCGGACCTCGCTGCTGCCACGCCCCGACTGAACTTGTGCCGAACTAACTGCTGGCACTTTCCAACTCGTTAGACGACACATCACGACCAGGAAGTAATTGCAGTCCAGCAAAGATAATACGGGTGGGCCTGTATCGACAGGCGCTGCTGCTGAAGCCTACTGGCAGGCAAAAGAGCAGCTCAGCGACAGCACTAATTGAAAATTAACATAAAGAGGTCGCAGTACGGTAAAAACAAGATGTAAAATAAGAAATGGGACGAACACGAGCCACGCAAGGCTCACACTCACACTTAGCAGGTGGCATCACTAGCAGTGGAGGGTACATCAAGATGCGGAAAACAGTGCAGTCGCTGTAATGCGGAAATGGGGCGGTATATGTGACGGCCAAAAGGATCTGATCATTGGCTTTCGGGCCAAGCGTGGAACTTTTTAAACTGTTCACATGCCTCCGTGATTAAAGTATACTGTTGGTGGCAAAATCGAGCTATCCGAAACGAGTGCTGAGGCAACTGTGGTGCACCACGGGCCATTAATGACAGATGAGACGAAGGCTGTAGAGATGCGAGTGGACAAATAGAGGTGCAACTGTTGGGCAACCAACCGGCGGGATGAACCAGGGGGCTACCATCACTATCTCCTCAAAGACTGCCCAGCATTCGTTTCTGCGTATGGGCCTCTGCAGCAGGCGCCGGGTTCATACACCCATGCTGGCTGCTCTTCACCGGCCGCTGTGGCCGAACGGTTCTAGGCGCTTCAGTCCGGAACCGCGGTGCTGGAAAATAGCTCTGCGCACTATGGGACTTAACATCTATGGTCATCAGTCCCCTAGAACTTAGAACTACTTAAACCTAACTAACCTAAGGACATCACACAACACCCAGTCATCACGAGGCAGAGAAAATCCCTGACCCCGCCGGGAATCGAACCCGGGAACCCGGGCGCGAAACTGCGGTGCTCCTACGGTCGCAGGTTCGAACCCTGCCTGGGGCATGGATGTGTGTGATGTCCTTAGGTTAGTTAGGTTTAAGTAGTTCTATGTCCAGGGGACTGACGACCTCGGATGTTAAGTCCCATAGTGCTCAGAGCCATTTGAACAATTTTTGACTGCTGTTCATTGGCGTCGTCGGCTGGCATTTGCACGCCAGTATGGCCAACTGGAGGTCCACTGAGTGGCGACAGGTGGCCTTTTCAGGCGAAGCACATTTTATGCTCCATCAGACAGGCGGCCGTTGGTGCGTTCGACGTAAAATGTAAGCAAATATTCTGCAACAATCGTCGGAAGGGTCCCGGCTGGAGACCATCCACTATGTAATCTCGCCATTCTGGAAGGCGCAATGGATCAACACCAGTATGAATCTATCTTTCGGAACCACGTTCACCCATATATGCAGTTTGTCTTTCCTCATTATGAGGACATGTTCCAGCAGGACAATGCAGCGTGTCTCACAGCTTGCAGTGTATGTGGTTGGTCTGAAGAGTACCAGGATGAGTTTATCGTCCTCCCATAGCCACAAAACCCCTCGGTTTTAAACTAAATCGACAGTCTGTAGGACCATTTCGATCCGACCGTTCGCTATGGATCCTCGGCAGAGAAAATTTGAGCAGTCGGTAATGGCACTGGAGTCGCCATTGTCATAGCTGCACATCCCTGTCCAAAACCTTATTTACTCTCTTCTTTCATGTCTCGAAGCGACCCGGTCTGCAAAAGGCGGTTATCCAGGCTTTTGATAAGTGATCATATTGATGTCACATTACAGTATACTTTCGCTTGGTTTCAGGATCCAGTAATGCGGGTGTTGTAATGTTGCAATTACGCCTAATGACTGGCAGTGTGTCATCTCTGGCTGGCCGGAGTGGCCGTGCGGTTCTAGGCGCTACAGTCTGGAGCCGAGCGACCGCTACGGTCGCAGGTTCGAATCCTGCCTCGGGCATGGATGTTTGTGATGTCCTTAGCGTAGTTACGTTTAATTAGTTCTAAGTTCTAGGTGACTGATGACCTCAGACGTTAAGTCGCATAGTGCTCAGAGCCATTTGAACCATTTTTTGAAACATCATCAACATTCTGTACCTTACTCTTCATGTCTACATATTTGTTTCCCAACACAGTCATCCTGGCGACGAACACATTTCTGCCAACGAGAGACCGGTTTGTTGATACCGTCATTGTAGACGTCCATATTTCACCCTCACACATGGTTACACTCCATACAAATAGTATCAGAAAAGACTTAAATCTATATTCGATGTTAACCAATTACTTTTCTTCAGAAACCTTTTTCTGGCCATTGATAGTCTACATTTTATATCTTCTCTACTTCCTCCATCATCAGTTATTTTGCTGCCCAAACAGCAAAACTCATCTACTATTTTAAGTGTTTCGTTCGCTAATCTAATTGCCTCAGCATCACCTTATTTAATTCGAAGGCATTCCATTATCCTTGTTTTGATTTTGCCTAAAAAAATGGCTCTGAGCACTATGGGACTTAACGTGTGAGGTCATCAGTCCCCTAGAACTTAGAACTACTTAAACCTAACTAACCTAAGCACATCACACACATCCATGCCCGAGGCAGGATTGGAACCTGCGACCGTAGCAGTCGCGCGGTTCCGGACTGAAGCGCCTAGAACCGCTCGGCCACTGCGGCCGGCGATTTTGCTTATATTCATCTTATACCCCCTTTTAGAGACACTGTTCATAACGTCCAATTGCTCTTCCAAATCCTTTGCTGTCTCTCACGGGATTACAAAGAAAAAGGACAACATCATCAACAACAAAAACGATAATGAATAAAATAGGCCCAAATGTAGTTACTACACCATAAAATAGTATGATTACGCCGGTTTGTGTGGCACTCGTTGTGTGGAGTTAAAAGGAACAAGAGCAAATTAAGAATTAAAATGGAATTTCCAGGTTCTAAACAGAAATAAATGCGGAACGGAATGTATAATTAACGGCAGTTGTAGAGCGTTCCAAATGGTAGCCGTGAACATTTGCGCGAGGTTATTACGTAAGACGCAAACGCCGCTAATCGCAGTAATTGTTGATACACGGGTGCGTTCACGCTTTGCTGCTCCCGCCGCGGCGGCAGCAGTAAGTATACTGCGCGTCAGTGGGGCGAGCCCCAGATTCAGTGTCGGGCAGGCAGTATTTAATTAACATTTCCACCGGCGCTCTCAGCGAGTCGGCGTTTCCCGAGAGTCCCAGGTCGGCGGGAACAAAAGCTGTTTGTTAATTACTGTTGGCGGGGTGGTGGGTAGGGGGGCAGAAAGGGAACTTTAAATTAGCGCTCATCCTTCAACTCAAACACTCGCTAGCTAGTTCCGGCCCGTGTACAAACCTCCGCACATTTCGGGAGCGGTAGGCCGCTGCCAAAGCCGAAGTTGGCCTGACGCCGGGTTCCCTTTGAGGCTCTGTCCCTCGTATATCGACTCGATGCGCAGATTTCGAACTGAGATAGAGAAAGAATGAGAGAGAGAGAGAGAGAGAGAGAGAGAGAGAGAGAGAGTGCTGCGGTTAAATTGCACGCAAATGACGGCAGCGGTGCGTTCGCGCCTCAAATTTGTCACCGCAGGAAACGATCCTAAAGAGCAAGGCGAACGACACTGTGCAGATTCAAAATTACGTTTCGAAACACGAAACTGAACAAATGGTGTCCTTCACAACCTCTTATACTTCGAAATCTTTCAGGATACCGAAGGAAACCATATTTAATCAATGTTGATGATGGGTGAACGTCTAAAATCAAACAAACATGAAATAAAAGCAATAATAATATTTGTATGACTGTTTTGAGCGAAAATGTTATAAATGAACCATTTTATAGCTAACTAGCTAAGCTGCCGCTCGTCCGCTCGCGTAAACTATATGGCCTACACAGATTTCTTTTTGTTTTGCTTTAATAGACTTTTTATGTTGTTCACAAAATTGCACAACTTCCAAACTTGCATTCTGATTAAGGCCATAGAAGTATGGTTTTTTCCGAGGGTACATCTGACCAATATAGCTGAAGTTGTAGGTCCTTGTTAATCCCGCGTTTTGAGTTTTTATGGTGATACTTCTACAGAAGCTTTATGCCCTACTACATAGACATATAGAAGTCGAACACAGATTACCATAGATTTAGCTTTAAAATTGTTTTAATGTAACGAAATATTTTCATAAAATTTTTCGTTCCCTATTTCACTCCCTTGAAGCTCCAATATATATATATATATATATATATATATATATATATATATATATATATATTCGGCGAGTCAGCACAACGAGGACCACCTCCAAAGACGTCCAACGTAGCTTTGGACGAAAGTATATATATATATTCGGCGACTCAGCACAACCAGGACCACCTCCAAAGACGTCCAACGTAGCTTTGGACGAAACATCAGGGATAGAAGAGTTCCATAGACCACGGCCACGGCCATACAACCCGGAAGAATTCTCGACAGCTGAAACATCCGGTCGTGAAAGCTTTCATTGTATGATCACCGAATCTGATTGAAATATAATAAAATAATGTCAAAACGATGGCTGCAGGTGTTTAATTTTATTACGTCAGATAAACTGATCAAATTTCGCATTAGGAAAACGACTGCATTGCTTCCTGCGTTCCCCCGACACTATTTATACACCCTCCACTGGTACAATCGCCAGCTGGCCTCTGTGAATGGTTATTGACGTTGACACCGAAGATGGGTGGTGGCCACATCGATACGACTGGACCGTGTACCACATAGAGAGCGCTAATAGGTTAAGAAAAGGTGCCGAAAAATATAAACACACGACTGAACGTTCGCTCGTGTGGTATATGATGGAGTTTATTTGCACAGCGGAAGATCTACACTCTAAGTGAAAAAAAGCGAGGCACCAATAAGGAATTATCTGAATGGGACGGAATGTAATGTACATGTACCGAAAAAGAAATGATTACAATTTCAGAAAAATTGGATGATCTGTTCAAGAAAGAACTTCAGAAATTGTGCAGTTCAATAATACGTTGATCCACCCCTGGCTCTTATGCAAGCAGTTACTGGTCTTGTCACTGATTGATAGATTTGTTGGATGTCCTCCTGAGGTACACAGTGCCAAATACTGTCCAATTCGCGGGTTAAATCGTGAAAATCCCGAACTAGTTGTAGGGTCCTGTCTATAACACTCCAAACGTTCTCAACTGAGGAGAGGTTGGGCGAACTTTTTGGCCAACGTAGAGTTTGACAAGCACGAGGGTAAACAGTAGAAACTCTCGCCGTGTTGGGGCGGGCATTATCTTGCTGAAATGTAAGTGCAGAATTGTCGTGCTGTAAGGTTGCTGTGGATGACAACCAGAGGCGTCCTGCTACGGAAAGAAACGGCACCAACACACCATCTCTCCAGGTTTCGGGCGGTATGTCGGCCGACATTCTCGCTGGTATCCCAAAGCTGTCTGGGGTGTCTGCAGACACGTCCTCGCCTGTCATCGGGACTCAGTTCGAAGCGGGACTCATCACTGAAGACAATTCTACTCCAGCCAGTGAGATTCAAAGCCGGTTTGAACGTTTCTATCACCTGTGTTAGCGAGTGACGTGGCGCAGTTGACTCGTATTGTGGAAGACAGCGGTAAAGTGCGTCCTCCAGTGATTTAGATTCGCGTTTTCCTTGATTTACCTAAATCACTTAAGGCGAAACAGCATAGCCAACTTCCTACACCGCGTTTTCACTTTTGTAGCCATCCATATAAGTATATAGTTCTGGCAATACCGGCCATGACCTCCTTCTTCTGTGCGGATACACACATATTCCCCGAACTCTTACGGGACTTGGTAAGAATGTCTTCCACGAGTAATGAGTGTCTTGCAGTGGAACGCTACGAATAAAGTGTGTGGACGTACAAGGTGAGAATGTGGGCCGGCCGGTGTGGCCTTGCGGTTAAAGGCGCTTCACTCTGGAACCGCGTGACCGCTACGGTCGCAGGTTCGAATGCTGCCTCGGGCATGGATGTGTGTGATGTCCTTAGGTTAGTTAGGTTTAATTAGTTCTTAAGTTCTAGGCGACTGATGACCTCAGAAGTTAAGTCGCATGGTGCTCAGAGCCATTTGAACCACTGTTTGAGAATGTGGGTCTCGAGGGAGGCGTGCGCAAGATATTCCCTGCAGTCGCACTATCCCCTGTGCCCTCGGTGGCTCAGATGGATAGAGCGTCTGCCATCTAAGCAGGAGATCCCGGGCTCGTGACCCGGTCGGATCACGCATTTTCAACTGTCCCCGTAGATACATATCAACGCCCGTCAGCAGCTGAAGGTATTAATATAATTCTAATTTCGTACATGTTATAACGTCTTCTCAAAACAGCAGCCATTCCCCTCCTTTGTTCTTTCAAGTCTTCTGCCTTCTCCGAGTGTTTTATTCTTCAGTTGTCAGAGGCTGACGATCAATGACAACTGGCACAGAACCTTTCACAATTCCTTTCGTGGGAATTACTTTGTCGTCTGCAAACCTTTTTTCTTCCTCCATATTTGATTATTTCAGTCATGGATGTTAACAGAATTCATATTTTACGTACATATGAAGATTGAAGCGACGAATGAAAATTTGTACCGGGGCCACGATTCGAACCCAGATCTTCTTTTCACTAAGCAGATGTGAGAATCACTACGCATCCTGACGCAGTGGCTTCGGACAACTGCACTAACTACCCTATCACGCATCCCTCCTCAATTCAAATTCCCATTCACGCCTCAGCCCACTTGGTATTTCCCTAAACTCGAAAAGCTTTGCAGAGGCTCCCTGGAAGTAAACAGTTTCATCTGATAAAAGCACATATGCCTGGGTTTCATCCGATGCTGAAGTGCTATTCCAATACCATTGGAGAGCCTGTGCATTGCTGTTCAAGTTTAGGGGAAATATCAACTGGGATGAGGTGTGTCATAACATTTCAAGTGACCTGTCAAAAAAATGGTTCAAATGGCTCTGAGCACTATGGGACTTCACATCTATGGTCATCAGTCCCCTAGAACTTAGAACTACTTAAACCTATCTAACCTAAGGACATCACACACATCCATGCCCACGGCAGGATTCGAACCTGCGACCGTAGCGGTCGCGCGGTTCCGGACTGGGCGCCTAGAACCGCTAGACCACCGCGGCCGGCCAAGTGACCTGTCATGCACTGTTTACTGTTAAACGAAAAGGTTTCTGTTGTAAGAATACTTACATTTAAGAATACATACATTCACCTTTCTTGTAGAAGTGAATTGAGGAGGGAGGTGTGCTAAGGATAGTCCGTTCAGTTGTGCAAAGCCATCGTGCCATGGAGGCATATTGGTTAGCTCATCAGCCTAGTGAATAGGAGACCTGGGATCGAATCCCTGCCTTGGTACAAATTTTCTTTCGGCTCTTTAGCTTGCATAAATACACCATGGATGTTTCAGAGTTCAATAGGTCTCTGGATGCGTATAGTTTCATTTGGTTCTTATGTTCGTCTTCGTCCTAGCATTCGGCACAGTTTTCCGTAATTAGGACACTGGCCGCTGTCAAACTTTGCTGACGGAGAGTTGCAATTCAGGAAAATAAATGGTGGGTGCCGGGTGACGGAGTAGGGGCAGAGCAGTGCGCGACAGTGACGGAGTGTGAGTGGCTGCTTTCCGTGTCCGCCTGGGGCGGCCGTCGCCGCACTGGCTCGGCTCGCAGACTCGTTAGCAGCGTGGCGTGCGGCGCCTGCCACGGCCCAGGGCACAACGGCGACCTGTGGCTGCAAAGAGCGCAGCGCGTGCAGCGCCCCACGGCAGCCTCCGTCGCCAGCGCTGGCTGCACATACGACTCGGCTACTGTGAGGCTATACGGCCTTTGTCCGCAGCGACAACACAAACTATGTATCAGTTTCAAGTGGAGAGCTGTGGTTCCAAACGACCGTGTCGGAAGTCATAAGCGAAAACAAGGAAATTTTAAATTTAAAAAATGGTTCAAATGGCTCTGAGCACTATGGGACTTAACATCTGTGGTCATCAGTCCCCTAGAACTTAGAACTACTTAAACCTAACTAACCTAAGGACATCACACACATCCATGGCCGAGGCAGGATTCGAACCTGCGACCGTAGCAGTCGCGCGGTTCCGGACTGAGCGCCTAGAACCGCTAGACCACCGCGGCCGGCAAAATTTTAAATTTACTTTCGGCCAGATGATGACGGTAAGAAATCAGGTAACATCTTAGGGAGTTGAGGCGAGGTCATTAGAATGCTACATCCTGTCACGGTCGCCATTTTGTAACAATACTTTTAGTTTTCTCGCTGTCATAACGTTGCTATTTCCAAGCTTACCATTCCTATCCTAAGCTATGATGGTGGCACCGGCTATCATTTGTTTACTCCTGTGAGCCTCCCGTTATAAGTGGCCTGTCACGCACTGATCGCCCGCATCTCGTGGGCCCGCATCTCGTGGTCGTGCGGTAGCGTTCTCGCTTCCCACGCCCGGGTTCCCGGGTTCGATTCCCGGCGGGGTCAGGGATTTTCTCTGCCTCGTGATGGCTGGGTGTTGTGTGCTGTCCTTAGGTTAGTTAGGTTTAAGTAGTTCTAAGTTCTAGGGGACTTATGACCACAGCAGTTGAGTCCCATAGTGCTCAGAGCCATTTGAACCATTTGAACGCACTGATCACTGTTAAACAAAAAGGTTTCTGTAATAAGAATATGCACGTTTAAGAATACATACATTAACCTTCGCTGTAGAAGTATCAGTTGAACAGACATCTGTCCGAGCTGTGCGCACATGCTCATATAAATTCTTTCGCTCACGGATCTTCTTTGGGTTTCGTTACCTAGCTACGGCTTCTCTGGAGTCTCGTTAGGTGATGGCCTTATGGCGCTTCGCAGGGATTTCAGTGCACACGCATCTCACACTAGAGATCTGTTTGGGGTTGCTGGTCACTGAAGGAGTTCATCTTGATCGTGGCTTGTACTTGCTCGCCGCGATTGGATGGCGAATGTTTACTCTGGAGAGCGTGCCCTCGCCACTGTAGAGTTGCTACCCCCGTCTGACTTTGCGGTAGTGGTTCGTACTTCGGAGTTTGACTAGGCTTGGTTCTTGCTGCCTGGGTTGGTGGACGCGACCACGTACACCATTCTTAATTCCCCCGTACTCGACACAGGAATAAACCGTGAGCAGCATTTCTTGTGGGCGGTGACGTGTCTGCTGCAGCTCTTAAAACCCTTGCTTTTGCTTCTGAGTTTCGTTTCGTGTTCTTACGGTATGCTGCTCTGTATTCTTTCCGTATTTTTTCTGTTTTTTTTTTCCGTTGCCCTTAACGTGGATCAACGTTCCGGCAATAAGAACGTGGCTGAGTTAAACGTGGATTCATTTGTAAGTTGACCCGCGTTTCACCTACTCATTTGTCAGTACCTGATCTAGAACGATTTGCTTTTATTTGCACTACTGCTGTCAGTGAGTCAAATAGGCTCAGTTACATGCTTTGCGTTCCTCAGTCAGGATTAAAAGGCCCCTGTACATGTTGTAATCTGTTTTGTCCACGCCGGGTACCCGTGCGGTCTAGGGGGTGTTTTGTCACGGTCCGCGCGGCTCGCCCCGTCAGAGATTCGAGTCCTCCCTCGGGCATGGGTGTGTGTGTTGTCCTTAGAGTAAGTTAGTTTTAGTTAGAATAAACAGTGTGCAAGTTTAGGGACCGGTGACCTCAGCAGTTTGGTTCCGTAAGACCTTACCGCAAAATTCTAAAAAACTTCAAAAAATCTATTTTGTTATATGAATTTTGCTCTGTTAACCTTAAGTTCTTACAGGTCAAACGGGTCCGGTTGTATGCTCTGATTTCCTGTCATGATTGTACGCCCGTGGACTATTTGCATTTATTTATTACGTAAAAAAATGGTTCAAATGGCTCTGAGCACTATGGGACTTAACTGCTGAGGTCATCAGTCCCCTAGAACTTTGAACTAATCTATGGACATCACATACACCCATGCCGGAGGCAGGACTCGAACCTGTGACCGTAGCGGTAGCGCGGTTCCAGACTGTAGCGCCTAGAACCGCTCGGACACTTCGGCCGGCTATTCCGTTAATTTAATGTATATTCTGTGTGTGTGTTTTAGAATGTCTTCTGAATCGAGCAACTGTTTCTGTTGTGGCGCGAGCTCGGTAGAAACTTTTTTAACTTTTTGCATAGATGTAAAGCAAAACCTACTAGCAGCTAAATGTCATTAATTCCTTTGTCTCTGGAGTTTACATTTCTTGTATATTTTCTGGCTCTATCACTCATCTTAGAGGAGACTGAAGAAAGACAAATTCAAATGTGTGTGTGAAATCTTATGGGACTGAACTGCTAAGGTCATCAGTCCCTAAGCTTACACACTACTTAACCTAAATTATCCTAAGGATAAACACACACACCCATGCCCGAGGGAGGACTCGAACTTCCACCGGGACCAGGCGCACAGTCCATGACAAAGACAAATTCACCTTTATGGCATTTTCAGATTTATGAAAAGCTTTCTACAATGTTCACTGGAATACACTCTGTGGACCTCAAAAGGCAATAGAGATAAATTCTGGCAGCGATGATCATCTACAACTGATGTGACAGAAGACTGCATTTACGAGAGTCGAAAGGCATGAAAGAGAAATAGTATTGGAGAGTGACTAATTCAGTGTTGTGCGACGTCATTCATTATGTGGATTGAACAAGTTTTGAGGGAAACCAAGGAGCAATTTGCAAGGAAAGTCAAAAGTTAGAATAAATAAAAATTTTGCTGACTGATGATATTGTCAGAGACAGTAAAAGACTTGGGAGATCAGTTGAATGGAATGGAGAGTGTTTTTAAAAATAACATGGATTAAGTAAACAATGGCACTAAAATGCACTCAGGCGACGCTCAGGGAATTAGGAAATGAAGCCCTGAAAGTAGTACATCAGTCTTGCTATTTTTGCAGGAAAATAACTGAGGACAGACGAAGCGCTGCAGACTGGAAACCATAAAAAAGTGTTTAAAATTGTTATCATCGAATACAAATATAAGTGTCAGGAAACATTTTCTTAATATATTTGTCTAGAGTGTGTCCTTATATAGAAATGACAATGGCGGTGTGCTATTACAACAATTAAAAAATTGAACATTTTGAAATGTGTTGCTACAGAAGAACGCTAGAGATTAGACTAGTTGATCGGATGACAAATTAAATGGTACTGCATCGAATTGGGGAGAAAAGACATTTAGGGCAAAATTTGATTAAAAGAAGGGATCGGTTGATAAGACACATTCTAGAGCATGAAGAGACTGTCGATTTGGTTTTGGAGGGACCTTTGTAGTGTAAAGAAATGGTCCAGGAAAACCAAGGCAGATTCAAAAGAAATGAAGGACGCAGTAGGTACGCATAGATGAAGAGGCTTACATGGGATACAGTAGCGTGGTAAACTCCCTAGAACCTGTCTTCGGACTTAAAACCATAAGTGGCCACCTGAGTTGATGCTTCGTGTCAAATAATTTCCATACAAATCTGGTGTTATTTCTGTTTTGTTTCTCTTTAATATCACTATCATTACCATCATTACCCTCTTGATCTACTTCAACGCACTCGTAGTTCATACGTGCTATTAAAGTGTGTGTGTGTGTGTGTGTGTGTGTGTGTGTGTGTGTGTGTAGCGCTCCTTTGATAAAGACCATTGCACTACTCACGAGAGAAAGAAAATGACTATACTTCAAAATCACGTAAGACGATGACAACATGATTCAGTATCGACATGTGAGAACAGAGAGAATGTAGTCGGAATTTTGGCCTTCTATTTTGGATGACTGTTACAGAAGTCAAACGTTTTCTCATCTACATCTACATGACTACTCTGCAATTCACATTTAAGTGCTTGGCAGAGGGTTCGTCGAACCACAATCATACTCTCTCTCTACCATTCCACTCCCGAACAGCGCGCGGGAAAAACGAACACCTAAACCTTTCTGTTCGAGCTCTGATTTCTCTTATTTAATTTTGATGATCATTCCTACCTATGTAGGTTTGGCTCAACAAAATATTTTCGCATTCGGAAGAGAAAGTTGGTGACTGAAATTTCGTAAATAGATCTCGCCGCGACGAAAAACGTCTTTGCTGTAATGACTTCCTTCCCAATTCGCGTATCATATCTGCCACACTCTCTCCCCTACTACGTGATAATACAAAACGAGATGCTCTTTTTTGCACCCTTTCGATGTCCTCCGTCAATCCCACCTGGTAAGGATCCCACACCGCGCAGCAATATTCTACAGAGGACGAACGAGTGTAGTGTAAGCTGTCTCTTTAGTGGACTTGTTGCATCTTCTAAGTGTCCTGCCAATGAAACGCAACCTTTGGCTCGCCTTCCCCACAATATTATCTATGTGGTCTTTCCAACTGAAGTTGTTCGTAATTTTAATACCCAGGAGCTTAGTTGAATTGACAGCCTTCAGAATTGTACTATTTATCGAGTAATCGAATTCTTAATGCTATATCGTTCCAACGCTAAGAAAAAAAAGCCTGCGAAGTGTTTCATAACTGGCAAAAGTAACTGCAAGTGTCATTAGACGTACGTACCACAGCGATCGTGCGGATGTACTTGGAAGGCACGTGAGTCTTTTTGATTGGTACTCACCTGAAAATAAAGGAAAAAAAATCAGAATACCGCAAATTAATAGATTGCAAGGAAGACAGAGTACGTGTACGCTCTTTACGTTTGACAGTACCACAAGTGCAAAGCATGTAAAATACACTAAAAAAATAAAAACAAAGACGCTCCACGAGGGAATTATCCGAATAAGGCGGAACTTGGTAGATGTTATGTACGTGTACAGACAGACAAATTATTATAAGTTCAGAAAAACTGGATCTTATATTCAGGAGAAAGAACTTCACAAATTGAGGAAGTCAATAACGCGTTGGTCCACTCCTGGCCCATATACAAGCTGTTATTCTGCTTGGCATTGATTGACAGTGTTGTCAGATGTCCTCATGAGGAATTTCGTGCCAAATTCTGTCCAACTGGAGCGTTAGATTGTCGAAATCGCGAGATACGAGGAGGGCCTGCCTATAATGCTCCAAACGGTCTCATTTCGGGAGAGATACGGCCACCTCGTTGGACAAGCACGAAAACAAAGCAGTAGAAGGTCTCGCCGTGTGCGGGCGGGCATTATCTTGCTGAAATGTAAGCCCGGGATGGCTGTCATAGTACCACGGATGACAACCAAAGCGCTCCTGCTATGAAATGAGATAACACCCCAGACCATAACTCCGGGGTTTCCGGCCCTTTAAATGATATTCGCAAAGATTTGATGCCCTAGTATCGACATGTGCTCTGTTTACTGTCTTTGCCAGGTGTGTGGTAAAATTGCGTTGCAGCATCACACATTTATCGATCGGCCGCCAAAGTTTACAGTTTTGCATTTTCCGTTGATACATATACGAATATCAGACTGACCAATTACGTAACTCGTTCGTGATGCGTCGCTTTGTTTTGTCTTATAATGTGTTTATATTCACTGAACACCGCAACAACGAGAACAGTATAATTTTAATTTAAGATGTAACTCACAACTTCACTTGCCAAGGTAAGAAGATGGTCAAAAGTTGTTCAGTGCAATTGCTCGTCTGTAAATACGAGGGTCACTCCAAAAGAAACGCACACTATTATTGTGAAAATATAGTTTTCACTCTGCATGTGTGAAAGTTTTACAGTGTGTACATACATCCTTCCCGCTTGTTTTCGAACTTAGTTCAACCTGTTCCCGTGAGTGGCGCCGTCACAGCATGTCTTCAGTGGGAAACATCCACAAGAGGTTCAAAAAGATGTATGGAGATGCTGCTGTCGATCACAGTACAGTTACTCGGTGGGCAAGCAGGTTACGTGATTAGAGCGGGCACGGCAATATTGGGGATTGTCCTCGTAGCGGCAGGCCTCGTACTGCAAACACTCCAGACAATCTGCAGAGAGTTAACGAATTGGTGACTGCTGACAGACGCATCACAGTGAGCGAATTGTCACGCTTCGTTGGGATAGGGGAAGGAAGTGTTTGCAGAATAATGAAAGTGGTGGCGTTAAAAAAGGTTTGCGCCAGGTGGGTTCCCAGGATGCTGACAGTGGCTCACAAAGAAACAAGAAAAACGGTATGCAGCGAACTTTTGGAACAGTACGAGAATGGTGGAGATAAATTTCTTGGAAGAATTGTGACAGGTGGTGAAACATGGCTCCATCATTTTTAACCAGAAATGAAGAGTCAATCAATGGAGTGGCATCATGAAAATTCACCCCCCCCAAAAAAAACCCTTCAAAACCACACCTTCTGCTGGAAAAGTTACGGCTACGATATTTTTCGATTCCGAAGGACTCTTGCTTGTGGAGATCATTCCAAGTGGAACCACGATAAATTCTGGTGCATATGTGACGACACTGAAGAAACTTCAAGCTCGACTGAGTCGTGTTCGACCACATTGGCAAAAGCAGGATGTTTTGCTGTTGCACGACAATGCACGGCCACATGTCAGTCAAAAACCATGGAAGCGATCACAATAATCGGATGGACAACACTGAAACACCCGCCTTACAGTCCTGACCTGGCTCCATGTGACTATCATCTCTTTGGGAAACTGAAAGACTCTCTTCGTGGAACAAGATTTGAAGATGATGATTCCCTTGTGCACGCTGCCAAACAGTGGCTCCAACAGGTTGGTCCAGAATGTTACCGTGTGTGTATACAGGTGCTGGTTCCAAGATGGCGTAAGGCGGTTGAGAGGGATGGAAATTATATGGAGAAATGAAAATATTGTTCCTAAAGGATGTATTTACACACTGAAAACTTTCAAACATGTAGAATAAAAGATGGATTTAAAAAAAAAATAGTGTGCGTTTCTTTTGGAGTGACCCTCGTACGTTTCTTTAAAAGTGAGGAAGAGTTACGTGAGTTGTTGATTGGAATGAAAAGTTAAAGACGTACAGAATATGGACTGAGAATAGAATCAAGAAAGAGAGTAGTTATCAAGAGCAGCAGAAATGAGCAGTTTAGCATCAAAGCACGTCACAGCGAAGTGGATGTAGTTAAAAAATTCATCAGATAAGCCATGATGGACGAAGCAAGGAAGATGTAAAAAGCAGAGTAGCATTGGCAAAGGAAGCGTCCCTGGTCGAAACAGGTCTATTAGTGTCAAATACATGCACTAAATTGAGGAAGAAATTTCAGAGAATGTACATTTGGAGCACAGTATGGTAGTGAACCACAGACTATGGGAAAACTGGAAAAGAGGAGAAACGAAGAAACGAAGATGTGGCGCTACGGAAGGATGTTGAAAATTGGGTAGACTAATAAGGATTGAGGAGGTTCTCCGCAGAATCAAAAATGGTTCAAATGGCTCTGAGCACTTTGGGACTTAACTTCCGGGGTCATCAATTCCCTAGAACTTAGAACTACTTAAACCTAACTAACCTAAAGACATCACACACACCCATGCCCGAGGTAGGATTCGAACCTGCGACCGTAGCGGTCACGCGGTTCCAGACTGTAGCGCCTAAAACCGCTCGGACACCCCAGCCGGCTCCGCAGAATCGGCAAATAAAGGAATGTACGGTGAACACTGACATGAAGAATGGGCAGGATGGCAGGACAGTTGTTAAGGTGTCGTGGAACAACAGCGATCTTACCAAAGGGAAATGCAAAGCGTAGAAAGTGTAGGGGAAGACAGAGATTGGAATATATTCAACAAAAAATTGAAGATGTAGAGGTGCTGGTCTGTGATGAAGAGATTAGCAGAATAGGAGTCGTGGCGGAGCGCAACAAAACAGTAAGAAGAATGACTCGCTCACCGGGGGTTTCGCACAAAGTTAATTGTGTACAGGGTTATTCCAAACGATGGACCCATTTTCAGAAATTCGTATGTATTCAAGTACAAATCCAAAATGAACAAACTTTATGCCAATGAAAACAGGAAGTTTGAAAGTTTTTAGCGGGCAGTGGCGGGCGGGCGGTGTTTGTTTCGGAAGTGGCCGATAGGGTTCGCGCGGTAATAGGGCCTTCATTCCGTTTCACTGTCAGTTGTGACTGAGATGGCGATTGTGGAGCGTTAGGTTTTCTGCGTTCTTGAGTTTTCGAAAAGTGAGTCGCAAATTGAAGTGCAGCGGCCATTTCGTACCAAATTCGGTATTCAACCATCAACTCGCAAAAGCATTAGCCGTTGGTTTAGGCAATTTATACAGACTTGGAGTGTGTGCAAAGGAAAAAGCACAGGCCGACCGCGTGTGTCAGAGGATGATATCAGACGGATTTAAGAAAGTTTTGTGCGCAGTCCCAGTAAGGCTACCAATACAGCCAGTCGAGAACATGGAATACCCCAACCAACTGTACGGAAAGTTATGAGACGGCGTTTGCTGTACAAGCCCTACCGATTACAACGTGTGCAGGCTCTCAACCCCAATAAAAAAGACAAGCGTCTCGCATTTTGTGGTTATGTGCTAGCAAAGATGGAGGATGACGCATTTCTACAGCGTGTAATTTTCTGCGATGAAGTGACGTTCCACCTTAGTGTAAAAGTCAATAGACACAGTGTTCGAATATGTGGTTTGGAAAATCCACATTCACCATTGCAACACGAAAGATACACACCGAAGATCAACGTGTTCTGTGCCGTATCCCGTACAAAGGTTTATGCACAATTTTTCTTTGCAGTAAAAACTGTAACGGGAATGACGTACCTCGACATTGGCTGTTCGCTCAAGTTATGGGAGATTTCCCGGACTTCATTCTCCAACAGGATAGAGCTCTGCACCATTGGCACCGTGATGTACGAGGCTTTTTGAATGACTCCCTCCCTCAGCGCTGGATCGCTCACAGGGGACTTGAGAGCCTGGCTCCGCACTTCTGGCCACCGAGATCTCCTGACCCCACACACTGCGACTATTTCTTATGGGGTTACATGAAGGAAGCTGTTTACATCCCGCCTCTGCCAACCACTCTGAACGATCTGCGTAGCTGGATCACTGCTGCCGTACACACAGTAACAGCAGATACGCTTTCGCGTGCATTGAACGGGTTTGGTTACCGCATTGATGTTTGCTGTGCAGCCAACGGTGGCCACATTGAACATTTACAACATATACCACATTTCTAATTGTTAAATAATTATTAAAAATTAATTACAAACAACTAAATTTATTAAACTGATATCACACCCATTATGAAAAAACTTTAAAACTTCGTCATTTCATTGGTATAAAGCTTGTTGACTTTGGATTTGTAGTTGAATAAATACGAAGCTTTTAAAATGGTTCCATCCTTTAGAATAACCCTGTATTTACGAGGGCTGGAACTTTAATAGTAGCAACTATTTATTAACAGCTCGTACAAAATTGATGTGTGTTTCAAAGGTCTACTGACTTTCAGATTAGTCACCAGCATTATGTATTACATGTTGCCAGCGATGTGAAAGTCGTAGGATACTCTTAGCAGTGCCAGTTGCTTTGACAGTTAGAGCGGCGCGGTCTATTGCCCCACGAATTTGTAGCAGTTCTGAAGCGAATGCCGTGAAGTGTTTCCTTCAGTTTATCGAGTTAACTCACGAGGGCTTAAGTCAGGAGAGTGCAGTAGGTGGTATAGCACTTAGCAGCCCCATCAGTCAGACAAATCAGTAACAGCTTGCACTGTACGTGCTTGAGCATTGTCCTGCAAAATGATGGTCAGGTCCTGCAGAAAGTGTCATCACTTCTGTCTCTATGCTGTTCATTTTTGGAACACAACCTACGACCAGCATAGAAACAGAAGTGTGACACTTTCTGCAGGACCTGACCATCATTTTGCAGGACAATGCTCAAGCACGTACAGTGTAAGCTGGACTGACGGGGCTGCTATACCACCTACTGCACTCTCCTGACTTAAGCACTCGTGAATTAAACTCGATTTCCAAACTGAAGGAAACATTTCACTGTATTCGTTTTAGAACTGCTAAAAATTCGTCGGGTAATAGACCGCGCCGTTCGAACTGTCAACACAACTGGCACTGCTACGAGTACCTACGACTTCCACATCGCTGGCAACGTGTTATACACAATGCTGGTGTCTAGTTTGAAGGTCAGTAAAACTTTGAAACACATAATCTATTTTGTACGAGTTGTAAATAAATAACTGCCACTGTTAATGTTCCAACGCTCGTAGATAGGTAATCCATTCCGGGAATCGAGAGTTTCGACGATTTTTGCCTGTTATCGATACCGATACTGGCTAGATATCAAAATATATGAAATAAATGACTGTGACTTTTGATTACATTTATTTAGAAGCTACAATTATTTAGACCATCAAGGGGCCGTAGACTTTACTATCTTACATAAATTGCGAATTAGTAAGCCTAACCGTTCTTGAGGGAGAAGGATTTTCAGCAGGGGTCTGACAGACAGATGGACGACGAAGTGTTGCTATAAGGTTTCTATTTTTACCGATTGTGGTACAGAACCCTAAAAATGAATAAACACTAAATAAAATAGATTGAGTTTTCGAGGCCTGGACAGCCACCGACTAACCCTCCTTCAGACCGCACGACCGCTACGGTCGCAGGTTCGAATCCTGCCTCGGGAAAGAATGTGTGTGGTGTCCTCAGTTTAGTTAGCTTTAAGTAGTTCTAAGTTCTACGGGACTGATGATCTCAGATGTTAAGTCCCATAGTGCTCAGAGCCTCCTTCAGATGTACTCGTGCTTATGGCAAAACGAGCACTTTCTACGTTCGAGTAGTTCGTCCGTGAGAGCATTGTTCGAGACCGTAAAAAGTTAGAGAACAGTTGTGGTGCAGTTGGAGTTCGCGGAGGAAGTGGAAAAGGAATGAACGTACGGAGGAATGAGATACAATAGTTCCTGAGCTGAAAAGTATAAACTGTAGTTGGTGGCGAGGCAGGCTCAGCTTTATGGTCCACTTTGCTCTCGGCGCTGCCTTGCCGGACGTAAAGCAAGGCGCGGCTGGATTTACTGCGACAGACGGCAGGTGCGCCGCGGACGCAATATGGCTGAGAGCCGCGCAGGTCAGCGCGCCTAATGAAAGCCGCTCCATTAGCGGCGCCGCGCCGCGCCTCGGGGACCGTCACGCCCCCTGGTCCTCCCACTAGCCCTGTGCCGTGCCGCAGTTGGCAGGATTCGAACTCTCCATACAGACTTAAAAGTCTATAAAGGAACATTTTAGGTTACTGCGTCGAAGAAATTGTTGACTTACAGTTATACAGTGCAGGTTGTATACATCGCAGGACGCTGAAACATCGTAGATATGTTTATTAATTGGTGCACTCGTGGAGTAAGCCGAAAAAAATAATAGTTCCACTTTCTGCCACCAGGTGAAAATATGGCGCTGTAACCGTTTTTGACGTGAGTATGGTGTTTGTCGCATGGCGACGAGTGCTGATTTATTTTGTGAAGTAACTGTAGGTGTATACGGTTAAGAAAGTTGACGTTTTCCCTACGGAATGCAAAGGCTACTGAGAAGAAAGACTGCGCTCTGCTAGTACAGTTGTTTTATCAGAACGGGAGCAATAGCAGGGCAGCATTACGGGAATAAAGAAACAGCTGCTTAGGGGCCTCATGTCTGTAAATGGGCTAATGAATATGATCAAGAAATTTGAAGAAACAGTTGAATTACGTCGTGCAGCATGGCAGTTGCTGATGAAGTTGCTGTAGCTGTAACTGACCGTACACCACATACCTCAAATTCTGAAGCCAGTGCTCGAGCTTTGTCATCGAAGTTGTCTCCCTTCTGGTCAACAGTCCAAAAAATTTTGCGGCATATTTTACACTGGTCACCAAATGAAGACGCAGTATAGGCCACAACGACGCGACTTCGCCCTTGGTTTTTTAACATATATGGAAATGGATAACATGTGGCCGGTGAAAATGCTTTGGAAGGACAGGGCACATTTTAATCTGCATGGTGCCGTGGATGCAGACAACTGCCGCATATGGGGTTATACTCCATCACATTTTGTGCTGAAACTTTCTAAAAAAAAATGTTCAAATGTGTGTGAAATCTTATGGGACTTAAATGCTAAGGTCATCAGTCCCTAAGCTTACACACTACTTAACCTAAATTATCCCAAGGACAAACACACACACCCATGCCCGAGGGAGGACTCGAACCTCCGCCGGGACCAGCCGCATGAAACTTTCTATGCACTCAGATTATTTGACTGTGTGGTGTGGTTTCACAAGCTCCTTCATTCCCGGTCCGTTTTTCTTCGAGGAGATGAGACTTCGCGGGCCTGTGAGGTGTAAAGTGATATCTGCACGGTACATGAACCTCCTTGGATAACACGTCATTCCAACTTTGCAAGAACGCAACTACGTCCATATCATTATTATCCTGTAAGAAGGGGACCACCATATGTCGACTGCGAGGTGAAGGATAAAATCGAGGAACCGTCAGCAACGACCGCGTCATCTCTAGGCATTTTCAAGATGAGTGGCCTTCCAGAGTCCCTGACCAAAGTCCATGTGACTTCGTGTCTGTCAAGGATCCGAAGAGTAACGTATGATGAGACATCGCTCTGATTACTCCGTATATGCCGCAACCAACTGTCGATCATCCTGTATTATGCATGCAGCATGTTGCTGTGTAGGGAGGTCATACTGAACACATGTTGTAACTTGTGACCATATCCTAATAAACGTGCTAGAACCACCGTTATCAAGTTTAGATCGTTCCTCCCCTTTTCGCCGGCCGGAGTGGCCGTGCTGTTCTAGGCGCTACAGTCTGGAGCCGAGCGACCGCTACGGTCGCAGGTTCGAATCCTGCGTCGGGCATGGATGTGTGTGATGTCCTTAGGTTAGTTAGGTTTAATTAGTTCTAAGTTATAGACGACTGATGACCTCAGAAGTTAAGTCGCATAGTGCTCAGAGCCATTTGAACCTCCCCTTTTCCTGCACTCACACCGCATTGTGACTGCTTACAGCTCCATATTTTCACATGGTGGCAGGAAGTAGGTTTATTATCTTTTATACAGTGTGGTCCATTGATCGCGACGGGGCCAAATATCTCACGAAATAAGCTTCAAACGAAAAAACTGCAAAGAACGAAACTTGTCTAGCTTGAAGGGGGAAACCAGATGGCGCTAAGGTTGGCCCGCTAGATGGTGCTGACATAGGTCAAACTGATATCAACTGCGTTTTTTTTTTAAATAGGGACCCCCATTTTTATTACATATTCGTGTAGTACGTAAAGAAATATGAATGTATTAGTTGTATCACTTTTTTCGCTTCGTGACAGATGGTGCTGTAATAGTCACAAACATATGGCTCACAATTTTAGACGAACAGTTGGTAAGAGGTAGGTTTTTTAAATTAAAATACAGAACGTAGGTAGGTTTGAATATTTTATTTCGGTTCTTCCAATGTGATACATGTACCTTTGTGAACTTTTCATTTCTGAGAACGCATGCTGTTACAGTGTGATTACCTGTAAATACCACATTAATGCAATAAATGCTCAAAATTATATCCGTCAACCTCAATGCATTTGGCAATACGTGTAACGACATTCCTCTCAAGAGCGAGTAGTACGCCTTCCGTAATGTTCGCACGTGGATTGACAATGCGCTGACGCATGTTGTAAGGCGTTGCCGGTGGATCACGATAGCAAATATCCTTCAACTTTCCCCACAGAAAGAAATCCGGGGTCGTCAGGTCCGGTGAACGTGCGGGCCATGGTATGGTACTTCGACGACCAATCCACCTGTCATGTAATATGCTATTCAGTACCGCTTCAACCGCACGCCAGCTATTTGCCGGACATCCATCATGTTGACAGTACATCGGCATTCTGTCACGCAGCGAAACATCTTGTAGTAACATCGGAAGAACATTACGTAGGAAATCAGCATACATTGCTCTAATTAGATTACCATCGATAAAATAGGGGCCAGTTATCCTTCCTCCCATAATGTTTCACCATACATTAACCCGCCAAGGTCACCGATGTTCCACTTGTCGTAGCCATCGTGGATTTTCCGTTGCCCAATAGTGCATATTATGCCGGGTTACGTTACCGCTGTTGGTGAATGACGCTTCGTCGCTAAATAGAACGCGTGCAATAAATCTGTCATCGTCCCGTAATTTCTCTTGTGCCCAGTGGCATAACTGTACACGACGTTCAAAGTCGTCGCCATGCAATTCCTGTGGTGCATAGAAATATGGTACGGGTGCAATCGATGTTGATGTAGCATTCTAAACACCGACGTTTTTGAGACTCCCGATTCTCGCGCAATTTGTCTGCTACTGATGTGCGGATTAGCCGCGACAGCAGCTAAAACACCTACTTGGCCAGCATCATTTGTTGCAGGTCGTGGTTGACGTTTCACATGTGGCTGAACACTTCCTGTTTCCTTAAATAACGTAACTATCCGGCGAACGGTCCGGACACTTGGATTTTGTCGTCCAGGATACCGAGGAGCGTACGTAGCACCCGCCCGTTGGGCATTTTGATCACAATAGCCATACATCAACACTATATCGACCTTTTCCGCAATTGGTAAACGGTCCATTTTAACACGGGTAATGTATCACGAAGCAAATACCATCCGCACTGGCGGAATGTTACGTGATACCACGTACTTATACGTTTGTGACTATTACAGCGCCATCTATCACAAAGCGAAAAAAGTGGTCCAACTAAAATATTCATATTTATTTACATACTACACGAATATGTAATAAAAAATTGGGTTCCCTATGTTTAAAAAACCCAGATGATATCCATTTGACCTGTGGCAGCGCCATTTAGCGGGACAACCAAAGCGCCATCTGATTTCCCCCTTCAAGCTAGACGAGTTTCATTCTTTGTAGTTTTTTCGTTCGATGCTTATTTCGTGAGATATTTGGCCCGGTCACTATCATTGGACCACCCTGTACACACCAAAAGGTACCAGTCAACAACTTTGAGCAGTTAAAGGCTCACAGTGAATTACCGTTATAGTCATAACTTCGAAGTGTAATGAATTAATTCAGTCAGTTGAGATCGGGCGGTACTATGGTTGACTCTCTTAATAGATGGGGATATTTTTGTATGGCACGGGATCGTTATTTCTTCGTCTCTCGCCATACGTAATTTTTGTCGCATGTTTCCTGCAGTTTTCAGTCCTCGTTCTTAATCGTTGTTCCTGGAATTACGAAAGAGTGCCTATTTAGAGTGAATGGAATTCCCTCACAGTACTTCCGATTTTTTTTTATCGCTAGTCTTCTGACCGGTTCTCCTATGCTACCCTGTTCATCATTGTTACTGAAGGATGAATTACAGAGAAAAAAACGGAGTTAAAGAGAGTAATTATTTTCTGACTTTTAATATAACTCTTTTGCTACTTCTGTTATCTGTTGGGCGTCACTCTTCGAAAAGACAATCGATTAGAAGGGATCACTTTACTGAAAGGCGGAGAAAGCGCTTAAATGCTTTCTTAACAGATCAGAACTGTCGGTCCCCCCTGGAGGATTAATGGAAAGGATTGAAACAATTTCTTCGGAATCACTCTTCACAGAGACGAGATCGGCTCTGCCAACTTATTCCTCAGATATTCATAACGAATGGGGATCGAAAAATCGGAACTCTAGCGAAACATTTTCCGTAGTTACCTATGCTTGGCGCTCCAGTTGACCGCACACTATTAAATGCCTTGTAAAGCATTGGTTCACCTGTGCTTGACTTTTTAGTTTTCGACATATTAAGTAACAAAGTAATGTTGATACGCTATGAAAAAGGTAACGATTAGTACCGGAGTTTGACGCTGCTAGTACCGTAAAAGTGGACAACTTTGTGGCTTATGTATCAGTTTGTGACAACAGCGCGCTGCAGGTTTTTATTCTTAAATAGTATACACCATGATGAGAAAGACCGCTTCAGCTGTAAGATATATATATATATTTTTTATCCAACTAGTGGCGCAGAGTTAGAACCACATGTGTATGTAAACAAGATCAAACGTGTAAACACTTTGTTTCGGTTAAAATGTAGATGAACTACATACGAAACTACAGGCTGGTCCACTGATACGCTTTGTAACTGAACAGAAGTGTTTAACAGATAGGTTACCTTGCTTAAATCATACTGTATTGATTGTAGGTGTTGTGACCTGTTTTCTCACACAAGGCTCCACTGAACAGATGTGTAAATAAGTGTCTAAAAATTTTTAAATGCCTTTTTATTTTTATTTTGTTACAATGAGGATACACCTATCATTATTTGGATTTAAAGAAATTAGAAAAAATATATGTCACTAAATTAGGGAACGTTGTGACCGATGTTTTTCTGTGTATTGATAAAACAAAGCCGGACGGTGTGAGCGTGCGGTTCTAGGCGGTTCAGTCTGGAACCGCTTGACCGCTACGGTCGCAGGTTCGAATCCTGCCTCGGGCATGGATGTGTGTGATGTCCCAAGGTAGTTAGGTTAAGTAGTTCTAAGTTCTAGGGGACTGATGACCACAGATGTTAAGTCCCATAGAGCTAGCCCGCATCTCGTGGTCGTGCGGTAGCGTTCTCGCTTCCCACGCCCGGGTTCCCGGGTTCGATTCCCGGCGGGGTCAGGGATTTTCTCTGCCTCGTGATGGCTGGGTGTTGTGTGCTGTCCTTAGGTTAGCTAGGTTTAAGTAGTTCTAAGTTCTAGGGGACTTATGACCACAGCAGTTGAGTCCCATAGTGCTCAGAGCCATTTGAACCATCCCATAGTGCTCAGAGCCATTTTTGATAAAACAAAACTCATAAAAGTATGCAAATCTGCAACGAAGCTATAACTGTAAGCCATAAAGAAACTCTATAGTCCGATTAAAACCTCTTGATAGTTGACGTCAGTTGCCACTACAAAATGGTTCAAATTGCTCTGAGCACTATGGGACTTAACATCTATGGTCATCAGTCCCCTAGAACTTAGAACTACTTAAACCTAACTAACCTAAGGACATCACACACATCCATGCCCGAGGCAGGATTCGAACCTGCGACCGTAGCAGTCGCGCGACTCTGGACTGAGCGCCTAGAACCGCTAGACCACCGCGGCCGGCAGTTGCCACTACAGTAATGTCACATCTACTACCAGCTACCGTTGGGTTACAGGCGACACACAAACACAGAGGGTCGCATTACAAATGTTGTAAATGCGTCACGCAGAGTTATTTTATTTTATTATCATTTTATTTTGTCAGGCCAGAGTAGAGCCTTCAGGCTCTCTTACACCTGAGTAAATTTAAACTCATGTCCTAAGCTAAAGGCAATCTCGTGATGTGTAACGAATCCGAGAAAACGGCAGTAAACAATCTGCGTCAAAAGTAAAATCACGATCGTTTTGTTCACGGCGATTAAGGCTAACCTCTACGAGCAAACCGAAAAATGAAAAAATTCGGTTTCAGCGCTAAATGAAAATTGTAATTTCTCTGTCATTGATTATCTGCATCTCTCTTCACATTGGCCAAACGAGCTGTCGCGTTGCCAACTGATAAGCAGTCCTCGTTGGCACTTCCTTGCAGATTATAGGCGACATAGGCAGGGTCCGAACGAAAAAGGAATGATAGGAAGAAAAATAAGAGCAATTGTGAAAATCAATACGATGATGAAAATACATTGCAGATTATTAGAAATAAAAAAATACTTTTAAACCAAATAACTGAATGAAAACAATAATTAAATATAGAAATAAAAAAACTTTCAATAAATTTGACGAAGTCCGGACCTACGTTGTTCTACACGCCAAGATTACACGCTAACAGTTGCGCTATGCCACAATACAAAGTGACGCAGTAATTTTTGTAAGTGTGGTGACACAGTCTCAAAGATGAATCACACCCTTCAAAAATTCGGCTTCACGCAGTGTCATGCGAAGAAGTCTACTGTAAGCCGATCTCGGTATATGTGACGCTGAATCGCCTCTAGAGCAGAACTAGAAGTATCCAGTAGTGTTTGCTTAGTGCTTTGTATGAAACGTGAGTAATTCATTAGCATCGACGTCGTTGTTGTTGTTTTTGTTTGTTTGTGTGTGTGTGTGTGTGTGTGTGTGTGTGTGTGTGTGTGTGTGTGTGTGTTTATCATGTATGATGAAATAAAGAATAAAAGTGTCCATGATTTGGGATCCAAACATATCAAGAAAGAAAATCGGACAAGGAATTTGCAGTTGTGGCACTTGGTAACGGCGAAGTGTTCGGGGATGACATTGAGCGCTCTAACTGGAGGAAACAAGCACCAATGCGCGAACTGTCAACTATCAAGCAATTTTAATCGGACTATAGTTCAGCACATCTTTTTACCAGGTTCCCTGTATGACACTTCACATCACAATGTTTTTCTGAGGTGGCTGATGGCGGCTATAGATAGGAGGAGCGATTTCAAAACTGTTTCTCTAGTAATGAGTCATGTTTTTACCCTAAAGTTCGTACATCTATACATCTGTTAGCCCTGTATCCTTTAAAAAAATACGAAATGAATTATTTCCAAACTCCATCCCTTTCTATTCGAAATATTGTACTTGATGCCAATACCTCAAGGGAATCGGTTTGAAAATTTGCTGTAACTGTCACTGTACTCTTTTTATGAATTTGTTTAAAACTACAATTCCGTAAGTTATTCTTGATGGTGAAAGGATGCTTTCATTTCCTAACGAACATCAGTAAAGTTATTGCAACCAAGTCTAGCTCCTGGATGTATTACTCTTATAGCCAAAATCGTTTGCGAGATCTTATATTCAGGTTTACGTGAAGGAATGCTGGGGGCTGCATGCTACGGGAAATTTATTTTGGAAGAGGACATTTACTATTATGGCGCTATTACGTGGTTAGTATTTCGTAAGTTAGTGGTAAAGAAGTGAATATCAAAAATGGTGCAAATGGCTCTGAGCAATATGGGACTTAACATCTGTGGTCATCAGTCCCCTAGAACTTAGAACTACTTAAACCTAACTAACCTAAGGACATCACACACATCCATGCCCGAGGCAGCATTCGAACCTGCGACCGTAGCAGTCGCACGGTTCCGGACTGCGCGCCTAGAACCGCGAGACCACCGCGGCCGGAAAAAGAAGTGAATATCTTCTGCTGTTGGACAGGAGATATTATGAGTGTATATAAAATTAAGCGCATGGGATTTCACCTTAAGTTTACAGATAATTGAGTGGGACAAGAAGCTACAGGGTATGGAGATGCGTACAGATTGAAGGTGGGATACCGTTTAGCCAGATTGTTGGTATTTATCCTGTGATAAGTGGCTCAGTTTCTGTATTTTCGGGTTACGTTAACGCTTTGCGTCAGACTGGTCAACAGAGTTCAGACGGTCAATTACATGAAAAAATTCTATTAAAGAAAGTGAGACGATGTGCCTTTTCTCCGAAACGTGTACGAGGGACGTTTATCGTAGAGTACAATCAGTTTGAAGCAATCACCCTGGTAAAGCTCGGTGTGCTGCGATGCAAGTAATTGTCCTGCTCCACCTCAGCATTGGTTTGGAAGTGACGTCCATCGAGAGCAGCTTTCAGTGCAGGAAGGAGGTGGAAGACCGCTGCGGCAAGATTTGGGCTGCAGGTCGTGTGGTCCAATCCCTGCCATCTGTAGTGACGAATCTGATCCTGTGTGAGACTTGCTGTGTGTTGTTTTGCGCTGTTGTCCGAGAGCTCTGGTATCTTCCGTCTAATGACGCACGTCAGTGTGGTGAGGGCGTCAGTGCACGTCCGTCTGCCATCGTGATGTGTACTCGAATAACCTGGGCCACGCCGGTCTGCTGACGCTCTCTTCTTCGGCGCTCTGCGCATGCGTCATTCCTCATCCGCTCACGCCTCTTCCGTTGTTGAACTAGCGACGTGTGTGTATTCATATGACGTTTGTTTGGATTACTTCGTGTACCATCTTCTTTATCAAAAAAAATTACGAAATTCATTTTCGGACGGCTCTCGTACAGAACTCGAGGTAAAGACAGGTTTGCCGGGTACACTGTTGGTCATTAAAATTGTACCATCAGGAACAGTAACAGATAATGAAATTTCGTTTATTGTTCGTATATAGTGCGAAAGGAATAATGACGTTTTGATTATCATCTCGAGCAAGTAAATTTAGGTATTCCATTTTTTTTCTAGTTTACAGATCCTTATCTGGTACATACTGAAATCGAACACCCAATGCCACAGCACGCCGCTGGAGAACTCAATATGGGGCAGTCCATCTCCACTTTATCCTTGGACTGTGCTACGGTAATGCGGCGCGGGGACTTTTACCGAGACTACAGACACGTACTTACAAAAATAGTGAACAGACAATAATAAGAAACATGTACCTTCATGTTTTCGAGGTGATAATTAATCTTCGTTTAGTATAAAGAACAAATTATTAAATCTGTAGGTTTGGGGATTTATAGGGCGCGAAATTTAGTCCGCAGAAGTGCCACCTAGGGGAGCAAGAACTCACGTGAGCATCGAGTCGAACTAAACTTGCATAAAGCATGTGGGTACGTCATTCCATGATCTGTGGCAGAGTTCATCAACCTTACAAAGGGAGGTCACGACATTCGGGTCACGGGTTAACGCCTAATAGCCCGTTAGGACAAATACACTGTGCTAGTAGTAAGGCGTCCTACTTAGGCGATTTCGAGAAAATCACAAGACAAGTTTTACGCGTCAGTGATGTCCATTGCGTTGTGATCCACAGCACGAGCTGACGGCGGTCATGTCGTTAGCGTTCAATCTCCGTAATCGGTGAATTCTTGCATCTACTCACGCTCATTGCTTTTTTTATTTATATTTTTCTTTCAACAGTAGTCATATTATCACGTACAATTTATAATTCAAAGGTAATATGATGAAAAGACAAGTGTATTTCCATCAACTTTTATTGAATTTTCAATGTTACTTCACTCCTCCTTATTTTTTATTGTTACAACAAACATCATGTGACTTTCATTTCTGTAGGCAAGTTAAAACCTTCATCAAGCGTCTTCAAACTTCTTCACATTTGACGGACAACGAAAGAAGAAATGTTCCTCCTGAAATTCTATTAAAATGTATCCAATCGCCGATCGCCAATTTTTACCACCGAAATTAACGAAAATGTTGCGTTGCGCATGGTATGCATCCAAACTGTAGGGAAAAATAGAAATTTTTCAAAATATCAAAGAGCTTTGTATTTCCTTAGCAACTCGGAAACGTCCTTGTGTGTGCGGCAAAATTGCATTCATTCGATGTAATAGATGCTGTTTTAATTTATGTTTCCCGTCTCTGTATGAAAAATATCATCCTGCAACCTGTAATGCCGAAAGCGCATCCGGCGATTAATTGTACATTACCCTCATATTCTGGCATATGGTAACTCGTTGTATTATCGAATAAAGTTGTTTACACCTTTATTTATCGAGGTCTGACTTGGGCTGTCCAAGCCTGTTCTCCATCCTTTTAACGTGTGTCTGCAGATCGAAGCTTCCAGGTTGAAAACAGTTCTCGGTAGCTTACCGATTGCAAGAACAAAGGATTCCGGAAATCAAGACAGGCATACATTTTCATGAAAACTTAATGTGTTTGTTCGTTTACTGTAAAAAGCTATAAATATTTGTTGTGGTAATAAAAACTAGCAAATAAGCATGTAACATTGCAAATTCAGTAAAAGTTCATGTAAATGAGGAGGAGGAGATTAGTGTTTAACGTCCCGTCGACAACGAGGTCATTAGAGACGGAGTGCAAGCTCGGGTTAAGGAAGGACGGGGAAGGAAATCGGCCGTGCCCTTTGAAAGGAACCATTCCGGCATTTGCCTGAAAGGATTTAGGGAAATCACGGAAAACCTAAATCAGGATGGTCGGAGACGGGATTGAACCGTCGTCCTCCCGAATGCGAGTCCAGTGTGCTAACCAAATGGTGCAAATGGCTCTGAGCACTATGGGACTTAACATCTATGGTCATCAGTCCCCTAGAACTGAGAACTACTTAAACCTAACTAACCTAAGGACATCACACAACACCCAGTCATCACGAGGCAGGCAGTGTGCTAACCACTGCGCCACCTCGCTCGGTAAAGTTATGTAAATACACTGCGTTTTCATCATATTGCCTTTCAAACGTAATGTGTGTGGAATAATATGAACAGTTATGAAGAAGAAATAAATTAAACAAAAAGAAGTAAAGAAAAATCTTAAGCGAGTCTCGATCCAGCGATCCACCGATTATGAAGACTGAGCGCTAACCACATGACCGCAGAAAACCAACCGATTAAAATGCGAGAACAGAATTTTAGTTGTGAATAACCAGGAATTTTCGGTTCAAAATGGCTCTGAGCACTATGGGACTTAACATCTGTGGTCATCAGTCTCCTAGAACTTAGAACTAATTAAACCTAACTATCCTAAGGACATCACACACATCCATGCCCGAGGCAGGATTCGAACCTGCGACCGTAGCAGTCGCGCGGTTCCGGACTGAGCGCCTAGAACCCCTAGACCACCGCGGCCGGCGGAATTTTCGGTACTTGGGTTCAGTTATAACAGCAGATTTTTAGTTTTTACTAATAACGGAGTAAAAAAAACGGAAATACCAATTAGCCACAGCTGCAAAGTTGAAATTTTTCGTTTTTAAATAAATCTTTTTTAAGAAAGGTGTATTTTTATTCGTAAAATTTACACTGGCTTGAAATATTGCGTTAGTATAGAAAATGGTCAAAGTGATTAGTGGTATGTTAATAACAATTCCGATAGAAATGAGCAACAAACACATGGCATAGAAATTGGTGAATCATTGCTTAGACAATAATGTCCCAGTTGCCGTGATCCATGGCTTAAGGTACGCTTGTGCGTAGCCGGACATTCGTTGTACTGCAGAATGGCACCAACCCTAGTCTGTAAATATTTTTACGAAGTGACGTAGCAGTAAAGTACAAAGCTTCTTTTCTTTTAGAAGGTTAAAGATTTGTCTGCCATTTCTGTGTAATAATAGAAGAGGGCGGAAATTATGGTAACAGTCATAAATTAAAAACTTATCAACAATTCATTCATAGCGTACAATAAAAACAGAAAGCTGCTGATCACTGCCTGTGTCTACATAATATGCCTTTATCTCACGGTATATTGATAATTTTTACTTGTGAACCGTCTACCTTTATCTGCTTGTAGCCCTTGATAGCGGACAAATTAAGACGGAATATAGAGTTCTTCAACCTCAGTTTTTCCACTTTAGCACAGAATATTCGTAATGTCTAAATAATTGTATGATCCCCGATTAACAGATGATTTTTGAGCAGAGTTTCAAAAAATCATAATCAATAGAACAGTGGCGATATTTTGAATTAGTCAACCACGTATCACTTTTCGAGAAAAGCAGCAAAAGGTGGACGAACTGAGTTTTCTTCTATTTGCCTATTTAATTTAATATTTGGATTCTAAGTAGCCCTATCTCGAAACAGAGTGAGTAAAAATTCTTCAGTCTCCATTCGATGTCTACGTTATCTACGGGAAATAATAGGAACAAAAATAGAAAATCGCTTATTTTATGAACTAGTTTTTTGAGTGGTTGAAACAGTCAGGTTGAAGTGGCGTGGAAAAAGGCGACATAACCGGAAACCGGTTGTTTTAGGGATATTTGCTATTTCAGCTATAACCGCTGTCCATACTATCTCATGCTCAGGGTCGCAAAGCATCGGTACATCTCTGTCACGTAAGACTTTTGTTGCGTTTTTCTCTAAAGCACCTAAGTACTATGCTTACTACTTGTAATCATATTGTCCTAATGGACTACTAAAAGTGAGCAAAGTTTGAAGTAAATCCATCATCCGAACGTCGTGCCCTCTCCTTGTTAGTGACTGTCTACTGATGGCGCGCCAATTCCTCGCCAACCCATGCACAAAAGTTTTTAGGGAGTAAGAGATGAGGAGAACGTGTTGGCCAGTGTAACAGACCAACACCCTCTATATGGAGTTGCTTCAGGACAATACTGGCGGTCCTCCGTTATCTTGTTGAAGGACAACACAGAGACATCTAGCAGAAGCCGGCCTCGAAGCCCCCGAAATGTAACGGTGACTACGCCAAACAGACATGCTTGTGTTGTGAACCGACTAGCACCCCACATCGTGGCTCCAGGTGCTGCCCCCATTTGGTGATCACAAATGCAATCTGACAGCCTTCTTCAAATGGCTCTGAACACTATGGGACTCAACATCTTAGGTCATAAGTCCCCTAGAACTTAGAACTACTTAAACCTAACTAACCTAAGGACATCACACACACCCATGCCCGAGGCAGGATTCGAACCTGAGACCGTAGCAGTCCCGCGGTTCCGGACTGCAGCGCCAGAACCGCACGGCCACCGCGGCCGGCTGACAGCCTTCTCATCGGAGCTTCCACACGCGGATGTGTCCATGAAAATTGTGTATACAGAACCGTGATTAGTCTGAACAGACGGCGTGATGGCACTTGCGATGATGTTGGGTACACCACAAGCGCTCTTCTCTTTCTACTGTCGCGAATGGGAAGCCGCAACAATGGACGTCCTGCTGACAGCTATTTCTGCTCCAGACGCCATCGTCCCTCATTTGTCTTGCTGTAAACAAGCCCATTTCCTGAATAAAGATGCGTGACATGGCTGCTCGACCTTTCACAGCCAAGCGAAATACATGCCTGTATTCTGGGGCGTTAGTTGCGTAGCTTTGAGTGTGGTACAGAGTCCACATTATCGCAGCAGTTGTGGGACCCAAACCAAAGTGACTATCAGTATAATGGGATGATAAACCATGACTCCATCGGGCACGATCCTGTCGCTGTCGAATTGTGTCATGTGCTGATAGACACTTCTCGTCACACACGAAGCATAACACGATCTTCTGATAAACCAACCAACGTGTAAATCGATTTGTGACTGAAAAGAGCACTGCGCAGCCTTACCTCATTATACAGAACACAGAGTTAGTGCTATATGTTTCGTGCAGCTGTCCTGAAATGCCAATCATTCAAGTATCCATGCATGCAGTACATCAAGTGATCACCAAAGACAAGACCTTTAGCAAATATTAGTGTTTAGTCGAACTGAAAGATAGCCTGTAGCAACCGTCTTAAAAATTTGAAAGGTTAGTTTATACCTCATCAAGTTAATACTTGCCAAATGCAAAAGACTTTTGACTGAAAATTACACACAACTCAAATACGGATCCATAAATGTGAATTCCCATAACAAAGAGAAAGAAACGGATAGTATGTTATTATAATAGTTGTTAACTTCTAGAGCCCATAATATTTTCAAAATATTTTATGAGTAATACTTACAAAAACCATGAAATAGCCTGAATCTGTAAAATACGGAGTAGGAAACTTTGTAGGAGGTGATAATAGACTGTGCAAACATTTGTGTTGGAATTCGCGAACGAGACAATAGAGCGACCAATTCTAATTGCTCCAGTGATTGGAGTCTTTGTCAGTTAAGGCATGATGACCGGCACTGAATGACTGGGACACTACGAGTTAGCATCATACTGATTTTGTGAAAATATATGTTTCACAATATGCGGTAGCACGATCTGTTCTCTGTCAACTTGTTACTTACATATTTTGATGCGCAACTTGAGCTGTCCATTTGATTATAATTTGCGAGTTTGTCTCGTTAACGGTGAATTCACGAGCTGCCTAGATAAGTATAGCTTGTTGCGTTTTCTCCGTGTAGCGATCCACATACTCTCCACATTGTTTGCGTCATTTTTACGTCAATTAAAGTCAGGCTTTTTGAAAACTTTACTCTCTGTAGATTACTTATTTATTGCGTCAAAAATCTATGATACTCGTACTTGATTTTGACTACAAGGTGATTCTTCACGTTTTACTCCAACTTTCCCAAGGATAGGCGTCCCACTAATAACAAATATAACCTGTAGCACACCTAACCGTGTTGTTCTCTCTGTGATGGTGTTATCACTCTGCACAGTGACCAAACTCAATGACCATTCTTTTATTCGTCTTGTTTAATTATAAGTCTGCTTATCGAAGAGGGAGAGTTTCACCGATTTCCTCAAGCATTATACACAACTGGCCATTAAAACTGCTACACCAAGAAGAAATGCAGATGATAAACAGGTATTCCTTGGACAAATGTATTATACTAGAACTGACATGTGATTACATTTTCACGCAATTTGGGTGCATACATCCTGAGAAATCAGTACCCAGAACAACTACTTCTGGACGTAATAACGGCCTTGATACGCCTGGGCATTGAGTCGAACAGAGCTTGGATGGCGTGTACAGCTACAGCTGCCCACGCAGCTTCAACACGATACCACAGTTCATCAAGGATAGTGACTGGCGTATTGTGACGAGCCAGTTCCTCGGCCACCATTGACCAGACGTTTCCAATTGGTGAGAGATCTGGAGAATGTGCTGGACAGGGCAGCAGTCGAACATTTTCTGTATCCAGAAAGGCCCGTACAGGACCTGCAACATGCGGTCATGGATTATCCTGCTGAAATGTAGGGTTTCACAGGAATCGAATGAAGGGTAGAGCCACGAGTCGTAACACATCTGAAATGTAATGTACACTGTTCAGAGTGCCGTCAATGCGAACAAGAGGTGACCGAGACGTGTAACCAGTGGCACTCCATACCATCACGCCGGGTGATACGCCAGTATGGCGATGACGAATACACGCATCCAATGTGCGTTCACCGCCATGTCGCCAAACACGGATGCGACCATCATGATGCTGCAAACAGAACCTGGATTCATCCGAAAAAATGACGTTTTGCCATTCGTGCACCCAGGTTCGTCGTTGAGTACACCATGGCAGGCGCTCCTGTCTGTGATGCAGCGTCAAGGGTAACCGCAGGCATGGTCTCCGACCTGATCGTCCAAGCTGCTGCAAACGTCTTCGAACTGTTCGTGCAGATGGTAGTTGTCTTGCAAATGTCCACATCTGTTGACTCAGGGATCGAGACTTGGCTGCAAGATCCGTTACAGCCATGCGGATAAGATGCCTGTCATCTCGACTGCTAGTGATACGGGGATCTACGATCGCGTTCCGTGTTACCCTCCTGAACCCACCGATTGCATATTCTGCTAATAGTCATTCGATCTCGACCAACGCGAGCGGCAATGTCGCGATACGATAAATCGAAATCGCGATAGGCTACAATCCGACCTTTATCAAAGTCGGAAACGTGATGGTACGCATTTCTCCTCCTTACACGAGGCATCACAACAACGTTTCACCAGGCAACGCCGGTCAACTGCTGTTTGTGTATGAGAAATCGGTTGTAAACATTCCTCATGTCAGCACGTTGTAGGTGTCACCACCGGCGCCTACCTTGTGTGAATGCTCTGAAAAGCTAATCATTTGCATAACACAGCATCTTCTTCCTGTCGGTTAAATTTCGCGTATGTAGCACGTCATCTTCGTGGTGTAGCAATTTTAATGGCCAGTAGTGTATCTTTGGTGTGTGTTGTTTCGTGACCGTTTAGCTAACGAATTTGTATTATTCAGACATAGTAAGCAGCAACATTTTATAGCAGCGTCGTAGCGTAACGATGGCCCAGTGTAACTGCCCACACAAACATCTGAAGAGTTTCACGAAAGTTTAACAACCGTTCAGGGAAATCGAAACACAGGCGAAGTTGTTCTCGCCAAACCCTTGAGGGAAGTCTTACAGAATCGGTAACCGTTGAACGTCGTGCAAACGTTCTGCTAAAACTTACAGAACCGGTAACCGCTGAGTGTCGTGCAACAGTTCTGCTACTTTCATGGTAATTTATGTCTTCTCACAGGGTCAGAAGAGGAAGGCAACAGAGCTTAGGGTGCATACTAGGGCATATACAGACCCACCCTGATAGGTGAGAGCACTAAAGAGCAAAGCGCATGGGTTTGTGAGACGAGGAGGCGAGCCCGCCCCGGATCGAAAACGCTGTTGAGCCGGCCAGCCTGGTTGTGGTTTTTACGCGGTTTCCCACATCCTGGTATATAAATACTGGGCTGGTACCCACCTTCGGCTTCAGATAACCAATACACTATCACTTACAAAACGTTATCACACTTCAACGTAATATATCTTCATTTGACGCAGAAACATTCCTTCCCAGCAGTGAGGGAGCGTAGGGGGTGATAGATGTCTTTAGGGAGGGTATCAAGCCACCAAACGCCAATAACAGTGCCAAATCCGATGTGTAACAATGCGAAACCCGTAGACAAATGGGAAAAGGCAACACGAAAAGAACAACTGAGGGATATACAGAGTGAACAAGACTACAGCGACAGAATTTCGGAAACGGTTTAGGGATTTGTCTGATTATTTTGGTACACGGACCATTGGTCTCCAATGGCTCGTTATACGAGTAACAATGTAATTAAGACTTACTCAGTTTGGTATCTCAGTTACACAAAACGACCACATTGCTCGTAGGCGCCGAATTCCCTGATGCAAAGGTACTGTGACGTGGTCGCTGGGACAGCTCAGCATAGCGACATTATACTGCACACCCATTGCGTTCAGTGAAACCATACACGAGGTACGTATCGGCCTACTCTTCATCAGCACAGGAAATGTATTCGCAACTGTGAACATGAACCACCATCGGCTGTGTGACACTGAAGAGAAATTATGTGCTGGACCCAGGCACGAACCTGGATTTCCCACTTAACTGTTTAGGCTATCCGTGCACGAATCACGGCCAGACCCATACATCCATACGTCGTCGTCCATGTATCACAACCTGCATTCGTACGTTACCTATATTCCAGTCCAGAGGTCGAGGTTGTGTTGTTGGCGAATCAATACGAAATTTATTTACAAGTGCGATGTAAAGTACCCTCCAACATGCATGCATGTCCGAAGGAACAGACGCTGGAGCGACTATGGCCGTCAAGAAGTATATTCACAACTGCGAATATGAACCAGCATCAATTGTATATTGGAATGACAACAGTGAAAATTTGTGCCGGACCAGCACGCGAACTCAAATTTTTCACTTTACGCGAGTGGTCGCCTTAACCGCTTCGGGTATCCGTGCACGAATCACGGCCAGATCGAAATTTCCATAGCCGTCATCCACGTGTAACAACCTGCACTCGTATTTTAACTTCCCGTCCAAGAAGGGCATATTTATTGGGAGTCGAGGGCCTGGTATTGGTGAATAAATACGAAGTAGCAATGTCAGTCTTATTTGGAAGAGTAACGCAATATTCTCTCCGACAAGTACACATGTTCAAGGCAACATTGCATCATACTTCTTAATAACATGGGAGCATGTCCGAGGAAACATTTCATTTCAAGGTACGTCTTAATAGTACAGGCACTGCTGTTTCCTTTGTCTTCTTTAGTAACCTTACGCACATTGCTGTGCATCACTGTTAACGTACAATTAAAATTGCTGAGAGAAACGAACTCAAGGCAGAAACGAGCGTTGCTGGATGACAGCATTATTGTCTCCAGCAAGTAATCTGAATTAACGGAGAAAGTTTGTTTCCAAACAAGAATGCAGCTCAATCCGTTCACTTTTGCACCCTTGTGCAGATATTTTCAGTGTAATACATATGAGGTGTGATCAAAAAGTAACGAGAATTTGTTTTTCTTAAAGAAAAATATCAACTTTGTCCCTTGCACAGTAGTCGTCCTCAGATATTATTCATTTGCGCCAGCATTTTTTGCAATCGTGGAAGCATTTCTGAAACTCATTTTTCTTTATGGGGTTTAGCTCCTCCAGCGGTTTTCTTTTTATCTCATTAATGGTGACTGAACGGCGTCCTTTTTACGGTCTTCTTCAGCCTCGGAAACAGAAAGAAGTCGCAGGTTTTACGTCTGTCGAATACGATGGCTGAGGCAACATAACGGTTTTGTTTTTTGGCCGAAACATCACGAACAAGCATTGAGGTGTGAGCGGGAGCATCATAATGATGCAATTTCCAGGAGTGTTTCTGCCACAATTCTGGTCGTTTACTAGGGACTGCTTCACACAAAAGGCGCATACCTTTCATGTAGTATTCCTTATTGACTAAACAACCATGAGGCAGGAACACGTGATGTACTATACCGTTGTGATCGAAGAAACAGTGAGAAGAACTTTAACATGTGACTGAACTTGTGGATTTTTTTTTCGGTTTTGGCTCTTCAGGCTGCTTCCACTGGGACGATTAAGCTTTGGTTTCCACGTCATACCCGTGCACCCATGTTTCGTCATATGTTACAACCTTCTTCAGAAGTTTTACATCGTCTTCGACTTCTATCAGAAATTCCTGAGCTATGTCTACGCTAGTTCGTTTTTGGTCGAAATTCAACATTTTCGGAACAAAATTTGCTGATACACGTTTAACCCCAAAAGATCCGGAAAAAACGGCTGGCAAGAGCCAAAAGATATGCCGCATCATCAGCAACCTCTCTTATGGAGTTTCGGTGATTTTCTAGAACCATTCTCTTTACTTCTCCCACAATGGCGTCAGTGACTGATATACCAGGGCGTACGGGGTGGTCGTCGTCTTCAACGTCTTCTCGACCCTCTTTGAAACGTTAAAACCACTCGTAAACTCTTCACGTTCGTAGTAGAGTAGAGTAGCCACAGTCAACATTTCAAGTCCGGCGCTGCACTCTATTGCATTTTTCAAGGAAAATTTAATTCAATTGTTTGATACATTTGTTTTGAAAGTAAAAATTCGCCGAGTGCTCGAAACAACATATAACCTTTTCGTCTGTTAGCAATAATCTAAATGTTCCAAACAGCTGAAAATGTAAACATGAATAAGAGTATCAACAAGATAAAAAAAATTGGAAATCGCATGCATAAAGTCCACGAAATTACATAAAACCCGTTACTTTTTGATCATAACTTGTATAAAAGTAACTATCTTGAAAGAAAAAAAAATGTCAGTGAAATATTTTGAGAATTGATTTGTCTAAACGTCAATGTCAGATTTATACGCCTTTTCTCCATTTCCCAGTCCATGTTTGGTTATGAAAATTCGGACAAAAACTATCCATCAAAATGGTTCAAATGGCTCTAAGCATTAAGGGACTTAACATCTGAGGTCATCAGTCCCCTAGACTTAGAACTACTTAAACCTAACTAACCTAAGGACATCACACACATTCATACCCGAGGCAGGATTCGAACCTGTGACCGAAGCAGCAGCGCAGTTCCGGACTAAAGCACCTGGAACCGCTCGGCCACAGCGGCCGGCAATTATCCATCAGGTCACTAATGTAATATTTATTAATTATTTGCATTCAAGCAATTAATTTTTGTTGTTGCAAAACTAGATCTCAGACTGGTCAGTTTGATACCACATTAGTCCAATTTCCCATTCTTCATTTGACTATAAAAATTCGGTTAAAATCCATTGTGTAACTTCCATATAGTTCTGTTTTTGCTCCGCTCAAACACGCGACCGCTAAATGGGGGAAAGAAATGAAATGAAGTGCAATTACTTTGAAATGAGCCAATGGACACTAAGTGCCCCTGGCAAAAAATACTCATCCCTCGACAATACTCCAAAACTTGATCGGTGAAGATGGGGTTCACCCTGTAGTGTTTGCCCTCATTATATGTGCGAATGGAGCTAATACTGGTCAGTAGCACCCTTCACCGCGCCCAGGGGCTAGCGGAGGATGTGTACAACCCGCAGGTAGCTAAGCTCCAGAATGATGAAGGAAATGTAATTATCCCTCAAAAGAAGTGAGAAGAAAAATCTTTGTTATGGTAAACATTAGCCCAGACACGTTGCCCCTGTCGTTAAAAAATTACCTTCTCCTTCTGGGAAGCTGCCCGTTGGCGACTGGTTCCTGATTAGCTGCTTGACGCGCGCTGCCTGCAGCGGGAAACACGATGGCGTGAATAATGGTGGCCCATTCTTCCGCGGTGCCGACAGTGTTTACGGACAACCTGGGAGGCTCTCGGAGCTGGAAGCGCAGGCGCAGGCGCACATGCGTCAAGATCACACCAGACGGCGGGCCCGAGTAAACAAACCAGCCAGATAAGGGGGCGCCCTGTCCGCCGGTTTCATCTGGCGCCCGCGGCGGTAACTCAACGCGTCAAAGCGAGCGAGAGCGCCAGCCCAACACCCGCTGGTCCAGCAGTGGTGTTCAAGCGCGCCGCCGTGTCGATTACATGCCGTTATTTATGCCTCCAACAAGTTAGTAATTACATCAACTGCGGCGCCTCTTCGTCCCTGTATGAATGCGGCCGAGGAAAGGACTGCCGGGAACTCACAAATCATAAGGTACTGCAAGTAAAGAGGCGAAAAAATCAGTATCCTCTACGACCAGTCATTAGAATCAATCAAAACCGACAATCCATGGCTGGTGTAGATCTAGGGTTAGGTGTTAGGGGTAGGGCAGAGAGAGCGGTCACGGATCACACTTTGTTACTGCCCCCACGCCCTTCCATTTTACCCCCTCCAAATATTCACACATCAAAAACAGTTTTGAATCACCCCGGTTCCCGGACCTCCTGAAGACAGATGTTGACTGTGGATATCATATGACAGACACAGTCCCTTTGGCTGTTCAGAGATGTCACTAAACCCACCCAAAGATGTAAACAACCATGCATGAGCAGCGCCTATTAGACGGAGGGAGTCCGACAGCTGATCAGTTCCAGTCATTCCACCAGGAAGGAGGTACATGGCTCGTGTTGTCTGTAGTTCAACCATGCCTAGACGGTCAATACCGCGGTTCCATCGCTTCCGCATTGTTACTTTGTGCCGGGAAGAACTCTCAGCAAGAGAGGTGTTCTGGCGTCTCCGAGTGGATTAAAGTTATGTTGTTCAACATGGACGAGATAGACAGAGACAAGAACTGTTGGTAAAATGCCTAGCTCAGGCCGCCCAAGGGATACTACTGCAGTGGATGACCGCTATCGGCAGATTATGGCTCGGAGGAACCCTGACAGCAACGCCACAATGTTGAATGATACTTTTCGTGCAGCCACAGGACGTCGTGTTACAACTCAAACTGTGAGCAATAGGCTGTATTATGCGCAACTTCACTCCCGACGTCCATGGTGAGGTCCATCTTTGCAACCACGAGACCATGAAGCGCGGTACAGATGGGCCCAACAACATGCCGAATGGACCGCTCAGGATTGGCACACGTTCTCTTCACCGGTGAGTGTCACATATGCCTTCAACCAGACAATTGTCGGAGACGTGTTAGGAGGCAACTCGGTCAGGCTGAACGCCTTAGACAAACTATCCAGCGAGTGCAGCAAGGTGGAGGTTCCCTGCTGTTTTGGGGTGGCTTTATGTGGGGCCAACGTAGGCAGCTGGTGGTCATGGAAGACAACGTAACGGCTGTACCATACGTGAGTGCCATCCTCCGACCGATAGTGCAACTACTTCGGCAACATATTGGCGAGGCATTCGTCTTCATGGAGGACAATTTGCGCCTCCATCGTGCACATCTTGTGAATGACTTCTTCAGGATAACGACATCGCTCGACTAGAGTCGCCAGCATGTTCTCCAGACATGAACCTTATCGAACATGCCTGGAATAGACTGAAAAGGGCTGTTTATGGACGACGTGACACACCAACCACTCTGAGGGATCTACGCCGAATCGCCGCTGAGGAGTGGGACAATCTGGACCAACAGTGCCTTAATGAACTTGTGGATAATATGTCATGACGAATACAGGCATGCATCAATGCAAGAGGACGTGCTAGTCGCTATTAGAGGTACCGGTGTGTACAGCAGTCTGGACCACCGTTTCTGAAGGTCTCACTGTATGGTGGTACAACATGCAATGTATGGTTTTGATGAGCAATAAAAAGGGTGGACATGATGTTTATGTTGATCTCTATTCCAATTTTCTGTACAGGTTCCGGAACTCGCGGAACCGAGGTGATGTAATACTTTTCTTGACGTGTGTAAATCTCCGTCAACTTCACTTTTAATAAGCGCCAGATGGCTAATGTTTCAAAAATAATAACAATATACAATTTTTGTATGTTTTCCGTGGTTCCTTACCTGTTCCTACATCACTGGGATGTGGTTTGTCTAATGCAACTAAATGTATGGACAGTTTTATTGTGCCATCCGCGTTTCGCTTCTTTTTATTTGTGAAGCTTCTTCACTGTCCTGTAATTCAGTTTTTTTTATATTATATTTGGATTAGTCATTTTGTGGTCGAAGCTCTTTCCTAGCGCAAACACAATTTTTCTTGTTTTATTGTCCTTACATATTTCAGGCAATAAAACAAGAAAAATTGTGTTTGCGCTAGGAAAGAGCTTCGACCACAAAATGACTAACCCTTACATATTTCGGCCTACCCCCATGAACCATGGACCTTGCCGTTGGTGGGGAGCCTTGCGTGCCTCAGCGATACAGATGGCCGTACCGTAGGTGCAAACACAACGGAGGGGTATCTGGCCAGACAAACGTGTGGTTCCTGAAGAGGGGCAGCAGCCTTTTCAGTAGTTGCAGGGGCAACAGTCTGGATGATTGATCTGGCCTTTTAACACTAACCAAAATGGCCTTGCTGTGCTGGTACTGCTAACGGCTGAAAGCAAGGGGAAACTACAGCCGTAATTTTTCCCGAGGGCATGCAGCTTTACTGTATGGTTAAATGATGATGGCGTCCTCTTGGGTAAAATATTCCGGAGGTAAAATAGTCCCCCATTCGGATCTCCGGGCGGGGACTACTCAAGAGGATGTCGTTATCAGGAGAAAGAAAACTGGCGTTCTACGGATCGGAGCGTGGAATGTCAGATCCCTTAATCGGGCAGGTAGGTTAGAAAATTTAAAAAGGGAAATGGATAGGTTAAAGTTAGATATAGTGGGAATTAGTGAAGTTCGGTGGCAGGAGGAACAAGACTTTTGGTCAGGTGAATACAGGGTTATAAATACAAAATCAAATAGAGGTAATGCAGGAGTAGGTTTAATAATGAATAAAAAATAGGAGTGCGGGTAAGCTACTACAAACGCATAGTGAACGTATTATCGTGGCCAAGATAGACACGAAGCTCATGCCTACTACAGCAGTACAAGTTTATATGCCAACTGAGTCTGCAGATGATGAAGAAATTGATGAAATGTATGACGAGATAAAAGAAATTATTCAGATAGTGAAGGGATACGAAAATTTAATAGTCATGGGTGACTGGAATTCGAGAGTAGGAAATGGGAGAGAAGGAAACATATTGGGTGAATATGGATTGGGGGAGAGAAATGGAAGAGGAAGCCGTCTGGTAGAATTTTGCACAGAGCATAACTTAATCATAGCTAACACATGGTTCAAGAATCATAAAAGAAGGTTGTATGCTTGGAAGAATCCTGGTGATACTATAAGGTATCAGATAGATTATATAATTGTAAGACAGAGATTTAGGAACCAGGTTTTAAATTGTAAGACATTTCCAGCGGCAGATGTGGACTCTGAACACAATCTATTGGTTATGAACTGTAGATTAAAACTGAAGAAACTGCAAAAAGGTGGGAATTCAAGGAGATGGGACCTGGATAAACTGACTAAACCAGAGGTTGTACTGAGTTTCAGGGAGAGCATAAGGGAACAATTGTCACAAATTGGGGAAAGAAATACAGTAGAAGAAGAATGGATAGCTTTGAGGGATGAAGTAGTGAAGGCGGCAGAGGATCAAGTAGGTAAAAAGACAAGGACTAGTAGAAATCCTTGGGTAACAGCAGAAATATTGAATTTAATTGAAGAAAGGAGAAAATATAAAAATGCAGCAAATGAAGCAGGCAAAAAGGAACACAAACGTCTCGAAAATGAGATTGACAGGAAGTGCAAAATGGCTAAGCAGGGATGGCTAGAGGACAAATGTAAGGATGTAGAGGCTTATCTCACTAGGGGTAAGATAGATACTGCTACAGGAAAATTAAAGAGACCTTTGGAGAGAAGAGAGCCACTTCTATGAATATCAAGAGCTCAGATGGAAACCCAGTTCTAAGCAAAGAAGGGAAAGCAGAAAGGTGGAAGGAGTATATAGAGGGTCTATACAAGGGCGATGTACTTGAGGACAATATTATGGAAATGGAAGAGGATGTAGATGAAGATGAAGATGAAATGGGAGATACGATACTGTGTGAAGAGTTTGACAGAGCACTGAAAGACCTGAGTCAAAACAAGACCCCGGGAGTAGACAACATTTCATTAGAACTACTGACAGCCTTGGGAGAGCCAGTCCTGACAAAACTCTACCATCTGGTGAGCAAGATGTATGAGACAGGCAAAATACCCTCAGACTTCAAGAAGAATATAACAATTCCAATCCCAAAGAAAGCAGGTGTTAACAGATGTGAAAATTACCGAACTATCAGTTTAATAAGTCACAGCTGCAAAATACCAACGCGAATTCTTTACAGACGAATGGAAAAACTGGTAGAAGCCGAGCTCGGGGAAGATCAGTTTGGATTCCGCAGAAATGTTGGAACACGTGAGGCAATACTGACCCTACGACTTATCTTAGAAAATAGATTACGGAAAGGCAAACCCTCGTTTCTAGCATTTGTAGACTTAGAGAAAGCTTTCGACCATGTTGACTGGAATACTCTCTTTCAAATTCTAAAGATGGAAGGGGTAAAATACAGGGAGCGAAAGGCTATTTACAATTTGTACAGAAACCAGATGGCGGTTATAAGAGTTGAGGGGAGCAGCGGTTGGGAAAGGAGTGAGACAGGGTTGTAGCCTCTCCCCGATGTTATTCAATCTCTATATTGAGCAAGCAGTGAAGGAAACAAAAGAAAAATTCGGTGTAGCTATTAAAATCCATGGAGAAGAAATAAAAATGTTGAGGTTCGCCGATGACATTGTAATTCTGTCAGAGACAGGAAAGGACTTGCAATTGAACGGAATGGTCAGTGTCTTGAAAGGAGGATATAAGATGAACATCAACAAAAGCAAAACGAGGGTAATGGAATTTAGTCGAATTAAGTCGGGTGATGCTGAAGGAATTAGATTAGGAAATGAGACACTTAAAGTAGTAAAGGAGTTTTGATATTTGGGGAGCAAAATAACTGATGATGGTCGAAGTAGAGAGGATATAAAATGTAGACTGGCAATGGCAAGGAAAGCGTTTCTGAAGAAGAGAAATTTGTTAATATGAAGTATAGATTTAAGTGTCAGGAAGTCGTTTCTGAAAGTATTTGTATGGAGTGTAACACCAATACGTAATGACTAGATTATAAAATAAAACGTACTGAAGATAGAGAGACTTCTCCGAATCATATGGGTAGTAAAACAAGAAAAATCGTGCTCTTTGAAGACAGAACCACGTATGTTTCTATATTACAATGTTTTTGTTATTCCTTTGTCGTTAAGCGAGGAACAGTGACTGTAATATCCACCGAATACAATCACAAAATCTAAACAAAAGTAAAGAAAAATGAAAATAAGCAGAAGATACAAACACAAAAAAATCAACACTGGCACAACAATACACACTAAGACGCGTAAAAGGCACTGTCAAGACATGAAAACAAAAAAATGTATGCTGCACTTCAACATACAAATACAAATCAACTCACAGAATACCAAATACACGAAGGAACAAGGACTGCGCACAGCATGCAGAACAAGAAACACATCTCAGTCTCATTTACAAACACCGATGGAAAAACCAGGCCGATACGAGGGAGCTGGTGTGTACCAGTTGGAATTTTAACTGTGCAAGCCAGTGTATTTGGGAATGACAGATAGAAATTTCAAAACTACGAGGGCGTAATAGAAAGTGATGCATCCGAACTTTTTTGTGAAAACTCTGAGAGATATTTAAATAAAACAAACGTTATTAACATTCTACATGTTTATTATCATGTCTACACACCGACAGCCTTCTGCTGCAAGAGGGCTCCTAGTTTTAATGTGGAACATGGCGGTGTGTAAGGTAACTATGTCGGTGCGTGAGAAATAATATGCTGTAGTGGAGTTTCGAACTGAAGGAGTCCGTCCATACACGGAGCCCCCTCGCCTACAGTATAAGAGCGCTGCGACATATGCAACAGTCCTACTCAGTAGTGTTCAAAGAACTGTGACTAACACCCAAACAATAGGGAACTGACATGCATTGAGACTAGAAAATAGCGTATTGCTAATGGCTAGGTAATATCCGAAATCTGGATTTGCCAAATAAAACCTGCAAAAAAGGACGACTGACTGCTGTGCTCTATCATTTATAAATTAGAACACAGTCGCTGAGCGCACCCACTTCCTAATTGAGGGTAACCTGATAAATATCAATTCAACGTCTTAAACTTGTGCTACAAAATTTGTTTCTTACGTAACAACAAAGGAATAACAAACAACTGTCACGTAGTAAGAAATCTCTAATTATTATATAACATAAATATTATATGCAAAAGCGAACTGTATTACAGGCCACTGAAGATGCTCGCAAATGAAAAGAAGCGGAACGCATATGGGACAACAAAAACAGCCTTTCATTTACATACATTAGACGAACTATATCCCAAGAACATATAATTAACGTATTAAAACATTTAATACAATTTGTTTGCATCAGTGCTTAGTACATTGCTTCAACATCACTTCCAAGAAATTGCAGTTCAGATAAATACATCTGAAAAGCATTTGACCAAAAATATGAGATTTAACGGTTTTGGTATTGTTTTAACGACTATTATGACAACAAACTCTTACAACTTTGACGAATTCATAACTTATACGGTATAAATTCGAAATGTGGATCCACTGGTAAACAGCACTTCTCTTGGGTCTGGAGCCTTCAAGAGCTCAATATTTATTGCTAAATACTCACTACAGCGGAATAATACTGAGCGTCTAAGGTCGGTGAAGACGTTTTGCGCAATGTATTGAAGAAGACAGCAGAACTTTAAAATGCTGATACTCGCTTAATATATTGTGCAAATTATTGTACCTTGTAAGGATGATAATGAGCAATACGTTAGTTACTGCCGAGGCCGAGGAAAATTCAATTCGCTCCGAACGAATTTGCACAAAGTTCTGAAAAAAGCGAACGACGAAAGATCCGGAAGTGGGCTGGAAGATATACAGGGTGTACATTTTAAGTTGGCCAACCAGAATAACTTGAAAAATAAGCTTCACAAGAAAAAATGTGTAGAATACAAAGTTGATTATTTTCGAGGGGACCATCTGCTGGTGATAAAATTAGCCCGCCACCACCAAAACCCGCGGAGGGGGGGGGGGGGGGGGGGAGGGGTGAAGGGGGTAGGAGGCAACTTTAAAATTTCAAATGGAAATCCCCATTTTTAATTGCAGAATCGGATTCTACATAAAAAACTACGTACATTTTGTCTTAAACATTTGTTTTGATTCTTGGTAGTTGGCACTGTACTCGTAATTCAAGAAAATCCATGTTCTCATTTTTTAATTGGAAAATGGTTACGAATAAATAAAAAATACTTATTTACTTCGTAAATTTTGATTCACTAAAACTAAAACTCTCCCTCTCTTCCCATAGGGTGGGGTTTGAGAGAGAGGAATTATCATGAAAGAAACGAAACTTATCTGAATCTGCAGAAAAATTAATATGTGGCTCAACATTTGTAAAACTCTAATTCCTCTCTCTCAAACCTCACCCTATCGGGAGAGAGGGAGAGTTTTAGTTTTAGCGAAACAAAATTTACGAAGTAAATAAGTATTTTTTATTTATCCGTAACAATTTTCCACGCAAAAATGAGAACATGGATTTTCTTGAATTACATCTCCAACTACCAAGAATCGAAACAAATATTTAAGACAAAATGTACGTAGTTTTTTTTTGTAGAAGCTGATTCTGCAATAAAAAATGGGGGTTCCCATTTGAAATTTTAAAGTTGCCTCCCGCCTCATCCTGAGGGGGCTGAGGTGGCGGGCTAATTGTAGCACCAGCAGGGGACTTGAAAATAATCAACATTGGATTCTACACATTTTTTCGTGTGAAGCTTATTTTTCGAGTTATTCTGGTCTGTCAACTTAAAATTTACACCCTGTATAAGGAAACACCATGCGATACTTTGAGAAATGAAATTTCAGACTGACGAGGAAACCGAAGTTCAAGGTATCATGACAATAAGCAGAAATGTTTGTACTGACAAATAAGATGAAGTTGGCTGTCCATGAGCGTACAGGTTTATTTTTCTTTCTACACAGCACGAACATGAGACCAAGTCAGTTTTCAATCAGTGATCAGTTCTTTTTTCCGTTTACAACAGTTGTTACAGTAGATAAACACACAGAAAAAGCACACGTACACGAGAAATTACTGTATATAGTTAATTTGTTTAATTTGTAATTAGTCGTTGTGGTCTGCGAAAATGTGCTTCATTGAGAGTCCCTTGTTCATTGGAATGTTCACAGAAATAAGCTTCTCCGAGGTGTCTCATCTTTTCTGCATAATTTCTGCTTGTGTTTGGCACGGAACGCTAGTTAATCCCAATAAACACTCGCGTAATGAAGCGCCGACAAGTTCGCTATGATTTCTAAGTGACATGTGCCGAACATAAATAATGCACAAAAACACTGTGCCGTTCTTGGCAGATTATGGGAAAAAGAGGATTACCAACGCACCTAATTAATCCTATTAAAAAATCTTTACAAAGAGACTAAAACCACAACCAAAGATTGTCTAAACAGACAACAGCAACGTAGGAAATTAAAAAAGGATGTAGTCTGTCTACTTTTCTTTCCCTCATGCCCTAGATGACCTAGTGAGGGCTTGGAAACAAAGTTTCACCTGCGGCATAAAGAATAACAGGGAGAAATGTTTTAATATCCTACTACACGCCTATGATCAACTAACAGTCCTAGAAAATAAAGATCATCTTCAAAGAGCCGTCTAATCTCTTAATTTCGTAGCTTTTAAATATAACATGAAAACCTCATCCATAAAAACTATGGCATTCACGGGAAAATCACCCATCAGATATAAATAGTAATAAAAAATGTAGTACTGGAACAGGTAACCCACTTTCAGTATCTGGCAATCTGTGGGAAAATTACAAAAACAAGCCACGAAAGAGACACAATTAAAGTTTTTCAAAATCATGGCAGTATGTACTGCTCTATGCATCTGAAACCTGGGCTCCCACACAAAATTATATGAGCGGGATCGAGGCTGCGGAAATGAGATTTATCCGTAGGTTTAAGGGGTGCTTCACAAATGAAGACATTAAGAATGAATCATATGCTGATTCAGTGCATAAGAAAATAGATCTAAACAGAAATAGACTGTAGGAACATATAGATAGAATGCCTGTAAATAGACTTCCACAGCTAATTCTTGACTACGCGAGGGCCAATACAGAGGGGAAGACCACAAAAGAGGTGGCTAGACGTTGCTGAATAATGGTTCAAATGGCTCTGAGCACTATGGGACTTAACATCTGAGGTCATCGGTCCCCTATAACTTAGAATTATTTAAACCGAACTAACCTAAGGACATCACACACATGCAAGCCCGAGGCAGGATTCGAACCTGCAACTGTAGCAGTCGCACGGTTCCGGAGTGAAGCGCCTAGAATTGCTCGGCCACCGTGGCCGGCTAGACCTTGCTGAATCATCTAATCGATGAAAGGAGAAGAAGAATGAAAATCGTATATGAATGGGTAAAAGAGCAGACGTAAATATTTGTGTAGCCCAATAACTGCCCAGCAGCAGTCATCAAAGTGAAATGGTGTAGCTGTACCTATATTTTATACTGAGTGCATTCGCACGCATTTTGCTGCAGCGAAGGAAATGTGCAACATATTGGTTCATACAGAATGTCTCCAGGGGAATACAAGGTATTGTAGCAAGTAGAACAAATCATTCCATGTAACGTGTGTCCACTTCTTTTTGGTTAGACATATACTGTTTTCACTTAGCATGTTGGTACTCCATTTGCTGTGAGATTATTTATCAACTGTAATTTTCGTTTTGAAAGTTTTGAAGTTCAAGTTGTGAAATTCTGCTTGAGTTTACATGATTGAATTTTTCAGGTGTGGTTGTGCGTTCTACTGTATCGTTTAAAGATCTATTCTTTGTTAAAAATGAGCATCCATCATTATTGGAAGAGGTTTCTTTGGGTACAATGATGAGTATTTACATCCAACAAAACAAAATGGTTCAAATGGCTGTGAGCACTATGGGACTCAACTGCTGCGGTCATTAGTCCCCTAGAACTTAGAAGTAGTTAAACCTAACTAACCTAAGGACATCAAACACATCCATGCCCGAGGCAGGATTCGAACCTGCGACCGTAGCGGTTTCGCGGTTCCAGATTGCAGCGCCTAGAACCGCACGGCCACTTCGGCCGGCCAGCAAAACAGGGCCCCTGCACATTTTATTCGTTAGGTGATACATCATCTAAACGTTACATTACATGGAAGATGGATAGGCAGAAACGGTTGCGTTTCTTGGTTACCAAGGTCTATGAACGTTACCTTTTTAAACGTATGCTTGTGGAGATGATTGAAAGGCGATTTCTACAAAGGAAAAGTAAATACAAGAGACGAGTTGATCGGATTATGAACAGTGCTAGCCTCCCAGGAAAAGAAAGCCCTCATCAAGGGTACACATCGTGTTGCCAAGAAAATTTTAAAATACATTGAAGTCGGAGATGGAACTTATAGAAACCAACTTTGAAGTTAATCATCTGCTTTTCTGAACGCGTTCTCTGTCAGTACTTGGATTTCATCGTAACTACTGTACCTCTGTAAGCAATATTATCTGGGCACACGTTACACGGAATGTTTTACCCAAACTAGTCTATCCGGGGAGTAACAAGAACGTTTGGCCAAACTTTCAGGAAAAATTCGTCACACGTAGAGGACGAAAATATGTTACATCGATATGAACCTGGAAACGCTTTATTTCCGTGTTGGAGCTCAGTTTCTACAAATCTTAAATGTATTAAGCGTGGGAAACACAGAGGAAAAGAGCGTATCAGCACAGTATGTAACACGTTCCTAAATAATTTGTTCAAAATGCCCTCCGTTAGTAAGTATCCGCGCATCAGCCAACCATAGCACTGAATACCTGATGCAGTGGTGTATCCCTGTCGAACTGCCTGTTGTTTCATAGCCTTCCACAATAGGGACACGAAGACTCTGTAAATATTGTACCGGGGTTCTGTACGTAAGAGCTTTCAAATGCCCGCGCAAAATGTCTAGTGTGTTTAGGCCTGGCGAGCATGGGGGCCAAGGAATTGGACAACCTCAACCTATCCTTCTATCACGGTATGTGTTACTTAGATGCCTATGTACATTAGCATTGAAATGAGGAGGAAGAAGTAAATGTCTTATTGCACTCATAAAGGCACAGAACAGGCAGCATGGTAAATTTCTCCTTGGAAATGAATCAATCGTGATCGCAAACGGTATTTTATTTCGGTGGTGGTGACCGAGTTCAGTCCTCAGAGTCCATCTTCAGACCAGTGAGTGACACCATTGGTGACATCTGCAGACGATGAGTAGATGTTGCATACGCCATGAGGCACCAGTCAACTTCACTGCAACAAGGTGGATCGCTGCTGTTCCTAATATGACTCCTCCGTTGAGTCTTGGTGGAAGTAACTGAGGGCCTAATAGACGATCACCAACGTTGTCGGCCCAAAACTCGACAGAAAATCTTTGCTGATGACGTGACGGCACAATTTCGTGAGGATTCTGGGCAGTCCGCAATAAGGAATAGGAATGGACCTAAAATTGAACCTTGTGGGACTTCGTGATTTCTCCCTTGTTTGCTAAAATTTTTTCTGCTTCCAGTATAGTTTGAGTTATTAAGCACAGCATTAAGTATGATTCAAAACAGTTGTGTTTCCCATGATCGGTATGAGGAAGAGAAGTAGAAAACGAGCTCTAACGTGGAAATAAAGCGTTCTCGGAGCCATGTCGATGTAAGACATTTTATTCCTCTACGTGTCAGGAATGTTTCCTAAAGTCGGGCCATGCCATTTTGGTACACCCTGTATTACCACATTCCGCATCCTGAAACACCACGTATTGTTAGCAAAATTTGTATGAATAATTCCAGTTTTTGTGTGGTGATGTTAAGGGTACAGTAGGCAGTAGGTGGCTTTGTACAGCAATTCAGTTATTCGATGAACAATTGCTGGCACGATCTCCTCGCCTCGACTGTCTGCGTCCACGCGTGTGTACGCCAAGCTGGCACGCGCCCCACTCCCGAGGGTAGCGCGAGGGAGAGAGCCAAGGGTGGAATAAATAAATACGCACACAGCGGGGTTGGGCGCAGGGGCGCCTCGCATGGAAACAAAAATTTCCCTCATATAGCCGTCTCCTGTGGCGCCATAATGAGAATTACAAACGGGCTGCGCTTCCCCCGCGATCGAAGCGCACGTCCTGCTAACGACATGAACGACCCTTTGTTCTGCAGACTGCAAAAGGGGGACCGCAGTCCTGCATCACGCGAGTAACTCCCGAATGCGCTTCATACCTGTTATCTGCAGCCTGGAGGTGGTGCACCGTCGCTCGATCTTCGTTTTGAAAGTACCTGGCATGCACTACTATCCACTATGAACAACTGCGCAATACTACGTAAGTCCTATAACTGCACTGGTATTTCCGAACTACTGAAGAAACTGTCATTTGTTTGAATGAAATTCTTCTGTTTATGTTACCGCGTCATTGTATGATAACACACTGAAGACTCAAAGAAACTGGTACACCTGCCTAATATCGTGTAGGGCCCCCGCGAGCACGCAGATGTGCGGCAGCACGACATGGCATGGACTCGATTAATGTCTGAAGTAGTGCTCGAGGGAATTGACACCATGAATCCTGCAGCGCTCTCCATAAATCCGTAAGAGGACGAAGACGTGGATATCTCTTCTCAACAACTCATTGGAAGGCATGCCGGATATGCTCAATAATGTTCGTGTCCTGCGTGTCTGGTGGTCAGCGGAAGTGTTTAAACTCAGAAGAGTGTTCCTGGAGCCACTCTGTAGCGATGCTGGACGTGTGGCGTATCGCATTGTCCTGCTGAAATTGCTCAGGTCCGTCGGAATGCACAATGGATATGAATGGGTGCAAGAGATCAGACAGTATGCTTACGTTCGTGTCATTTGTCAGAGTCGTATCTAGACATATTACGGGTCTCATGTCACTCCAACTGCAGACGCGCCACACCATTACAGAGCCTCCACCAGCTTCAAGAGTCTCCTGCTGACATGCAGAGTCTATGGATTCATGAGGTTGTCTCTACACCCTTACACGTCCGTCCACTCGATACAGTTTGACACGAGACTCATCCGACCACGCAACATGTTTCCAGTCATTAGCAGTCCAATGTCGGTGTTGACGGGCCCAGGCAAGGCGTTAAGCTTGGTGTTGTGCAGTCATCAAGGGTACACGAGTGAGCCATCGGTTCCGAAAGTCCGTATCGATGACGTTTCGTTGAATGGTTCGCACATTGATACTTGTTGATATTCCAGCACTGAAATATGCACCAATTTGCGAAAGCGTTGCACTTCTGTCCACGTTGAACGATTCTCTTCAGTCGTCGTTGGTCCCGTTCTTCCAGCATCTTTTTCCGGCCGCAACGATGTCGGAGACTTGATGTTTTACCGGTATCCTGATATTCGCGAAAGACTCGTGGCAAGATCATACGGGAAAATCACCACATCATTGCTAGCTCGGAGATGCTGTGTCCCATCGGTTGTACGCCGACTATAACATCAGGTTTAAACTCACTTCAATCTTGCTAACCTGCCATTGTAGCAGCAGTAACAGATCTAACAACTGCGCCAGACAGTTATTGTCTTATATAGGCATTACCGACCGCAGCACCGTATTCTGCCTCTTTACATCATCTCTGTATTTGAACACGCGTGCTTATACCTGTTTCTTTAGCGCTTCAG